>NW_027509186.1:16117500-16815000 GCF_051911475.1 Siphateles boraxobius | reverse complement strand
ATTTATTACTCTCTGTGACATAACCTTACCTCAGTATCTCCAGTTTGCAGTGAGGATTATCTAGTCCATCAGCAAGGACCTTCATTCCTAAATCTTTCAGTTTATTCCCAGACAGATTCAGCTCTCTCAGGTGTGAGGGGTTTGATTTAAGAACCAAAGCCATACCAGCACATCCTTCATCTGTAACACCACAAAGTCTCATCCTACAGAGAAAATGGCAGCCAAAATAGGTTAAAGGACACACAATTATTATTTTTTTAATATAGTATTCTATTCCTTAGTTAAAGGTACAGTTGTAATGTCAAAATGTATGTTTTAGTGAGGAAAATTCGAAAAGTTATCTCACCACAGTTTCTCTAGTTTACAGCGAGGATTTTGCAATTCATCAGAAAGATTCTTCAATCCAGAGTTATTGAGTTTATTCCCGGACAGATCCAGCTCTTTCAAATGTGAGGGGTTTAATCTCAGAGCCAAAGCCAGAAAAGTGCAACCTTTATCAGAAAAACCACAAACCTCCAGTCTGCATAAAAAAAAAAGTTTAAGACTTTACCTCCTGGTTTCACAGACAAGGCTTAAGCCTAATCCCAGACGCAAAATGCATGATTGAGCTGTTTTAGCTGAAAGCAATTTGCACTGATACTGTATATCTTAAACTATGTCAGTGCCATTGTTTTATCTCAAGATGCACACCAGTAATGTTTTTTTTCTAGAAACATGTTTATAAAAGCTACTTAAAAGTCCTAATTGAACTAAGGCCTAATCCTGGCTTAGTCTAAGCCGTGTCTGTAAAACCAGGTTTGCATATACTAATTCAATATTTCATTTTATTTACTATAAACAGCTGAATAAACGAAATGTACGAAAAGAAAGGAAAAAAAACAGGGGAAAAATAAATCAAAAAGATGAACTTACTTCAGACTCTCCAACTGACAATGAGGATTTTCTAGCCCAGCACAGAGTAGCTTCAGTCCTGAATCATTCACAGTACTCTTAGACAGGTTTAACTCTTTCAGACAGCAAGTCCTTGAGCTGAGAACAGAACCTAAGATTGTATAACCTTTATTTGTCAGGTTATGCTTACAAAGTCTGCAAGAAAAAAAAGTGTTTTTTTTAAATAGTAATTTCAGCATGTGCATGTAGATTTCCATTACACGAGAGTAGATGTTAAAACTTCATGCTGATTTGTACTCGGCTTTCGCCAAGATAAGCACCAACTAAGACGTAGCTTTACAGTAACCTATGCTTCTCCATCCATTTACGCTTCTTTCCATCTGGTGACGTGAATCTCCTTCTGTCTGGTGTTAATAGTGTATTTGCGCGTCAGCACACACAACGGCTGCAACCACAGTGCGGTCCCCCCATAACAACCCTCTGGATTGAGCGGAGTAGGGAACATCTCTAGGGTCTTCAACTGGGCACCTTCCGTCCTCAGTGTTTCGTCGACTAGCCCACGACACCTCAAGAGGGCTCGACAGTGACTCTGGCGTCCCAGAGTCACCCCCCTCCGTCCCCCACTCAACTCAGCCCAGCTTACTGACCTCTACTTCCCTCTTGCTGCTGAGACCTAACCACAATCTCACAATCTCTCCGCAACCCAACCATACGCGCCAACCCGTTTGACTAAGGCTGTCGAGCCCCACTGGTTCGTTAATTTGCAGTTTCAGTGGCAACGGTTCCGTATGGCATACCACCTACCGCAAAACACAATATCTGCCCAACCACCCGTCATTCACGCAATATACACAGGAACGTAATGACTGTAAATACTATACAACCTCTACAAATAAACCAACAGTGCTGCTGAGACCTAACCACAATCTCACAATCTCTCCGCAACCCAACCATACGCGCCAACCCGTTTGACTAAGGCTGTCGAGCCCCACTGGTGCGTTAATATGCAGTTTCAGTGGCAACGGTTCCGTATGGCATACCACCTACCGCAAATCACAATATCTGCCCAACCACCCGTCATTCACGCAATATACACAGGAACGTAATGACTGTAAATACTATACAACCTCTACAAATAAACCAACAGTGCTGCTGAGACCTAACCACAATCTCACAATCTCTCCGCAACCCAACCATACGCGCCAACCCGTTTGACTAAGGCTGTCGAGCCCCACTGGTGCGTTAATATGCAGTTTCAGTGGCAACGGTTCCGTATGGCATACCACCTACCGCAAAACACAATATCTGCCCAACTTCCCGTCATTCACGCAATATACACAGGAACGTAATGACTGTAAATACTATACAACCTATACAAATAAACCAACACCCTTCAAGTTTTCAAGAATTCTACGAAACCGTAGCATGGCGGCCTGTACCCAGCCAGCTAGAATCTTTCCGTCTCAACCACAGCCAGTTGCTGCTCCTTTCTGCTGCTTCAGATAAGTTCTTTACTGTGCGACGCAACTCTTGACCACTGAATCCGACGTCTCTGAGGAACCGGGTTGTAGAGTGTGCCACAAAACCTCGACAACCCACTTCCACTGGATAAACCTGGACTCTCCATCCTCGCTGTTCTGCTTCAGTGGCCAGATGAGCATACCGCAATTTCTTTCTCTCATATGCCTCATCTACAGCATCCTCCCATGGCACTGTTAACTCTATCAGTTGAACAATGCGTGCTGATCCAGACCACAAAGCAATATCTGGTCGTAGGTTAGTGGTGGCAATCTCAGGTGGAAAAATAAGCCGTTGATCAAGATCAGCCAGCATCTTCCAGTCCCTAGCAGCTTCCAGTTGTCCTGGGCGAGAATTGGTGTTAGCACCTTTTCTTGGTGGTTGCTCACCTGGGCGGAGGAATATTGTCTTCTGCGTGTAATATTTTGCTAGAACAGGCGGCAACTTATTGGTCATACTACGCTTGCCTTCCAATGCTAAAGTCAAACATCGCAATACTTGGTCATGGCGCCAAGTAAACCGACCTTGGCTAAGAGCCACCTTACATCCTGTCAAAATGTGCCTTAATGTGGCAGGTGATGAACACAAAGGACAAGAGGGATCCTCTCCTACCCAGAGGATTAGGTTCTGCGGTGATGGGAGAACATCATATGTTGACCTAATAAGGAAACTGATCCTACTCTCTTCCATTGACCAAAGGTCTTGCCAGCCCATTTTTCGTTGTTCCACACTCTCCCATCTCATCCAATCTCCCTGCTTGGCCTGGGAAATGGCCTTTATACATCTCATCCTCTCCTCCTGCTTTCGCACCTCGTTGACTACCAGCTTCCTCCTTTGAGCTGGGCCTGCCTTGTGCCATTTAGGAGGAGCTAAACTGAGCCCAAAACCCCCTCTTCCATGCTGTACCTGTCCCACGATATCCCCAATTTGAAGGTCAGCCTTTGCCTCTACTACAGATTTCTTTGCTGACCACTTGCTACCAGTTTTAACCAAAGGGCTGCCTCCCTTACACATTTGTCGCGTGACTCTGCTAAAGTAATTTCCAGTCTGACCTTGGCACACTTAAACTCCTCGGTTAAAGCAGAGACTGGCAGCTGCAATACTCCTTTACTATAAAGTCCCACGCTGCTGAGGCAGCGTGGAACTCCCAACCATTTCCTGATGTATGAACTTATTAACGCTTCCAGCTTATCTACTGTTGTCAAAGAAACCTCGTACACAGTCAGTGGCCACAGAAACCTTGGCAGTAGACCAAACTGAAAGCACCAGAGTTTTAGTTTGCCTGGTAGAGCACAGCTGTTTATGCTCTTCAACCCTTCCACTGCTTGTCGTCTAACTTCTCCCACTCAAACTGTGTACTTTAGATCCCCATCGTACCATCTCCCTAGACTCTTCACTGGCTTCTGAGAAACTGTTGGTATTGCCTCACCATTAATGAAGAATATTTTATCTACTACCTTGCCTTTAACTATTGAGATGCTCCTTGATTTAGAGGGATTAAATTGCATTCGTGCCCATTCAATATTATCTGTTAACTTCCCCAATAACCGATTAGTGCAGGCTACCGTTGTAGTCATGGTTGTCATGTCATCCATGTATGCTCTGATTGGTGGTAGCGCTCTCCTCCTACTACCCATTTTGATGCCCTAATGATTACTTCCATTGCCATGGTAAAAGCCAGTGGAGAAATGGTGCATCCTGCCATTATTCCAACCTCTAAGCATTGCCATGTAGTGCTGAATTCTGGAGTTGAGAAACTAAATTGCAAATCTCCAAAATAGGCTTTCACTAAATTTGTTATCGACATCGGTACCCCGAAAAAATCAAATGATGCCCAAAGAAGCTCATGAGGCACTGAACCATATGCATTAGCCAAATCCAGGAATGTCACGTGGAGCTCCTTCCTCTCCTTTTTAGCTGATTGTATTCGTTGCCAGATAACACTATGTTCTAAGCATCCTGAGAATCCTGGAATGCCCGCTTTTTTAACTGAAGTGTCAATGAAGCCATTCTTTAATAGGTAGGTTGACAATCTCTGAGCAATAATGCTGAAGAAAATTTTGCCTTCGACGTTAAATAGTGAAATAGGGCGAAACTGACTGATGCTTGTAGCATCTTTTTCTTTGGGTATAAAGACTCCCCCTGCTCGGCGCCATGATCTAGGTACAACCTGCTTTTCCCAAGCCACTTTTATCAATTTCCACAGAATCCTTAGAACTCCTGAAGCACTCTTGTACACTCTGTACGGAACTTCATTAGGCCCTGGAGATGATGAAGCCCTTGCCTTTCTCACAACCTGCTCTATCTCTTTCCACTTAGGTGCACAGACCTCCATTTGGTATTCTGGTGGATTGACAGGTGGGATGTCTGACGGAATTGACATAGGCTCATGCCTTTTTGCATCTGTATGCGTTTCCTCCAAATATCTCTCTAGCTCAACCCTAGATGCTTTTAAAGTGCCATTCTTCTCACTGGTGAATAACTTCTTTATGAATTTGAATGGATCTTTATAGAAATTAGCCCTCGCACGTTCCTTCTTTTTGTAGCGTTTCCGTAGGCGCTCAGCTCTGCGTAATGCTGCAAGCTTATCTTTTATGGCCCTTTGTAAGAGATTGAGTCCCTCCTTCTGACTTTGTTCCGCTCTTTTCCATTGCTTCCTCAGCTGTCTCCTTTCTCTAACTAACCCTTCAATTTTCTGCTGCCGTCTAGACAATCCAGGAGTAGTTTGTACTTTTTCCTTTTTTCCACACCAAACCTCTCACTTCCATATGCGTAAATGATGTCCCCAAATGTATCCAGCTTCTTTTCAACTGTACCAGTTAATTTTTCCAATGCAAAGCATAGATCTGTGTTTACCGTGTCTCATGCAGTTTTCTCACTAGCTCTTGGCCATCTAACTCCAGGCCTATGCCCGTTGAGGTTCTTTTCTCTCTTATGCTGGTTAGTCTGACCGGGTTCACAAGAATCAATGTGTTCATCACTAACTGTGCAAACCCTCATCTCCTCTATGACAGGGGTGCTGATATCCTGCGAACTGTGGTTTGCTTCCTGTCGCTGGATTTCATTCGACTGACTTGACTGACTCCGTAAGAAGTACTGATCAATGCGAGGCCCTTGTCCCTTCTCCCTCAAGCATTTCATTTTCCCTTGATGAATCTTCAAACCCCTGACCGTTGTCGCCTTGCTCCAGCCACAGACACAGGCTTGGAGTTCAATGGCTTTGCTAACTGCTGAACCTGAACTAGTCTTTTGTGAAGTACTCTCCATACTCATATCCGTTTCCATTCCAAAGTTGTTAACCATGTTGTCCACCATTGAGTCATCTTCCGCCCCTGCTCTCGCAGACTCTAGGGGTATTTTCCTCTTTAATTTTTCAGAAGCCTTGGGCGGGTGTCTCCAGCATCCTGTAAACACAGAGCTGGATACTGCCGACAAGGGTAGCTAACCCTTACCAGCCCCATTGGGGTCTCTTTCCTCCTGTCAGCTGTCTCTCCAGGCTGTCACAAGGTCTTTCCCTTGTTGCCAGCAGCACTATTCACCGCAGTCACTGGACGTATCCAGATCTTCATGATTTCCATTACACGAGAGTAGATGTTAAAACTTCATGCTGATTTGTACTCGGCTTTCGCCAAGATAAGCACAAACTAAGACGTAGCTTTACAGTAACCTATGCTTCTCCATCCATTTACGCTTCTTTCCATCTGGTGACGTGAATCTCCTTCTGTCTGGTGTTAATAGTGTATTTGCGCGTCAGCACACACAACGGCTGCACACACAGGATATTTGCTGAATACCTGGAATAACAAATGATAAAATACATATATTTTAAAGATTCAGCAAAGAAACACTCAGCCATGATTGAAATAACATAGGAAATGAATACGGGTCATTTTAGACCCGTGTATGTAAAATTGATGTAGAAATACAAAAACTGTGTTTGTTTATAAAGTAAGAAAGGAAACATAAACATAATGATTTGTGGAAATCAAAAACAAGATATTTAATCAATACCTGGAATAACAAATGATAAAATACATATATTTTAAAGATTCAGGAAAGAAACATTCAGCCATGACTGAAATAATATAGGAAATGAATACGGGTCTTTTTAGAACCATTTTGCGCATTAAAAGGGGTATCCATAGCTTGCGCATCAAAGGGTTAAATTCAATAATTGATAATGAATTAGATTAAAAAGTAATTTTTAACATTAATAATTTATAATTTTTTTCAAGAATAATATAGTCCTATGAAATGTATTTTATTCATAAAATTAATGTTTATTTTTATGATTTAATCCAAATATATTATCAAAAACGGTGGCAATCAAATGAAAATTTAAACTTGTGTCCTTTTATTTTTTGGGGAAGAGTTGCAAAAAAACAGATTTACTAAATTAAACCATGGACAAAAAATATATACCTTAATTAATGTTTAAATAAAATGTGTTATTATTATTGTTGTTGTTATTATTTATATTTTGTGAAGTACGTTCTATTGTATGCCTACAATAGTAATATATTTCTGTCATAATTTCTCCTAGATAAACCAAACTTTTATTTTGAGGGGTTGTAGGGTTCAGCTGGGTCTGCGTCACCTTTTTTGCGTGTTTGTTCTCCTGCCCTTCAATCAATGAAGTAGTTTCCGGAGTGTGATTTTTTTTTTCTCCCTTGTATTATTATTTTTTACTCAGTAACGGATATGATTTCAAATGTAGCGAAGTACAATACTTCAAACAAAACGTACTTAAGTAAAAGTAAAATTACAGATTTTAAAAACTACTTAAAAAAGTAGAAGTACACAAAAAAACTACTCAATTAGGTAATGCGAGTAAATGTAATTCGTTACTTTCCACCTCTGGAAAACGCGTATGGGAAAGGAAAAGCGTGCGTGATTGTCATGTGGTAGCCTACAAATGTGAATGCAAATGAAAATTAAACTACACGTTTGAGATCAACTCTTTCTGTCTATGCAGTCTTTCTTTAATTAGACAAGAAAGATGCTACAACTTGCCGATGAGGGAATGGAATGAATGGATTAAAACAACCACACATGTGAGTCTACCATGAAAAAAAGGCAAAAAAAGCTTTTTGGATCACGAGATGACGACTCTCCCACATTTTCCTATGTTCGATTTTCACTCCAAACCCAGCTCAGTCGGCAATATCTTCCCACGAGTACTCAACATCGAGGAGGATAAGCAAAAAAGAGCACTCTTATTACACATGGGACCTGAGGGTGTTAAACAGAAGAAGACTACTCTTCAGTGGTGTAAACTCGTGCTCGATTGGCCCAAAGTCCGGCATCCGACCAGCAAGGAAGGTCTCTGCGTGTTACTGTCTTTTCCCGTGGCGAAGTATTTTTGATTAAATTCAAAACATTTTCTCATATGTATTAACTATGGTGTTATTTTCCTGTCAAATGACGAGAGCGCATTATTTTAGCGCGAAAGTACATTAATATAATGCGCGAGAGCGAATCTCTCTGCTCGCGCGCGGAATATAATGTGCCGAGCGCTAATCTCTCTGCTAGTTCCCGCGCGCTCTCAGATACACACTGCTCTTGTTAGAATTTTCTCTGGGCTCGCTCAGAGCGGGTTAAGGTCTGGAGAGTTTGCTGGCCAATTAAGAACAGGGGATACCATGGTCCTTAAACCAGGTACTGGTAGCTTTGGCACTGTGTGCAGGTGCCAAGTCCTGTTGGAAAATTAAATCTGCATCTCCATAAAGTTGGTCAGCAGCAGGAAGCATGAAGTGCTCTAAAACTTCCTGGTAGACCGCTGCGTTGACCTTGGACCTCAGAAAACACAGTTGACCAACACCAGCAGATGACATGGCACCCCAAACCATCACTGACTGTGGATACTTTACACTGGACTTCAAGCAACGTGGATTCTGTGCCTCTCCTTTCTTCCTCCAGACTCTGGGACCTTGATTTCCAAAGGAAATGCAAAATTTACTTTCATCAGAGAACATAACTTTGGACCACTCAGCAGCAGTCCAGTCCTTTTTGTCTATAGATGCTTCTGACGCTGTGTCTTGTTCAAGAGTGGCTTGACACAAGGAATGCGACAGCTGAAACCCATGTCTTGCATACGTCTGTGCGTGGTGATTCTTGAAGCACTGACTCCAGCTGCAGTCCACTCTTTGGGAATCTCCCCCACAATTTTGAATGGGTTTTGTTTCACAATCCTCTCCGGGGTGCGGTTATCCCTATTGCTTGTACACTTTTTTCTACCACATCTTTTCCTTCCCTTCACCTCTCTATTAATGTGCTTGGACACAGAGCTCTGTGAACAGCCAGCCTCTTTAGCAATGACCTTTTGTGTGTTGCCCTCCTTGTGCAAGATGTCAATGGTCGTCTTTTGGACAGCTGTCAAGTCAGCAGTCTTCCCCATGATTGTGTAGCCTACAGAACTAGACTGAGAGACCATTTAAAGGCCTTTGCAGGTGTTTTGAGTTAATTAGCTGATTATAGTGTGGCACCAGGTGTCTTCAATATTGAACCTTTTCACAATATTCTAATTTTCTGAGATACTGATTTTGGGGTTTTCATTAGTTGTCAGTTATAATCATCAAAATTAAAAGGAATGAACACTTGAAATATATCAGTCTGTGTGTAATGAATGAATATAATATCCAAATTTCACTTTATGAAAGGAATTACTGAAATAAATTAACTTTTTGATGATATTATAATTATATGACCAGCCCCTGTATACATAAATAAATGTGAAAATAAATAAAATTGAAAATAAATAAATGCATAAATTAATAAATGAAAAAATATATAAATGTGAAAAAATATAATTATACATAAATAAGGAAATAAAAGTATAAATAGTCATGTATTTATTTATTTTTACATTTATTTGCATATTTATTTGTTTATTTATTCATTTATTCATTTAATTTCTGCAGGTTTGGTCCTCCATAATATGGTATATTTTTCTTATTTGAAGCTTATTTGTCTTGTAGCAGTTCCTGGATGCTTTCTCATGCATTTACTGTAAGCTGATACAGTACACAGTTTAAGTTTGACAATTGTTTTGGAAGATAAGTGCGATTGAGAAGATGTGGACCACTTTTTGTGTCCAACATATGTAACTCCAACATAAGTGTTGGTAACTCATTCAACTTGTGTTGAACTGCACAAATGTTCATTGTTAATACTGCTACTGATAAGCCTCAGCTTTCCATTATTGTTAATAGTTGCAAGAATGCTCTTAATTACATGTAGATACATACTGTATGCATTAATGAGTATGGTGGTGCTTATGGGCTGTCGCTCTGGGACTGCTGAGTATGAGGCTGGGAGAAAAAATAAATCACAGTATACTCACTACAAAAAACTAGAATACACCACTGCATAAAACCCATTCTGAATATTTGTTCACAAGACTTTTGAGAACTGGGTCTTTTAGCCTAGAATTTTTGCTTCAAAACTGTGATGTATTAAATGCTTACAATTTTTGCATTTGAGACAATAGAGATTCCGTAGCTATAGTGCTGGGAATGTTGGTAAATGTTTAGGGGCGCACGTTTGCAAATTTGCTGAAAATTATTTGTGTCTCACGTGTATTCTTTTGAATAGATACACCACAGACAAATTGGCCACAAGGATAAAGTTTTGTTTATATGATGGCGCTATTATGGTTGAGTTTGTTCTGAAATCAAAGTCTTGGTCGGCTTATATTGAATGGCTGGAGCAATTCTTTGAGGCAAATGACATAGCCAGGAGAAACAGGTTGTGACCCTGTTGAGTGTGATGGGAGCAACTACCTACGGTTTACTGAGGATCTTGGTACTACCAGAGAAGCCAAAGGATAAGTCTAACAAAGAAATTGTGGACACTTTAAAGAATCATTATGAGCCAAAGGTTTTGTTCATTGCGGTAAGACTCCATTTTATTTAGTAACATTGTCATCTAACAGTTAAAATTGGAAATATATTTTTAACAACCATCAGCAGTTTCAAAACTTTTATAAAACCAGTTGAATGCAATTGAAAATATGAAAATATGAAATCAAATAAAGTTACATTCTTTATTGTCACTACAGCACCATACACAAACATCAAAGTGAAACTCTTGGATGCAATTATGTTGTGACAGGAAAGACCAGAATCAACAAAACACTAATTGCATCAGCAGTTTAAAAACTTTTATAAAACCAGTTGAATGCAATTGAAAATATGAAATCAAATAAAGTTACATTCTTTATGGTCACTACAGCACCATACACAGACATCAAAGTGAAAGTCTTGGATGCAATTATGTTGTTACAGGAAAGACCAGAATCAACAAAACACTAACTGCATACTATACATGTAATGCACAGCATTCAAATGATATACATTACTATACAAAATACGCAAGTACATATACAGAATACATGTTTAAAATTCTTTTATATTTTTTTATATTTTAAATGATTCAATGATTCTTTGAACAATTCATGTTACAGTACAAGTGACAAAAATGTGTGTACAATACTGGTAATGGAGTGCAATATCTGTCTTGTCTTTACAGGGATAGTCCACCAAAATTGTTTTTAATTCACTCAACATTTTCTCACCTTCATGCCATCCCAAATGTATATGACTGAATGTCTCGTAGTCCCATTTTGCGGAAAATGCGATGAACTACAGTTTAGAATTATTTGTGACTTGATTTCTTTTTCCACATGTGTAAACTCACATTTTGTTGCCATCTGTCTTAATCTAGTGTGATACGCACTATGTATCATCTTCAAGTTGTCTTGCCTGTCTGAATAAATACATTCCATATTCAGGAATGGCTTTTGGACAGAAATACGCATCTGGCTTTCTCACCACCGAAGCGTAGTCTTCTCCTGTTTCTGGCAGCATATCAAAATATGAATCTATTCTTCATGTAAACACAAACAAAAATTTTTAAGAAAATAATTCATCTCTGTGGCGGTGGAGGCGGTGCGGGAACCTCACTTGTAACACATATGCTGTTGGTATGCTAATCCAAGATCAGCATAGACTAATAAGAATAAAGTGCAACCTCTTGTGAACTGTATTTGTTTTAATCTAGAGCTCCAAAGAAATTAAAATATTTGCATAATATCAGGTGTCTAAAGATTAAGATCCTAGTCATTCAAAAGTGATGTGTCTGAAGAAAGTAAGATTCCTGTCTGATGGGGGGCAATGTATCTCTGGTAGCCTACTACCACTCCATCCTGTAAGGAATTACCTGGGTCAGGCTTTGGGGATACGTATTCAAAATTAGTAATTTCACAATTAATAATTATTCATATGATTTGACCCAGATAATCATACATGTTAAATCTCCCAAAAAGGGATAATTTTTTCCCTGCATCTGTATTCATATGTGTACCTAGACAATTAACCACAAGGGATTATAATTAATTGCATAATTAGACTATATTTTACAGACAGGTTATTATCAGCTCAATTGTATATTAATACTCAATCACAACGGAGTATAATTAAATATTTAATATATCAATTATGTCTATCATAGATCGATCGCCAGGATAATCTTTCAGGGGATTAATTTATAATCGAATCATCTGTTTGTCCAGCAAACCTGATCATTCGATCTAATCAAACCTCACCTAAATTATCTCACTTATAGACTTTCAAGAGAAGTTATCCCTCTGGCCACAAGGGACAACCTTCCTGGTCTATAACAATACTGTTTAAAATTCTGAAAATTAATGAATGTTTGGTCATTATGATTAGAGCTGATGCTGGTTAAAAAATTGATGTCAGTGAAAGTGGAAAAAAATATAAATCTATAATATTTTTATGACAGTTTTTGGATACGGACATTTTTGTCCTCTATGTACCTATGAGTAACTTTTTTTAATTGATGCACAAGGGTTAAGTATCAATAAATGTTGTAAAGCACCTAGCTTTGGATCTTTATACATTAAAGGGACATATGAGCGAGAGACAGAATCAATAAATGAATATAATAAATTTAATTAAGGAAACTACATATACGGTAACTAACGTTACAAGGAATAAAAGGTATTTACAACAAAATACAACGACAATGAAAGAGAATGCATCAATAAAGAGAGAGAGAGAGAGAGAGAGAGAGAGAGAGAGAGAGAGAGAGAGAGAGAGAGAGAGAGAGTTCTGCAAAGTTCACCTGGACCAAAACCCTCTGAGAGACCACAAGAAATCAATATCATCCTAAACGGGGATAAACAAATCTTACTGCTATGAAAGCTAGTAAACAAAATACTTGCACATTAGCTCTGTTGTGTGGCTGATATGAAGAAGGCGTGTGTGTCTCGATCCTGGGAGCGTCACGTTCACTCGCTCTGCCAGAGCGAGCCAAGCGCGGCGATTAATGTCCGTTTGAGGTGAAGTTGCCGGTTGATGATTCAGGCTAAGTTCATTTCACTCGTCGGTGGAAATGAACAAAGGAGAATTCGGAAATGGAAAATAAAAACTTAAAGAAACAAAGGAAAAGATCCCCTGAGGGGGAATCGCATATCTGTTACATGATGCTAGGAGGAGGAGAGAGGGTAAGAGAGATAGGAAAGTGATGGACTGTTCTCTTTAAGGAACTCAGTCCACGCCTCTGTGGAGTGCCACTGACCAATAATCATTCAGCAAACCTTGAGCGGGAAAGTTCCTTTTGTCCTGTCGGGAGGCTCATTTGCATGGTTTATGACAGTGTCAGAATTTAGTAAGAATCACTCTAAATATGGTACAGTATAGTAAAATACTTTTTACAGTATGTTCATATACATATATGGCTTGGCCAGCCTTAGGGCGTTCTGTACATATCAGAAACGACATGTAAGGAGGATTATATTGCAAAGTTACATTAAAAGCATAATTAAAAACCCTTGTAGTTTGTTTAGAACTACTATACACTTCCCAGATACCTTCATAGGACCTGGGCAATCGTACGAACATAACAACATATCAAATATATTTCAGTAAAGTCTTTATATGATGAAGTTAATGAAAGTTTCATGTGTGTGTGTGTGTGTGTGTGTGTGTGTGTGTGTTGGAATGTGCTCTGGTGTGTGTCGTACACAAGTTCCTTCTCGTTGGAAACGGGGAGGCTTGGTTTTAACTCTGTTCGCCATGAAAGTGTCAATGAACGCCATTAGGGGCAGACTCTGTGGTGCCCAGCCTGAGTTATGAACCAGAGTCAGAGAAGTTAGAAGCATTCTTACATGTATAAGTGCATGAGTCGTCCTGACACAGTCCAGATACCCTACAATCCTCTGGGTCAGTATCAGAATTTTGCTTTCGGGAAAATTGCTCCACTCCATGGAAAATGAAAAAGTATATATATATATATTTTTTTTATTAAGGGGATTTTACAGTACTAAATATTTACCTCTAAATCATGCACCATTTTTCATCTGTAATACTCTGGTGTAAACAGTAGATGACTGTATAGCCCTGTATATACAGTAAATATACATCCATGACTGTGTATTCCCTAGTTGCTTGGTGTTTTCAGTCATAATTACTTGCATGTATTATGTTGCAACTGAAGGCAAGCCTGGCCGTGTTGTGCGGTCATTGGCTGAGGTGGTGCCAACACCTTGCACTAATGTCTGCAGCAACGGCAATTTCGGTGCTGTCATGAACATAATACAAGCGTGGTTAACACAGTGCAGATGAAACACGAAGGCAGCTCTTATACTGGTGCCAATCACCCAGTCAGTCATTTACATAACTTAGTCGAACGCGCCAGCTCTGCTGCTGCAACAGTTTAAGATGAATGCTGAACATAGATTAGTTAGCTTGAGTTCTGCACGGACAATACATGCGTTGCAAGTAACATCCAAATTATAAACACGTATATAAACACAAATAGCAACATGCAAAGGTGCCTCATTGCCCACCTGGCATGGGTTTTCCACAAAGGGTACTTGGAAGAGAAACCACAAACGATGATGGATTCCTTGTCTATGCTTTTTACACCGTGGTTGCCTACCTGCCTATATTTCAACATGTTTCTGTCGATTTTATACATTTTAGTCTGGCAATAGTTCAACCAGTAAAATGTGTACAAGTTTATGTAACAATAACACATGAGGTTAAAGGTGCAGTCTGTAAGAATGACAACTAGTGGTCGAAATCGGTGCTGCAGTCCAATTCGGCGTTCGTTGTTTCTCCCGCCACCTGCTCCTCAGACTGGACGGCGCTCACACGGCGTGCCAGTTTGAGCACACGCAACAGGAACGAGCATAATGGACAATGAAAATTGGCAAATTGGCAAATTGGCAAGGTGCAGTATCACAGACCAAAACAAAAACAAACATTCCAGCCCGGAAACGCGCCTTGCAAAGACAAAATAACTGTCTGTAGAAGTGTTTTTCAGAGAAACGAATATGTGAACTTAGTATGTTTCTATAATATTTGCAAACATTAATGTAGTTGCTCATCTACTTCGAGGCAAGATAGCGAAACTATTGAGCAAAGGGGCCATAGAGCCTTTATCTCAAGCTCAGAGCGAAGGGGGTCTATACAGCAGATATTTTCTGGTACCGAAAAAAGACGGGGGTCTCAGACCCATTCTAGATCTGAGACAGCTGAACGATGTGCTTGTGAAACGCCAGTTCAGAATGCTCACGACCAGGAAAATCCTCGCGCAGATTTGCCAAGGGGACTGGTTTCTGTCAATAGATCTGAAGGACGCGTATTTCCAAATACAAAAAGATTCACGTCACAGGGGATTCTTGAGATTCGCCTTCGAGGGCCAGGCATATCAATACACAGTCCTGCCGTTTGGCCTGTCCCTGGCAACCCGTACATTTACGATGTGCATGGACGCGGCTCACGCGCACTTGAAACTCCGGGGCATGCGAATATTGAACTACTTGGACGATTGGCTGATTCTAGCTCAATCACACTCAGAGCTCATAGAACACAGGACCATATTACTCGAACACCTCAAGAATCTAGGTCTCACAGTCAATTGGGTGAAAAGTTTGCTGTCTCCCAGTCAGAGAATATCTTTTCTGGGCACAGAACTGGACTAGCTGTCTATGACAGCGCGCCTGTCGCCGGAGCGCAGACTGAACATTCAACGCATCATGAAATCCTTCCAAAAATGGCTTACGCAAAAAAATATTCAGACATATAAAACTGTGCGTACGACGGAACCTGCGCAGAATTCACTTCATAAATCCCAGTTAGCGTAAGATTGTGCGCACATGTGTCTCCTCCCCAAAACAACCATATATGGAGCTTACAACGCCTAGTTTTACTATGCATATCCTCATCTGCATATTATTTGCATATGATTATTCATCCACGTTATAACATGTTTAGGTACAAGACACTAGGAATATATGAAATGCGGATGTGATGTCACAATAGTTAATCATTTAGTAGCCTATCCTTGCACTGTTTTTGAATAAATACATTAAATAGTGAAAAAAACCTTTCGGAGAAAGTTTTTCTCAATCTTTTCCACTGGCCAAAGAGTATTTTTAATTGATTTATGTTTTTAATGGAAAAAGATAGACCTTGTTGTGCATTATTTGCACGAAACTATTTTCTCAGACAATCTGCTATTATCATGATAAGCAATTATCTCTGTAGTTAAAACATTAAAACACAGGATGCCACAGCAAATATTTCTATTTATTGAATATAAAAAATGTTGTAACTTCTCAGTAATTATTTCATGTAATTGAAGTGTTTAACTCCATTAATCAGAATGGCATATTTAATCTAAATATTTACAACAGAAGAAAAACAAAGTTTAAATCATTCTTTTATTTATTTAAACTGTTATTGTGAACATTAACTTTATTTATTATTAGGACTTATAATGAAGATTTACGGTTTTAGATGTGTTAGATGATATGCGTCAGTTTCACTAAACGGCCCAACGCGCTCGCTGGCGAAGACATTTAAGAAGGGATGGATGTTTGCTTCATGTGATAGGCTTGGTGAGTGAAATTATATTTGTATTATCTTTCTGTATATGTATAATTTGTTTTTAGATTTTCTGTCTAAAAGTGACCAACAAGACATGTAACTCCAGCTCACCATCGGTGTCGCCAAACTGCTCCATCTACCAAAACGTTCGTACGCATGGGTCAGAGTTTGCGTGCAGGTGCGCACATTTCCCCGTCAAGTTTGTTTTTATAAATCACAACTTGTGCGTCGAAAAGTGGCGTACACCTCTTTCAGGGCCTGTTTTGTGCGTACGCAACAGTTATAAATGAGGCCCCTGGGCTTAGTACAATCTGCTCTCACTAAGAACAGCACATGTGCCTGGTCACCTGAATTTGGGACCAGACAGACTTTCCAGAAACAATGTTCCAGTAGGAGAATGGTCTCTGCACCCGCAGACGGTGCTACTGCTGTGGGAGACATTTGGCAGAAAGCAGGTAGACCTGTTTGCGTCCCAAGAAAACACTCATTATCCCAAGTTTTTCTCCAAGAGCAGAGATGCGCTGGCCCACGTATGGCCACGCTGCCCACTCTATGCTTTTCCCCCCGTCTCGCTCCGGCCTCAGGTATTGGATCGAATCAGGGAAAATGGATGCTCAGTGCTGGTTGTGGCTCCGTTCTGGAAGAAACTGGCTTGGTTTCCAGTTCTGATGCAGCTGACCAAAACTGCCCCATGGCCATTACCGATGAGGAAAGACCTCCTCTCTCAGGTCAGGGCTCGATTTGGCATCCTCGCCAAATCGAGTGTTAAACGCGATCCCTCAGGCTAGAGCCCCATCCACTAGATGACTCTACTCCTCAAAATGGTCAGTGTTTTCTGGTTGGTGCAAAGCTTGAGGCTTTTCACCTCCAGACTGTGGAGTTACGGAAGTTCTCTCCTTCCTTCAAGAGCTACTGGATAAGGGCAGAACCCCATCCACGCTCAAGGTTTATGTGGTGGCCATAGCAGCGTTTACTAAACCAGCCACTGGTCAGTCACTGGGGAAGAACTATCTGGTTATCTGCTTACTTAAAGGAGCTAAGAGGCTGAATCCTCCCAGACCCCCTTCAGTCCCCATGTGGGACCTTTCTACGGTTTTGGAAGCCATGAAAGGTGCCCCCGTTCGATCCAATCCATTTGTCAGACATGAAACATTTGTCGTTCAAGACAGTGTTTCTTATGGCTCTCACTTCAGTGAAGCGCATAGGGGATTTACAAGCGCTCTCAGTAAGCGTGACGTGTATGGAATTTGGGCAAAATGACTCGAAAGTCATACTCAAACCCAGGCACGCACCTAAATCGCGTGCCTAAATCCCTCAAAACACCGTTCAGGGCTCAGGTTTTTTCCCTGTCTGCCCTGCCGGTTTACAACGAGGAAGAGGATGCGGGCCTCCTTTGCCCTGTCAGGGCATTAAGAGCTTATGTGTCCCGCTCATCCTATTTCAGACAGACTGAGCAGCTCTTCGTTTCGTTCAGCGGACGTGCTAAGGGGCTAGCCGCTTCAAAACAGAGCCTATCCAGGTGGATAGTTGATGCCATAGCACTGGCCTACACTTCTAAAGGCTTGCAGTGTCCTTTGGGTGTCAGAGCGTACTCCACAAGAGACAAGGCCTCGTCGTGGGCGTGGTTTAGCGGGACTACCTTGCAGGATATATGTATGGCGGCTGGCTGGGCCTCGCTGTCTACATTTATAAGGTTTTATAACTCAGAGTTTCCCGCCTTACAGGCTCAACTACTGTCGATCTAAAAATCAGTACTGTCTGCCCCATTGCTTCGGCTCAGAATACTGAAACCGCTTGAGCATCGCTTGCCGATCGATAGAATTACCCCATGGGCATTAAATAAGACCCATACTGTTACCCAGTTCAGGACGAATATTTTTCACCCTGACTGTGTGGAACACTGTTGAAGTACTTAGCTCCCTGAGGATGCTACTTGTAGGGAATGATGCTTCTAGCCTCCAACTCTTCTAACTCTGTGAGTCCCTCGTGATTATACACTATATGAGCCCCGGGCACCTGCCCTTGGGACTTTGGTGTAGCACGCACAGCGTTTTACATTGTGTTCCCCTAGCGTAAGATATTACGCAGTACGAGGGAACCTCTCGTAAGAGAACGTACTCGGTTACTAACGTAACCTCAGTTCTCTCTAGAAGAGGGAACGAGTACTGCGTATTACTGCAACACGCTGGTTCGCTTCGGCGATGAAAACCAGATTATATCAGCCATCGAGCTATATTTATAGGCCCAGGCCACGCCCGTTTCGGCGGGATGTGACGTAGTTGGCGAGAAGCGCCCCCATTGGATCTGACATCACATGGGGCCTCTCTCGATAGGCTGCTGCTGTTGCTGCAGGGCAGCCAATAGCCACGCGAGCAGTCTTACCTATGTCTGCATGCTGCTGCAACACGTTTTACATTAATTTAATATTAAGGATATTTTTTTTGCTTCAATATCTCGTGGAAAAGAGTTTTTCCCCTAGCGTAAGATTTTACACAGTACTCGTTCCCTCTTCTAGAGAGAACCGAGGTTACGCTAGTAACCGAGTACGTTTTCTGAGCTTGTGAACATGGCAATGATGGTATATTTTAGTGATTAAACCATGTAAATGGAAGAAACTCTCCTTTGCTTTATTTCCTTATGATATTGTGAGAATATTTCAAAGTTTAAAATACTTTAAAAAGTGGAAATATTAGTTAGAAAATCTATATAATATTTACCATTGAGTCTTGCTTTTTTGGATGTGGAGTGTGCCTTATGATAGCTATCCTTCCCTGTCTTGTCATTACATTTAAAAAATACATTAAAGACTTATAATGTTAACAAAAATTTCTATTTTAAATCAATTCAAATAATTCACATTTCTATTTTTCTTTTCATAAAAACCTCACTGCTGACATTCACTTCTGCTATATAGTAGTGATGTGACGTTCGGCACCGAGGCTTCGAAGCTTGTATAAAAAAAACGAAACATCTCACATGAACCACTGTACCGGAGCTTGATTCGTCTTGCCATAACCATGTGATCAGTGACGTCCGAAGCTTCGTTTCGACACACAACAATGTGACTTCATGCACTTCGGTAGTGAACTGAGACCGACTCAGACAGAAACTGAGAGTGAGCTCTTTTGAATTTTCAGCATAAAACCAGCCAAGAAAAGAGGCCGTTCGGAAGTCTGGCAGCATTTTCATAATAAACAATGTTAAATAATAGGCCTACATTATGTATATTAAAAAAAAAAGTACTCAACATACATGTGACCTCCTTCTGTAGCTTGAGTGCCTAATATGTTCTCAACAACTTTCTTAATAATATAACCAAGGTATAAAACTTCTGATCAGTCATTCATTTATTTGTTCGTCAATTTCTGTATTTAATGAGGTATCTTAAATAGTGCATAGTTATGTAATAATCAGTTATATTTTAAATACTTGACTGTATTGCAGGGATCAGAAAACAAATGATTGATGGGGCTACTCAAAAGGGTGTCTATCCGCATTCATCGTCTTGCCCTGGAATTTTTATGCACTCCTGCCTCCTCAGTCCCATGTGAGAGAATATTCTCAAAGGCAGGGGAAGTAGTAAATAAATAAAAAGAAGTAGACAGCCCTCACACTGTTGAACATGTCCTGGTCCTTAATAAAAATCTTTATTTCTTCGATGATATGCCTATATGAGCCTTGCCTATGAATGTCATGATTCTGTCCTGTATCCTTGTATTATTCTAGTTCTGAGGCAGGATCATGACAGACTCAGGTTGTGTGTGCAAACACATGGCCTAATGTTTTGGCTATGTGTTTGCGTTGTCTTGTGTCGTTTACCACGCCCCCTTGTTCTCCTCGTTCAGTCATTATTGTTTCATCAGTGTCACCTGTGCCCTTGTGATTATCTCCCTTATCTCCTTGTGGTTGTTACTTGTTGCTTGTTCGTTTTGTATCCTGTCTGTGAGTAATTCAGTCTAGTGTATTGTCAGGTCAAGCTTATTGTCAGAATTGCTCTATGTTCATTGTCAAGTTCGACGTCTAGTTATAATCAAGTCTTGTCAGTGTTTGTTTTGCCTTGTCAATGTTCGTTTGCCCCCTTGTGGGTTTTTGTTTCTGTTTATAAAATAAAACTGTGTTTAGAGAATACTGTCTGCGCTTGGGTTCGTATTTGAAACCGTGACAGAACGAACAAGCCATTTTTGAACCCAGCAGACAGTATGTCCCTTCCCGCCAGACGCCAGTTAGATGACCATGAGCAATGGTGGCAGTCGACTACCGCCGATATGAAGAGGGACAAGGCTCCGTTTTCTCCCCAGGGAGAGAAGTCCCTGGAGAGATATGCCCAGGGCCTGGAGGAGAGGAGGACATTCATGCCGGAGATCCTCCTCAATTCCTACTTCATCGCGGGTCTCAATGTACCTCCTCCTTTGACTGAACGGGAGGGGCTGGTCCGACGCCCGTTCCGTGAAGTGGTGGACCATGTGTGTCGGGAGGAGCCGCAGGGTCCCACTAGGACATTGCCATCTTTCTCACTGCCAGTGATCCCGGAGGGTCGCGTCCTAGCTGTCGCAACGCTTGGGGACCATGTTCTCTCCACCTCGACTCCCGAAGCACCTGCCATAGCTGTAAGCCTCCGCGGAAAGAGAGGAAGATGGGAGTCTGCATCGGAGGCCTCTTCTACTGAGTCGGCTTTGCCTGTGGCAGTCCTTCCAGTTTCAGCAACGGCCCATGCGGTGATCACCTTACCGATCACAAGTCCTGCTATGGCTTCTGCCCCGCGGCCAAGGAGAAAGAGGAGGAAGAGAGCTTCTTGTCCTCCGTCTCAGTCCCCTTCTGGGCCCGTGTTGGCTCTCCAGCCCGCTGCTGCTATTTCTGTCCATGTGGAGGTTGATGGGAAGCTGACTGAGTCCAGCCCTGTCCCAGTTAAGAAGTCTATTCCTGTCCACGCTGAGGTTGATGGGAAACTGACTGAGTCCAGCCCTGTCCCAGCTAAGGAGTCCAGTCCTGTTCCAGCTTCAAGGCCAGCCGCAGCGCCTTTTGTCTCTGTTCCACAGTCGCCTGCTGTACCCCTTGTCTCAGCTTCACGGCCAGCCGCACCGCCTTTTGTCTTTGTTCCACAGTCGCCTGCTGCCTCTGTCTCAGTTCCGTTGCTGACTGCAGTGTCCCCAGTCTTGGTTTCTGTTATGTCTCCGCTGCCAGCTGCAGCGGCACCTGCTTTGTCCCCTGTTGTTCCCCCGGTCACCCCTGCTACTATTTTACCCCGGTCTGTCCTCCCCAAGACTGTACCTTATGTGCCTCCGCCCAGACCTGTTCGTTTTCCTTGTCCTCAGCCCTCGCCCACGTCCAGTGAGTCTAAGACTTTTTTCCCACCCGTCCACTCTGGACCTCTGCCCCCCCCCCCCCCCTCCCTTGTTTGTTATTTTTATTGTGTTACCCAAATCCTGTTATTATGTATTCTTGTTTGCCAATGTTGTTAACTGTTATGTTTTGTTTGCTTGTGTCTATTTTGCAGTCTGTTATGTCTCATGTGGAGCGTCTGGTATCCGCTCCTTAAGAGGGGGGGGTTCTGTCATGATTCTGTCCTGTATCCTTGTATTATTCTAGTTCTGAGGCAGGATCATGACAGACTCAGGTTGTGTGTGCAAACACATGGCCTAATGTTTTGGCTATGTGTTTGCGTTGTCTTGTGTCGTTTACCACGCCCCCTTGTTCTCCTCGTTCAGTCATTATTGTTTCATCAGTGTCACCTGTGCCCTTGTGATTATCTCCCTTATATAATCTCCTTGTGGTTGTTGCTTGTTCGTTTTGTATCCTGTCTGTGAGTAATCCAGTCTAGTGTATTGTCAGGTCAAGCTTATTGTCAGAATTGCTCTATGTTCATTGTCAAGTTCGACGTCTAGTTATAATCAAGTCTTGTCAGTGTTTGTTTTGCCTTGTCAATGTTCGTTTTCCCCCTTGTGGGTTTTTGTTTCTGTTTATAAAATAAAACTGTGTTTAGAGAATACTGTCTGCGCTTGGGTTCGTATTTGAAACCGTGACCATGAACTCATAGGTTTAGGACAATACGGCTAAAGTTTTAAGGCTGCATTTGTTGTACAAAGCAGAGTTAATTTGTCCTATGTATTAATTCCTTCATAAATTAATAGACTCATTTGTTCATACATTGTGTAAACATCAACAGTAACACTAATTGTTTTTATTGCTTTGTGGTTTTCATAGCACAAAGTGATTTATTACATAAAACAATTAAAAAAAATGGGAAAGGTAGCTTTTCCACCTTTTGACCACAAGATCTCGTTAGTGTGCACCGTGTTGAAAAGCTTCGAGTAATGAACCAATTTACGATACATTTGAGGGGAAAGCCTCAGTGCTTCACAAACCTTCATTTCATCACTACTATACAGCAGACAATAAGAGCACTACTTCATGTTCACATCTCAGATTCACAATGAATTAAAAACAAATCACATAGTCTGCTTAGAATATTCTGCAATTTCTTCTCAATCCACAGACAATTCCATATAGTGTCCACGTGGATTAACTACGCTAAATCATCTCCTAATTATTGAGATCGTGAACCCAGCTCTGCTCCTCCAAACTTAATCAAACACACCTTCTTCTTCTTCAATGTTTAAATGGCGGTTGACAACTATTTGTTGCATTACCGACACCGCTGGACTGGAGTGTATAACAGGATTTACATATTTTCTATAAAATTAAATTCTTTTTAAAAGCCTAGTATTCTTTAAAAACAAAAAATAAAAATAAATTCCCAGCATTTCTTTGTAAAATATTCCTGTATTCAAAGATAATTTCATTAGCTTCTACTTGAGCAATAAGCCTATCATGATAATATTTTTGACAATGAAGCAATACATGCTCTACTGTTTCAGGGCTACGCCTGATACAATACCCACAGTTACCATCAACATACTTTTTCATTAGAAATAAGGTACTATTAAATCTGGTATGCCCAATTCTCAGCCTGGACAATACCACTTCCTCGTGTCTAGTTCTGATCGAATCTGCAAACTTTTTAACTTTAGGCTGTATACTAAAAAGATGTCTCCCAAAGGATTCATTATCCCAACAGAATTGCCATTTTTCATAAGTTCTTGTTTTAATAATGCTCTTAACCTCTGCTTTGCTGTATTTTATGTCAACATCAATATTGTCTTTCCCTGCTACTTTCTTGGCATATATATCAGCCAGCTCATTCCCCTCCACCCCTATGTGGGCTGGAACCCATAAGAAGTAAAATTTGAAACCCGCCTTTTGGAATCCATTCGCTAACTATAAAATATCCAGAAGAATGTCTTTCCTGGACCCTGAGTGGGAATTCTGGATACTTAGAAGAGCAAAACTAGAGTCAGATGCAATAACTACTTTTCTATTACCCCCATTACTTTCTACCCATAACAGGGCAAACCATATAGCTACAAGCTCTGCCGTATATACAGCCAAATCATCATTTAGCCTTTTACCTACAGCCAACCCCAATTCAGGCACCACATGCGCCACTCCCACCCTTTTATCAGTTATTTTCGAAGCATCTGTAAATATGATCATGTCCTGCCTGTATTGTTCTGCTATATATCTACTAACTCTCCATTTGTCCACTTCCTTATCCTGCTTTTCTTCAAGTAGCCCTAGATCCACTTTTAGTTCCTCAAAAGTCCAAGGTGGAACGTATGGTACTGTAGTACAGATATTAAGTTCACTTAACCCCATATTCTCAACTTTTTGTTTGATAGACCACCCAAAGCTTTTAACTCCCTCATTCAGTCGCTTTTGACAATTTCTTAAGACTGGTTGTGCAATGTGATCATCATTATGTCCCATAAGATTAGCCCAGTACACTAGAGTAAGCTGATCTCTTCTCAAATAGAAGGGCATCTCACCCACCTCCACTTGGATGGCTGCCACTGGTGAGGTTTTGACAGCTCCACTACATATTCTCAGTGCTTGGTTTTGCATTACATCAAGTTTATATAATAATGACTTGGAGGCTGACCCATATGCTACACACCCATAATCAAACACTGATCTCATAAGCTCAGTGTTAATTGTTCTCAATGCTGACCCATATGCACCCCACTCAACCCCACACAAGCATCTCATTACATTTAGAATTTTCTTACACTTATCAACCATCTTCTGTATATGAAAGGCCCATGTCAACTTCTTATCAAACCATACTCCCAAATACTTAAAAACCTCTGCTCTTTCCAGCTCTCTACCTGACAGGTGAATTTTAAATTCAGGACTTATGTTCCCCCTAGAAAAGAACATAACTTTTGTTTTCTCTACTGAAATCCTAAATCCCCACTGTACTGCCCATTTCTGGACTTCATTTACTGCAATCTGCATTTTATTTACTATGAAGTCCAAATTCCTCCCTTTCTTCCACATGGCTCCATCATCAGCAAACAAAGCTACTCCATCATGCCCCTGTACATTTTTAAATATCTGATCTATCATTATAGCAAACAATATAGGGCTAACAATACTCCCCTGAGGAGTACCATTCTCAGTTATATATTCAGCACTTAATTCCCCATTTATTTTAACCCTTAAACTTCTTTCAGACAAAACGCTTTTATCCACTTTAGCATTCTGCCCCCAATCCCCATTTGCTGCATCCTAATTAACAGGCCATTTGTCCACATTATATCATACGCTTTATCAATATCAAAGAATACTGCCACCACTGATTCTCTATTTACTTTAGATCTCCTTATAACATCTTCCAAGCATACTACAGGGTCCATTGTACCTCTACCTCTTCTAAACCCACCCTGGTAGCTATTCAGAAGCCCCTTAGACTCTACCCAGTAATTCAACCTATCATTTACCATTTTCTCCATAGTCTTTCCCACCTGAGAAGTTAAGGCTATTGGCCTATAGCTACTTGGATTGTGAGGATCTTTACCAGGCTTCCTTATTGGAACAATTATGGATTCTTTCCATTCCTTAGGAATCATTCCCTCCATCCATATCTTATTAAATAGCAGCAACAGCTTTTCCCTACATCACTCAAGTTATCCAATATATCATAACAAATGTTATCCCTCCCTGGAGCGGATTTTCTTAACTTCTCTAGGGCAATATTTAGTTTTTTTCTAGTAAAAAAATCATTAATCCTGCCTCCTTCCTCATTCACACTCTCATATGAATTAGAATATCTTAAAATTGTCTCTTCCCTTCCTTTCTTTTCCTACAGACTTAGGTTATCAGAACTATGCACTCTTGCTAATGTTTTTGCAATCACTTCTGCTTTATCTTTACTCGTAGTCACAATATTCTCTCCATCTATGGGCATAGGATAACCCAACGCATTCTCATCCTTTGGCGTCATATAGGTGACGCCATATGACATTTCGTCGAAATCTTACGCACATGGCATCCTTTAGCGTCAATATAACACGCACTGTTATGGGTAGGTTTAGGTCTGGGGTAGGGTACGGTTATGACGCCTTGGGATCTGCGTCTCATATTCACGCTAAAGGATGCCATGTGCGTTGGATTTAGACGAGCGTCACCTGTATGACGTCTTGGGTTCTGCGTCTCATATTGATGCTAAAGGATGCCATGTGCGTAAGATTTCAACGAAATTTCCAAAGCGTCACATGTATGACGCCAAAGGATGAGAACGGGCTGGATAACCATAGTTTCTATCTATTCCTTTCATTTTCTTGATCATACCCCAAATCCGCCCCACAGTATCACAAAATCTCCTCCAGTATTCCTTTTTTGCCTTCCTGACAGCTCTTCTCACCACAGCTTGTGTTCTCTTATACTCTATCAAGCACTGAAACTTATGGGACTTCTTCAATTTCCTAAACGCTCTATTCATTTCTTTAACTGCTTCCTGGCACTCTTTTGACCACCAAGGTACTATTTTATTTATAGACCTGGGTTCTGACTTTGGAATACCTACCCCTGCTGCATCTACTATACTTGAGCTAATTTCTCTACATAGCTCTTCAGCACTCATACTTCCTTCAACAATTGACAACCACTCATCACTGAATTCTCTAAACTTCTCCCAATCAGCTTTTTCTAATATCCATCTTCCTCCTCTCATTTCACCGTCTTTTTGTAACTCTATCCCTACCTGAACTCTAATGGGGTAGTGTTCACTCCCAATTGTATTATCCTCAAGAACTTCCCACTCACACTTATCAGCTACATTCCTGGACACTATAGTCAAATCTATTGCTGAATCTGTTCCTTTAGAAACATCTACCCTAGAGTTATATCCATCATTTAAACAAACTAACCCCTCCTCCTCCATAAACTCTTCTAGGACAATCCCATTACCGTCGTCCCTATCACCCCACAGTGTACTATGCGCATTCAAATCCCCACACCAAATTATTCTCCCAGACAGATCCCTCCAAATTCCTTCAAGTTGTCTCATTTCCAACTGTCTACATGGATTATACATATTAATAATCAATATTTTACCATTTTTAGACCAAACTTCAACAATAATATACTCCAAATCATCTCCTTTCCTTACTTCCCTGAACTGGAACCCCCTCTGAATGATTGTAACTACCCCTCCACCTTTACCAGATTCCCTGTCCCTTCTTACTGACATATATCCCTTTATACCAAAGTCTAACCTTGAGATCAGCCAAGATTCTTGAATACATATATCATTTGGTTTTACCTCAAGATCTTCAACATATTTCTTAAATTCTTGTCCATTAGAAATCAAACTCCTTGCATTCCATTGGATGATATTTAAAACCTTTAAAATTATCCTTAACATGACTGATCTTGAGATGACTCCTCGACGGTATTATCTTCTGATTCATTAAGATAATCTACGACATTCCCCCATTCCAACCCTTGCACATTCAAAAACTTTTAGCTGATTTAACTATGATCCTGATCCTATCTGTTCTACTTTTTATTTGTGCAGCTCCATTAATAACATCTGCCATAAAAAGCACAAAATCCAGTTTCTTTACAATCAGAGTGTCTTCTTGATTTTTTTTACATACTGTACACTGTCCTTGCATTTTGCTTTTAACCTTCTTTGCCTCGGGGATTAGTTTAGGGATTTGCCTCACTGCTTCTGCATAGGACATTCCTTGCTCTGCTTTCATCTTCTGAACTTCTCTCATGCGTTTATAAGCCTCACATCCTCCATACGCTGCACTGTGTTCGCCACCACAATTGCAAACTTTTTGAGTTACCCCTTCTTCGCATTCACCATACTTATGTTCTCCTCTGCACTTACTACACCTAATCTTCCCTTTGCACACAGCAGCCACATGCCCATACCTTTGGCAATTGAAAAACCTCAATGGAGGAGGGATGTATACCCTGACATTATAGCTCATGAATCCAATAAAAACCTTCTCAGGGAGTTGGTTTTCATCAAACGTTAGCAATATTGACAAACTATCACTCAAAACACCATCTCTTTTCATTATCAGATGCTTGGCTTCCTTTATTTTCACATTTTTTATGTTTCTCATCAGCTCTTATATATATAAGAGCTCCTCTGACCAATTCCTCGTCACAAGCTATTACACCTCTCACTCCGTCCATTCATCTTTCTTATCTTAACTCCTTTCTTCTGTTGTTCCTCATCAATACATTCTACCAACAGTGACCCCTTTCTCAATTTTTTCGCACTCATTACTTCCCCTATCTCCTTATGTACACATTTTGTTAGCTGGATAGGACTCCAATCAGAAAAAGATGCTCCCTCCTTTACTATGGAAATAAATACCTTTTATGTTTCCTTCCTTACAAACATATCCATATCCTCATCATCTGGGGCCTATACCATGAAGCCGGTTTAGGTGGCTAGCCAGCTATGTTTCAGTTTAGTTTGCGTCAACCCTGGGTTTTAGGGACCATGAAAGTGGTTTGACTCTTAGCTGTGTTCATCGCCATAGTAACTTACGCTCCACGGCTAACCTGGTCCGGGGCAGGTTATGTTCCAGGTAAGAGGTTGCAAACCGAACTTGGACCAATCAGCTGTGAGCAAAGTGTCACATGACTGATGCGATAAAGTCACTCCACCTGTTTCTACTCCAAATTAAAGGTCACTACATAGCAAATGATTTTTAAAGACAAAATCGTCTGGTTTTTAGTGATGCTTATTTAGAATAATAAATTTGTATGACTTAGATATTATTTATGTAATTATTATACCATTAATCACACATGTACAATTTTAGTTAATTATTATTAAGCAGTTTAAATGAATAAATATATAAAGGTAATATAAATTCGCTTTAGCATCAATAGATTAAGCTATAAAATGACTACATGTGAGCTTAAATGTTCAATTCTCTCTATACCTTTATCAACTGTATAAAATAACTTCACAACTTTTACTTGCACTGATATACAGTAGCGAGACTTGTCCTCTTTCATAGATAGCTATTTTCTTCCTGCTGTGTAAATTTGTTTAAATTCTTAATATTTTAATATTCACTTAATAATAAGTGATAATAAGTGATAATAATAATACTTAATAATAAGTGAATTGCGTTGCTTCTCTCGCGAGAAATTAATCTCAGTTTCACTCTTTCTCAACATGTGATTGGCTGTTCGATACTGATTTCACACTTAAACTCAGGATCGAAGCCTGAGTTGACAGAGAAAGTTTATGATCAGTATCATGGTACCAACAAAGCCTGGTTGAGAAGCACCCTCAGATTCATCCATCCCCCACTTCCTACAATTAACTCCAATCCAGCCATCAAACACACCTGAATAAGCTAATCAAGGTCTTCAAGATTAGGCTAAAGCTACAGGCAGGTGAGTTTGATCAGGAGTTATTTACCCAGACCTCACTGGATCTTTAAAAATGCGTTTTCAAATATCCCTTATAGCGATTTATGTTGCGGGATTCAGCAGCTTGTTTTTAGTGAATTTTGTGTCGATGTCCCTCCTGACTCACTAATTCAGCGCGTTTTCCAGAAGAGTTCATTGAGTTCACAGGTCGAGAGGATGACAGCTCGGGTGTACTGCTCGTTGAGTGCTGTTTTAATGTGTCTGTCTGCATGTTTGAGCACAACAGACGCTGGATCTTTTGGCTTCATACAGCCGGAAGAAGATCGCTTTCAAAGTATGACTTTTGTGTTAGGTACAGTAGGCTATCTTTAGTTACAATAGTAAACTTATGGAAAACCTATGAACTGTCTTCTATAAGCAACTGTTACACCCTTTAGGTGGAAGCAACTCTATTTGTCTTTGAAACTAATTGACATAGTGTTGATAAATGGTATTTCTACTTGATTTAAAACAGATACATTTACACTTAATTTACATTTACATATTTTCACATTTGAAATTCATATTGCAAGACCCCTGACTTACAAATGCTGAAACAAACTAATACAGCACTCCCTTGATGTCCGCTAACGATCCTCTTGAATCCTCTTCTTTAGTGTCCGGTCAGTGTCCGGCGAAGCTGAAGGTCGTGCCGTCCCGTAGAGGATGTTCTTGTGATAGAGACTGTTCTGTAGGACACAAATGCTGTCAATTTCCCCGTGGGCCCGCGTGCGTGCTGCCTGTTTTCAGTGAGTTTCAATTAATGATGGATGCTAGAGGTCTTCCAAAGGAAACACTGAAAATAAAGTTTTCACTCAGAAATTGCTAGTAAATTTCACGAATAATTGTAATGAAATCACAAGTAACTCGTTGAACTAAACATGATACTATCTAGTAGAAAGACTGAACTAGTATTTTCTTAAATTAATAACTTAACGACAGTGTTTTGTGTAATGGCATATTTTTATGAATGAAGGCCAGTATCATGGATACTGTACTGATGTCTCTATGAAATAGATTTTTATTTTTAAACGATGATAGAAATTCAACATTACAGTAGAATTGAAAGCTATCAATTTCAACACTTATTAGGCTTTAAAAAATAACTTAAGTAAACTTAAAACAATCTTCATATAAACCCATTATAATAAGTGTAATTTACCAATGGTCTAACAGGTAGGAAATATACAATTGAGTAAGGTTATCAAACACTTTACAGTCTTAACTACATAAATTATAAATTAAATGTAGATTAATCCTTTTTAAAGCAACAATGTTCTTTGATTAACATTTAATGCCAGACATAGCAACTGGTTTATTAGGCTGGTGTGACTTTAAGACCTGTTACTGATGCACATGATGTGGATCTGACGCATCTCATTTTCTTACAACTCTTTCTTAAGTTAATTTAAGACTGCTCTTTTATAAGAATACTTGACAAAACAACGGGCATTTTGGCATAATTGTGTGTTATTGTTTGTTCAAGTGCGAAAGTTACAGCAGTACATTCACAGACAGTGCTTTTTTTTTGTCCCGCTTCAATGGTTTTAAAATATTTGCATGAAGAGCATGATCATATAATGTAACTTAAGCCAAAGGATGACGGGAAAAAAATGGATGCTGCGTTAATTTGTTTTTTAATGTTAAATTGAGAATTAATCGCATGCTTAACACAAATTTTGACACCTCACACTCACTATTTAAATGGTAAATGAGACCTTTTAGCATTCAGTGATGTGTTCACTGACATGTCTGTATAACAGCAAAGCCAGGAGAGTGTCCAAGCACACCACCAGAAGCAGGAGAGTGTGCCCAGTTGTGTGACTATGACAGTGACTGTCCGAACAATGAGAAATGCTGTAGCAATGGACGTGTACGTCAGTGTATGGATCAATATACAGGTATTTTTTATTATATTAGTTGTTTTTTTTTCTTATCAGTTTGTCTTTTATAATGATCATATCCTACTCTGACAAAAGTAGGCCTACCATAATTCAGCCCAATAGCAGTTTCAAGCACCGAATAGATTTACAAAATGAATTCCAAAAAAAAGAAATGCATAAATTACAATTTACTCTGTAAGGAAAACTTGCTATTCATGATTTGAGTGGATGAACATCTGAGACTGAATGCTGCTGAAAGGATGGAATAAAGCTGACTATCTGTTTCCATGCAGTGATGCCTACAGCTGAGCCTGCAGCCGAACCACCGAAGCCTGCAGCCGAACCACCGAAGCCTGCAGCCGAACCACCGAAGCCTGCAGCCGAACCACCGAAGCCTGCAGCCGAACCGCTCAGTGCACAAGTAGTACCGCATTAGCAGTGATCACTGTGTCAGTTATAGCTAATGTCAGTAAGATTGATTTTGCGTAATTCATTCTGGTGTTCTTTCACAATCAATTTAGTACTTGGTTCAAATGGGATGTTTTCCATTTATGACCAAATAAATCTTTTTGGCCTAATTGAGGTTTGTATTTGGTACAAGAAACCCTTCTCCATTGCCTTGTTTTGCCAAAAACTAGCATGAAGAAAACCCTTATTGTTGCAATACTCCTAGATAAAAATCCCTTGCCCCAAGGTTTCCCCAGCCAAGAAACAATGGCTTCAAAAAAATCTCAAGTGTAGTATTATTGATGCATTTATGTCTTGCAATAAAATGGAAAATATCTTGTGCTTTTTCACTACAAACTTTATTTTAGCCATTTACCCAAAACCCTGTTCAAAATTGGGACATTCAGTACGATGGAACTAGAATCTGTGGATAAAATTGCCATAAATGTGTAGTCTCATTCGATTCGAAGTAAACACTCTTTTAGTGTTGCAACAAATACTTTTCCATGGAGCTTGGGCTGTGTAAAAAAACATATTGGACGTTTTATTTATATTTGATTCTCAACCTTATTGTGTTTAGTGATGCATATTTAGGCCTTCACCTAAATTAATACATATGGGAATTAAGTTTACTTTAAGTAACATAGAAAATATGATTAGAATTTTAGATTATAGGACAGAATTCATAAAATGTTGAAACCAAAACAGGCAACTATAACCATAGAACCCACATTCAAAAAACAATTTCTATAACTCAAAAACACCCTTGTAATACATTAATATTCACATATGCCCTTCAGTATATTCATATGCATTTGTAAACTGTGCTAACTGAAATCTTTCAAATGTTTTATGTATTGCTAGAGGAGCTCAAATCTATCAGGTTACTTTTGTCTCTATTTTATGAATGTAAATATTTAAAAAAGGCTACTCCATAATGGGTGGGTCACAGTGTTGGGTTTGTGTTCCCCAGGTGTCCACTAGATGTCCTCCTTCCCCACGGTGTCATCCACTTTATGAACTGCATTCCCCACAATCCTTGTCTGTACCCATCATTGCACTCAGCTGTTCCCCATCTTCATTGCACTCAGCTCTTCCCCATTTTCATTGTTAGTTCTGTGTTATATTTACCTTGCCTGTTTAGTGTTTGTTACGGAGTCCTTGTTATTCATCACGTCACTTTTGAAGTCTGTTCTGCTTTGTGCTAGTTTGTTTATTGTTTTATGTTTTTGGATTGCTACGTTGGTTTTGACCCCTGCCTGGACTGGATTTATGTTTTGGATTACCCTAATAAATAACTGCAAATTGGATCTCTCTGTTTCCCGTGTGTGCATCGTGACAGGGTTGTTTTAAAGTAAAATAATGAATGCTGAGAAGTTCCGTGCTGATTCATGTGACCAATGTGAATCTTTCTCAACTTGTGTCAGATATGCAAGTATTAGTTTCTATATAAATGTGCAGCAGGATCATTGTTGCTCCTGTGAATTGACAGGATCATTGTTTTCTGTAAAATTCAGATCTTCAAGTGGATAAGCTGAAAGAAAAGGCAAATGACAAATAAATGAAATCTCTACAAATATATATCAAATTAATACTGAGTGTACAGGTCAATAGATTTTTTTCAAATAACTACTTTACTAAGTTGTACTATGGCTTAAGAAAAAGACTTGGTTGAATGGACTAGTAGGGTACTTTAAAAAAAATTGAGCTTGAAAATATGACTCACCATCAACTAAAAATCTGCTTGAGTAAAAGATAAAAGTTAGTTTTGGGTCAACTATACCATTGAAACTCACTTGACATTTCTCACTTTGTTATCTGGAAGAGCCAGAAGAGCTGCTCCATTGTTGACGTTCCTATTTCATTCCCAGATAGATGCAGCTTACTCAAGTGTGAGGGGTTTGTTGTCAGAGCAGAAATCAAAGCAGCACAACCTTCATCTCTGACACCACAATCATTCAACCTGCAGAGGCAACAAAGACATATCTTCTCTGTTCAGATACACCACCCATAGACAGAATTGTGATTCCTGAGTTTGACTTGCAGAGTCATTTAATCACTGTGACTTCATCTCAGTGTCTGTAGTTTACAGTGGGAATTCTCCAGTGCAGTAGACAACCGCTTCAGCCCTGAGTCTCCTATGACGTTGCTTGATATAGATTTAGCTGTTTCAGCTGTGAGAGGTTTGATGTCAGAGCCAAAGCCAAAGCTGCACAAACTTCATGAGTGATATCACAACCAGTCAGCCTCCGTAGAGAAAAACAACACTATTTATCAGTGTAGAGAATACACATCATGCACATATTATTGTTGAGGGGGGACAAGTGACAGTCCTGTGTAGGTTTAGTGGTATGATTTTCATTTTGTGTACATGGGGACCTGGTTTAAAATCCAACTTAATATACATGTTTGGTAACACAGTTTCCTTGTTAAACTTTACATGAAATTACTATAGTAATAGTATTGCTATAGTAAAATGCAAATAACCCTAAAACAAACCCTAATTCTAACCCTATGCAAAAGTGTAGTTAATTAATATTACTAATGTTAATATGTATAATTAAACTGTAAAATAGACACCTTAAAATAAAATGTAACCTAATTTTTGTTTGTGTTCCCATCTAATAATAATATTATGACTGCTCAACCCCATTCGGGCTATGAAGCTATAATATTAGCAACTGCTAATTTAACGTTGAAAGTAACTTCTGTTATTCATGGTCCTACTGTACATCTGCACAGGTTGTTGACAGATGGTGAATTTGAGAGTGATGACCACGACTGCCTGACCAGAATCCAAACTGCGACTGCCTGCAGGCCAGATGTGTTTACATCTGTCCTGGAGGAGGGAGATAATTGGTATATAGACGGATCCTGTTTCAAGCCAAAAGACAATTTATACTTGTGTGGATATGATAATGTTGAATTACCTGATCGTGTAATTGAGGCATATTAGTTGCCATATAAATCAGCACAAGTAGCAGAATTAATTGCTCTAACGAGAGCTTGTCAATTGGCACAAGGTCGGTGATTCAATATATACACTGACTCCAAATACGCGTTGTCCATGATTTTGCTAAAGTGTGGGAAGAAAGAAATTTCAAAACCTCCGACAGAAAACCAATTTCCCATCACAACATCGTGGCCGAGCTCATCAGTGCAGCACAGCATCCATCGAAACTTGCTGTCATTAAAGTAGCTAGTCATAAAACAGGTGAATCGGATGAGGCTAAGAGAAACAGGTTTGCAGATGAAGTCGTGAAATGTGCTGCTAAAGAAGTAATACTTAGTCCATACGTAAATGAACAGAGCACCGAAGTGCCTATGATGAATTCGTCGCTGATTAATGATTTGGACATTAAAGTACTACAAGCTAATCCTACGCAAGCCGATTTGATTCATTGGGCCGCGAACGAAGTAAAACCAGATCAAGCTGGTATTCTAAGAGACAAGCAGGGTAGAATCGCTCTACCATCATCCACCGTTGTAATGCTGTTCAGGCATTATCACGGGGTATCATACGTGTCAAAAGAAAAAGTGATCCAAAATTTGAATCAATCATACTGCATAGCAAATGTTCGAAAGAATACTTTGTTGATAATGGATGCTTGCTTGGTGTGTGCACAAACTAACAGACACAAGGCAACCCGCCATGACGCTTTACCGCATCCTGAGCTTCCTTTTCAATATTTACAGATCGATTATACACACATGCCTCCATGTGGAAATCACAAATATTAGCTCGTGATTGTTGATCGATTTTCAAAGTGGCCAGAAGCTTTTCCGTGTGGTAAAGAAAACGCGCAGACGGTTGTAAAGGTTCTTGAAAAAGAAATTATACTGAGTTTTGGTATTCCAACCGTTATCGCAAGTGATAATGGAACTCCGTTTGCTACAAAAGTCACACAATTATTAGCCAAAGAGCTTAATATTAATTGGCACTTCCACATTCCCTGTTCGCCGCAATCATCAGGCAACGTAGAGAGATTTAACAAGACGATAAAAGAACGTCTGAATAAGGGGTTTCTAGATACAGGCAGAAATTGGGTTGATTTGCTGCCTGCCGTATTGACGGAAATGAGCATGTCTCCATCGGCAACCACAAAAATGTCTCCATTTGAAATTCTGATGGGTAGACCTTTCCTGACCCCTTAGGTCAGAGGTCGCGCTGGCAATTTCTCCACAGGTGACACATAGGTGATCATCGCGGATTACGTGGATTCCCTAGTTAGAACATTGAATGGCATAAATGGTGATGTCTCTCTCTCTCTCTCCCTCTTCCTTCAGAAAAGCCGACTCATCCTTTCGTTCCAGGACAACAGGTGCTGTTAAGGTGTCCGAAGGCCACGAAACTCGGTGAGCCGAACTACTTAGGACCATCCACTGTTATCGCTGTGACGAGGACAGGTGTTCTGACTGACCTCCAGCCCCAGTAGATCCATGCCAGCCGAGTGAAAGCAGCTCCATCCCAGGGGAACGCATAAGCCTATGCGGAAGCAGTCATCGAAAGGAGAACGAGGAAGAGAAGTAGACGAAGAACGAAATTGCTGATTGAGATTAGCAATAATTATCATTGAATCCATTAAACCATGTCTGCAAAGTTGATACTACACCTGATCGTGCTAACAAGCATGCTCATATATACACAATCACTTATTATCAGTGGCAATGAAACTTGGTTGAAACAAGAAGACGAGCCACATGCGTTTGCCTCCAATATGTGGTGGAGGTTAGCCAACTTCACTGCTAAGCAGAAGGGGAAAAAGGGTGACTGTTATGTTTGTACTAAAATGCCACAAAGTGCTTTTTGACCTCATGTAACTGTTCAATCGCCAACGACAGAAGAAGAACTGTTCTGTCCCTTATATCTTAGTAATATTGGTGCACTTGCTGCCCAAAATTCAACGGGAAATTGGACTTGTTCTGGTAATAGGGTACTGACAGTTGCAGTACAAGTACATGTTAAAGTGGCAACTGTAGGTCCTATTCCAGACTCATTGTTCTGTATGGAAAGAAAAATAGGAGCCGCTACATTGGGTTCAATTCCTGAGAATAAATGTAATCAAATATATCGCCGTTGTGAAGTATGAAATATGCCCTGTTGTTTGAGCTGTTTGACGAGAAAAGGAACATTTGACGTGGAAGAATGCTCAAAAGGATCTTCACTCCATCTAACTACCCTGCATGCTTATGCAGGGGCAACTCCCGAGGAACAAGAATTATGTGATTAGTATTGTGGACTTTATTCGGGTAAAAATTGTAATAGGTATGTGCCATCTGTAAAAGGAACAAGAGCTTTGAAAGATTGGTTTTGGTTATGCGGGCACATGGTTTATACCTCGTTACCTTTTAACTGGAGTGGACGATGTGCCCTAGTAACTTTGGAAGAATATTCTATGATTATTAGACAACAAAGAAATGATAGAGTAAACAATCAAAGAAACACACGTGCTCTCTCTGACCGCAGTTCAGTTAGACTTTAGACTTTATTTGTCCCCATAGGGCAATTGGTTTTGCAGCAAGATAAACACAGGACAGTCACAGATGCACAAATACAAGACAAAAACAGGCCCTGGATATAAAACAGAGTATTGAGAAAAATAAATGTGACCAATAAAACCATTGTTACAATAACATCTGACAATTCCTATTAAAGCAACATTTCCGTAACCATCCCTATTTCAGCAGCAACATCATCAAAAACAAGCAATACTATACATATCATAATAGTAATAACCCCATCACTATTTAATAGTTATAGTCTGTCTACTCCTCCGGGCAGAATTAATGAACAAGATGGCTCTCGGGACAAATGCTTTTATCTGTTATACTTCACTGGAGGTAATCTGTACCGAGACCCGGAAGGCAATATCTGGAACTCAGAATGAAGGGGGTGGTAGCTATCAGAGATAACTGCATTGGCCTTCCTATGTGTATCATACAGGTCAGCGAGGCTACTCTGCCGGACACCTATAATTTTACTGCTGACCTTCACTATATTGGAGAGAGCCGTTTTGGCCTTGACAGTGAGACTACCATACCAGCAAATTAATGAGAATGTTAAAACAGACTCAATGTATGATTTATAAAAAAGGGTCATGAGAGTCTTATCTACACGAAATTTTGACAGTTTGCGAAGACAAAACAGTCTTTGTCGGCCTCTTTTGCAAAGAATTTCAGTGCTCGAATTAAAATTTAACTTATGGTCAATCAAACTGCCTAGATACTTATATGTTTCTACAAATTCCACCGTCTTCCCATTTATAATAGTGGTCTGAGGAGTTGATGACTTACGCCTGAAATCAATCTGCATATCCTTTGTCTTTTCAACATTTAGTTGAAGGAATGCCCTATCACACCAAAGTGCAAAATCATCCACGACAGGACCATGATCACTTTCCTCATTGGAGAGGAGACTGACAATAGCAGAATCATCTGCAAATTTTTAAATGTGTCTATTTTCATGCTGGCTGCGGCCAAAGTTAGTAGTTTGGGAAGAGATAATCCAGTACCAAAAGAACACTGATTATGGACTGGTACAGAAAAATTCTTTGAAGGTATTTTTTCAGTGATAGGTGTATCCAGTCTGCAAATTGAAGTAGAAGTGACAAGATACGAATTGATGTCCTTTATTTAAACTACAAGGTACACCTTAGCTGGTGTCAAAGAAGAGCTTCGAGCACTTCGCTTAACTGCTTTACAGAATCGTTTGCTATTGGATCAGCTTACAGCGGCCAGAGGAGGGGTGTGTGTTATTGTTGGAATTTCATGTTGTACATACATCCCTGACAATGACGCAGATGGTCACATTATAGCTGACGGTATAGATATGACAAGAATTACTGACGAGTTACAAAGAAGAGAAGTGAGTGATAGAAGTGGTTTGGAGATTGGATCACAAACTGGAAACAAATGCTTATATCTGCTTTAATCCCAATAGGAGTCATACTTTTAATCCTTGCATTTATTGTTTGTTGTATTATTCCATTTATTAGGATGTTGATTCATCGTGCTATGAATACTTTTGTATCTTCTCAGTATGCTTTGATGAACAGAACTGTCAAGTACTGATGATGATGAAGGATATTTCCTGTATTATTGTAACAGAATGAGTATGCTGAAGAATGATGTGATATGATAATTCTATTATATGATAATTATCGTATCAAAGTGGCCATTGTTAGGATATCTTTCTCCTTCAGCATACGATATAACAGTCTATGTACATTTCTTTAATCTAGCCAGCACAACTGCCATGTCTGCACATTTTTTCCTTTTGAGTAAGCTAAACATCTGGTATTCATTAAAGGAGGATGGAATCGCCTCTTCCCCTGAATGTTCGTTCTTTCTATACATTGTGTGTTTGAAAAGCTTCTAGGGTCCCAGGGATATGTTGGAAATCTAACAGGATACTGCCCATTTTAAGAAGCTGTTATATGACGTCTATATGATATCTATGATGTAATGTTTGATTTTATTGGTTAGACTTGTATTCTTTTCTTTAAGACTATCACTATATAAACCCCAGACAAAGGATATAGGGTTGAGCTTCTACTCCAACCGGCGCTGGTGTATTGTGTTATCTATTCATAATAAAAGACCAAGGTTTGGGGCACTTTTCGTTTGGACCATTTCATTTCCATTTCTAACAGGTGCTCTAAGCGATGTTGGGGGATGTCACTTCTTGTTGAAGTTTAAAGTATTGTCAAACAAAACGGAGGCTAGTTAGACCCTCCCTCCTCCTCATCCGCGCACTTACCCCTAAATCCTTCTTGTTGGTTATTGGCTGGAACAGTTTGTTATGTTTCGTGGTTTGTTATGTTTTGTTTTTGTTGGCGTTTTTGGAGCCTGGGGTGTCTGCAGAGACCGTGTTTTTTACAGTTTGTTCAGGGGACAGGCAGCTAGCGGATAGATGTTTGCTGTATGTGACAAAAAATGTTTTGGCCTAACATCGCTTGCATCTGCGTTACATCTCTTACAGCACCTTTAAACGAAGGAAGAAAACAACTTCAACATTGCATCAGGTTGACTCTGCAGGAACTCCTCCCTTTCTTCACAATTCCTGAAACCTTACAGGATAAGGGCAGTAAAACAACTGGGCAATTGTTGTGAAGTATGCAAATCGCATGCAAATACTGACGAGCCTTTGGGCAGTATAAAATGCGGAGTAGCGACAATTGCAACAGAATCTTCTTCACGCTGCCATCATTGAAGACGCAACAGAAAAAGGCGCAATCAAAGTAAATTTTTATTTTCTCAGAATTACTATACTGAAAACATTTGCTCATTAATACTGAATAAGCTATGTGTTGTACCTGGCTGAAAGACATATTAGCTAAAATTAATTATGATACGTTTGATGCAGACTGGGTGTTTAGGAAGGCATGTGGGAAAAAAGGGGGAAAAAGACATTCAAGTAAGGAATTGTTGGTTGCTGCCATCCACCGGGGCTTTCTGTACATATCTATTTTAAGCTATACTGTGTAAGATTTTCTCCCATATAGCGGTGAAATTTAATATGACTACCAACTGAATATTACTTTCTAGCCCCTCCCATTCCGAGGGCGTTTTAACTCCTACGGTGGCCGTATTATATATCACCCTTGGAATCTGCTACCCCAGTATTATCAGGTTAGGCTACATTGTGTACAAAGTAAAATAACAAAAATTAACAGTGTCCTTTGATATAGCCTACAAATGGCGCCAGTAAAACTATTCTTCGCCTGTGATCCGTCGCAACACACATATTTATGCTATAAGGTAAACAATCCTTTTTCATCACTGACGCAAGGAAAAGTATCCTAGACGTAGTTCTAGCATTATGCACACCCATGCTATACGTAGTTAGGCAAGCAACTATACAACTATTTTCTATAAATTTACTCAAATAGGCTGAATTACCTGTCGAAAAGAAAGCAGGCAACTTCGGCGTCCCTTTTAAAATCCTTGCTCCTCATGAGCTCTTTCCATCTTGGAAATGCCACTCCAATATTGACTTTGGTCTGGTTAGATTTGCTTGGAGTGTTTTTTTGCTAAGAATCAACTTAAAAAATTACACAGTGTATCAAGCAAGCTTTAAGCAAGATGAAAAGAAATATGAAAAACCATCACAATTGTGGAGGTAGATTTCAGATGTGTATTTTAATGTGCATAATCTTAAATCATGTGCAGAAATACGATCAGACTAAAAACATAGTATGTAGAAATCATTCAGTTTACACCAAAGCGTCATTCTAAAAACCCAATGTGCAATTAAATATAATTTACAATTTTCTATTAGAAATCTCTGTGGTAACAAAATCTTGCCCAGGTATGTTACACATCACTGTAATAAAAGCATAAGAGGAGTAATAGGTTAGCCATTGACATTACATTTGAAGATTATAATGTGTTTGTTTTACAATGTCCATTGATGAAGGAAGCACAATTACATGGCTTTAGGATGACAAAACTAGCATATTTTGTTATTGTCAAAAATTATACGTAAAGTACTTACCATGTAAAGAAGTCTTCAGCCTGCCAGGATGATATAGACATCATAGTGGAGTTTCTCCCATCTGAAGTTCTCATATCATCTGCAGGGTCTCCATTAAAGTTGCCACAAGCGCCACAAACCTTGTCTGTCAGGTCTCTGTTTACGGATAACACGACCCCTCCAGTGACAGAGTAAGTCAGTCTCATGGTAGACATCTTCTCAATGACCACGGCCTCATTTCTGTATGTGACTGACACCCCCTCTTCAGGCATAAAGGGATATGAGACCTTCTTTCCATTCACCTGTTTCAATAAGATACATCTTTTCTCAACAGTTTCTCTGTCACCAGCACTTTTTATTTCTTTGAATCAAATATTTTAAGACTATGGTTAATGTACCACAAAAACATAATGCTATATTTATAATCTTTAAAAACATATCCACTGACCCAGCTGTGCTGACGATTGTTGACTGTGATGATCATGTCCTGGAAGAAGACGTGGACCATTGTCACTTTACCAGGATCATTCCTGGCACATGCAAGTGCATCTAACACCACACGGAACCAGTCATGAGACTCTTGATCACATAAGAACGCCATTTGAAAGGCTACTGGCCTGCCAACCGTCTCCTTTACACCATTAAATGACTGCAACCGGTCATCTGCATCAAATACACAGTGGCCTTGATCAGGGTAACAATCTCGTTTGCCACCCTGAACATCACAGATGTCTCCTCTGTCACAGGCTTGTTTCATACACTTCAGCACCCCTGCGGAATGACACACACACTTCATGTCGCAGGTGTCAGTCACTGAGACTTCGCCAACCTAAGAAGACAGAGCAGAGAAAAGCTTACCCATAGTTTCCTGCATCATCACATTTATTATTGAAATGCAATATAGAAATGTGTGTGTGTGTGTGTGTATGTGTATGTGTGTGTGTGTGTGTGTGTGTGTGTGTGTGTGTGTGTGTGTGTGTGTGTGTGTGTGTGTGTGTGTGTGTGTGTGTGTGTTAAAATACATTTTCTTATCTCAGTTTAATATAAACAGACAGGGGATGATATAGGTAGGATGATGATAGCATTATTCTGCAGAAATTGCACTTGTCAGCTTGAACAATGTTTTGAGTAAATCAAAAGACACAGAACAATGGATTTATTTAAATATTTCTAAAAAGACATTAAAATGGCTGGCAGTTAATTTGGAGAATCATAGAATCTGTGACAAAGGTTTGCAAAAAAGAGGATAAGCAGCTCTTATCAGACACAGAAACGATCATTAATGGATTTAAGAAAAGCAATAAATCCCACCTTTAGGTATTTGCCATTATGGACACATCCACAGTCTCCCACGGACACACACTTATCGCCATCTGACAGCAAACCTTCATCACACTGACAGCCTTCCATGCAAATATTTGGGCAGTTGTAGGACCCACTAAGGCTTGCACAGGTGTTGGCACAGTTATTAGAGCACTGTACATAGTGACTGTTAGCTGGACAATCGGCCGCTTACAGAAAGAAAATGCACAAATATGTATGTTAATAAAATGCATCATCATATTAGAGGTTATACAATACAGTTTAGAGTTGGAGAAATATATTTTTTTTTTACTGTTTTGAAAAGAAGTCAGTCACATGATCCTTCAGAAATCATTTTAATATGAAAATTTGTTGCACAAGAAACTTCTTATTATCATCAATGTTGAAAACAGTGCTGCTTAATATTTTTGTAGCAACATACATTTTTTCTTAGATTAATAGAAAGTTCAAAAGAACAGCATTTACTTGAAATAGTAAAGAGATTTATAATGCTACAAAATATTTCTGTCACTTTTAATGCCTCCTTACTGATTGAAAGTTTTTTTTTTTCCAAAAACCTTTGAAAGGTAGCTTATATACATTATTTATATAGTCATATGCAGTGTTGGGTTAGTGCATTACAAGTAATTCAAGTTAGGTAATCAGATTGCTTTTTTCAAACAACGATTAAAGTAAAATTACTTTTAAATTTATGACAAAATATCTTTAAAAAAAAGTTACTTTTTCAATAAGTAATGCAAGTTACTTTGTTTTGTCATGTATTGACTGGCAGGCAGTAAGTCCAGAGGCGTTGTGTAAACATTATGATTATTATAGTTCTAGACTAAATGTGAGCATTAATTATTCATTTCACTTGCACAAAAACAGATTCAGTATTCCTCAAAATGAACAAAAACAGTCAAATGCAAACAAAGAATATTACGCAAAAAATGTCAGAAAAAGGTCAGGAAATGTAACACAAAAGTAATGTAATGCATTACTTTCCATAAAAAGTAACTAAGTAACGCAATTAGTTACTTTGTTAGGGAGAAACAAAATTTTGTAACGCATTACTTTTAAAAGTAACTTTCCCTTATATGTATATATAACAAATTGAATATGACGCAAGCTTAAATAAAGTGGTAAAAAGAAAAACAGCTTTAGCTTTACAAACTTACAGCAGAATGAACTATTTCTCCATGGCATGATTGGTATCCCTGCTTGTTGGCAGATAATGGCATAAGCCTGAAGATTTTGACATAGCATGGCTCTGTCTCCATCCATAATACACATGTCAAATACACAGTTAATCACATGGTTCTGAGGATTCACCCAAGCATGACATGCACTGAAGGGACCATCGGCAGTTGCCATAAGTCCACAGGCATCTTCTCTGTGGTATCTCTCGGCTTCGGCCTGATTGCACTGCTTCAGGGAATCGACGTCTACACACTGAACACCAGTTGCCGGCAATGCCCACGCCTGTCCAAACGCATCTACACTGGAGCTTTGGGTCCCATTGGGCAACAAGAAGTCATCGACTGGGTTGCCATTGTAGTTGCCACAAAGGCCACACATGCTGCCTTGATAGTTTGAGGGTACATGAACTTCTGCATGGTAATCGGCGTCATACAGAACTCTCAAGCCGAAATCAGTTTGCACTACGACAGTGAAACCAACCTGGTTAATGGTGACTTGATGGCCAAGCGATGTAGGGAGGTTCACAAACTCGTCATTTACCTGTCAAAGAGAACCAACAGCAAACATGATTTCAGCTTAATTTTTAATAAGTAGAAATAAGTGAACCATCAGCACATATTATGTATTATATTTTCTATTATTAGTTTCTTTCATATTGGTTACTTATTAATCATGTATTAATATTTGATCTTAATTTCCTCTTGCTTATTTCATCAAAAATAGAGTTAAAACTGTAATTGTGGAATATTATTACAATTTAAAATAACTGTTCTATTTTAATATAATTGTAAATGGAATTTATTCCTGTGATGGCAAAGGTGTTACCACATGATCCTTCAGAAATCATTTTGATTTGCCGATCTTGTCTTCTTATTGTCAATGTTGAAAAACGGTTGTGCTGCTTTATATTTTATTTGAGGAAACTGTGATGCATTTTTTTTTATATTCTCTGATTAATATAAAGTTCAAAAGAACAGCATTTATTTGAAAACGAAATCTAAGATCAGTATAATGGATACTTGCTGAATACAAGTAATTTCTTACTGAGGCTAATGATGAACACTTACGATGACTCTCCAGCGTTCACCTCGTCTGATGCTAATTGTCAAGTTGTAGACATCCACAGTCAAGTTCTTGATGACAGAAACTCCCATGTTTCCAATCTGCTCATTCTTGGTGTCCACAGAAAAATCCAACAGCCGCCCTCTGTTCCGATCACACACCTTAGCGAGTGTATAAGCACATGCACCTTGAAAGTCAAACCTCTTACCATCGAAAGAAAAATAGTGAGGGTCACCAGTGGCGACACATCTTCCGTAACCTACAGGGTGGCATCCTAATACTCCATTCACAACCCTGCAAGCTTCCCCTGGGCCACAACTTGATGTCTGGCAGGAAACGGTTCCATTTTCCCCACACCTGCAGAGCTCCAAGCACGGCTCATGGACGTAAAACATTTGGTGTTTCTTGTAATAACGTCCTTGATAGAAGCAGCCACATTCTGCTTGTGGCACACAAGTTCGGCCGCTCAAGATGTATCCATGATCACACTGGCAGGCCTCAGCACAGGGTCCGCTGCAGTTGAGCTCAGAGAGATTAACGCAGGTCTCGGGACAGTCTGGGGCACATGGGTTGTAGTGGCTGTTGGGTGGGCAGGACGGAGCTGTGATAGACAGATTGGAGACATTGTTCATTTTTATTTTAGTCATTTTTTGTTATTTTGATCAGTGTTGTAATTGTTAACATTAGAGCATGGCGATAGCAACAGCAAGGTCAGGGATTTGATTCCCCGAGAAACTGATAAAATGTGTACCTTAAATGCAATGTAAGTCGCCTTTTGGATTATGCATATACAGTATGTTCACTAAAACTAAAACTATTAAAAATCTTTTTTGGTCATTTAAATAAAATGTATAAAATAAATGAAAAACTTAGTTTACACAAAAATGAAATTTACTTCCCCCCTCATGTCGATCCAAACCTTTATGAAAAGATATTTAAAAAAATGTTGGTGACCAAACAGTTTTGGTGACTATTGACTATAGACAAAATAAATAAATAAAATAAATACATAATAAAAAACAAAACAAAACAACACTGAGATACTTCTAAAATATATCTTCTTTTAAGTTCTTGAGAAGAAAGAAAGTCATACAGGTTTGAAACACCATTAGGGTGAGTAAATGATTTTTGTAAATTTGTAGATGTACGATGAACTTTGTCCTTGGCAATAAACTAAAACAAATACGATTGTACTATCACTAAAAGTGCAATAAATAAATAAAAGCTATATAGCAATATATAAAAAACTACTAAAAATGACAAAAGCACATTTATTTTTATTTTTTTTACATTTAGTCAAGTCAGAATTATAATAAATCAGCATCTAATTTAAGTAAATTACATTTTATTATGCTTTCCCCCCTAATATTATCTTTAATGTAGTGTGTAATATAGCTGTTTGTGAATGTGAAAGGTCTGCAAAGTTTCAAAGATCAAAGTACACAACAAATGAAGGTATTGTCTCTTAAAAGAAAGAATCGACTCTGAAAATGCTGATGATTCGTTTCAGCAGTTCACTTTTACTTCCTGTTACATATCTATGTAACAATGTAATACATTTGCATAATGCTCAACTATGGTCTTCATTAACTGCCCTGTGAACATCTACTTTGACCCTCCTTCAAACACTGTAGTTGTAGCAAAGAGTTTGGTTCGTGTTGCCGACATGCCGAGAAGACGCTGTTCCCTTTCAAGGGAACTCGAGCTGCGTTGAGACGCGGTGGGAACGCTCTGCGTGATTGCGTCGTGAAGCACGTGTATAATCAGTCCAATGGAAGAGCGAGACGTCATAGGCGGGTGACGTCATAGACCAGGAAGCTATAAAGCACCCCTGAAAACAGACTGCGACAGCTTCTGTTGCCTTCAGCAAGCGCTCTCTGTATACTGTCCGTGTCTATTTACTGTTGTCTATCACAAGCACATTATATATATATATATATATATATATATATATATATATATATATATATATATATATATATATATATATACAGGTCCTTCTAAAAAAATTAGCATATTGTGATAAAGTTCATTATTTTCCATAATGTATGATGACCTGGGCTACAGAGAAGCAGCACTGGACTGTTGCTCAGTGGTCCAAAGTACTTTTTTCGGATGAAAGCAAATTTTTCATGTCATTCGGAAATCAAGGTGCCAGAGTCTGGAGGAAGACTGGGGAGAAGGAAATGCCAAAATGCCTGAAGTCTAGTGCTGCTTCTCTGTAGCCCAGGTCAGGCGTTTCTGCCGCTGTTTCTGGTTCAAAAGTGTCTTGACCTGGGGAATGCGGCACCTGTAGCCCATTTCCTGCACACGCCTGTGCACGGTGGCTCTGGATGTTTCTACTCCAGACTCAGTCCACTGCTTCCGCAGGTCCCCCAAGGTCTGGAATCAGTCCTTCTCCACAATCTTCCTTAGGGTCCGGTCACCTCTTCTCGTTGTTCAGCGTTTTTTGCCACACTTTTTCCTTCCCACAGACTTCCCACTGAGGTGCCTTGATACAGCACTCTGGGAACAGCCTATTTGTTCAGAAATTTCTTTCTGTGTCTTACCCTTTTGCTTGAGGGTGTCAATGATGGCCTTCTGGACAGCAGTCAGGTCGGCAGTCTTACCCATGATTGCGGTTTTGAGTAATGAAACAGGCTGGGAGTTTTTAAAAGCCTCAGGAATCTTTTGCAGGTGTTTAGAGTTAATTAGTTGATTCAGATGATTAGGTTAATAGCTCGTTTAGAGACCCTTTTCATGATATGCTAATTTTTTGAGATATGAATTTAGGGTTTTCATGAGCTGTATGCCAAAATCATCAGTATTAAAACAATAAAAGACCTGAAATATTTCAGTTGGTGTGCAATGAATCTAAAATATATGAAAGTTTAATTTTTATCATTACATTCTGGAAAATAATGAACTTTATCACAATATGCTAATTTTTTGAGAAGGACCTATATATATATATATATATATATATATATTATGGCGAAACAAGAGTTCAAGCGTTGTGTTGTCCCTTGCCCTCGTTTCATCACGGGTGGGGACACACATCAGCTTTGTGTTGCTTGTTTGAGAGTGGAGCATGCCCAGTCAGTTCTGCAGGGAGCTGACTGCGAGCCTTGCGAGAAGTTGTCCGTGAGGACGCTCCGCTCTCGCCGGGCGTTCTTTGAGGAGGACGGTTCGGTTCGCGCTCCCCGAGGTGCGGGTCCCGCTACTGCCGACGCACAGCGAAGGCTTTCATCTTGGGGTTCGCATATGGATCTAGTAGCGGGGCTTGTGATGGGCCCAGCCTTTTCTCAACCCTTACCTGCTGAGTCCGGTGCCTCTGCCCAGGAAGGAGCCCGCGCTGCGGCTTCTCCTTCCCAGGTTGAGGCACCAATGCTGAGGCTATCCAGTTCTGAGGATCTGGATGTCATCAGTATTGATATGGGGGATTATGAGTCTTCGCCAGCTCATACCCCCGGTAATGATGAGGAGCTTATGGAGGTTTTATCTCGTGCCGTAGCTAGATTAAATATTGAATGGCCAGCCGATGATTCTCAGAGTGTTACTAAAAAGAGTTTCCTAGATGAAAGATTTCTACCATCTAGAACACAGCCTCCGCGTCGGGGACTCCCGTTTTTTCCCGATCTCCACACTGAGGTGTCGAGATCGTGAAATAAACCGGCGTCATTCAGTGTGTTTAACCCACAAACTTCCAACTATAGTAATGTTTTGGGTGCATCTGATTATGGTTATTTGATGGTGCCTCGGGCTGAAGAGACGCTCGCGAGCTATCTCTATCCCGAGTCACCGTCATCATTAAAAGCCCCGACGTTACCCACCAAGACTTTAAAATCTACATCTTCGCTGGTGGGTAAAGCTTATTCGGCAGCAGGTCAGGCTGCGTCATGTCTGCACACTATGTCTATACTGCAGGCATACCAGGCTGATCTGCTGAAGGATATCGATGAACATGAGGAAGTCAGCGCTGACGCAATTCGAGAATTGCGTCGTGCAACAGACCTGTCTCTCCGGGCCACCAAGGAGACGGCCAAATCATTGGGCGGCATCTTTGGTTAAATCTGTCAGATATAAAAGATAAAGATAGGTCTGTTCTTCTGGATGCACCACTTTCACCTTCAAGTTTGTTCGGCGACTCTATCAACTGTGTCGTCGATAGGTTTCAAGAATCGAAAAAACAATCTGCTGCGTTCCAGAGGTTTCATTCTCGATGTTTCGATGTCCGCGAGACTGCTGGGCGGAAAGTGATTATTAAATCTGAGCAGTCTCGTCCAAATACAAGCTCCGCACAGCACAGAGTGCATCAAAAACAGAGCGTCGCCACTCGGGTTCCTCCACAATCTGGAGAAACTGGGTGGCGGTCGCAGTCCAGGCCAGCTAGGGGTAGGCAAGATCTGAGGACTGTCATCTCTAAGAAGGCTTGGACTAAGAAGAAGTCCTGACGCCCAGGGTGTCAGGCTTCTGAGGTTGGTCCCCTCAGGGGGGAGGGTGGTCCCCTTCGAGAAATCGTTCATCCTCGGCGCCCTCTGGGGGGCGATTCTCTGAGGAGAGTCGCAGCGCTGCCACATCGGTTGTTCCCTGCCGGTTCGCCGCTTCAGGGCACCGAGGTGTCAGCCTCCCCATACAATTCTCCGAGGAGGGTCGTAGAACGGTCACAGTTCGGTTGTTCCCTGGCGGTTCGCCGCTTCAGGGCACCGAAGTGTCCGTTCAACCGAATCCCGAGGCCAGTCTCGAGAGAGAGACTTAGTAGAATTTCTGGCAGCGTGGAAACTACTGCCAAATATTTCTCAGTGGGTCCTGCATATAATAGAAAAGGGCTACAGAATTCAGTTCGGTTCTCGTCCACCCAGATTTCAAGGGGTCCTTCCCACAGTGGTGGACCCAGAGCAGGCTCGGGTCATGGAGCATGAAGTACTGACCCTTCTGCAAAAAGGGGCAATAGAAAGGGTTTCTCCTCCCAGCAGAGAGTCAGGGTTTTACAGCCGTTACTTCATCGTTCCCAAGAAGGATGGGGGGTTGCGTCCTATTCTAGATCTGCGTCAGTTAAACAGCAGTGTTCAGAAACTCAAGTTCAAGATGCTTACACTCAAACAGATTGTATCACAGATTCAGTCCGAGGACTGGTTTGCCACAATAGACTTGAAGGACGCTTAATTTCATGTATCCATTCATCCTCATCACAGGAAGTTCCCGAGGTTTGCTTTCGGGGGCGATGCATACCAATATCCGGTCCTTCCATTCGGCATAGGTTTATCACCCCGCACCTTAACGAAATGTGTGGATGCAGCGCTGGCTCCTCTGAGACTCCAGGGCATTCGCGTATTAAACTATATCGACGACTGGTTGATCCTGGCTCGTTCCGAGCAGTTGGCAGTTCGGCATCGAGATGTCGTTCTGTCTCACATAAAGAGGTTGGGGTTGCGGCTAAACACCAAGAAGAGTGTGCTCCTCCCAGCCCAGAGGACCACTTTTCTAGGGGTGATGTGGGATTTAACAACTATGCAAGCACGATTGTCTCCAGCACATATTTCTGCGATTCTCACAGCCATAAAGAGGGTAAAACTAGGCCAGTCACTCGCTGTGAAACAGTTCCAGAGACTGGTGGGTCTCATGGCAGCTGCGTCCAATGTAATTACTTTTGGCCTTCTGTGCATGAGACCCCTGCAGTGGTGGCTCAGGACCAAGGGGTTTTCTCCGAGGGGAAATCCGTTTTGCACGATCAAGGTCATGTGGAAGAAACCTTGGTTCCTCGCCCAGGGCCCAGTATTGGGGGCTTCTTGTCGACGCCTAACGCTATCGACGGATCCTTCCGTCACAGGCTGGGGGGCGGTCATGATTGGCCGCTCGGCGACAGGTGTCTTGCAGGACCATCAGCTTTCGTGGCATATAAACCGACTAGAGATGATGGCGGTATTTCAGGCTCTCAAATACTTCCTGCCAGACCTGAGAGGCCATCATGTGCTTGTCCGCTCAGACAACACATCGGTGGTCTCTTACATCAACCATCAAGGGGGTCTGAGGTCCTGATTAGTATGCAAACTGGCTCATCAGATCCTCCTATGGGCCCAGGGGAAATTACTGTTAGTCAGGGCAGTTTATATTCCAGGGTGTCTGAATGTGGGAGCAGATATCCTGTCAAGGCATTGGCTGAGGCCCGGGCAGTGGAGACTTCACCCCGAGGTGGTGGAGCTCCTATGGGAGAACTATGGTCAAGCTCAGGTCGATCTTTTCACATCTTACGATACAACCCACTGTCCGCTTTGGTTCTCCCTCACATATCCAGCTCCTCTCGGACTGGACGCTATGGTTCAGGTGTGGTTGAGGCTGCACCTGTACGCATTCCCCCCGATATCATTGCTTCCGGGAGTTCTGGAGAGGGTTCGCCAGGAAGGGGCTCATCTATTATTAGTAGCCCCCCACTGGCCGGCCCGAGTGTGGTTCTCGGACCTAGTGTCCCTTCTGTACGGCTCTACCATGGAGATTCCTGTCAGGAGGGACTTGTTATCTCAAGCGGGGGGCATGATATTTCACCCTCGCCCGGAGTTGTGAAAACTGTGGGCTTGGCCTCTGAGGGGGCCCAGCTCTTAGCATCCGGTCTCTCGACTGAGGTCGTTGAGACCATCCTTCAATCCACGAGGAAACTTTATTCATTGAAATGGAAATTGTTCTCTACATGGTGTGGAGAACGTTTTTTAAATCCTGTTAAATCCTGTTAAATCGAGACAGGTAATGAGCAAGTGGGTAGTAGAGGCTATCTCACTTGCTTATGAAGCGGCCGGACAGCCTTCACCTATGGCTGTCCACGCCCATTCTACAAGGATTATGGCTGCCTCTTAGGCTTTAATTTCAGGTGTACCCCTGTAACATGTAACCCTGGTTCCCTGATAGCGAACGAGACGCTGCGTTCTCCTGCCATACTTCCTGCATGCCCTGATCGACTTGCTTCAGGCTTTTCAGAAGCTGTCGCGGTCTGTTTTCAGGGGTGCTTTATAGCTTCCTGGTCTATGACGTCACCCGCCTATGACATCTTACTCTTCCATTGGACTGATTATACACGTGCTTCACGACGCAATCACGCAGAGCGTTCCCACCGCATCTCAACGCAGCATCTCGTTCCCTGTCAGGGAACCAGGGTTACATACGTAACCTGTGACGTTTTCAGCGCTGCGAATCACTTTGTTTCCACGCAAGGATGAGAAATTTATACAGAAAAGTATGCGCTGTAAGCTGCATCAATCAAAACAGATTGGGCAGTCTGGCCAATCAGAGCAGAGTAGGCTCTCGGAGACGAAGGGTTTAAAGATACTGAATCTGCAAACAAACTGTTTTCATGTCCAGTGTATATTATGAGAAAATTAAAGTGTTTTTTGACCTTTGATGCATGTAAACCTATTGTTGGAGATCTCCAAAACAAAATTAAAAACTTTAATTATTATTAATCTTTAAAATAGCATAAATAGGGGCACTTATAGAAAATCAGTCAATTACTTACGACAGAAAGTTGCATTTCTCCATGGGTGAATTGTGACACCTTGACTCTGACATGCAGAAACATAGACTGCCACCGCGTCACACAACACAGCCTGATGTCCTTCGAAGTTGCAGGTTTTGAATATGCAATCCTCTAGATAAGATCCAGGATCAATCTGGGTTTGACATTCTCTGAAAGGTCCTGTCTGGTTTGTGATGATCTCACAATAGCGCCGGGCGTTCTCCCTCTGGGTTGCAGGGCAGGGTAAACATCCAGTGCCAAGGCAACCATCTGACGAACATTCAGGTGTTGCAGCAAACTGCCAGCTCTGTCCCAGACTACTGGCATTGGGTGCCATCATACCATTGCGCATTGCAAGGTCATCCTGAACAACACCGTTGAAGTTCCCACAAAGGCCGCACACTGCACCGCTGTAATTGTTAGGCAAAGTGACCTTAGCCACACTGGACCAGTCAAAGGTCACCTGGAGACCAAAGTTGGTCTTCAACACAGCAGTGTTACCACATATATAGTAAAATACAAAGACATCTCGCATCGAAAAGGGAAGTTCTGCTAACTGGCCATCAACCTAAAGAGAGAATGAAACACATTTGGTTACCATCACAAAAGTGATTTATTGTTCATTTTTTAATTGTTTAAACTGTTTGAAAAGTGTGTAGACCAGAGAACCAATTCCAGTTCCAATTCAAACAGATCCATTAATGATTCTTTAGTATTTTGAAGCAAAAATATTAATAATTATAACAAATTAATTCAATTAAATAAATCATTAATAAATCTATAAAACACATACTTGTTGTTTATACAGACATTTTAATGATTTTTCACATTGGAGAAATTCAATAATTGCCCTTTTATATTTTATAAAAATGCTAAACAAATAATTGTATACAATTTGTATAAAATACTACTGACAAAACTCATCTTTGTCTAATTTGATGTGTGTAAGTCTATATTGCGTACTCACCAGTATTCGATACGGATGTTCTCTGGTCATTGTGATGGTGAATCCATTCACAGACACATTGACAGTTTTAGTGAAGCTCACTGCTCTGCTCCAACGATGTTCATTCTGAATGGTCACATTAAAAGGTACAAGACCCTCATTATCAATGCACAGGGCCGCCAACTGATACACACACGTGCCCTGGAAGTCAAAACGGAGTCCGTCGAACGTGTGGTAATGTGGGTCTCCTGACGCTACACATACAGCAGAGCTCATCGGCTGACAGATCCGTCTTCCATTAACCACTGAGCAGCTCTCACCAGAGCCGCAGGAAGATTCACGACACACCACGACTTTCAAGTTACGGTCACACTCGCACAGCCGATGACATTGATCATCAGCCCAGAACGTTTGGCCTTGTTGGTAGTAGGCGCCTTCGAAAGAACAGCCACATTGATTGGTGGGCACACAAGCGCCAGCACTGAGGACAAGACCGCTGTCACAAACACAAGCTTCCACACAAGTGTCAGTGCAATAACGCTGCTGATCTGGGTACGGACACGTTACTGGACACGGAGAAGCACAGGCCTCATAATGACTGTTCGGCGGGCAGCTCTTAGCTGTTGAAGAGCAAAGAAGAGGTTCATGGTTAAAGTTTAGCTAACATCTATGCACAACTTGACAACAGAATCACCACTAGAATGCTATTTTTTTTGGTTTAAAGACTGATTTGAAAGCATAACAACTAAACTTTTAATAAAACAAAAGTAAATCAAGCATTTTTTATTTTATTTTTTAAGATCTTATGGGCTGTTAGTGATGCTTGACACATCATTGGTAATTCAGTATGTCTGTAAAAATAACAACAATACTAATTATGTCATGACAACTCTTGGGAGAATGGTATGGTAATAGAGATTTGCATGGTAATGGATATAGCAATGTTAATGTATTTGGTCTTTTCGTGATAGATCTGCAATGCTGCTGCAGAGCAAGTACAGAGACTTGCTACTGCCAGTAAATTCACAGACATTGCTGTGAGCATGTAAGACATGCTGCTGTCCAGGTAACATACATGATTTAACCCTGGAGCAGATCTATACATGTGGAGCTAAGGAAGGTGGAGGGTTTCTGAAAGCACGCTGCATACTGCTCCTAGTGACACCCTGGTATTTGTTTGAATGTTGAACTGCAGCTGATGACGATGATGCAACCGCAACCAATCAGCTGTGTCATGTAGATAATGTGATCGCTACCAAATGAGTAAAGACTTATCAGCCTTCGCCATCTAGAGTTTCATACCAGAACTAGGTAATTAAATAATACTACCACAGATTGTACTAGTATAATAAATAATATAACACACTCCAATGTTTGCTCGGCTCATGAAATTACATTACACTGTGTATGCTTGAACTGATTTGCTGATATTTACAGTAATAGGTGAGCACTAGCCAATCAGATTGCTGCTTGGATTTCAAACACTCATCAAAGTGTTCAAGTGTAGACGAGTGAAACTTATCTGTGCTAAAAATATTCTTACTATTTAATTCCCTCACAGGAGAGTGAAATCTAAAAATGTATTAGCCAGTGGCTAACAATAGACATTTAGTCACCTAGTGTGAGATTTATTGCACTGTAGAGGGTTGTTAAAGTCGGCATAAAACGGAAGTTTTGATAGATATACGTGACAATAGGGGAGAAAAGACTGAGTAGAATGGCTTCTTGAACAAATAGCGCGGGTCTTGGTTTTTGTCCATCGGAAATTAATTGGATTGTTTTTTATTCACCGACAAACACGTCATCAGAAAAGTTGTTACAAGATGGAAATGAATATATGCACATAAAATAATGATGTGCACGGATATATCATTTACAATAAACACTGTGATATTCCATTGAAAAATAAGAATTGTCCATTTTGATTTCATGGTGACTAAGTATACAAACGTGTGCCTTATGAGTGCTTAGGCTAACTTACAGCAATGGAATTTCTCTCTCCAATCTGTAATAATGACGCCCTCTTGACGACACCGAGCGACGTAGGTCTCCAGAGCCTGACAGAGAATTCCTCTGTCTCCGTTACTGAAGCACAGGTCAATCACACAGCTTTGCTGGAAGGCCTGTGGGTTCACTTTAGCATGACATGCACCAAAGACACGCAGACCTGTAGAAGTAAGGACACCACAGAAAGCATCTGTTTCATACAGGGCACGTATGTCAGGAGAGCAAACAGGGCAGTCGGTCTCACAGCCATCATGACATGCAGGTGTGACATTGTCTTCTGCTCTCCAGCTCTTTGCCCATTGGTACACACTTGGCAGAAGGTTTCCAGCAGGGTTTATCAGCTCATCTCCAGCTTTCCCATTGAAATTTCCACACAGGCCACACACAACTCCATAGTAACTACTAGGCAGCTGCAGGTCAACCCTTGAGTTCCAGTCGTATGAGACGCGCAAACCAAAATCAGTTTCCAAAAGCGCAGCATTGCCACTCTCTCGCACCCTCACACGGCCACCATGAAGATCAAGTGGAAGATTAAACACCAAACCATCCACCTGACAGAAGAAATCAGAATCATTAAAGAGATTATGATTTTAAATTACTGTTTTATCACTTTAATATTGTTTTATTTCTGCCTGTCTGTTTTTTTAAGTTGTTGTTCTGTGTTTTGGTTGGACAAATACAAATATCCAACCTGGTTGACAAAAAAAATCTATTCTATTCTATTCTATTCTATTCTATTCTAATATTTAAACAAAACCGTTACGTTCCACCAAGAAAAAAATATCAATATCAATATATTTGACAAATGCAAGTATTAACAGCATAGTTGAAATGAAATATAATTTCCAAATAATAAAAATATTTTGTTTAAACTTCCAAATTTCAAAACAAATTACTTTATATATTCTCTTTTTAACTTATGCACAAAATAGCTTCATGTTCTTGGAAAAATAAACATCTAAAATATATTTTAATACATTTAAACATATTCAAAACATATTTTATATTTCAAAAATATTTAATACAATTTCCAAACTTTTTCCATTATTTATTAATTGCATGGTTTGGATATAGTTGACGGTCAATGGGTGTTTTGGGGTCTGTTTAACAGGATCATAGAAGTGATAAACCATTTTATTTTTGTATTCAGTTAATATTATATTAAATGAATATACTAAAATTTTAATATAAAAAGTATATTATCAATAAAAATGTATACTAAGATAAAAGCTTATTTGTTTTTATGACTCCATTCATGAAATGTATTTGTGACGAACAGGACGGCCGAGGGACGTGAGAGAACGGCGCGAGGCCGGTGGTGCGATTGATAATGAGCAACACCTGTGAGCACACCGGTCTCGCATCTCTCACGGAGGAGCGGAAGCATAAAGGAGGAGCGACGACGTTGATGATCGAGAGAGGAACAGGCCTGATTTTAGTTGTTCTGGTTTTTGTATTTGTGTTTTATTTTAGCCAGCAGTCGTCCGCGAGGGGCTGCTGGCCGTTATGTTTTATTTTGGGTAAGCCAGCAGTCGTCCGCGAGGGGCTGCTGGCGGTATTTTAGTTTGTTTGTTTTATTTTAAATAAAGTTTATTTCGATTGTTCGCCGGTTCCCGCCTCCTTCTTCCCTGAACATTGCTACACTGGTGCCGGAACCCGGGAAGAGGGAGGAACGCGCTGTCAGAGAGTCCTCGCCGCTGTGGGGAATCCGCGGTGTCATCGAGCATGGTGCGCGAGTCGCCGCCGCTCGCCGTGGGCCGGAGCCTGCTGCCATCCGCCAGAAGGGGAGGAGCAGGGAGCGGGGGACTCGCGGCCATGGACGCTCGAGGCGGTGCGCTGGAGAGAGTTGCCGGTTGGACGGTCGAGCTCGCTGCCGGCCGCCTGTGTATTGGAGGGGCGGCTGCCATCCGGGAGGGAGAGGAGGAGTCGCCGCCGCTCGCCGTGGGCCGGAGCCTGCTGCCGTCCACCAGAGAAGGTGAGGTGCAGGGAGCGGGGGACTCCTACCGTCTGCCCAAGGCACCCGAGGAGCCGTCGCCGTCCACCGGGCGGCGGAGGGGCGTCGAGCCGTCCACCGAGGGCCATCCAGCGTCACCGCCAGGCACCGCGGAGGAGATCGCCCAGCTGGTGGGGGACCAGATGGCAGCGCGTTGTGGGAACCGGACCATTTTTTTTTTTTTTTTTTTTTTTTTCCTCTCTCCCCTCTCTCGATCTGTCGCTCCTCATGCTTCCGTCTCCATTTCCCTCGGCTTGTCGGTCCATACCCCCCAGGGATCGCCGCCGCCGGGGGGGAGTAGGCACAGGCTTGTGGGTACCCCCCGGCCTGTGAGGGGCGATGGGGGTATGTGACGAACAGGACGGCCGAGGGACGTGAGAGAACGGCGCGAGGCCGGTGGTGCGATTGATAATGAGCAACACCTGTGAGCACACCGGTCTCGCATCTCTCACGGAGGAGCGGAAGCATAAAGGAGGAGCGACGACGTTGATGATCGAGAGAGGAACAGGCCTGATTTTAGTTGTTCTGGTTTTTGTATTTGTGTTTTATTTTAGCCAGCAGTCGTCCGCGAGGGGCTGCTGGCCGTTATGTTTTATTTTGGGTAAGCCAGCAGTCGTCCGCGAGGGGCTGCTGGCGGTATTTTAGTTTGTTTGTTTTATTTTAAATAAAGTTTATTTCGATTGTTCGCCGGTTCCCGCCTCCTTCTTCCCTGAACATTGCTACAGTATTTTTTTTGTATCTTCATTTATCTAAAAAAAAGGCACTTCTGTCAAGACAAACAGGCTGAGTAGATCTGTTCATATTGTGAATTTAAAATCATACTTTCACAGATGACACTTAGTAAGATTGTATATTTAAAATATCTGAAGTGACGCATTACCATGATCAGTCCATTCTGATGGTTCATCACGGTAAGAGTGTTGCCATATACAATAACCTCCACCTCCCGCACATAAGACACATCAGGGTTGCCCCGGTTTTCATTGCTCTGTGTCACAGAGAAAGGCACCAGTCTGCTCAGATTCCCACAGGTCTTAGACAAGACGTATTTGCAGGTGCCCTGGAAGTCATATTCATATCCATCAAATGTGTGGAAGTGCGGATCGCCCCACGCCCTGCAGCTGCTGTTGTACAGGGGCACACACATGGCCTTGCCACGTTCAAAATGGCAGGTCTCTTTCTCTCGACAGAGGACGTCTTGACATGGATCTGTAGGCAGAAACAGCAAGAAGAAACACACAAAACATCTGCTATTTACTAATACACTATATATGCTGTTTGTCTGGATTTTTCCTGTAATTTGCATATTGGTAATAAGTTAAATATACTCAAAACCAAAAATAACATATTTTACTGATTACTTAGACAATGAATAAAAGGACATTTATCTTGACCTGGGTGATAACAGGCCCATACTCCCTCTCTCAGTAAACACTGTGTGTCGTTAGGACAGTTGATTCTCTCACAGGAAAGTCCCTTCCCTGGATCACATTGACACTTCTGCTTACACTGGTTCAGGTAAACCACCTCCCCAGCCTGAAAAATCAAACTCGGTCATATGCGAGACAAGAAAGAGAAGGAAATCCAAATAGGCACTTAGAGCTAATTTGTGCACATATCCAACATCACTACGATTAACTAATAGTAATCACCTTAAACGTGCGTCCCAGCTCATAGCAGCCGCATTGCTGGTGTTCAACACACTGTTGGCCATCAAAAAGATAACCATTGTCACAAGCGCAGCCCTCTGTGCATGTTTGAGGACACTGGATTTTTGTAGTGATCCCAGGACAGGGAGCAGAGCAGACGTCTGCACACAGCTCATAATGACTGCGAGCTGGACACAGCATTGCTGGAAGACAATGATTTAGAAAGAAAGTACATGATTGGACGAGAAAATAAACTTCTGATAAAACAGAAAAAACACTGGTTTAAATTTCAGACTGTGACTAATAGTTGCAGCTAAATATTACAATTAAGTCCACAATATGCCAATATCTACTGATTAACAGAGGGTCCCAGACATCACATGACAAGTAATTATAATATACTTATAAATAAGTAAATAAAAAGGGGGCATTTTATATTTCATATTTTTAGTATTTTTCTAGGAATATGTTGGCCATATTTTATATTACATATTAAAATATAAAAGTATATTTGTTAAAATCTTTTTATACATTTTAAAATTGCATTTCAGCAAGAATGTCGTGACTGCATATCTAGCCCCTGATTTTTTTTTATTCTTAAATTTAAGAAAGGCTTTTTACCAAGGCTTCATTTATTTGATCAAAAATACAGTATAAACAGTCAAATTGTGAAACATTATTACAATTTAAAATAACTGCCGACTATCTTCATAAATTTTGACATGTAATTTATTGAATGTGAATTAAGTGTGTCTGCTGAATAAAAGCAGCAACTAGTTCATTTCAACAACTAGTTCAATCAGAAATCATAAAAAAAAAAAAAAAATCTCCAGAAGAACAAACTTACGGCAGAAAGAGTTTGTTCTCCATTTTTGGATAACGACTCGGGCTGCACGGCAACTAAAAGCGTATCTCGCCACACTGTCGCAAATCACCTTGCTGTTTCCGCCAGACGCGCACGTATCAAAGACACAGTCGTTCAGATAAGCTGAAGGGTTCAGCACAGCATGACAGGTGGCAAACGGTCCGTTGGGGTCAACCAGAACTCCACAGTAGGGATGTTTCTCATAAATGGCTTTCAGTCTGGGATCACAGTCCACACATGTGCCGCTTTCACATCCGTCCCCACACACCACTCCAGGGACGTACACTTTCCAGGCTCTCCCGAATACATTCACGTCCTGTGTAATATTGCCATCTGGGAGGCGGAAGTCATTGGAAGGGACTCCGTCAAAGTTACCGCAGAGCCCGCAGGTTTTTCCACGGTAGTTGCCAGGGACCGTAACAGTAACTCTGTAAACCCGGTCATAGGTCACCTGGAGGCCAAAGCCGGTCTTGATGATGTAGTTACTACTGTCAAAATACACCTGGACCAAGGAGCCATTTAAACTGTTTGAACTGTACGGCACATTAGTCAAAACCCCATTGACCTGTGGGAATAGTGTTGTATTAGAGTCATACTACATTGGCAGCAATTCAACAAAAGTTTCACATGTTTAAGAACCTCAAATTCACATATCACCAGGCATTATGGGAGCTTCATTGAGCAGCATCTGAACGGCAAAAGCAGACAAACCTCCACTTACCAAAATCTGGGGCTCGTTTTGTCTTACGACAAGGGTGCTGCCGTAGACGGTTATGGCCACTAGCTTGGTAACAGCAACTATCCTATTGGGCCACCATCTCTCATTCTCCACCTGGACGGAGAAAGGGGTCAGGCTGGTCTGTTCCAGGCCACAGGATTGGGACAGGACGTAGGTACAGGTGCCCTGGAAATCAAAGCGCTGCCCATCAAATGACACATAGTGTGGGTCTCCAACAGCTTCACAAATGGCTTTCCCGATTGGTTGGCATCTGCGAACGCCATCCATCAACTCGCACTTCTCATAGGGGCCACAAGATAACTTATTACAGACCACCTGTGGAAACAAACACAGGGCATTCATGTCTTTTGTATTGTGCAAGATTTGTGAGATGGCTTTAATTGATGATCTGAAATGCATACAGTAGATTCAAAAGCAGCAGGTTCAGCCTCATATCATCTCACTCTAAAGAGACAACTAACAAGATATGATAAAGCTGTAAAACATTGTGCCACATCAAATGTCTTATAAATATCCATGTATTTTAATATAGCATTAAATATAAAAAATACTCTTTATAAACCAGGGAGGAAGACTGAACTCTCATTATATTACAAGACCAAGGACAAATATGATTTCTCATTATATGACTCCTCTAAACCCTTTCTTAAGATAACAAGCCCTTTATAACCCTACAAATCAAATACAATCACAATTACAATGTCAAAACTGTAGAATATTCTCCTTAACATATCCTTGACGTGTCCACTTACATGCCCATCCGCTGTACATGTGCACACCTCCTCACAGTTATTGCCAGGATAGAACTGTTGGTAAAGTAAATAGTAGCGTTTGCTATAGAGACAGCCACACTGAGAGAGGGGGACGCAGTGGTCGCCACTCCTGACAAAACCCTGGTCACACACACAGCCCTCCGTACAGCGGCTACGACAGCCAGTGGGAGGAGCCAAACTATGACATGTGACTTCACAGCCAGATCCACATAGCTCATAGTGGCTGTGAACAGGACAATGAACACCTGACAAGACACAGACATGTGAATGGTTAATGTATATTTTTAAATGGTTCATTACAATAGTATAGTATAATAGCATAGTGATATTTCTGTGGCTCCAATCACTTTGAAAACCCTCAGACTAGATTACATGTCAGATTTGATTATTAACTTAAAACCCTTCTCTTGAATGTATTAAAACACCCTTGTATCCTTAACAATTTTGCTGTTGAGCTCTGCTTTATATTTGTTGGCTTTTGTTGAGATGAATGGAACTGGTACAGTAGTGACTTACAAAAACTCTTGTATATGAACACAATATTACACTGTATATGGTTTCTCAGAAAGATCTAGATACAATCGACCAGTATTTGTCTTACCACAGAATTCAGCAGATCTCCAGGGGCTGATGGTTTTTCCCATCGCCTGACAGGCAGATACATATGCTGTTATGGACTGGCACAGTATATCTCTCCTTTCGTTATACAAACAGACATTGTGAACACAATCCTCAAAAAATGGTTCAGGGTTCAGCCTGGTCTGACAGTCCCTGAAAGGCCCCTGTGGGTCACGCAGCAGCCCACATAAATCAGACGTTTTATAGAGACTCTTTTTGGCCGGGTCACACTTTAGACAACTGTCTGTACAGCCATGGACACAGTCTGAGATCTCGGCTACAAGCCAGCTGGCACCAAACTCCACCGGTCCTGAGGAAGGTAATGTTGTTCCTCTGACAGTCAGATCATCTTCTGGATTTCCATTGTAGTTCCCACAGAGGCCACAGACGGCACCCATGTAGGTGCTGGGGACGGTGACGGTGGCAAAGCTGTTCCAATCAAGCGTAACTCTGAGACCAAAAGAGGTTTGAATGACAGCAGACCAGCCACTTCTGAAAACTGAAACCTGACCTTCAATAAGACTGAAAGGGAGGTTCAACAGCTCACCATTGACCTAAAAGAGAAATCCAATTTTGCTTAAATTTCTCATTAAATGACAACAGCAAGCTATTTAGAAAGATAAAATCGTTTGCCCAAGGTTTAATGCATGTAACTAGAACTTACGGTAACAAAACTGCTGTATTCTCTATCAATAACAATGCTGACATTATATACTTTGATCTCCAGTAATTTAGTGAATGTGACCGCTTTGCTTCCCCGAAACTCATTTTGCACCAGGACATCAAATGACACCAGTCCAGGATCTGAGACACAAACTCCAACCAACTGATATATACAGTTTCCCTGAAGGTAGAATATAATAATGCTAGCATTAAAGGGTACTCATCCAAACATATGGACATTTTGATCCTACACTACAGTACATGCTAAGTTATTTTTTAATGTTGTCTGTCCACGACACTTTGAGTATGCAGGAAATATTCAGGCAGAAGAAAATATATTTTTGTAGTTAATGTGGAGGAAAAAACAACAACTATATTTCACCAAGTGCAACATGTTCCTGCATTAACTTCTTTGTTAATCCTTTAAAAACATTAAAATATACCAATCAGATTTGAAAGTTCAGAGTTACAACCAGGGTTAGGCTTCTAAATCTACCTTTCATTTGTTACCTTTCATTTCCCTCTGATTTTAGTGATAAGGTTTTGTGTAGGGTTAGGTTTAAGGGTAGGATAGGATTAGGACTACATTTTCAGACAGAAATGTTGTTCCAGGATCAACAAAATATGTTGATACAGGAACATGTCTTACTTGGAAAAATCACGATGACTATTTATACCTACACTACAGAAGCCATGAAGAGAGAGGTTTTAAAAGAACCTTTTAAGTTGTTACACAATGCAGAAAATATATAACGTAGAATAAACTGCACAGTTTGTTTTATGTCAATAGAATAGAACCTGGAAGTTGAAGTACTTCTTGTCAAATGTATAGAAGTGGGGGTTGCCCCCTGCCATACAGGTGCTTTGGGAGGCAGGATAACAGTCCCTAATGCCATTCACTTGCTGGCAGTGCTGTCCAGCCCCACAGCCTCGATCTTGGCATTCTATTCGTCCACTTTCTGTGGAGCAACGACAAAGCCGCTGGCAAGTATCATCCGCCCAGAAAGCCTCCCCAGCGGGAACGTAGCGTCCATTGTAGGAACAGCCACATTGGGCAGAGTGTACACATTTTGATCCACTCAGAACAAAACCAGGGTCACAAGTGCATGTTTCGGCACAGGGCAAAGTGCAGTTCAAATGAGCCCTGAGGCCGCAGGTCAAAGGGCAAGCGCTACCACAAAATTCATAATGACTGTTTTCAGGGCATCTGTAAGCTGAAGACACATTCGGAAATAAAACATCACAATTTTGCTGAACAATGTCAAGTCAAGATGCTTATCATACTATTACTCACAACAATTGGCTGCTTCTCTCCAGTTGGTTAGTTGTATCCCAAAATGTTGACATACACTCGAATAGACCTCCAAGACATTACATAAGTAGTTTCTGTGGCCATCTGCCAAACAGACGTCATACAAGCAGTTCTGAATGTAAATAGCAGGATTGATAACAGAATGACACTGACTGAATGGCCCCTTCATTAAGAGTCCACAGTAGTTTTCACCCTGCCATTGTTTAAGTGCTTGAGCATCACACTCATGGCCGCTATTGTCATCTCTACAGCCCTCATCCCATGTTAAGTTGTGAACTTTCCAACTCTGGCCAAACGCTGTTGCATTGGCAGCCTGGGTGTTTGAAGGCATTGTGAAATCATCATTGGGATCACCATTAAAGTTGCCACAGAGGCCACAGACTTTGTTCATGAAGGCAGTGGGCATGGATACCACAAGATAGTGATTATAGTCATACTGCACATTCAGCCCAAAAGAAAAAAGGATGGTGATGAAGCTGCCGGACTGGAACATGGATACTCCAACATCATCAAGAATGACAGGAAGGCTCCACACACTTTGGTCAATCTGTACAAATAAAAACAAATTATTGTATATTAAACTGCAAAAAATTATCAGTCTGTATTTTTTGTCTTGTTTTACGATAGAAAAGCTCTAGATTGTAAGCATTTTCTCTCAAAATATGGTTTAGGCTTTTATCAGTATTTAAAGTCTCCATGAAATCAAAATGTACTTAATTTTTATAGAATATTTCAGTGTTTAAGTGTAAAATTTTTTCTGGTTTGAAAAGTCATTGCACATGGATATACTCTAATATTATAACATTATTATATTTTATAATAATAATAAAACTTGTTTTTGGCTTTAAGCATAAACTTCACTATTTGTTTTAAGATGTATGCTTAATCCCTTAATCTCTTTTGCAATTTTGCTTACTGAGTAAACTGATCATTATAAGGATGTTTAGATACATTTATAAAAATATGACAAAATACTGATCATTTTTTTAAATGAATGGCTTAATAGTTCCCTTTCGTTGTCACTCCGAGTTACGTCGGATGACGACGAATGGGGTTTCGCTTAGAAAGCCTATCAACTTCGAGTATTACAAAACGAGCCAATGGCAAGGAAATGCCATGGGTCTGCGGAATTTGCATGGCGTAACTCCGCCCCACCTCGTGGGTATAAAAGGAGGAAGCCGGCAGCAAGCAGATATGTTTTCGCTTCGGAGCCAATTGTATTCTTCTCTCCACAAGCCATCTCTGAATTGTCAGCTTTACAAACGAGTACCTCGAGTGTTGGTGTGACGGCGATCTACGGCGAGAGCGTGCTTCCTGCTGATCTGTTGCAGTGGTCTGCCAGTCGCTGCGTTTCTCCCCGGGTGCTTCAACACTTGAGTTTTCTCTCACTAAAAGAGCTTACACGTGGCACGTCTTTTTAAAGATGTCTCGCCCGTGTACTTCTGGTTGCGGCAGATTGGTATCGGACTCTGATGGGCACGAGCGTTGCATAGTATGTTTGGGCATTGATCATGCTAGAGCAGCGCTCGTGGATGACTCATGTTCTCTCTGTGGGAACATGACCATCGCGTCATTACGGTCGAGACTCCGTGAACTCGCAAGAGTGAGAGTCCCCTCATCCACCCCCCGTCCTGCGGCTGGTGGCCAGGGTGACCTGAGGGTTACGGTCTGGAACAAGGCGCCGACTATGTGTCCGCGACCCCAGCCCCCCTCTTCAATGACGGTGCCCGCTAGTGAACTGCTGATTCCCGCGGGTCTACCCTCTGGTGGCCCGCGTGCTTCAGTTGAAGCTACAGAGGAAGATGCCATGTCTGTTGCAGCATCACTAGGCGGGTTTGACTCTTCTGGAAGTGAGGGCTCGTCACAGCTGCCACCTTCCGGTGTGCATACGGCTGTGCTCGAGTCTGATCCGGAGATGACGGCCATGCTTTCCCGGGCAGCCGCGAGCATCGGACTTGAGTGGAGGCCTCCACCCTGTCCTGAGCGCTCGCGGCTGGACGATTGGTTTTTGGGTAAGGCCGCCGACCCTCGTCCTCGGCAAACCCCAATACCTTTCTTCCCGGATGTGCATGATGAGATCTCGAAGTCCTGGAAGACCCCCCTGTCTTCTCGGGACCGCTCGCTGGTCTCATCCGCCTTTCCTCCCCTCGATGAGGCAGCTGCCCGTGGGTACACTGGGCTTCCCCCGGTTGAACGCTCTGTTGCCATGCAACTATGTCCTCAGAGTGCTTCTTCTCGGGGCGAGCCTAAGCACCCATCCAAAGCCTGTAGATTTTCGTCGACCCTGGTGGCGAAGTCTTACAGAGCGGCGGGACAGGCGGCTGCTTCACTGCATGCTATGGCCACTCTGCAGGTCTACCAGGCCCAGATGCTCAGAGACATGCACGAGGGTAGGACAAACCCAGGGCTCTTTGATGAGCTGCGCGCCGCGACCGACCTTGCTCTCCGGGCGACGAAGGTTACCGTGCGCTCCCTGGGTTTGGTGATGTCCACAGCTGTGGTCCAGGAGCGACATCTGTGGCTGAACCTGGCTGACATGCGGGACGCTGAGCGGACCCGTCTGCTTAACGCCCCCTTGTCCCAGGCCGGCCTCTTCAGCGGTGCAGTTGAAGACTTTGCCCAACAGTTTTCAACTGCCCAGAAACAGACCGAGGCCATCAGACACATTCTGCCCCGCCGGTCCGCTGCTGCCTCCACCTTGCCGGCCGGGCAGACGCCTTGACCTGTTTCCCGCCGAGGGCGCCCTCCTGCGGCTCCCGCCCCTCCCGCCCGGACCACGCAGCAGCCTCCACCCAGGGCCGGTCGCGGAGGAAGCCGTAAGAGGGCGCCACAGCCCTCTCCTGCCCCGCCCCCCGCTAAACGCCGGGCCAAGCGGCGCTCCTGAGACGGGCTGCTCAGGGATGATGGTTGTTTCGCAGGAGGTGGTAGCAGGACCACTCCTTCCCCCGGTGGAGGGCCGGGGGAGAATCTTTTGTTCTCCACTCCCCACTGCTCACCCACGGGTGGGCAGCACCCTAATGTGGTTAAAGTCAGAAACAATCCCCTCTTCCCTGAGCTCACAGAGTTCTCGGGCGACACAGAGCGCCGCCCACAAGCCGTGCTCTCCTCGCCCCCCTCTGTCCCAGAGGCGGTTGACACGGCGTGCCGTCCACGGACCGCTTCGCCCCTGTCCCCCTCTGTCGCCAGACCCCTGGCAGAGCAGGCCCCCGCGGGACGACCAGCCTGGTCCTCCCCTGGCCCCCTCTGCCAGGGTGCGGTTGCTAACTGTGCCCCCTCTCCGGGCCGCTATGCCGTCCACATCTGGGCCAGTTACTCCGCTTCGCTGCCCCTCCGGGGGGACGCCTGTGGCTCGCATGATCCCGTTGGTTCAGTTCCTGGGAGCCTGGCTAGAGCTTCCCCGTCTGTCCCACTGGATCGCGCGTACCGTCAGGCTCGGCTATGCGATTCAGTTCGCACGGTCTCCTCCCCGCTTCAGGGGAGTCCGCTCCACTTTGGTCGGTGGCAATGCCCCTATCATGAGAGCAGAGATTGCCACCCTGCTGGCGAAGGGTGCAATCGAGACTGTCCCTCCAGCCGAGATGAGGTCCGGCTTCTACAGCCCCTACTTCATTGTCCCCAAGAAAACCGGTGGGTTACGGCCAATCCTGGACTTGCGCGTGCTGAACCGCTCCCTTCACCGGATGCCGTTCAAGATGCTCACCGCCAAACGCGTTTTCGAATGCATACGGCCCCAGGATTGGTTCAAACACAGACCGTTCCTCCGGTTTGCTTTCGAGGGGCAGGCATACCAGTACGCGGTTCTCCCTTTCGGGCTAGCCCTGTCTCCTCGCATCTTCACGAAGGTCGTCGAGGCGGCCCTTGTTCCCCTTCGAGAACAAGGGGTTCGCATCCTGAGTTATATCGACGACTGGCTGATCCTAGCTCACTCTCGAGATCAGGTTTGCGAACACAGGGACCTAGTGCTTCGGCACCTAGCCCGTCTGGGCCTTCGGGTCAACTGGGAGAAGAGCAAACTTTGCCCCGTGCAGAGGATCTCTTTTCTCGGTATGGACATCGACTCGGTCGCCATGTCCGCGCAGCTTACGAGCGAGCGCGCGCAGTCACTGCTGACTTGCCTAAGACAATTCGAGGGCAAGAGTGCGGTTCCACTGAAACTTTTTCAGAGGCTCCTGGGGCATATGGCATCTGCAGCCGCGGTCACGCCGCTCGGATTGCTTCATATGAGACCGCTTCAGCTTTGGCTTCGCGACCGAGTCCCGAGGTGGGCATGGCAACACGGCACGTTCCGAGTACCAGTTACTCCGACCTGCCGTCAGTTCTTCACCCCGTGGGCGAACCTCGGTTTTCTCAGGGCCGGTGTCCCCCTGGCACGAGCTTCCCGGCATGTTGTTGTCTCAACAGATGCCTCCACCACGGGCTGGGGCGCCATGTGCAATGGACATGCTGCTGCGGGCTCCTGGACAGGACCCCAGCGGCTGTGGCATGTCAATTGCCTCGAGTTGTTGGCAGTACGCCTTGCCCTGCACCGCTTCCGGGCGTTGCTCAGGGGTCAACACGTACTAGTCCGTTCAGACAATACCGCCACTGTAGCGTACATCAACCATCAAGGTGGTCTACGCTCCCGCCGTATGTCACAACTCGCTCGCCACCTCCTCCTATGGAGTCAGAAGCATCTGAGGTCGCTTCGAGCCATCTTCATTCCCGGAGCGCTGAACTGTGCAGCCGACGAGCTCTCACGGCTTCAGCCCCTCCCTGGAGAATGGCGACTCCATCCCCAGTCGGTTCAGCTGATTTGGGACCAGTTCGGGGACGCGCAGATAGATCTGTTTGCCTCTCACGACTCGACCCATTGCGCCCAGTTCTATTCCCTGACCGAGGGCACGCTCGGCACGGATGCTCTGGCGCACAGCTGGCCGCAGGGCCGCAAGTATGCGTTTCCCCCAGTGAGCCTTCTTGCGCACACTTTGCGCAGGGTCAGGGAGGACGAGGAGCAGGTCATTCTGGTTGCCCCTTACTGGCCCAACCGGACCTGGTTCCCCGAACTAGTACTCCTCGCGACAGCACCTCCCTGGCCGATCCCTCTGAGGAAGAACCTTCTTTCTCAGTGACAGGGCACCCTATGGCACCCTCGTCCCGATCTTTGGAACCTCCACGTGTGGCTCCTGGATGGGACGAGGCAGGTTTGAGTACCCTACCACCAGCGGTGGTGGCTACCATCACTTCCGCTAGAGCGTCGTCCACGAGACACGTCTATGCGTTGAAGTGGAACCTCTTCGTCAACTGGTGTTCTTCTCACCGAGAAGACCCCCGGAGATGCTCGATCAGTGTTTTGCTTTCCTTCCTTCAACAGGGGCTGGAGCGAAGGCTGTCTCCCTCCACCCTGAAGGTCTATGTTGCCGCCATTGCCGCACATCATGACCTCATCGAAGGTAAGTCGGTGGGGAAGCACGACCTGGTCATCAGGTTCCTGAGAGGAGCGAGGAGACTAAATCCTCCTCGTCCTCCTCTCGTTCCCTCTTGGGACCTCTCAGTGGTTCTAACTGCCCTGAAGAGTGCTCCCTTTGAGCCCCTGCAATCAGTCGAGCTTAAGTTCCTGTCTATGAAGACAGCGCTCCTGGTTGCACTGGCCTCCATCAAGAGGGTTGGGGACCTGCACGCATTCTCCGTTGACGAAGCGTGCCTGGAATTTGGGCCGGCTTCCTCTCACGTGATCCTGAGACCCCGGCCTGGATATGTGCCCAAGGTTCCTACCACTCCCTTTTGGGACCAGCTGGTGAACCTGCAAGCGCTGCCCTCGGAGGAGGCAGACCCAGCCTTGGCACTGCTCTGTGCAGTACGCGCTCTCCGCGCCTATGTAGACAGAACGCGGTGTTTCAGGACCTCAGACCAGCTCTTTGTCTGTTATGGTGGGAAGCTGAAGGGAAAGGCTCTCTCCAAGCAAAGGTTGTCTCACTGGATAGTGGACACCATTGCTTTGGCTTACCAGCAGCAAGGTCGACCGTGCCCCCTTGGTGTGACTGCCCACTCCACCCGGAGTGTGGCGTCCTCTTGGGCTCTAGCGCATGGCGCCTCGCTAACAGACATCTGCAGAGCTGCAGGCTGGGCGACACCTAACACATTCGCCAGATTCTATAATCTCCGAGTGGAGCCTGTGTCCTCTCGTGTACTCGCTTCAACCAGCTAGTACCGGACCCGCTCAGGTGTCTTCGCTTGCTCGCCATTCCACTCCACGGACTGGATACGTGCGATATTTTCCTCAGGTGAGCTTCTCCGAAAGCCCTGAGCTCCTCCAGCACTCCTGACGTCGGCGCCAGTGTCTATTGCCTGTGCGTCGGCTAGGTGCCTCCCGTGTGCATGGTCCCTCCTCTGAGCGACCCCCACATGTGTATTTCCACTGTAAGCCTCTCTGAGCGTGTGTCTTTCCCTTGGCAAGCCACCTTGCCACCCCTGGGGTTGAAATATTTCACCTGCGGCTGGACACCCCAGTGTTTTCCATATGCTTCCTTCGGGTCATATGTGTATTCTCTAAGTCCCCCCCCCTCCGGGCTGGCATTAATTGCATACTTCCCCTAAGCTTGGGATATGCTTCCCAGTGTACCTTGGTATTCCTGTGTTATATGGAGTCCTTTGTCCAGGCTGACAGGGATCTCGATTTACGCAGGGCACTGGAAGACAGCTGAGAAGGTGGCGTGATTAGACTGGTAACCCCATTCGTCGTCATCCGACGTAACTCGGAGTGACAACGAAAGGGAACGTCTACGGTTACGTATGTAACCCTCGTTCCCTGAGTAGGGAACGGAGACGTTACGTCTGCCTGCCACTTTCCGCTGTACCGCGGGGATCGCCTGAGCTCAGTCTTGGCTCCTCAGCGAAGAAACATATCTGCTTGCTGCCGGCTTCCTCCTTTTATACCCACGAGGTGGGGCGGAGTTACGCCATGCAAATTCCGCAGACCCATGGCATTTCCTTGCCATTGGCTCGTTTTGTAATACTCGAAGTTGATAGGCTTTCTAAGCGAAACCCCATTCATCGTCATCCGACGTAACGTCTCCGTTCCCTACTCAGGGAACGAGGGTTACATACGTAACCGTAGACGTTATGAGGTCTAAGCTATTATTCTCACATGAGACAATACTGTCAATATTGCAGTTCCAGTTTTAGTACTAAAAACATGCAATAATTAAAAATAAAAATGTTTACCCTGACTTTTCCACGTTCGGAACCTTCAACGCTGATGGTGATTCCGCCGATATTCACAATTACAAGTGCCACATAGGAGACTCTTATGTCGCCGCGGTTTTCATTTTTAGCCAAGACTTCGAAAGCTGGAAGACTGTCATTTTTCTGACAGTTCCGGGTGACAACATAAGTGCAAGTGCCCATAAAGTCAAAATAACGCTGGTCAAATGTGCTGTAGTGAGGGTCGCCCATAGCCCAACACATTCCAACTGGTTTCTTCACACAGCTGGGCAAGGAACCCATCATCTGGCACTCCTCATCCTGGCTACAGCCGATGCTAAAGCAAGAGCGAGGCACAACTACAACAAAGGGAGAAAACAGAACATACTCATGATGCTGAAGTAGTAAAGTGAGGCAATTAGGAGATTACTATGGTTTTAATAAAGCAATTAAGACAGCTGTGTTAGCTATTAAAAATGCATTGTTGGACTATAATGACATAAATTTCATTTTTGGGTGAACTATCCCTTTAAGACTGGCTATACTGCATTAAACACAAACGTAAAAGCTTTTTTAAACAAAAGGAGGAATGTGTTTAATTGTGACATACCTGGATCAATGCATGGGGCTGGAGCTCCATATCCATTCACTTGCTCGATTCCCACACTATAGACCCCAAAAGAAGCACTTGCATGGGTTACTTTGTGCCCACCTGCCCCAGGTTGATAAACCAGCTCAGTCCAGGAGTACTGGCTGTTTTTGATGACCCTCCACTGACTTTTTCCAGGTAAAGGCAAGCTATCAAAAAGAATCCCTGCTTGTTCATTTGTTGGCACAATCAACAGAGCTCGGTTGTCAAAGCCAGCTATCCCATCAAGTGCGTACGAAGAACCGAAATGGTTGTTGGGCAAAATATTTACAAGAAACGGGTCGTACATCACATTATAGGATGTTCGCACACCATTAAACAGAAAAAACACCTGGATTCCGCTGTCAGCAATGATGTTAAGACCATCTGGAAACTTGATTTTGTATTCTATGATCATACCACGCTGAAGTATATCATTTAATATAGTATGGCCAAATTGAACAGTTACATTCGTTGACTGCGATGCCTGGATATAGACGCTGTCAAACTGACTCTGGATGCTAAACGGAGCCACCAGGAATTGAGTTCCCCACCTTAGCACCGGCAGGAGTTGCTCATAAACGTGATTGCACTTAGAAAAGCGCCACGTGCACATGTGGCCCGAGTACACGGCGATGAGAAGTTGCGAGGATACGCGGGTTCCTGTCAAGTCTCCTTGGCTTTGAATTTGTGCATTTTCGAAAGGGTCCATCACCAAAACTAGTTTACTGCCGACTCCATACAAGCGGCCCTCAAACCGGACCGCCGCTCGAAGGAACACTTCCACCGTGTTCTGCTCTTTACCGTTGACAAGCACAAACTCCTTCATCATGGATGGAGGGGAATTAGTAGGGGTGAACACAAAATATTCAGTGCCCCATTCACTCATAGGGTAGACCAGGGACGTATCTGCCGTGTATTGTTTTGAGTTTAGTGAGGAAACCGTAATGTCATCGGTTGCCTGAATGAGGGCAGTATTGCGGGACCTCTTGGTGCCAGACAGTTCGACTTCTTTAGGGAGGCTCACAGTGATGCCCTGACCTGCAGTCAGTTGCATCTCCTGGGTGAAACGAAGACCAGGCACGTTGACCTTCACCAGGCAATTAGAACTCACGGAGGTGATATAAAGCTGAAAGAGCGGCACATCAAAAGGGGGTACATAGTTTTGCATAAATGCGGTGGCAAATTCTTTTCCTGCAGATCGAGTCTGGCAGCCATCTTTAAGAGGTCAAGAGAGAAAGACTGAGAGAATTAATTCCACACACAAAAAAAAACAACAACGTTGAAAGCAGATGTTTAGAAGACAATCGTATTAAATAAGTGAATTTAACAAAACTTTCAAAAAGTTTCCAAAAATTGTTATAATAATATATAATCAAATATTTAAATTTAAATGATTAATTAAAATGTATTTTAATTAATTCATAAATCAAGAAATGTGTTTACATAACAGGTATTATCATATACAATTTTTTTATATGTAATAAAATAATAATCCAAAGAAAAGATAGAGCCTTACCCCAAAAGAGAAATATCGCAAAACAAACCAGTAAAAGTTTTGCTCCCATGATTAGCTGTAAATAAATAGTAGTCAAATTGATAAAGAAGCAGAAAATTTCAACATGCATTATTTATTTTTTTAATTGCAGCATACACAATAAGTATCATCCACAATTATGATGTATATACGCATGGGTCCACATGAAAATAACTCTATAATGCAGCTTACCTTCATGGGTATCAAGAAATATACAGTCGATCTAATACAGTATTCAGCCTTTTAAATACTTATATTATCCCAATCTCAAAACCAATCAGAGATTAGATCCTGGAACCGGGGACGTGACCCATTTTAACAGGATCCATTTCTTCCCCCAGGACATGAATGGATAGCATTAAATAACAGCGATATAATTTCCGCATACAACAAAGATACAACCTTTACAAACATTTAAAACAATCTATGTTTGACTTCTACCACAAAAAATATGTAAATAGTCATACAAACAATGTGTAAATTGAAATACTCATGTTGCAGTGAAATAAATAAAATAAAATAAAAGTCTGCAAAAAAAATTGAGAATGCTTTTTCACGCCACACAAACAAAGCGCTATTGAATCCTGAAACATTGTGAACTTGTGATGGTAAATGATGGTGGGTTTGAGTTTTCATAAGCATAAGAGACTATGGTTCCGATTCTCCAGCTCAGAATAAAAACACACTGTCTACAGCAATCTGTCTCAAGACTATGATATTCCTGAAGGACCCAAATGATATGTACAGCATTACCACGAATCATTTCTAACAATTATTGACTGAAAGGTTTTATGAATAAAAAACTGTTTCTACCATAGCCTGCAAACAAGTCTAGATGAGCGGATTAAAATATGGTTAATGAAAAAAATGAACAAGCATAAAGTTTTAGCTTTTACTTATAAAACAGATGGGAAAGTTTAAAGGGGAAGTTGCAATCTAATATCTTTTCCAAAAAGACCCTAAAAGTTAGACTATCCATGTCATAGGTTATTACACACTGTCACAAAGTCTGGGAAAAGACAATCCACATGGGTTTTGAGCTTCAGAAAGGCCTGCAACCTCACAAATACTATTATCAGAGCATATAAGAGAGGACATCAGATTGTAATGAAACTTCCTGCCTGGTTTGATGTTATGTGAAAAGATATTCCCAGAGCGTCTACATCAGAGAGTTATGGCAAAAGAGAGAGATTAACAAAACAGCCCACAATGAAGACAGACAGAAGGAGAGGAAATAAAGTTAACACGAGGTTTCACGAGTCCCATGAGTCTAGAAGAATAATGGAATGAACATCACAGTACACCTAAGCCTCAATTTACAGAATAAGCTCGATGAAGCAGGCAGTGAATAATGCATTATGCCAAACTCAAGAAGACAGGAGCACCACTAAAACCTATTCAAAATGTACAGATTTAATGATAAAACGGCAACTGAAGCCGTTCACTTGCACGTGTTGCAGTTTTCTTTAAACTCACGTAGGCCTGCTGCTTTTATTCTGCAAAAGTCTTGCGGTCAAAGGAGATTCATATCCATTCAGCGGCCACTTTTGATCAATTTAATGCATCCAACTTTGGAACATTAGTGCATCTTCACCTCAGTCTTAACTCCAAATCTGTGATCACTGACAGAGAACCAGCAAAGCTTTCCATAAAAAGGAGCATGTTTATCACTTACATGTTTATTACTTTTTTAAAGTTTACTTACTTATTTTAACAGTGCAGAAACAGTGCCATTCCCTTGTGCTAAATCATAAGCAACGTTATCGCTTACTGAAGACTTCCTCTGGGGCTCGACATTTACACAAAACGCTATCTGTCTACAGGAAAAGCTTCGTTCTCTGACCTTTCTGCACGCACGCACACGCACACACACACACACACACACACACACACACACACACACACACACACACACACACACACACACACACACACACACACACACACACACACACACACACACACACACAAATGGCCAAACAACGGTTTCTGGGTTTTCCACAGTAGGCTGTCATTGGAAACATCGAGTAAAACATCAGTGGGCGAGTGAGGTTGATGGTGAGAAAGCACATTCTTAATTAACAATGTAGGTGTCGTTGATGCTACTGTCAATCGTTAGCTGAGGATTAGAAGTTCTGATAGAAGTGGTTAAGATTGCAACTTATTGCTTTACCTCCCCATTTTGGTCTGAGCGAGGAAATGCCATTGTATTTCCAGGGAGGATGATGGATAAAGAGAACACAATATTGATCAATACATAAAGGATTTGTATTAAGGAAACTTAAAAGAGATACATCAAACCAGTTTAAAGTAAACCTACAGTTAGGCTGTGTAAAATGTATGTTTAAAATCTGTTGGTGCAAATGGATACATTTATAGTCACACTACATGTAGAGTCTAATCCTCCACACACAGCTCTAAATACATGGTGCAAAACTGCCATCTAGTGGTGATATATACAATCCATTTAGGCCCTATTGGCTGCACTGTTCTTAAATAGATGCCAAGATGAAATTGCTCATCTAAATACTTGTCGTCAATAACGGCTGTGCATTAAGAATGCATTGCACAAAGCTGCCAGGGCTCACATCTGAATATGAATAGCTCAAACTCACAGCTTACCGGCATTTACTCTGCACTAGTGCCATCGATATCATCTTATAATATATATAGGGGCTTCATTTGGCAGGGTTTCATTTGGCAATATGCCATAAGTAGCTCATTATGCCGCAACTAATGCATCAAACTTGCTGTGGGTTGCATGAATGGGAACAGTCAAAAAAAAAGTCTTGTCACTCAGTGCAGAGGGGAATGATGCTGCATAGGCCAAAATAAGTTTGTTAAAATTGTTTATCTTTTAATCTGCATAGAACTAATACATATACAGTACCTTCACAAGCATTTGTCCAAAACCCAGGACCGCCCATTTAAACATCACTGTATGATAAATAGCAGTTCTCAACTGGTTGGTCGTGACCTGAAAATGATTTCAATGAGTGTGATAGGGTGGCAGACAGCAGGGGAGAAAACAAAACAAAAAAACAACAATGCTAAATGCATGGAACTATGCATTTAAACTCTACATAAACAGTATATGCACATTTTAATACACTGAATTCAAAAGTGAAAAACAAAAACAGCTGTTCAACAATGACAGTAAATGCACAGGTGTTTCAAGAAGAACAAGTTCAACCATTCTTTTACATAACAGTTGCAGTTCCCACAGAGGCCACATGTTGCAGCAAAGTATTTGCTAAAGAGGGCAAGACTGTGGAGATTTTGAGACACCTTTTTGCTAAAAAAAAAACCATGCAAATCTTAAATTAAAAAGGCAGTGAATGAGTTATGTTTATGTTATTTATGTTCAAAATATTAGTCTCATACATCTTCAGAATCTGTAAATAAAAAAGACAACAGGTATGTCCACATACTGGTCTTGGCCACTTGAAAGCGTGTCCTTGTCAGGAAGTGCACAAGACTGTCCCATATCTTAAAAATGCCAAAGTGCAGTGCCATGAATGCACACTAAACCCACGATATCCGAAGAGGTATGCGAGGCTAAGCATATCCCATCATGCATCATGTTCGTGAACTCACGTGCCCCGAAATCGCGAGATGTCTGGGAAAACATTCCACTGTAAGTTACATTAATTAGATATTACATATAATTTGGTAGTAAAACGTAAAGTTTTGCACATTGTATTTGTGCAAAGATGAGTAGGCTGTGTATTTTATACAACATTTGCAACTGCTTTTAACACTTAATTAGAAGCACCACAATTTTAAAAAAGCTGAATTTTACAGGTTCAGCCTGGAGAGGATTAGAATTTCAAACACATCCATAACTGTTTAATTCAAGTCTTCTCTGGCCGTTAACCTAGTTATATCACTCCATATCTTAACCCTACCAAACTTACCTGACACAAAAATCTACCTGTTGATTTTCATATACAAATATTCAGTCAATGTTTTTCTCCTCAGAGCTCCATTGAAACGCCTCGGGCTGTTGTTCAAACTTTTGTCTCTAACTGTGAACTAATTGTTTAATGAGGCGCTTTAATATCTGAATGTCAATGCATCTACCTGTGCAGATAACCCAAGGCTCAGTCAAAGCATCATGGAAAAAATGTGACCTGTTTTTCAACTCGGCTTGCAAACCCATTGACCTTGCAAACATTTGTGTACGTGAACATACAACATGTACTAAAGCATTTGCGCTGGAACCTGCTAGTTATGACGCAACCCTTGCAATTGGTAACAAGCTGCCCCCATTCTTGACTCACCGTTCCCTCCCCACACCTCCACAGCAAACAAACACATAATATAGCGTGTTTCTGTTTGTGGCTACAGCAGGAACATATCCAGACAACACTACTTTCTGCCCTTTTGATTGGTTATGTGGTCTTTGGGCAAAATAGTGTGTAGAGTTTTTACTGAGGAGACTGTTTCTAGATGCTGATCATTCTCAAAACAACTTGTTCTCCACTATCAGTCCATCAAAGCTACAGTGCCTTATCACAAGCCATGTTCATTTTTGTGCATGCAGGTTTTGAGTTCATGTTAGTTTACTTCTAAAAGTTGACAAAATAAGCCTTTAACCAAGCATTTGAAAACTTTTCTCTTCTGAGAGAACTGACCATAAATATTCATGACTCATCCAGCACCAAACAGATCTTTGGCCAATCAAATGTAGTATGAGATTATCCCACCCCTTATACCACCTGTCACTGGCTGTGTCCGGAATTGCAAACTCTTTTGAGTAGGTACTTACTACGCTAAAAAATCATGTTCTATATAGTATAAGTGTGTGTAGTATGAATGTAATCTGGACGTACTACATCTGCCATACTGTCATTATCATGTGACCTACCAGCGTCAGTACATCACTTCACCTCCATTTACAAATTCTCTCCCGTGGCCTCATGGGATAGTAAAGTGTCCATCGAATGTGAACTTCAGGATCTCGCCAGTAGAAGTAGGTCATCCAGGTACTTTTTACCTACTCTTTTATGAGTACTGTGAATTCGGACATACTTATTTTGTCACATACTGTTTTGTCACATACTGTCGCCTACTTTATTGTGAGTATTTGAGTTCAGATGTAGCCTCTGACTAGCAATACCTGGGAGCAAATAATTGCTCATGGCTTTAAAACAAACTAAAGGCTACTTCCTGTTTCAATAGGAAATATGCAAACACCACAAAGAAAACAATCTTCAAGAAAACTTGACTTCAAGGGTAAGCATCTGTACAAAAGCGTTTTAGTGATATGCTAAAATAAGGAAAAAGAATAAGTTAAGATTAAAATTGTTAACATTATGTTATCAACATCATTTCATAACACTTTTAGGAGAATATTGTCACAGTTTCAAATTATAAAAAGTCATCAAAAATGTATTTTAAATTTACATGAAATTAATTTTGCAGCATTGGTAAATAGCTTTCTGTGTATTTACGTGTGATTTTAATAACATTTATATTAAATTTAAATTATATTCCAAAGTTCTGAGTCAGTAAGATGTTTTTTAAGCAAGGAAGCATTATTGAAAAAAATAAATGCAGTAAAGACATTTACAATGTTACAAAATAATAATAATATAATGATAATAAATGTTTATTGAGCAGCAAATAATCATATTAGCATCATATGATTTCTGAAGGATCATGTGACACTGAAGAATAGAGTAATGATGCTAAAAAAATCAGCTTTGCATCACAGGAATAAATTATATTAACAAAGAAATCAGTTATTTTAAATTGTAATAATATTTCCCAGTATTACAGTTATTACGGCATTTTTTGATAAAAAAATAAATCAGTATCTGCGAATGTAGTAATGGGTGTTAACTGGACTTATATACTCCATATGTCAACTGATGATTGGCTAGATCTGTGGTTAAAGAATGACGTGACATTAGAGTCTTACTGGTAGAACTTGCACTAGAGCTCCCATTTCTTCTCTAGTGAATAATGATGCCGTCAATTTCAAACCAATTCGGGACCAATTCAGACCCTGACAATGTTAACGAACAAGAGGATTCGTACAGGAGTGCATTTGCCAAAAGCATCGTTGGCCAACCATGGTCGCAAGTTCCGTCGTTACCAATTGAGTTCAATGGAAATTGCGACCATAGTTGGCCAACGATGCTTTTGGAAAACGCACTCCTGAACGGATGTAATGCACAGACTTTGAAAGTACTTATTTCACAGGACGTTTCAGAGTGGTATGTTTTTTGTAATTTTATTATACATTATAGATACAATGTTATCCACCATTTAATAGTGATATTTGTCGGAAACTAAGGTAATACAAAAAATAATCGATCACAAAACTATGGCTAATGTTCCTTAGGAGTGATGAACCGTCTAACAAAAGCGAGAGCTAACAAAAGCAACAGGAAACAAGCTGTTCTCCACAAAATGAGCAGCACAGATAAACATTGGGGATATAATGTTCTGGAACAGTGTTTAAAATAAATTTTGACCACACTTAAGTTTGTCGGCCTTAGGAAGGTTAAACAAATGAGTTTTGGAAATGGGGATTACAAAACAGCATCTCTTTGACATAACAACAACACTTTCTTCTCTAATGCAGCTCAACCAGGCCTCACACCTTTTTTGTGTGCATTCAGTTGGTGCTGATTATTTAAATGTGTAACATTATGACTTCCTAAGATCCGGAAAAATCACTTTGTAGTCCAAACAAGCCGTTTGTTTAGTTCTTGAAAAGTGGATTCTGTTAAATAAAATATCTTCCTTTGGAATAGACCTCGAGCTTTGTAACCTTGCAGATCTTTTTTATGCTCAAACAGCAACATTACACACTAACTAAAGTTGAGGAAGTGGAAAAGCAAAATAGGACCCCTTTAACACAGCACTATTGTACCATCTGAACTGTTAACAAAATCAGAAAAAAAGAGACTTTTCTTTAACATTTTCAAATTTGGACTCATGACAAGCATGAAGATCAGAAACTAATTATATAATACAATCCAGGGTGACTGATTAATTATTTTAAGAATATAACAAAGATCTCATATAGTTCTCATAGTTAGAGACTTTATACATTATGCCTCCTTTCTTTGGAAGTGATAAATAGTGTCAAGTACCTTTTCAAACAAACTGTTTATCAGATCACCAGTGACTCAGAGGCCTAAGTTACGTATCCAAGAGTGACGAATAACAATGCATTTGGCAAAGCCACCTTTCACAACAAGTGTGGGACTATAACTGGTTCCTTTGCTTCTCCACAGCTGTATGAATGCCAGCAGAACCAGTCGTACTTCTGCTGACTTCAGCTGAAAAATCCGCTAGAAAGGGCATGGGAGGAGCCCTGCGGGTAAGTGTTATTTTGGCACTTTAAAGTAGCTGAGGAGTAACACCTTTGCCTACAGGTCTTCAGCAATCCTTCCTCAGCTAACTTGAAGAAAGCCAGACGTGAGTAAGTCAGATGCATGACCGATACTCAAAACAAGATCATATCATGGCGTCAAGGAACCAGGCATACAAATAACCCATATCGTCAAGGATGTACAAAATAGAGATTTTCATAAATATAACAAAAAAGTTTTTAGTCTTTAAGGAATAGTTCCTTCATATGGAAACTTGTTTCCACTAAGGAATAAAAAAAGACTACTTTTTTGTCCTCTATTTCTGAATTAATTCTGAATTGTGAGAATAAAAAAAGTCAGAATTACCTTTTTTTCCCTGTGGAAACAAGCTTTCATACTTTCGTCATTTACTCGTCCTATTGTCTTTCAAAACCTATAAGAAGTTATTTCTTCCAATGAGCACATTGTCCAAGCTGCTAACACACCAAAGGATACATTTAGCAGAATGTCTGAGCTGTGCTCTTTCATACAATGAAATTGAATAGTGACCACGGCAGCGTTTCTCAAAAGCATCGCAAGCTAAGCTGATCGTAGAGACTGTTGGTGGCAATGGTTCTAGGCTGCACTTAGGCTTACAATGCTTTTGGGCTTTCATGCAAGATTTTTAGTGAATGATGACTTGGTCTGTATGTTCTGTGATAATGAAATGGTCTGTTCCTCACACAAAGCTATTGTATGGCTTTAGAAGACTTGAGATATAGTGCACAAGTCGTACAGGCTGCTTTTGAAGCTTTGACAACCTGAGGTGACCATCCACTTTCATAGTTTGAAAGAGCACAGCTCAGACACTGCTAAACAACCTCTACTTTGGTATTCTACTGAAATAAGAAAATCATCCTTTTGGGGTGAAATAACTCTTTAATACACAGACCCATTTGGTATACAGGAGCCTCTCTTCCACTGACAATCGGATCGGATTCAGCGCAATCATTTGCTTAGACATTGTGTCCGTACATATGTTTAAATGGGAGTTGGCTGAGCAAGTCAAGGCTTGACTCTAGATTTGAAGGACATGAGGATTGTTCCATTAGTTTAGGTGGATTATATGACTAATCCATCCCTTAACCTGTTTGCTGATACCCAAAAGACATGAAATCAATCAAACACCTGGCATTAAAATAAATCTTTCACAAAATTACGCTCAGTTGTGTGATCCTTATTTACACATGTTAAGCCTGACATATGATTTTTTATAAAATGGAGGAGTTTTATAAAACTTGTATTTGATACATTAGACTTTTATGTGTCTGTAATAAAACATGAGAATGCTGTACCCACATTGGACCAAAAGGCACCAACTTCTGGCGAGACAGGACTTCATTCAGCACAACCTTAACAGTGCATTATGGGTATCTCTAGCATTGAGCGCATAGATATATATATATACATAGATTCCTCATAGCGGTTTCAACAGGCTGTTATACTGTACGTAAGCGGTCCGCCATATTGGAACGGTCAAAACACCGGTCTGTGAACGTTCGAGGGGCAAGTTGACCGTGCATCTGCTACCGCATGTAGGAATATCTATATCTGCAATAGACTTCAGAAGATGATTCTGCTAAACTCAATACAACAAGACGGAGTCAGCTAGCACGACACTAAAAAGTTACCATATAAAAACCTGTAATATTACGTTAATACACATACAACACGCTGTTTTGGCATCAGTACATGTACATGTTCTCTAGATCGGATTAAAAAAGGAATAAACCATCCCTCGAAACTCCAATCGGATCGATCTCAATCAGATTGATTAAGATGTTTACATGAAGGTTTTTTAGTCCGATTGAGCCGTCAATCCGATTATAAGGGTCCATGTAAACACAGCTATTGATTCTTACAGTGAATGACGACTAATCGACCAACCCAAGATGGTGGGTGAGCCGACATGTCTGGTGCAAACGAATGTGCTGTATCTATGGTTGAGCGTATGTTAGTTGTACACTCTATTGTGGTGCATTATGAGATTTAAAGAGTGGCTTCAGACACCACCACGAATGGCTGTCCCCTCAAATAATGCCCTATTTAAGGGTATAGGGGCGATTTCGGACATTTTGTTGTTCTTACGGGAATAGACACACTTCTGCCACCTACTGGGTTGAAGCATGAAACCAAGAAAACTGGTGTAGTGTTCAATTTCAGAAGAATCTGTTTTTTTGTTCATGAGTCAAACAAAATTGAGCACTACCTAGTGAGTCATCTAGTTCGTTAATGAGGATCTGCTTACCTACTGGTTGCGTTACAAAATGACTAATATGATCGTACACATTTAAACAAGAAACTTGTAATTATTTAGGCTAGTGTCTATGTTAGAACCACGTCTTTTGTTTGCTTAAAATTATGCAGTTGACAAAAAATAGAATACTACATATATTTGCTCTGTTGCTCTGATTTGTGGAAAATGATTGATGCTTAAACTGTTTCTGGAGTATTTCAGTAGTTTACATGCATAATATGTGTTGCAAGGCTAGTTGTGGCTGTGATGAATGACTCATGAACATGAAAAGACTTGCAACCACCTACTGTCGTAACGATAACCTGAAGAGTCACTGAATGAATCCTGATTCAAAAGAGTTATTCAACACTAAGTCGAATTATAATAATTTCAGATTTTAAACAGCCAAAAGAGGCAACTGTAAATATATATTTATTGCTGAAATATTGACAATATTTTTTTTTTCTGATTTTAAACAGCCAAAAAAAAAAAAACTAAATATATATTGCTGAAATAGACAATACATTTTTTTTTTACATTTTAGCATTTCACAATGCGACCTGCAAATGGACTTAATTAGCGTTGCTATTGATTTAAAAATATAGCGATTCCATAACATCTACTAAAATACAAGTTCTACAAGCACGTGGAGGCTTTTTACAGTTCAGAATCAGTTTGGTAATTATAATATGGCTTAAACACATTTCAACAAGTATGCGTTACATCTGGTTACAAGCCAGATATATAGAAAAATAAAGCTGGCAGAACTTTGTGAACTGGCATAATGGGAAATAAAGCAACATATCTAGTAAAATACTAAACGAATAGGCTTTGTGTATTGTATCAGGGTGTGGTGCAGGCAGAAGAAAAAGAGGAGTCCAAAGTTCCAATGCAAAGCATTTACTTACAATATTACTCAAATAGAGGCAGAAGGTTCACACACGAAGTACAACGGAGAACAAACCAAGACTGATTGAACTGAAGGGAGTTTAATACAAACACAGATGAACATTGATTAACAGAAAACAGGTGAAACAGATGATGAAGATGATAATTAACTAAACACAGGTGAAGCAGATGAACTAAATGACAGTAACCATGGAAACATATGAGTGGTGGGAAAACAGAACAAAGGAAGACATGTGACTAGTGACAACAAGACTGAGACGGAAACACAACTGTGACATACTGGTAAACATGTAAATAAAAATTATGCATTTATACAACTTTTGAGTTTGTGTATAGGTTGCTCAAACATAAAACAACGATAACATTAAAGTCACTGAATTCAGAATTGACCAGTTTTATTTTTATATGGAATATTGCAGTATTTGTTATAAAGGATTTATCCGTGCACATAATTATTATAAAAAAATTGTATTCATGTGCCCTCATAATCTTTAACCCTTGCGTTTTTGGTCAGTTTGACCCTTTTTGAGTTGTTGAAATACCAGTTAACCTATGTTTTTTTTTTGTTTCTTGATATTTTGTGACATTATTATGGCCAGGAACAGGCATGCAAAGTTCAACACGCTGACGTGTTTTGAAATCTACACAAAATTTCTATTACGTTTGTGTTGGGTCAAATTGACCCACATAAATTAACGTTTTAAGGCAGCTGTACAGACAAGTAAGGCAAGCTATCTGAAATACTATTTAACTTATATATGAGTTTTTCATATTTAGGGTCATGAACATGCATGCAAAGTTACACGCTGATGTGTAGTGAAATGTGAATGCAGACATTTGTATACAATCTTGATGTTCATGGATCAATTTGACCCATATAGGCAGATATTCAAAAGCAATTGTAAAGACACAAAATAACATCTATTTGTTGTATGTCAGAGCTCTTCAACTCTAGTCCTGAAGTGCCTGTTTCTTGCTGAGTTTCTCAACTTTGTAAAAGTTTTTGAAAACAAAACTGTTTTACCTATTTAACTGTCAGTATCACTTTATGAGCATAGACATGAACATGACTTAAAAATCTTGAATACTTAAGTACAGACTTAAGTTTGGTATTTTTTCAAAGGTGAAACATCACAGATTATTGTAGAACTAAAAAACTGTTAAAAAAGTAAAGAAAAGTTATAGAAGTTTAAGTTTATGAATTTTTTTTAATGTTTTATATAAAATATATATTTTACAAAGCATGGTTGACTCTGAATCTAAGATAATCAAAGCCAAACATCTGAACAAGTTCTGTGCCAAATTTTAGGTTATCTCAAGAAATGAACATTTAAGTAAGTTTTTTTGGGTTACGTTCCAAACTTTTCCAGATGACATTCAGGCTCCACTACATATAAGGACTCTTTGATTTTCATGTATGGTTTGAGTGATCTGAACCATATATTTCTATAATTTTCTAAATATTTATGAAGTAGACATCCTATTCAGAAGTACTTTGGGCAGTAATGTTAAACATTTATTTGAATTCAATTCAAGTCATTTCTTTTGAAGAACAGTCACAAAATATGAAAACTAGAGTCAGAAAGCTTCCAAATGATATATTTGTCAAAATTACTTTAGATGTACACTTAGATATTACAGTTATAAATGTCCAATCGCAAATGTCCCACAGGTGTGGGGGAGGGACAGACTTAAAAAAGGTGGTTAAAAACATTTTTATAAATCATACATTCAGATATTTATTCTTTGTGATGTGTGAAAGGTATTGATATTAAAATTTAATTGTTTTTATCTGATTGTATGTTGTTGTTTTTTCATAGTTTTTGGGGAATTGCATTGAATCCAATTAGGGTCAATTTGACCCAATCCATCAAGGCCGTACCCAGAAATCGAACAGTGCACGAGGGTTAATCAAAATAACTTCACTTCCCTCTTGCAGCCAGATCGGATCTTGCTGGATCTTGTACAGAAGAAAATGTAAAACAATGTGCTAAAGATAGTGGCATGTTCCCCCGAAAATGATTTTGAGCAGATGAAAGATCTATAGAAGTAAGTCATTGTGATATTCATCATGATATTCAGCACCTGAGGGGGCCAGCCAATCCTAGTTCTTGTCAAACATGTAATTCATACAAAAGTACAACACTCCCGAAACATCAATTCCTTTTCATTTGAGATTCATGGAATCTTTCCCCCTAGCATTTACAACTATCCTATATAAATCATTCATGTGAAAATGCTGACTGAGTGAGGGAGAACCAGAATTTAAACTGATATATGATACAAAAAAGGCCTATCCATAAATGTCAATAGTACACTCTGTACGAATCCAGTCAGTATGGTGTAGGTGAAACTTGTGCAGGTGTCAGGTTTCATGAGGAACGTCAGCCAATGAGACATTCACATCACAGCCCTGTCAAACGCACACTGTTAAGACAGTCAGGAAGTTCCCATTCTGCAGGAAGGTTGACAAAGGAGCTCATAGAGTCAGTCATAAGCGCATGTGAACGATACCAGCAGTGGACCAAAATTTGGTGAGTGGGACTTTTTTCTTCACTGATTCTAAAAGCACTGGAGGAGTGCATGACTGCAAAGTAAGGAGGGGTTTTCATTTCTCTTTGATAAAACATTTAGGTTAGCTATGGGAATATGAAAAAGCGGTATATCTTTAATGAAAATGATTCTTTTTAAAATGCACACTTCTATGATAAGCAATACAGAGTAAATGAAATTGCAGCAAGCTGCAAGGCTTAATTGTTTTGAGAGCATGTTTATACTGCAGATTCATTTGTAGGATAGTTTGCAGAAACCTGCAGGTGCTCAAAGCACAGCATAACTCATCACACACCAGGTTATATATTAAAGGGTAATCAGGCGACATGATGGCTCAAAGAAAGACATCTTTGTTCACAAGTCTCAGTTAAAATTAGTCAGACGTCACATTGCTGACAGTCATCAATTAAGGCAGTGGCCTCTGTGACTGTAAACAGAACATGTTGCCTCTTGTTTTCCGTTTCCAAACAATTGCATCAAACATGCAGGTCAGTATCAGCTAACCAGTCTTGTTTTTAACTTGCGTTTTGCATATTGCATGGATTTGGGTGTCAAAGACTAATAAATTATGGATCTATGAAAAACAACAAGAATGGGGATTCATGTCATCTACAAAACAGGAACAGTTGCATCCTCTTTTAAAAAAAACAAACAAATTTTTTCCCCTTTAAATTCTCTGTAGCCTAAATAGCATGTGTGTGGTTGGGATGTAAATTGCGGACTGCTCTTGTTTAAAGGGGTCAAAACAATGAAACTGTCAACTTTTAGCACGCTTTTCGGATATAAGCATGAGCTCCAATCTGAAACTAGTGCTGTACAGGTCGTAATTACCGTAATTTCGAGGTGACAACGCTGCATTCACGCCATGTCATAAATACCGAAAGTAAAGCTCCGTATGCTTTCGAATCGCTCTTGCAATACTTTGATTTAATTCGCCGATCGGTCCGCACAGCAAACACACGTTAAATCTGCAGTGGTCAGGTGGTACAGTGGCCACATGGTACAAGATGTTGTAATTACAACGTGTAAACTCGTAATTTTCTGAAAACAAGTTCTACAAGCACGTGAAGACTCGTGAAGACTTTACAGTTCAGAATCGGTTCGGTAATTACAACATGGCGTGAACACATCTCAACACCTAACATACTCAGAGCTGTTCACGTCCTCGGACTGGAAATTAGGCCTTTCTATGTCAACATATTAAAGCCTAAATTATGTGCAGTGGTCAGGTGGTACAAATAGGAGCTCTCAGAAAATTCCCAGCTTACAAGCTGTAATTACGAGTTCTATCAGGATGTGAACACTTTTTACAAGTTCTTGTAATTACGTAATTACAACATGGCATAAAAGCTGACCGCTCATTTTGCTCGTTGTTATTTAAAATCGAACAATTAGATTGATTGACACTTCAAGATTTGACATTTCTATTGTTGTTATTATTGTAAACAATACTTTGTTGTAATGGCGCGCTGAAAAATCTTAGTTATATACACCACAGATTATAATGGAAGTGATCTGGTTTCGTGGCATTTGGTACAAAACGTACCAAATAAGTTTACAAATGAGTTGCGTGGTCGAAATACAGTCTTCACCTGTGTGTCCAAGTTTTCATGACACACTGTATAATCAAATATTTACATGATCAAATCCACATAACACGTCTAAGGATGACATGCACAAACCGATGAGGGCAACTGTAGCCCGATTAAGGTTCTTCCCTCTTCCATCTTAAAACCTCTGGGATCGAAAGTTTAATCACAGATAATTACTTGACATTTCTGTGTTTATTCGAAAAAAAAGGTTGAAAACAAAAATCTTTTGTATTATCATTACAGCATAAGTACCAGAAAACATATATGTTGAGCTTCAGAAATGTCTTGCAGTCAAATCGGATGAGAAACCACTTGTGTAGACAGTTTTTCTTGCACGAGTAAGATGACACGCATAGCGCAGTGTTTAGGGTTCACAGAATGATTCTGTTGCTCTGAGGACAGATCACAGCTTCAGTCAGCTCAGCTTCCTGTCCTATTCCGTGCGAAAGGGGCCACGGAAGTGGTGAGTTTGTAATTAAACTTTGTTTTATTATCAAAATGTTATGCCTGAGAAGAAACCTTTCTACCATTTATAGTAGTTGCAGTCTTTCATTGGCTGTTGGATGTTTCACTAGTGATATTGAATCGTGAAAGCCATATGGTCAATGGCAGTGCAGATACTGAAAATAACAACTAAAAGTACAGATGTTTCCTCCTATGTAATGTCAGTTTTTTTCAAAACTTTGTCAGGGTACTTTTTCCAGATTATGGTGGATATATATAAAAAACTCATTAATATTAAAATTACTACCTTACCATTGCGGTTTTCATACTCATAACCATTAAAAAGTGTGCATTGCATTACAACTATAATGGAGATTTCTGTCTCAAAAGCTCATTCTCATGATTCATCCTCCAAATTTGCTAGCTTATTTTTTGTAAATGCAACGGTTGCGTCTCTGCAAATAAGGTTAGCTGTGGTCTAGCAGAGCACAGTGCGGAGAAAAACCTTGTATGCAGACTTGCTAGACTTTTTTTCTAAAGTGACCAAACATTTGACTGTTTGCACAGTCATGTTAGCTTTCAGATACTGAAGGAAGATTGTGCAACATGTTTTGATTGCACTAAAGAACGCTCTTTAACCTGTCATGTTTGTGAACATTATCGGTTGAGTTTTAAGGGTTTTGAGTTCCATGCCAACAGGCGGCCTATATCACGTCACACTTAAAGATAATTTCAAAGCGCTACTCGCCAAATCTGTGGTTTCTTTTTGACATACTGAATTTTTCAGCAAATTTCCCTTCTACAGATTCCCCAGTTCCTGAGCCGTCTCATACTCAAATATTTTTGGGGTTTTTTTGTGTGCGTGCGTATCTTGTCTGTCTTTTTTACCCAGACCTCCGTCAGCAAATTACTGTTTAACACAAACCTTATGTAATCATAATCATATACTTATTGCATGAGCTCCATGTGGCCGGTTGCTGTGGTTAGGTTTGCGTCTGAGGCTGTGTTTTTATGTGCTGCTTTTCTCTGTAACCCTTTGATGAATGTTTGATGTCCCTAAAGAACAACAATGATGATAGACAGGACCTACAGTACAATATACTATTGTACTGTAGGTCCTGTCTATAATCATTGTTGCTCTTTGGTAACAAGTCAACCCTGTCATGGCTAAAAAAATAAATAAAGGAATAGTTTGCCTTAAAATAAGTATTCTGCTACCATTTACTTAACCTCACGCCATTTCACGGAACCTTTCGTTCCTTTGTGAAATGTAAAAGGAAAGCACTTTGAATATTGTGCTGATCACTCTTTTTCATGCCATGCCTGTGAATGGGGACTACAGGATGATCACTTCAGAAAACTTATAGCAGAAGAGTCGTATGGACTACTTTTATGTTATTGTAATAGTGCCTTTGATATGTTTCAGTCCTCATTCAAATGAAATGGAAAACCAGCACAGTCTTCACAATTTCTGTTTGTGTCTACAGAGAAAAAAAATAAAACTCGAAGGGTTGAATAAATGAGAGGATTTTTATTAGTTGAATTATTCCTTTAAATCTAATGCGAAAACTATCAAAATTGTCATTTACACCTTTTTTAACTTCTGTTGTAAGTTTTTGTCTTGATCTGTGCTTTCATTGAATGTCTTTCTCATGGACCATTTTAAGAAAGTACCCAAGCAGGAATTCAGCCTTTTGTTTTTCAGCTTTTGCGATCACACCTGTGAAACATTTGTTTGTGTGTCTTATATAAACTTTGTTTTTACTATCCCACAAGTCTTTCACTTTCAGTCCAGGGCTAATTTAAACATTTGCCCGGATCATATCTATAAAGTTTAACTCTGTGGCATTTTGAGGTTTTGGTTCACACACGGTGATGGAACGGAGGAACTGTATATCAGGAGACGGTTGTCTATGTTTAGAATCATTGATGCCACATGTCACATGTGCCACTAAGCCAGATGTAGAACTGTGAAATATAGGGGGAAAAAAACCTGGCAGAACAGTTTTCACACTTTGTGAACTGGCATAATGGGGAATAAAGCTACAATATGTTCAGTTAAAAATAATTTGATTTAGGGGGCCAATGACTGGAAAAAAATCAGCCTCTTACACAGTTTTGAGTTTATTACAATCATTTTTTTTAATGTTCACTTTCACATGCAATAGGAGTTTTTGTCCTACTCACCCATATCAGTCATAAACTCTTATAGTCAAATCTGGTTTGGACACAGTGTACTATACTATTATAAAATTTGTGCGAAATGCTACATGCAATTATGACATTATACATGTACTTACTGATTTAACTGGAAGTTGTTAATGCTTCTTGTCTAGGTATGTTTGAGACATAGATGACTGTTTGTTACTCAGACTAAGAAAACAATTCGACAAAATTAGTTTCCATAAGATTGGCGCAAGATTGGCGATTCCTTAGTCATCAGTTTATTTGCTCCTGTTCCTGATTATTTTTGTGCTGCACAGAATAATCTCATATCTTCTTTTTTTTCAACCGTTGCCTAATCTGCCTAAAGTCTATATGAATCAGCTTACCCTATTAACCATCTTAATACATGTCCCTTCTCCTTTTGTGCATGTTATTCCCCAAAAAAGTCTAGCTTCACAGTCTATAATCAGAAATTTTAATTGAAAATTAATCTACTTCTGTCATTTGTAGACTGATTTCCCATTGCTTTCAACATTGACACACCACCATCAGCTCAACCTGTTCGTGTGAACAATGGAAGACGCAGAAATCACACATTGTAGGATGAGGCAAAAAAGTAAAAATAATCCTGATATACTTTGCTGTTGTTGATTTACGATTTTATGAGGTATGAAAGAGGTTTTTCATTGGTGGTTTTGCTGCAGGCTCATGTCGGGCCTCTTTCACAGGGCTACGTGTATTAATGATAGAGCACAAATTAGGTGGAGGCAAAACAAGTGCAAAAACTGGAGAATAAACCAAATTCAATTTGAATTCAAATACACACCAATATATTAGTCAATTGTTCAGCAACACAAGCTTCAGGAGGACTGTCAACTCGCAGGCGTTGGACTGCACTGATAAATATTTTCAAATTGGTTCAGCTTATTATTTCTCCGAGGCAGCAGGGCTCACGAAATTGGAATTTAGGGAGAAGGTCTGAGGGGGTTTCAGGCGGCTGTAGGTTACTGTTGATGGGAGATTTGCTGTCACATTTTTACAAGCTTGGATTGTGCTTGCTCTGACAACCAGTCCCACATCTTCTGATTAACAGCTTAATTGAGAGAATCTCTCTTGCCGTGACGACCTGAATTGAGCATGGAAATTCCAAATTATAAGACGAGTTAAGCCACCGCAATCTCTCTCTCTTTACGGAGCCAGCCTGTTTTTCTTTCTGCCTGCCGCACAGATACTGCAGTCCCTTAAGGATGAGTTTGCCAAGACAGCCTATCATTAAGACTGACATACTGATATCACTACCACGATACTTCTTTAATTTTCACTTATTAATAATTTTGGACACATTTAAGACATGTAAGCCACAGTTGAAGACATGGCAATGTAATTAGGACAAAGTGTTCCAGGCTGGGTTCTGCTGCTGTTACCATTATGATAATTTACTAATTAGACTATCAAATATAGCTTTGTTAAGGTCAAAGCAAACTCTCCGCTCAGCACAGTTCTAAGTATTCACGGGTTGTTGGATAAACAAAGCTAATTTTTCAGTATTTTTCTTTTATTGGCAAGTTCACACGTCACCAAAACACAACTTATCTCTGTTGGGCAGTAAAGGCCCTGATACTTCAAGTGAAATCTAAGAATTAACTGATGTGACATCATTTTTAATAAAATCAGGCCAAAACTAAGTTTGTTTATAGTTTGTTCCGATAGTTTAAAACTGCTTGCTAAAGCAAACTATCTGGCATTTTTGTTTATTGAGAGGAAAGTCCACAGCTCATATTTATATATTCATCTATACGCCGCTCTCAGCAGTGTAATGTATGTATGTATGTCGGGATATTCGCTATATACCACTGAAATGGTTATGTCAAACTTCTTTTTACCCAGCCGTGCCAAGTCCGCGGTTTTCCCATGGAATTGGGCTACTTTTATACTGTTTTTTAATCCGCGGATTGAAGAGATTTCTGTCCCCCAATTGACCATCCATGCACATGCCACTTTGTTGCTTCAAAAGTTAATACAATTTTCTGATGAAACTCAATCGCTTTATAAGATGAACAGGTTTCCTTTACACTTTTATTCATATATAAACATTTATCAGCGCCACGTCAGATATGGTAAACAGAAGCTCAAGCATGCTTGCTTGATGTATGAGAACCAATGAGGTTCATTCTCATGTTACGCAGCAAGTTTGAGCTTCAGCAAGAACTGATGAGGTTAAATTCTTGCGTTAAATTGCAATTATTTTTTAAATATACACACCTTGTAAATTAAATGACTAGGTAAGTCATGGAAAAATATGTTTTTATAAGTTTCTATAGAAATATATTTTATTCTTGAGAATACATTTAATGTACAATGTTATATTAACGCTATTAATGATTTTAATATCTGGGAATAAAGGGAATAATAAAACGTGCACGCCTAAATGCCTCCCTCTCATATCTGTCAGAAAATCCAAAGTTAATCAGTTCATCCAGTTCATCCTAAAAGGGCCGCACTCATATGGATATTTGTAATATCTGTTCAACTGTTTGAGTTCATTTCATGTTGTCGTTGTCTAATTTTACCTGTTCTATTTGAGATTGTTCATTCATTCAAAATCACTTACTGCTTTTGTGTCAGCAAAAATATGACTTTGATGAAATTATAAATTATAGGCCTATTGTTTTTAAAATATATAGTTACAAGCTTTGCTCAGCTAGGGAAACCATACAAAGTGGACGTCCAGTTGGGGTAGTAGAATGTGAATGGAGAAAGCAGGTGTATAAAGTCCTGGTGTCACTTCCCTGCATGGAGATCCCAGTTATTGTCAAAGCAGCAGGAAGTGGAAGCCCAACACAATGGGCACCAATAACAATATCTGGATGAAGAGTAGAGGCTTGTTAGATTGATATGCAGGCCACAGAAGGGGAATTTGGACCTAGGGCACTATAGCACTTATTGGATTGTATGGCATAAGCCTTTGCTATATTTAACCATTTTAAATAGAACTCAGGAAAAGGTCATTCCCAGGCTAATTCCCATTTCCTAGTCCATAAGTGGGTACTAAAATAAATAGGTGTAATTGTTAAGAGGAACAGCCAGCGGAAGCTGCACTCGGCCAGCTGTGTGTGTTAAACATCTGCCTAGATTATAATCATCAGGCCGTTCTGGGAAAGGTACCATGCGGAAGTAAAGTCTTGATAACATAATTGGCTATGTTCCTCCTTCTGTACATGTCTATTTGTGTTTTAGTTGTATTTATTAAAGTCATTTGGCAGCTTGTCATGTGGTTTCACAATGAAGGCTGTTAAATCATAAAGGTGTGAGACAGGTTCATAAACCACATGCAAGTCTGAAATGAATCACTTCTTACTGTTACAGAAAAAGTGGGGGTAAATTTCTTTACATTTCTAGTAAAATGTCTCAACTTCTGCTTGGCTCCAATTTAAGTTTAAGACTCCGTGAATGTTGTGTAGTTGTTCTGGTTCGACTTCACAAGATCATAAGTATTTTCAGCTCCAGTGTCTGACCATTTTGATCTCTCCATTTCCCAAGTGTTGTCGGTCTGTTGCAATATTTCGTACACTCAATACACTTTCGTTTTTTGGGTCTACTAGGTTTTCATCCTTGAATATTCAAAAAACGAATTAAACGAATTAAACGAATTAAAACATATTTAGACATTGTTGCAGCACCTCTCTTCCCATTCTGTCGGTTACACTCTGTTTAGTTCCTGTCTCTATGAAGCTCCTCCTTCGGAAAAGTGCACTGTGCTGATTGGTCAGCTGGACCATGTGTTAAGATTGGTCAAATGCTTTGAGCGTGTTTCGGAAATTCCACGTCAAAAAATGTTGCATTCACAATTGCACACCGGACCACAAAGTTCACAAAATCATGAAGCATGAGTTAGCCCTAAGTAAATTCCTGATAAGATAAAACCGACAGACTAACTTCTGGTGAATTTGTACTGTTTAGTCTGGCTATTTAGTCAGTTTCACACAAGACTGATTATATTCGTAGTTGTTTATTAACACCGACATATTTTCAACTATGGCATGCCCATGGTGCAATAGATTACTGTTTATCTGTTTGAGATTAAAGAACGTTTTTCTATGTGAATTTATCTAGGTTACACATAGGCCGGGTTCACAGGGTTGACTGTGTATCAACGTTTTTGAGAAGTCTAGATGTAGTGTTCTAATGTGTAGATTAATTTTTTTTCCTCTTCCTTCCTTTCTTTTCTTAGAACAAGAAGATGCTGCGTTTACTGATTCTGTTTTTGATTGTTCAAGGTTCAGGTAAGTTCATTTTAACTACGCATACATTATTCTGTACTTCTTTGATCAAAAAACTCTCTGTCCTATATTCAGATGTTTATTTTTGGTCTCAATCCATCTTTTGCTTCTCATGTCTGTCTTAAGTATCTGTATCAGTGACAGGCTTGCGAACCAATCCCCCTGTTACTCGCCATTTAGCAGACACTTTTCATCCAAAATTCCTTGAAAACACATTTTTTTTTACAGCCGTCTCTTAGATACGAAACACAAATGCTTTATATATATGTTAAAATAGTCATTTCACAATGCAGCTGTTTCACCTTCACTATCTGGCAGTGGAATAACCTCTGAAGACACTCAGTTGTGACCTTTATAATAATTGGTTATAGGTTCATGTGAGCGCTAACCTCTTATTTATGTATTCGAATGAACAGCTGCAACATCAGAAGACACAGAAGGGAATTCTTCAGGAACTGACGGTATGACCTCTCATATTTTCTGACAATTCTGACAATTAATTATTTAATGTAATTGAAGACATGTAATTCTTTAATGGTCAATGTCATGAAATATATTTCACAAAGCTAAAAAAAACAGGCTTTTTTTCAATGCAATATAATATATATTTTTTCCTTATTTTGGGGGATGAACCATGACATATAGTTTGGTAAATAACCATTACAGTTTTATTTTTAATGTGTTTTTCTATATTCTTCATCTCATTTACCCAGATGAGGATGGTGATGGGAATATACATGAAGGTGGGTATTCCTCTTCAGTCACACATGTAACATGAAGACTGGTTGTTACTGTAAGACGTGAACAGCTCATCCGCCACATTAATTCTTGAAAGCAATCAATTAGCGTGTCCCAGCAGAGCGCCGCTGATAGCCCCGGCTCCATCCGCTCCCGTCCGTCCCCTTAATGGACGTTGGCAGTCTCATTCAGCTCTCCTGTGCGAGGAGCTGTCCGTCTTCATCAGCAGAATGATTGCTCTCTGATAGAATTACTGAGCTGTTAAAGCAAGCCCTGCTCACCAGCTCTGGCCAAAGGCAGATGGGAGGGGTGGGAGGAGATATGAAGGGATCCACGATCTGAATTGTGATTCATTTCCCAGCTAATTTCCTAGAAAAGACAAAAGAAATGTCAGTGATTAACAAGAAGAATTGGCTCAGAGATGTGGCCTAGATACATTGAGTTCTCTGCTCATATGGGTGCAAATCTGGAATTCGTTTTATCTCACCACTATTAAAACTGTTGTAAAAATGTCCCTACTACACTGTAAAGAGCAATAAGTTATGCCAACATGTGTTTTTGCATTGCTTTAACTCATCAAAATAAGTTAAGCAATTTTCAAAATTATTTACAAGTTATACAAGATTGAACTCATTTTTAAGTCAGTTTAATGTAATTTAAGTTGAAATGACTTAAACATCCAAGTTGATTGTACTTAAAAATTTAAGGCAGCAACTTTTTTTGTTTTTACAGTGTATGTGACAGATATGACTTTGGAAAGCCATAAACACTGTAAACAGAATAAAAAGAATGTGGCTGACCAACGACAGATGATGAAATGTTTGGGAAACCAGCTTAAAAACAATCATATTTTTTAGGACTTCCATTTAGTGCCACTAGATGCACAGAAAACATTCACAGTAGCTTTAATAAGACGCTTTAAAAAGCTGTAATGGGTCCCTATTTGAACACATTCATTAGTAACATAAAAAATTGTGTTACCATTGTTGATGTGATAACAGTTAATCCATGAATATCATCCTTGTGTTTGCCCTTTTTTTTCAGTGAGAAATGAGGGTCGCTCTGTTAAATCAGAAGGTCATGAAGAAAGTCTTGGATTAGATAAATCCAGAGGAGAGGAAGATGGAGGTTGAAAAAAACATCAAATTATTCTATATAGATTAATTCATATTTCAGACTTGCATCAATGAATATGTGCACAAATTTAATGTAAATCCTCCTTGTTTTTATTTTTACTTTTTGTAGGTGGAACCTTGATAATCATCATAGCTGCAGTTAGCGTCACAATTCTGTCCATTGGGGGTATTGTAGGTAGGTTGGGTCTTTTAAAACAGGCATTTACTAGAAGACTAGTGTGCTATAAAGTCATGCAATTAGCTTTCACAAATAGTGTGTGTAAAAATCTTCAAATAATTACAAGTTGTGGTTAAAGATTAATTTTACATGAAATATCTGAGCTGTTTGATTCTTGTAGATGTATGAGCTGTACTTCCTTTCCAGCAAATGGCAGCTTTATCTCATTAGTATTCATAGGTATTTACATGTGGATTTTTGTATGTTTGGATGTACACCGAAATGTACAATATGGCCATAATGACAGCTCATATAAAGTAAAAGTATTTAGGGTTAGGGTCATAAAAATATGAATGTTTTATTTATTTTCAAAATATAAATTGCATAGGCCTAGTAAATTTTACTATTAGGTATATACAAAAGCTTTCTTGTCATATGCACCAAATGTCTGCACTTCCACCTATTAATACTTTTAAAAGCCTTTTAAAATCCACTCTGACTGAACAATGTAATTGCTTTTAACTAGGTGCCCTTCAAATTGTATGTATTGTTTGTATTTGCCTATATAAGTAGGTAAAATGTTTTGTTAGTTTATATAGTGTGTATAGAGATTTGTAGTGTAAAATGCAACCTTTGTCCTGTCTTTTATTTTTATTTTTTAAACTTTTTGGCCGGCTGTCTTGGCCAGGACTCCCTGTGAGAAGAGTTACTGTAACTCAATGGGACTTTACCTGGTTAAATAAAGGTTAAATAAAATTAAAAAAAATATATATTTTAAACCCCTAACCTCACCTCTTCTGTAAACCTGGGCCCGTATTCCTAAAGAATCTTAATGCAAGGAGTAGCTCCTAGTGACAAAATTCTAAGAAAATTCTTAGAAATGTGGGCGTTTACTCCTAAAATTAAAGAAAAAATCCTAGTAAAGAAAAAAGTAATTCAGAAAGCATCTTAACCCTTAAAAGAGGTCTTAAGGTCAAAATTGTTAGGAGCACGGACGAGGACTTTTAAGAGGCTTAAGAGTTTTTTATAGCAGAGGAGAAAATGGCAGAAAGACGAAAAGGGAGAAGAAATGCATTGCAGACAATAGATGACAGTGAGTTACTAAGACACTATAGATTAGATCGTGCAGGGATCATGTTTGTGACCGATTTTATAAGAGACACAATAACATCTCCGACACAGCGCAGGAATGGCATAGTGCCAGAAATGAAATCACTACTGTACATTAAGATATTTGGCAGCTGGGAAAATGCATCAACGCAGCAGTGATGATTTGGGTCTGTCACAAACTTCTGTAAGCAGAGTGATCACAAACAATTACAGCACTTTCAGAACCTCTTATTGTGTCGCAGTTCATTTAGTTTCCACTGGACATTCCCACATTGCAGGCTCAAAAAATGCATTTATGAATATAGCAGGCTTCCGTACAAGGAGGGGGAATGAACCGTAAATAATCTATTATTAACCGCTATAAGCTCCCACGTCTGCTTCTGTGCTGTGACACCCGGCCTGATTTTCCTTTAAGGATGGCCTTGTGTTGATCCACTAACTGGGCTCACAGTAAACCCTTTTCCTCTGTCGAGTTGAGCTTTCTTGTCCTTCTTGTTTTTTATTCCATGTTTGCTACATTAAAACCAACATTCAAACCACCACTTAAATAGACAGTGGAACAATTTTTATCATTCTAATCCAATTAAATACCTTATAGGAAATTAACAGTATGGTAAATAAAAAAATAACAAGCAACGGGGTCAGCCCCGCCTCCTCACTAAGATAAAAGTTTTTGTCTTTTCCTTACTCAGAGTTGCTCTCAGATCGGTCCCGAATCACTCTTAAGCTAAGACTCCTACGTAAAAGTTTTTAAGCTAAATTAAGAGTTTTCTAAAAGGATTCTTAGTTTCTTTAGGAATACGGGCCCTGCTTATTAACAATATAAAACACATATACAGATTTGAACATATTTCATTAATGCCATTAAATTAATGTATTTTAATACTTGCAAATGGCAATATAAAACATAATATGCACATAATAATTTTAGTCACAATATACTGTTATATAGATATTTTTAGTGATGCAATTAATTAACGTTACAACATTCAATACATTTAAATCAATTTAAATCAAAACCTATTAATTAATTTAATTTAATATTTTATAAATGCAAAAGGATCCATTAACATTGTTGTAGTTCAAATGTAAAAATGCAGTTTTAGGCCGTGTGTCCACCAAAGCGTTTTTTTTTCACGCAGCTGGCGTAAAATTCCAATTGTTTTCAATGGGAGCGCCAAGTTTTTTAAACGCCATGAGCGTAGCGAGGCGCTGAGCGTGTATTTAACGCTCAAATGCTGAGCGCCCGACGTTTTTTACTGGTCGCCGAGAGTTGAAAAATTTTCAACTTTGGGTAAAACGCTGCGCTCATCACTGTCACTTTTTACCCAGCCGTCCAATCACAGTGGAGGAGGGGCGGGACAAATATCACACCGACCAACTGTCACAACATTCTTTCTGTACAACAACATCAACCAGCAGAGCTAACCGAAAAAATGGATGAAAAATAAATTTTTAGTATGAAACAAATTATCTACGAAATCAGTTACAAGTAACCTGGGCTGCGAATATTCTGTATCATAGCAACGAATCGTCTAAACTGAAAAAACGCAGCGTTGCCAAAACGCTCTCAAGCGCCCACAGCTAGGCGTTTTCAGCAGAGCGCCTAGCGTTTTCAGCCGGCTAAAACGCTTTGGTGGACACACGGCCTTAGATGCTGTCAATTCGATAGTAAAGTACATTTCAGTGCCTATGCAAATGTATGATACTTGTGCTATAAATATACTTTGCATACAATACCTACAACTAATAAGATCACATTGCAAATTGCAAATCCATTTTATGGGATACATGCTGTAAATTAATATCTAAAGTATTGCCCTATTGTCAAAAGTCATTTAACCTAAGAGGTTATTGGTTGTTCGGTTCGGAGACTTATGATGTAACAATGGCAAGCCCTGTAATGCAAAAACTAAAATATATATATTTTTTTTATCTTCACAGCTATTGTCATCTTCAGACGCTACTTGCAAAACCGAGAACAGGGGTAAGACTGATTTAGCTTTGCTTGCAAGCAATTTTCGAATGACCTGTGCGTCGGACAAATATTGAAGAAATGTTATTAAAGACTCATGCTGGGTTGAATATAGCAAAATCCATTTGACAGAAATGTGTGTGTACACCCTACAAACTATTACCCGCATATACAGTGTGGATTTGTGCATGCCTTTGTGTGTAGAGGTTTGGAAATATCTGCTTCACCCCACTAATAATTTGGAAAATATTGTAGCTGAAGCTATTTGCACTGCTATTGCTTGTTTATTAGTTGCTCCGCATGGTCCCTTATTAATGGTTCTAAGAAGGATTTGGCAGCACTTACTGGAAAATGTGTGAAAAAAAAAACATTTTTCACCTTTAGCTTACTAGACACTTTATCTTGGGTGACACTTCAGTGCTTATACTAACAAGGTTGCTTTAGTGCTCCACCCGGTCAACTTTTGGGGTGGTCCAACCAGTCCGATGGGTAACAGATCTCCGAATCCCTGGTAACCCACTAAACACATGACGACAGCAGTATGTGAGACAATAGAGGGACGCATGCAGGAGGGATAGGCCACCATTAGCAGCGGGTTGGTACATGTGCATCGATGACTTTACTTTCCAGCCATCTGTCAAACGCTCCTCAGGCCCTGAGCTGTTAGAAACAAGTCCCTGAAACAAAAAGAAAAAAGAAAAAAGGACAGAAAACAAGCCAGGCGTTGACTAACACGAACAAGATATGACCTGCTAAACTCTGTGAGAGTTTACAGTGTGGGAATATGTCATGGCCACATTTGAAAATGAAAAGTTGCATTTAAAAAAAATAAGAAAACTGACTTTTTCCATGTCTGTTAGTCATGATGCTATCAGACAAAAACAGTCAGTGACAAAACTTCTCAAACCAGTTTTTGAGAGAGAGAGAGAGAGAGAGAGAGAGAGAGAGACAGAGAGAGAGAGAGAGAGAGAGAGAGAGAGAGAGAGAGAGAGAGAGTGAATTGTTATTGTTGTGTTTTTTTACAAACACTGCCACACTTCCATACCGCAGTATAACACATTACATGTTATTTATCTGTAGCCTACATTGCATATATAGTGACCCCCTCAAAATGATACATTCATGGTTAAATTTCATGCCATTTTAAAGTCTCTACATTTTATACACTGCTTCTCACTGCCATAAACATTCAGTCCCCTGTGCATTTAAAGAAACAGTTCACCCAAAAATTAAAATTCTGTCATCATGTACTCACCCTTATGTTTACAAAAATGAAGATTAGTTTTCCTTGGTGCTTCATCCAATTCGTGAATTAAAATTCAGTTCACAATATCAGTCTGAATGATTCTGTCACAAATTGGACTCATCCAATTCTTGGGTTCAACTCACTGACTCAACCGATTTTTGTCATTGAGGTTAACAGCTTTGGTTCTCATGTGCACTTGTGATCTTGTAGACTCACAACGGTACATGTGTCTGTTAAGTCCACAAGGCTGCATCCAAAATCACATACTTCCCTACTAAATAGTAGGTCGAAAAACAGAGTGTTGAAAGAAGTATGTCCAAATTCATAAAAGTGTAGGCAAAATGTACCAAGATGACCTACTTCTTCCAGAGAGATTCTGAAGTCCACATTCAATAGACACTTTACTATCCCATGAGGCCACGGAAGAGGTTTTGTGAATGGGATGACGCGACTTAACTGATGCTAGTAGGTCACATGATAATGACAACATAACAAATGTAGTACGTCTGGATTACTTTCGTACTACACCGATTCATACTATATATAACATACTTTTTAGCGGTAGTAAAGTAATTACTTATTCAAAATAAGTACCTACTCAAGAGAGTATGCGATTTCGGACGCAGCCTACAAATATAGGGTCTTCAACCCTACTCCTGGGGACCCACTGTCCAGCAAAGTTTATTTCCAACCTGCTTCAGCACACCTTCCTGTGCATATATAATTCATTATCCGTCTCGCAAACAGTTGAGCGCGCCAGCCTTTCTAAGTATATTTCCTTGGCTGTAAGTGTGGAAAGATGCGTTCTGCACGTGAGCACAGTGGATTTTGTTTTTAAGCACTCAAGTCACTCGTACATGTGCTGTTGTATGCACACGGGCTGCACACGGACGGGGTGTGCGGATGTCCTCGGACCCTCTTGAGGACGAAAAGTACATCACACGGACAGTGACCGTACCGCAGGTGGCCGAAGTATACTTTGTGCTGTAGGGTTCCATTTGGGACAAGGCCTTAATCCTGGAAAAGACTTTCAGTAAATAATGACTTAAATTACAGTTTGTTTCTTATGACCTCCGAAGACTATGTACAAATATGCCCAATTATGATATATAGTATGTGAAAACAGTACATCAAAAGAGTACACTCTTAGAAGAAAAGGTTCTATATAGAACCTTAAAGGGTTCTGGTGAGGTGCTTCATTTATAGAACCTTTAGGGGTTCCCATCATGGGATCGTTTTATGGATTTAGTTTAAATTCATTTTGAATTCAATCCAAACAAGGTTCCTACTTGACAGTATGCAAGTATGAATCACATGTACTACTTTTATGATGATATATTAGTGCCTTTGCATCCTTTTTGAAGCTTAAAAGCTTCATATTCACTCCATATTCGATAGTCCATAATTGCAATGAAAGTTCAAACAGGTTTGGATCAACATCAAGGTGCGTAAATGATAAAACAAATTGTATTTTGTGGGCAACTATCCCTTTAAGGTGACAAAATCAATTAGGTGATTAAAAGATAAAACTGTTTATTTTCTCCCTCTCTCTCTGAAATTGTTTTGCAAAGTATAGAAAAGGAAAGAACTGCATTTTTTTTCTCTCTCTATCTCTCTCTCTTTCTCTCTCACGTCCTGTCCCCCAGTTTGTAGCCTTTCGCTGTCGTCCTGATGGGTTGTGTAACTGAATTTGGCTGCTATGCTTACCTGTTTTGCAAAGTAATCAGTTTCAGTGAGTTGCTGAGTATGGTGATATGTGAGAGAAGGCTGGGAGGGAGCAGAGTTTGTCTGACACCTGCCTCCCAACAGCAAGTTTAAAGATCCTCTGTTTTCTCTCTTTCTCTCTCACCCGCTCTTACTCTCTCTTTCTTTATTGAGGTTAAATTCTTCTGCGGGATTACAGGTTACCTCAGGGGAATGCAGTTAGCTGAGCCACGGCTTCTTTTTTTTCGGTGTTGAGTGATAGGGTGGCTGAAAGGGGCTTAATCACACAGCAACCACAGGCTCTGTGGATCAACACTGAACCTTTCTGAGCATGTTCACAGAAAGCACACTCAATAAAAAACGATAAAAGCACCCCGAAATGCCTTGCGGGGCAAAACATCCTGCCATATAGTTCATAAAGCCAGGCAAACTGTGAACGAATTCATCACTGAGGTAAATTAAACAGCATTTACCTGAGGAGAGCAAGCGTACGCACATGTGTTTGAACAGCATGAATGTGTCACAAAGAGCTCCATTCATCCTTCTCCTGAACTGTAAGCTGTGTGTTTCTCTATTCGAAACGAAAGTCAGGATTAAGCTCACATATACATAATATGTATTGCCTTGAGTAAAATGTGACCCATAGCTGACCCTATTCTTTACCGATATCAGCCTGGCTGTGTAAATTTATCCAATCATTGTTGGTGCTACCGCAATGCTTTCTTTCTTAACACATTGAATTGGTATTGGAGATGTTTAGCTTGGTGTGTCTGAACCATGTTTAAAGGGGCCATATCAACAGGAATCATTTTTTTTATATATATTTTGAGATAACATTTAAACTTCATTCCCAGTTCAAAAAGATCATATTTTTATGTTTGAAAATTGGATTCAGAACGAACTGTATTATGATTACTTTTGCCACACAAAACAGACTGTATATGTCATTTGTGGTGCTTCATGGGAGTGGGCGGAGCTAAAGAGTTGTTTTGGCACAAAACAATTTTAATATATAAAAAAATAATAATACACGTTTATTACACTTTAGTGTGTTATATTACCTTGGCAGTAAATGACAAAAAACAAAATAAGGCTCCTGCGTGATTTGACATCTTTCTCTCTTCCAACCAACGTAATCAATCTCTCCATGTTTATTTCCCCCTTTTGGAAAGTCATGGAAACGCTATTGCAGTTTTTTTTTTTTTTTGCTATTTGAGCAAATGCAAATAGAAAAAATATATCTGCTGTCGTCTCCCGTTCACTGCTATAGACGTTTACCCAACTATGATGATATCCGTTTTTGGGAAACCCAGAAATGTGGAGAGGGTCCATAGTATTTTTCAATTGGTTATTGGATTATTGCAGAAAGGAAGCCCTGCGACCAACAATGTTAATGATTTTTACACATTTAGTCCATCATAATAATCTTCACAAATGACCACAACTTTCATGAATTTGAAGCCTAAATTCAACCACCAGAAGTGATAAGCTAAACTTAGAATATACACAGATGGACACATGACTTGTGCTATAAGTATTTGACTAGTAAACTATCAGTACATCTATATGTTCAGTTGCAGTACAAATGAAAAATGTAATTGTAAACTAGTTGTGTTCTCAGTTTACAACTGTTACATTTAAAGTTGACTTAAAAGTATTATTTTATACACTAAAAAGTGTATAAATATTAGTAAAGTAAAGTATACTATATTAGTATACTTACTACATAAAGTATGGTTAAAAATATACTTGAACTTGAACTATACTTAATGACATTGTACTTATTTTCTGTAAGGGTCCAGGGACAGTATATTCTCTCATCATTTACCCAGTAGACTTGAAACACAAATGAATATTTTTTTTTAATGAAAGTGTGCACGGAAAGGCCAGATAACCGAAACTTAACTTACCTTTTTATTTTGTACTATTTACAGTCAGCAAAAGTATCAAATTTACCTATAAAAAGTGAATAATATTTGACTAATCTCATGACATGCCCCATTAAAAATAAATACCTCTTTTATTAAGCTTTTATCCAATTTCTGTCATTTTAAAAATGTTTCTAATTTCATTATGTGTTTTAATATAGAAAAAAAATGTTCAGGGGAAAGGTATAAAAGAGCTTGAGCGAGTCTTAAAGATTTAATCAATGTCTCCATAGTGAACTGACTGTTCTCATCTCTGTGTGTTTCTCTAGGGTCTACTCTGTGCCAGTAGAGCAAGGACAGAAAGCTTCTGTCTAACCATCAGGGCCTTTTCATTTCCTCTCTCCACTGGATCCTTTCAGGGACGCGCTGCAAGCGTGTGATTTCTCATCCAAATGTATCTATATCTATAGCAGATTCTATAACGTCAGTAGACGAGAGTGTGCTGCAATCATGAATTTTCTATGAATCGTTTTTAAATGCACAACGTGTAGCGTTCATGCACATATGCCATATGTTGCACTCACAGAGAAAGTCCTTGGACTGTGTAATACAGCTCTTTGGACCTTTTCCCTCTCCACCTGCAATATATATATTTTTTTATTTAAACCAAGTTCAGAACCTTTCTTAAAGGTGAAGTGTGTAATATTTCAATCTTTAAATACTTTCTTTTAAAAACTAATGCATTCATAGTTGTTTTCCTCACACAGTATAACCAAACACTGTTGCTCTGTTTATTTGAACACCCTGACACAACAACATTGGCTAAACCAATGGCGTGAGTTTGGGGCAGGACTATCTGTTTTCGACTAGCCAATGGTAGATAAACTGCAGCTTTAAGCAAACATTCTCCCGTTTTTCTTTCCAGTATTCTGATGCTAGCCGTCCCATGTGTGCTAAAGTGATAAAGCTGGTCTTCGTCTCTCTGATTATTTGACAAAATAGAGAAAGAAGCAGAGAGAGAAATGCGATTGGAAAAGCGGCTCTGAACACCCACTTGTCAAGCGGTGAATTAATGTTTTAAATATGTTGTTTTCTTTTTCCTTTCTTTCACGGCGGACAACTCTTCTAAAGCACTGCAGATTGTAAATAGCTCTGGGATGCTGGGTAGCAGATTAATGTCTCATCCTGTTAGCTTTAATGGGGATGGAGGCAATCCGATGGCTGGACGAATCAGGATACAGAAAGACACACAGCCCTCGTACAATGGGCGTCCAAAAGTTTACTAGTGAAATGTTTAGCATTTTCCTTATCATTAGATTATCAGCATAATAATATGAGTGAAAAGTAAATTAGTGCACCAAAAAAGTGCTGAAGTAAATTTTCAGGTTTAAATTAGAATTTGAATCCCAGATCTATTTGGACCCGACCGTGTCTTAAAGCATCATTGATTTAAACTAAGACACAATAGCGAGATACTTACTTTTATCTTCCTCTCTCTGTCTCTCTCACTATCATTTTTTCTTCCATTTTTTCTTTTAAGCCCTTTTATTGAGTCTGAAGACTCATAGTGTCTCAGCTCTTTATTCTGAATTTACACAAAGATGGCAGGCTAGCACACACTTTAACACTGTCTGTTGAGACGAGAATGTTTTTCTGCACTTTCTTACCGTCTTGTTAAATGGTTAGTTCACCCAAAAATGTATGTATGACTTTCTTTCTTTCTTCTGTCAAACACAAAAGAAGATATTTGGAAGAACATTTGGGGTCCAAACAACACCGGAGCCCTTTGACTTTTACTATACCCAGACTGCAACATATTGTTAGCCCAGACCCGACCCACATCTGGTACATGTGTATTTCACATGTTGCTGTCTGGGTATAGGCATAAAATAACATTTTGTGACAAAAACATTTTTTGTGTGTGTTCCACATAAGTATACGCGCGTTAAACAGAATTTGGAATTACGTGATGGTGAGTAAATAATGACAAAACTTTCACTTTTATTAAATAACTGTCTGCCCTCCCGGCATCTGTGTGTTGAGGAGGGCTGCTAACCCAGATCTCGAAAAAATGTTTCCATTTCTTTTCTAGCTCTAATTTCTTTTTCTTGATTACCAGATTTTTCTTGTGCTTGCTGGTTCTCTATTTAAATCTAAATGAAATCCAATATTGCATGCATCAGACAGCTTGATGTTGTTACTTTGATGCATGTGTGCGTGTATAAAGGCATTAGTCTGTAATATTAATCAAGATTTGCAACATATATATATACATAGCTATTCTGTTAAATCATTTGCTTAAAATGTGTCCTTACTGAGAATAGCATTTCAGATAACTGGAATTGGAAAAACAGACTAAATAAATGAATAAATAAAGCATTTCAGCTCTTTTGAGTAAATCTAAAATACTTTTTTTTATTTTATTTTTTTATAGATGTATTAAAACTGTTGGGCTTCATTAACTCCAACAACTTTCTTTTGGGCAGGTTGCTTTATTCCATGTGAAGGGACTTTATACTTCTGTAAAGGAAAAAAGAAAGAAAATAAGATATGTTTGATATTCACCCATTCAAGTAACTCTATGAATCAGCAATGCAAGATAACCTTCAAATCGCATAGATTTTCATTTCAATTCTGTTATTAGTTTCTCTTAGTTGATGTAAAAATGGAGTGGAAAGTGCAGATGTAGATTTCCCTTCTAAAAGTGGCTGTCGACAGCCTTTGAAGGGAAAATCATAAGAGATTGTATTGTATTTCCTGTCAATAGAGGCTGTTTCTGACATCAGCGCTTATTTTCTTTTATGTTATGTAAGGTATTCTGTCAGCAAAAAAGGTATATGTATGACATTCGGAGTACATTTGACAAGCAGTTTGATAATGTAGTAGTACAAAACACTCCCAGTACTTGGCCTCTGCTAACCATTACTGTTATTCATGGTCATTTGTGTGATTTACTGAAGTTTAAATGTTAACGCCCATTGCTGTATATATTTTATAAGACAACCTGTCATCTATTTGTTGTATGAGACTTTTATTTTAAATAAATACTATTGTTCTCAACTGCACTATTATGTATTTGATTTAGGATTTGATTATATATGTATAATGTGGGAGGGGCAAACATGAAATAGTTATATGTACATCTGAATATATAGTTACAAATCTGAATATATAAATGTAGATTTAAATATTTAGTTATAACCCAGAATATATATTTATAAATTCTGAATACAATTTTATAACTCTGAATATATAAAATTAAATCCGAATATATAGTTACAAATCTGAATATATAAATGTAAATACTTAATATATAGATATAACTCTAAATACTGTATATATTTATAAATCCTGAATATATAGTTATAACTCTAAATATATAGTTATAATTCTGAATATATATAAATGTAAATCCGATTATATAGTTATAACTCTGAATATATAGTTAAATATATACATGTAAATCTGAAAATATAAATGTAAATCCTGGATATATAGTTATAACTCTGAATTGAATATATAGTTCTATATATAATCTGAATATATTCAGAGTTATAACTATATAATGAGGATTTATAAATATATATTCAAATATATATATTTGCGGCATTTCTCATTTTATGCAATATGGAAGAAAAAAACTTCTTTCTAGAATTTGCATGTTGAACTATAAACAACTTGCTCTTTTTTTTCTGATATGTTAATAGTAAATATCACAGAGAGATGGTTTTGATATTTTCATTTTCCCTGAAATCATTATATACTCATTTTCCACTGCCGACAGTCCAAATGAGCTCTTGCGAGATAAGTAATATTAAACGTATCACTTGTTTTGCTGTATTTTTTTACAAGGACAAGATATAGATGTTGAATTTAGATAAATGAATCAGAGTCAAATGGTTTTTATTCTCTCCTCTTGGGAGAACTCAGGAAGCCTCTTGAGGGCGCTTGTGAGCTACACAACAATTCCCTCCAATTCCAAATGATTGACACACGTGAGGATGCACATATTGAAATAATAATAAAACACAAGTACAGACCTGTGTTGTACAAAGTTTGACGCTTAAACAGAGCTGTTTGGTGCAGGAGAGCAAAGGGATGAAGGGATTTTGTGTCTGAGAAGCGTGATTACGTTGGGATCTGCCGAAGTCTCAGCTGGTGTGTTACCGTTGGCATTTAGTGCTGCACGATAGCACACATCTTATTCCCCGGCGCTTCAGTGTGACAAACCCGTAGATCAGTTTGAAATAATGAACGCGTTCACACACACACAACCTCTCCATCTTGTAGAGGGAAATGTAAGTCTGTAACCGCTGTCGGAACAGGTCTGACTGGCTCCTTTGTGTTCTCCTGCTGTTTTTCTGTTTATTGGCGAGCCGGCTGATCAATGCCGGGAAGAGTGTTAACTTCTGGTCACCGCGTACGAACTAGACACCCAGACAAAAAAAAATGGTTAGTAAGAGAGGGGAAAAAACAGAAAGGTTTTTCAAAGTCATTTTAAAGTAAATGAGTTCACTTAGGAGTCATTTTGATAATTCATTGAGGCATCTTTATACTATGTAGGAAGCAACAGCTGTGTAAAAAAAAAAACAGCTACAAAACTAAGAAAACTATAGGAAACTGATTAGTCAAATTTGAATGACGTATTGTTACCAGTAACAAATCCCATTTGAGATCAGATTTTTGCACTAATAACTGCCTGTGGGAATGCTCTTGATAAATCATGATAAGTAGCTTTTATTAAAGTTGTCATGAAATGAAAGTTACGATAGTTACGGAAGTTTTTCGGGTTTTTTTGTTGTTGTTATTTGTACGAATTTCTTCTGTGAAGTACATGCAAGTGAAAGCCTTTCAAAAAAAATGTAGGGCAGAACTTGATTTTGTCCATCGAGAATTGATTGGATTGCTATGGTTTGCTATTGGCCGATCTCATGTGAGTGACAGGTTGACCCGCCCTAATGCCAGTAAACACATCGTTGGAGAAGAGATTGTTGTTGGAAGAGGGAGGGGAAGCTGTTTTGATTAAAGATTTTATGGTGACTTTAAAAGTATGTGCAAAATAACTTACTAAATGTAACATTGCCTGGAAAGTCATATAATGCAAGATTATAGCCCATATGACATTACAAATTTAATTAAAATATTGCACAAATCGTCTGTTAAAGCAGGTTTTCACATCAGCTCTGTGAGAGGTAAGGCCATGTCAAAAACTGCTTTCTTTCCAGGTAAAGCATTACCGTTTCTAACTATTTTGCAAAGAAAGAAAATTATGCCCTTTTACTTTAATAGCTGAGACCATTTGAAGGCTCTTTTCAAAGAAGAAGCATGTCATTACTCTTCTATTATATTACTAAATTATATACTGTTTTGTTGTCTCTCTTGCACAATTCAATTCAATCTGCCTATGCAATTGCTGTGTATTTTCATTTTGAAATTTCCATGTTAAAGTGGCACAGAAGGGTGTATAATAAGCACATTAAAGTTAAATTCTTTGCATTCACCATATGTGGCAAGATTAAAATCATGTGTTTTTGAGCAATCTATATAAAATTCTAAACACAATCTATATAAAATTCTGGTGTCTAAACACAATGAAGTCTGTAATGATTATAAAGACACATCATGAAGTTAGAAAAGAGGTCAAATGTTATTAGGCACCCAATCATTGAATGTGTTCAAGTAGCAAACAATGGCTATAGAATAGCATACTGGCATACTACTTTTAATATTGCTGCAGTCATGTATAATATTCACAGTACGCAACTATATGCTTATGCATATGTAACTTGAATTAACTACTACATTTGCCTAAATGATCAGTTTACAGGAAAGCATGGTTTACTGCATCCCATAATACATGTTTGTTAGTATGCCATTGACTTGAACTTTAAGCATCACACACAAGACACAAACACACACTAGAGAGATTTTGCTCACCTTCCTTTGCCAATTCGACACCGTGGGATTCGTTTAACTTTGCCACCTTTCAGACGAAGGAAGAATGGAAAAAAGTGAGGAAAGATGTTTGAGAAATTGAAACGTGACAGTTCAAAGCAATGAAGAAAACTTAAAAAACTTGAAGTTCGGTTAACTTACAACCAAGCACCATGATTCCCATCACGAAAAGAACTGCAGCAATTATCAACCCTACTTGACGCAGGAATTTGTAATCTGAAAAAAAAAAAAAAAACAGGTTATGTTATGCATAAATCAAAATGCAAAGCACACACACACGCACACGCACACGCACACGCACACACACACACACACACACACACACACACACACACACACACACACACACACACACACACACACACACACACACACACACACACACACACACACACACACACACACACTTTGAAGTAACAGTGAACATCAACCGGCATTAAACACCCTTAACTGATGACTCTGGAACATATTCAAGCACTTCTAAACTCAGTTCCTGGGGAATGAATGCAGAACAGAGGGATCTAACAGTTACGGGTCACGGCTAATGAGGATATTTCTTGAACATCAGATGCCCTGTAGCTGCCCTAACAATAGGAAGTGATTGAAACAGCGACTGTCGCCAGGTCATAAGCTTTCAACTTCAGCTCTTGAGACAGTAATAGCGCTCATGCTCGGCACCTCTGTGCTTCTTATAAACACAATGCTTTCCACTGACAGGGAGATTGAGTTCCTCTGGTCTTTGTGTGTGGACGCACTGTCAGCGCCTCGTATGCCACTTTACCAGAAAAGCCAGCAGACAATAAAAGGGTTAGTTCACCGAAAAATGAAAATTCTGTCAGTATTTACTCACCCTCATGTTGTTCCAACCCCGTAAGACCTTTGTTCATCTTCAGAACACGAATTAAGATATTTTTGATGAAATCTGAGAGCTGGATCACTCCTCCATATTAGTCCATAGGCTTCTTCAGGGATTGAACTTTAAGTTATAAAAGACATTGTTAAAATAGTCCAAGTGACTACAGTGGCTCAATCGTAAGTGTATCAACTGACGAGAACACTTTTTGTGCGCAAAACCCCCCTAAAAATAACGACTTTATCTCAACTATTAATTTCCTTCTCTCTGGGCCTCGAGTCAGTTTGGAACTATAACTATTTTGGGAATTTGCATTTTTATTAAGTCATTATTTAGTATGTTTAATAAACTCTTTTCCCGAGGGACTGTTGTCTGGTAGCTGATTCCTGGTTTTATCATTCTTGTGGGAGAATTTGGTATCCACAAAGCAGGCAAAACCTCACACACACACACACACACACACACACACACGTCACACGCATCACACACATGACCAGCGTCGGCCAATAGTGAGCCTACTTGTGACGTAGCTCTACGCTATTACACTAGTTTAACTGACTAGAGGCCCAGAGAGAAGGAAATGAATAGTTGAAATAAAGTCGTTATTTATGTTTGTTTTTGCACAAAAAAAGTATTCTCGTCGCTTGATAAACTTAAGATGGAGCCACTGTAGTCACTTGGACTATTTTGACGATGTCTTTAATGACTTTTTCGGCGCTGGCAAGTTTCAATCCTTTTGAAGCCTATGGAGGAGTATGGAGGAGTGATCCAGCTCTCAGATTTCATCAAAAATATCTTAATTCGTGTTCTGAAGATGAACAAAGGTCTTACGGGGTTGGAACAACATGAGGGTGAGTAAATACTGACAGAATTTTCATTTTTGGGTGAACTATACCTTTAACACATGAACAGCACAGTTGTGATATTAAAAATGAAACTGACACATTTCATGATTAGTTGTCAATGGGTTACACAAGACATGGTTTGATGATTAAAATTATCAAACTATTGCTGAGTATTTTCTCCTTAAAACTGCAGTGAATCAAAGACAGTCTCAAAAACGCAGTTTGAAATCACTGGTGTTTCTGATGTCACAAACTACCTTGCAACCAACAGAGGTGTAAAGTCCAGGGGTCAGAAAGTAAAAGTCCTGCCATGTGTTTATTCCACCCATGAACTCAGCCAGCTGATTTCACTGATTAGTTCTCCTGGCTGAAAAACAGGTGATTGGAACAAAATACTGAGGAGGACGTTTAATTTCTGAACCTGGACTTTACACCTCTGGTAACCAATCAGGTCAATGTGTGCTCGTCAACGAGTGGATCTCTGAGCTGGTGTGAGTGAGTGAAGGTGTGGCTAATTTGCATATTACAACAATATGTAAATGTACAACGTACACTCTCAGAAAAAAGGTACAAAAGCTGTCACTGTGGCGGTACTTTTTCAAAAGCTACAACTTTGTACCTAAAGAGTGCATATTAGTCCCTCAAAAGTACATATTGGTACCAAAAGTGTACATATTAGTACCTAAATGGTACATATTAGAACCCTTTTGAAGGGTACTGTCCCAGTGACAGCTTTTGTATCTTTTTTGTTGCTTTTGTACCTGAGAGTGTATAGTAAATGAGGCAGGGGTGTAGACTTACATTCAAGCTATTTTAAGGCATGAATACTTTTTTAAAGGAAAAAAACATTTAAATATGTAATTTTGGTGATCAAAGATGAGTTTTAAGGGATAAAAGGATTGACTGCAGGGGGACTTTAAGCAACTGCTGCTGATGGAACTGCAATGCCAGCCGGAAGTAAACGGTCAACTGATGTAGCTAAAGAACTCAAAATTCACTAAGCAACAGTGAAAAGGACGGTGTAGGGAATAATTTAATTTGACAAAATACAGATAAAGTGATTTAAAAGTAAAAGCAATAGAAGGGTTGCTTTGGGCATTTAATGATATCAGAAACAATTACAGTGCCACATACCATAAAACATAACATTACCTTTCTTAATTTGTCAAGTAGTAAAGACTACGGCAAATCAGCTGTTCTGCCGTAGTAGACGGTTACAGTAGACAATTGCAAAGTAGCAGTTAATGTCGCGCCTGCGCAATAGAACGCCAGAATGCCACTGCCATTCTGTTGCATAAAGACCCTATAGTGACAACATGGCAGATATAATACGTCCAAATTTCATTCATACTACCAACAATCATAATATATAGAACATACTTTTTTAACAGCCACAAAGTAAGTTTCAAACCAAATGTAGCAGCATACTGTACAGAATTTCGAACGCAGTGAAACTATTAAGATATTTCTGTTAATCAAAATAAAGCTGAAATAAAATAAAATAAAATTTAAATATTAGTTGATAAACTTAAACTAAATGTAAATTTGAAATGATGCCTTGGGAATAAACTGAAATTTAAGTTTAAGTAGAAGCACAAAAAAAAGACAAAAGCACATATTGAAATTGCTAGAAATTAAAGAAATTAAAATAAAATTAACATGAAAAATAAAAATATAAAAATAAAAGCAAATTCAAAATATTAAAACAACTGTAATAAAACTCAAACAAACACTAACATAATGCTGCCACAAGATCACAAAATATTTGGTCTATTAGAAAATGTTGTTATTTTTAACAAAAAAATATTAAACTATTTACTATTAATAAATAAGTTGAAGAACTATAACTAATACAACTAAAACAAATAAAAATAAATAGAAATATATATAAAAAAATGGCAAAAGGACAGTGAAAACTGAAAATATAAAAAATAAAAAGCTACTTCAAATTAGTACTAAATGCAATACTAGTATATAAATAATACTAAAATAACACTTTGATCAGATTACGGTGATGTTTTATCATCCGTCACATGTGAATCAAAAAGTCTGATCACTTAAAAACATTCTAACACAATTCTTTCCAAAAAAACACATGATTTATAAAGTATCATCCACATCTGCTATAGCACAAACGGTGCAGGACGATTTACAGGCTAACGTTTTATACTTCAGGTTAGGGGTTTGTTCCAGAGATAATTGTGAGGTTTACATTAGTAAGCACTATTAATTACTGAATGATTAAATAGATACTTACTGTATTCAAACGGCTCATCCCATCTCTTTTCTGTTGAGGAAAATGTACAAATGTAAGTTTTCACACAATAAACAAGACCCGAAGACAGCCTATGTGCCTATAATATGTAAATGGACTCTATAATGTTCATGATATGCAAAATAAGCAAATAGTATATGTGTGGGTGTGTGTTGGCATATTCGTGTTCACTGTGATGGATCCATGAGCCTGACTGCTTCTAATGGGATGACACAATCAGAGGACTTTTCCTTTCACCCGTTCACCTTAAATTACCTCCAACACGAAATTCTATGATCCAGTCAGGGTTGAACCAATGGGATGCTGTTTATGCAAATGACTTAATGACTTGATGGGTAAAAAGCAGTAGAGAGAGACTGATATGGGTTTTTCATATTTTAATACATGCTATAACCATGATGGAATTTAAAGGGATATCTTACCCGAAAAGGATGTAATGTATGTAATAATATATATATATATATATATATATATATATATATATATATATATATATATATATATATATATGTATATAGATAGATAGATAGATAGATAGATAGATAGATAGATAGATTTATATATGAAACAATTTATCACAGAAAAAACTTTAGTGTAATAATATTTCCAGATATTACTGTATATTTGTTCAAATAGATTGCTTGGTAAACAAAAGAGACTTCTTTCAAAAACATTAAAATATCTTACAGACCCAAAACATTTGAATGATTTGTGTGTGCGCACACACACACACACACACACACACACACACACACACACACACACACACACACACACACACACACACACACACACACACACACACACACACACACACACACACACACACACACACACACACACACACATTAAGTGTAAGTATATACCGTACACACATATATAAGTCAGTATAAGCAGAAGATGAGGAAGAGGAGAAAGTTTACCCCACACTATTGCTTTGGTTGTGGTTGTGGTGGTGGTGGTTTTGGTGATGGTGGTTTTAACGGCAGTTGCTATGAGAAAATGAGAGGGAGAGGAGGTCAGGGAGAAAGACAAGCAGAGAAACCTAATCTAGCATGTACACTCTTTCCTCAAACTCACAGAATTATGAATAGGAGTGAGCTTTTGAATCCCGTTTTTGTCCATTAATGTAAGTTGACAGCAAAGACTTTCGGTGTGAAAAGCAGACGCTTCCCCTTATCTCAATCCTATGCATTTGTCCGTAATTGCTTCTAATTAAATTCCAGCAGCACTCGTTCTCTGTCCGGCCCTGTCTTTCAAATTCAATTCTTGCATATTTCAATGGCACCGCTCTCCAAGGATATATGGTTGGTTGATTCTTCATAAAGCATATCAGCTCTCCACGACAGTGCTCCGCAATCCCGCGGAAATGCCGCATTATCTTTAAGCCTCTCAGCATGGAGAGAGCGTTGAACATTTTCTAATTACCTGCTAATTAGTTTCTAAGTTATGTGTGCCCTTGATATGAATTGCATGAGTAAAGAGGAAGCCTCTCAGCTATTCATGCAATCCTCTGCTCTGTTACCCTCCCCCGATCCCGCAATCCCACACTGAAAGTCCTTCTGTTTGAGTGGAAGGTTTTACCGAAGCTGTACTTCAGTCAGGGGCATCAAAGCTTACTCTGTCCGGCAGACGTCTTGTTGGGGGTCACAGTTGAGATGTTTGTGATCGCCACAGGTACGGTGAGGTTTAACTGCTGTGCATATGGGCTCATTGTCACCCCTGTCCCATTCAGGTTAACTGGAGGAACGAGGAGAACACTTTTGTGACTGAATTGTATTTGAGATTTGAGACGGTGATATAAGTCGAAACAAACAGCCCTGGTTTATTATGCCACCAGAAATCAATTCTTTCCACAACAGATCAAACTTTATGTATGTTATCAAGGTAAGGGAGACCAGGGAATGTCGTTACACATTTTGCACTGGATCTGTAACTCAGGAACTCAATTTTAGCTCTATTGGAAACACTTTGATTCTAAACAGCAAACATAGCATAGAAAAAAAACAGATAACAATTCTATAAGACATAATAGGCAATCCTGGAATTGTTATGCGGGGAAATGTAAAAAAAAATCAATACAATTGAAATCCTACCATGACCCATGGGTCCAGTGGTGTTGGACATTGGTGGAGTGCTTTCCGGTGGTTTTGCGGTGGTGTTCTCTGTTTGTGTCACATTCTCAGCTGCATAACCTTCACAGACAGAAAAAGACACACATTTTGGCTTTTGTAAGAAAAATAAATCATCTACTTCTTCAAAGACAGAAAAAGTTTGGGTTGAGAAATCTTGTGTAGGCAACTATCTATACGTGTGGTCATTTGGATGCTGATCATACTCTCACATATTTTGGAGTTGCCGTAAAGTACGTTTTCTGGGATACTGTTTAAGATCTTGGGATATTGATTTCCCTGGGGGATTTTCAACAATGTGCCTTGGCAACTATTCAAATATTATGTTGAAGGCTGATAGCTATCTTGTGATATTATTTATAGTGTATAAAAAGGCCAGAAAATGGCATTAGCAAACCCCCTATCTATTGCATGGATGAACTGACTTATAATTTAAAGCTTAAAAAATGTTTATTTCAAAGTAACAGTGAGAAATTAAAGTTCGTATGAATATGAAGACACCATATTAAAAATATAAAGATAATAAAGAAGACTGCAAACAAAATATTGTGAATACATTTGTGTAACATTGGGCTTAAATACAGAGTAATCAACAGAAAACAGAACAGGTGTGTAAATCAATTAACAACCATGGAAACTAACGATGACTAGGAACTATATTATATTATATTATATTATATTATATTATATTATATTATATTATATTATATTATATTCACTTTAAACTGTCAAATAAAGAAGTAATATATATATAGGCCTATTACAGAAGGAGTGAGCGAAAATGTGATAGGCTGTGTTCAGTGGCACTCTCATTAAGACTGTAGAGACAAATATCTGAGATCGGCACAAGACGATATGAGGTATTTTTTATAGAGCGTAACCAACATCTCTATCTGACACCTTAATGACTTATGAGTGTTTAAAGAACACATTCAGCATAATGATGGTGGCTGGCTTCAGAGTTCAAGATTACACATGCAGTAGATGAATGCAAATGTATTCTGAGTCTGGCATAATAACAGCGTGGTGATGTAGAGTGCAGTGGTTTGTAATGAAGGCAGGCCTCTCATAGACCCTGCCACAGAACAAGGACTAATTGTGGTCTAGCAGAGATGAGTCGCACCATTTTTTGTATGCATTTTCCGGCTACGCACAGTTTTTCCAATGAATCCCTTCACAAGATGAATGGCCACATGAGACTGAGCAATTCTACTGGCAAACGCTGTGATTATTGCAGAAAGGCTATAATCAATCTTTTATCTGAAGTTTTCATCTGAAAAAGCCCACATATTAGACCCGCTGGTCATTTGTGGTTTTTGGTAATGTAGGATTTTATTAAAAATATGCTTTATCAGATCATGCTGACAAATGTTTATAGTGTACAGCCTACGTGTAACGTAATAAAAGATGGAGTGTGTGTGTGTGTGTGTAAGAGAGAGATAGAGGAGCAGAATAGAGATAACTCACTTCTGAAGACGAGTAACAGAAAAAAGGACACCCATCGCAACATGATCTGAAAGAGAGAATCACAAATACACAAACAGGTTATAAAACATGATGTGTTCCATGTACAAAATTACTGATTTTCCCACAAACATCTGCTGTTATTTCAGCATTCTCTTCTCTTCATCCTATTGCACGTTCAAAGCAATGTGAAATGCCCCTGTTGCAACCCATTTTACTTACTTAACTATGACTTTTGCCTTAATAAACTCCTAATTTACTGTAATAACCGTTATTAAAATGTACTAATTTATCTTTAGTATGGTGGTAGTTGTAGTGGTTATGTTTAGGTATTGAGGGATGTAGAACATGGTCATACATAACGAGGCATTAATATGTGCTTTATAAGCCAATATGCTAGTAATATGCAAGCTAATAAGCAGCAAATTAATAGTAAGAATTGGTCCCCAAACTAAAGTTTATTCATTAGGGGTTGTTTGGATAGTCGGATAGCAGAAAAGTGTGGTGTTATATACCTAAATGAAGCAGAATAAATGAGAGTTTGCCAAGACAATGTCTAAATGCACTACCAGTCAAAAGTAAGTTATTTTTTTAAAAATAAATTAGTATTTATATTAAGCAAAGATGTATTACATTGATCAGAAGCGACAATATATTCTTACAAAAGATCTATTTTTGAAATAAATGCTGTTCTGTTGAACTTTGTATTCATCAACAAATCCTAAAAAATGATTTCCAAAAAAAAAAAAATTAATCAGAACAACTGATTTCAATATAAATAATAAGAAGAAATGTTTCTTGAGCATCAAATCAGCACATTATACTGATTTCTGAAGGATCATGTGACACTGAAGACTGTTGAAATTTCAGCTTTTCATCCCAGGAATAAATTACATTTTAAAATATATTCAAATAGAAATAAGTTATTTTAAATTGTAATAATATTTCACAATATTTCTGTTTTTACTGTAGTTCTGATCATATAAATACACCTTTTGTAAGCAGGAAAGTCTTCTTTCAAAAACATTTTAAAATAATCTAGGGAATCCATTTTAGATATCATTTTTAATATTTAGCAACCGTCTATGTGTCATTCATGTGCTTTATGCTTCTCTCATGTTGCCGATAAACATTCTGCCAATGTAATGAGAGCGTTTGAGATGAAAGGTCTTGACATTTCCCAACGTTACCATTAGCCAATCAATCCTGAGATGTGGTTGTTTTAGAAATGTGCGCCTTTTGATCCATTAAAGCCAAATAATAGAAGGCTGCCAGTGTTTCTAATGGGAGGGTTTACTTAGCAACAGTGTAATAATACATAATACAAACACTAGATTATGACACATCAGAAAACAGGCCGCCATTACAGTCACCAAGCTCTCCATTAGTATAATCAAACAACTGCAGGACCAAAACACAGCAATCCTGCAGGTGTGGAGAACAGACTGCAGCAGACTTGGCCAAAACTCACGGCTTTGACTATGAACCAATGATAGCAGATTAATAGGGTGTCAGGGAGAGTGGGGTAACATGAGTCACTGTGTCATCCCTGTTTTTAGAAAAATGTGCACATATATTTAGAAAAGATCCATTACAAGGACGCACATGAGAAAACTGATAAGTAACTTTTCTCCCCCATGTTTTTTCCATGCCCATCTTAATATATTTAAAATGTAATTTATTCAGCATCATTACTCCAGTCTTCAGAGTTACATGACCCTTCAGAAATCATTCTCATTGGCTGATTTGCTACTCAAGAAACATTTCTGATTATTATAATCGATGCTGAAAACAGTTGTGCTGCTTACTATTTTTATAATACTTTTTTAGGATCATTTGATTAATGTGAAAGTTCAAAAGAACAGCATTATGCGAAACAGAAATGTTTGTAACAATGCAAAAGTCTTTAGTTTTCACTTTTAAATGCATCCTTTCTCAATAAAAGTAACAATTACTTAAAGAAAATAAAAGTCAACTTTTGAATGGTAGCTTAGCTGTGATGTAAACTATGTCAGATGTTTTGGGGTAAGTTGTGCCAGCGTCAAAACAAACAGTATCACTGAGATTTGCATTCAAATGCAGTAAAAAAATGTTGCATTCATCTTGTTGACAAGTAGGGGTCAATTTTTGTAATAATGTGAAGGAGAAACGGTCTTAAAACGTTGAGTAAGTAACATTACTAAATGCACTAATTTCTAAGATCACAAATAACAGACAATCAGTAACAACCAAAACAGATTAAAAAAAATTTGTGAAGGGTTGAAATTGAAATTACAATCATTTAAATAGTTATCTCTACATAACAAGTTATCATGCTGTTTGAATAGTTTCATGCTGTCTGCTCTGATTAGGTAACAATATTACAACACTATCATCTGCATGAGAGAAACAGCTTCCTCTAAGCCGGCAGAAATGTGTCCCAATGTATGTTCTGCTGAAACCGGCACATGGAGAACACAACCCAGCAGGAAGCCTTTGCATCCATTTATTGTTTATTTGTATTAAACTCAAGTTATAAAATTAATTAAGACAAGTAATGACTGTTGACATGTCAAAGATGATTAATACATCATATCAAAGCTTTAAGCTAAACATTTTATGAATAAAAGAGCAAAACCAAACGGTGATACAGTTATCTCCACTTTCCCCTATAAAACAAATAAGAAGGGTTGTAATGCCAATACAAAAAAAAAAAATACAAAAAAACCAACGTAGTACTCTGCACTACTTCCTGTAAAGCGTGAACTGCTGCACGTGTTTTCACTGAACATTCACTTTAAGTTAGCGTTGTAGAGTTGAAAGTTTAGATCAAGCTAATCATTCCCATCTAGTATAACACTATTCAATGCAGAGATGATTCTGATTCATAGAGAAATGGAGTGAATGTCTCAACGGATCTATCTATTAATACCTTCAGACTGGCAACAGTAACATAACTAACATGGTGTAAACTAATAAAACAATGCAAACTTGAACGCAACTTTATAAGCTGATACTGAATAAATGCAAGAGTGTCTGTAATATTATTTTCATGTTAAATCTAACAACGTCAACGTCACGTACTAAAATATGCCTCATTTTCTTCAAGCTAAATACAATTGTATTTTTTTTTCTTCTGAATATGGGGTGAAATATTACCAAAAACATTTCTACATGAAACACACAGAGAAGCCTTTATCTTTTCAAACTATTCCAAACATTCATGATATACTACACATTTATTTGTCCCTTTTCCATAATGTGAATCTTTTATTTTGTGGCCTCCAAGACCTTTATTTTCATTAGAAGTAGCCACTTTGATATATGGAGGGCGAGCCTGTATTGAACTGTGGCCGTGTAACTGCAGGTGAGTGAGTGTGTTTACCTGTTTCTAAAGACAGATCGTCCTCTGGGTCTTACATGATCGATGGATCAGATAAACCGAAAGGCTGGTCCACGGTGACCTCACATGCTTGGAGCACGTGTGCCTTCAACAAAGCATATATCTCTACTTCTCTCTCTTTTTGTCTAACGCTTACTTTCATACTCAACAAGCTCATCTTAAAACAAGTCTACCAACAAATAATGACTGTTCAATTTGGCTTACCTTGATGCTCATTTTGATCATGCGTATCACGTCCAATCAGAGTTGAACAGAGCGCAGCATCTGTGGGTTCCTCGTAACTGAGAGAAAATGGAAGTTAGGCAAATGATTGACCACGCCTTTGTTGAACTTCCTCTAACGCTCAGTCGCTCTCACTGGTGCCGAGGCCTCTCACTCCATCCACATCTGCCAGCCCTCTTTTATGCCCGTCTCATCAGCTATTGTCTACAATTCCAACTGTGTTAATGCCAGCCTCACTCACATTGTGTGTGTGTTTCATCACTGTAACTCACTGCCTAGGCAGCTGTTTTTCGTTCCTGTCCATTCAAAATCTACCATGAGATCAAAATAAAAGTCTGTATTTATGCAGATCACAAATTAAAATCAGTGTAATATATATTTTTTTGGTTATACCAATGTAGAAAAACCAACATATTTGCTAAGCAAGTTTCATTTGTCAATAAAATGTGAATGTGTAAAAACCATAGACTTACATTGAACCCAGTGTTGTTCTTCACATATTTCAATGAAATGAATGTACTATATTTTAATTTGATAGTGTGTTTTAATTAGTATTTTATATTTTTACTTTCTGAGCATAGACCTAAAATGAACATTTCTTACTTAAACTGTCATAAGTCTTGGATGATTTGGAGCACATACTTAAGTTTGGTGTCTTTCTAAAGACGAAATTGATTTCAAATTTTTAGGTTAATCTACTCAAAAAAATGAGCCTTCAGTAAGATTATGTTTAGGCCTTTACCAAGCTTTGTATCATGCTGATGAAGTAAACAATAATAATTAAAAAAAAATCCTAAACTAAATGTAACATTTTTCAAAATGTAACATTGTAACATGAAGAGCACCAGAGGATTAAGGATGGATCTGAGTCATATTAAGACATGTTAAGACTTAACAACCCACAACACAATAGCAACCACAGATAACTGGTGATATAGCAAGACTAAAGGTCTAAAAATTAATGTTGGATACACATCATTCAGGTAAGAAGGAACATTTGAATGAGTTGCTGAAAAATGCTTGATTTCATTCACTATAAAAAAAGTAAAGTTGTAAATAAAACAGATTATTGTGGTGTGTTTTACAAGAAAATACTATTTCAATCTCTCTACTTAAAAATTTCATGTATAATTTAATGTGTTACATGCTGATTCTGTGCAATTATTATTAAGAGTGAAAATTGTCTGGAAATTTCTTGTACCGAAATCTGACCAGATCGCATGCTTTGGTATCTTCATAATTTGTAAAGCATTTTTTTTTTGGAGAATATTTTCTCTTAGTTTGCACTGTTCTCCTGTAAATGATAACCAGAGAGTGACATGCAGCAGTATACAAAGTTCTCTGAAATCGAGAGGAAGGAAACAACGTAACCACAGCCAAATGTGGTAACGGAATAGAAGTAGAACACTACGTTCCAGAGGTTGTCATGACAGCAAGGACAACTATGCCTAAAATTTGTTTAGATTACAATCACAAAACTATTAAAACTTGTTTCTGTTTAGATGTTTTTAGCCTCCTCAAAAGAGCTGTAATAAACATCAAGCAATCTCTGGAAACTCTCCTCCTACACGCTCCAACTTTTCTTGAGCAAGAAATTAGATTGCACAATTCTCAAATAATCAACATCTTTATCACTCTGATTCAATAGTAGAGGGTTAAGCATGGTTGACTGAACCCACCTAGTATAAACCACTGCTGTTATATGTCCTCCATATTTAAACACCTACACATTATATAAATCACACTGTAAACTGTCTGTCCTGCAACAATAAACAATAGAAGATTTCCAGAATTCAGAACGCCTCGTCCCTATGTCACATTCTCAACACTAACCCCCGCAATCCCAGGATTCCTTTCCTTCCACAGAATGCTGCATATTGTCACTGTTTTCCCTTTGTCTTGTCAATTTAAAAATAAGACTTGTTTCTATGTTGTTGCTAGGGTTCTCTGGGTGGTTGCTAGGGGGTTACTTACTGATCATTATAATATATGTTTACTAGACATGGTTAAAGGGATAGTTGACCCAAACAAATTTATTCTGTCATCTCACCCCCAAGTTATTCCAAACATGTATGAAACAGTTGAAACCAAACAGTGGATGGACCCCATTGACTTCCATAGTATGGAAACAAATACAGTGTAAGTCAATGGGGTCCATCCACTGTTTGGTTACCGACATTCTTCAAAATATCTTTTGTGTTCAGCACCAGAAAGAAATGTATACAGTTTTGAAACAACTTGAGGGTGAATAAACGATAACAGAATTTTTATTTTTGGGTGAACTATCCCTTTAAGGCACGTTCACACCAAGGACAATAACTATAACAATAACTATAAAGTTTTAATAGTCCCTCTAAAAACTATAAAAGAAGTCCACCCTACAACTACAACACTACACCAGAGGGAAACAATATCATTGTAATTGATTTCAGAGCCATTTTATTTCCAGCCGATGAACAATAAAAACACTGATAGCCAACCAGAATCCATCCTGTTTTATAGAGCCCGAAAATTTAAAGCAACAGAAGCCATATCTGCGCACTTATAATAAACAATGTTATCATTCGTTGGTGTGGATGCTAATTAACGTTATAGTTATCTTTATACTTAACGTTCTTGGCATGAACGGGCCTTTACTCTATTAATGTAAGTCAATTATATTTTTCCCCTGCCGTTCCCTTTCAAGGGAACTTCGAGCTGCGTCAAACGCTGCGGGAACGCCCCTGCGTTGTGCGTCATGAAGCACGTATGGAATCAGCCCAATGGAGAGATGAAACGTCATAGGCGGGTGACGTCATCGACCAGGAAACTATAAAGCACCCCAAAAACACAAGCGCATTAGCTTCTGTGCTTTCAGTCGCGCTACATGTGAATCTGTCCCTGTGTGATATTGTCTGTCTTACATACCCTGCACCACACAAACAATTTATCCCTATATATATATATATTGAGAGATTATGGCGGACGAACAGCAGTTTAGAAAGTGTGTTCCTCCCTGCTCGCGTTATTTAACGAGCGGGGATACACATGATCTTTGTGTTGTTTGTTTGGGAGTTCAGCATGCCCAGTTTGCTCTCGAGGGAGCAGACTGTGAGCATTGCGAGCGTTTGCCGTTAAGGACGCTCCGCTCCCGCCGATCGCTCTTTGAGGAGAGCGGTTCGGTGCGCGCTCCCCGCGGTTCGGGTCCCGCTTCTGCCGAGGCAGAGCGGCGGCGCTTATCGTGGGGATCGCAGATGGATCTCACAGCGGGGTTTGAGACGGGCTCTGCCTTATCTCTCCCTTCACCTGTGAGATCCAGTGCCTCAGTCCCGGGTTCGGAAGCACGCGCTGCGGTTTCTTCCGCTCGGGCTGAGGCACCAATGCTGCAGCTATCCAGTTCTGAGGAACTTGATGTTGTTAGTGTTGAGGGAGATGTGGAGGATTCGCCACCCCACACTCCTGAGAGTGATGAGCTTATGGAGGTGTTAACAAGAGCTGTTGAAAAACTTAATATTGAATGGCCAGTGACTAGACAGGAGTCTGTTTCTAAATCAAAGTTGGATGAGAGATTTTTGCCGTCACGTGTGCAGCCTCCACGCCGGTGCCTGCCGTTTTTCCATGATCTCCACACCGAGGTGTCGAAATCATGGAGAAAACCGGTGTCATATAGAGTGTTTAGTCCCCAGACTTCAACATACGCTAATATTATGGGAGCCAAGGCTCATGGTTATGGTGCTTTGCCTCGTGTGGAAGAGACACTTGCGAGCCATCTCTCCCCCGAAGCAGCATCATCTTTTAAGGCACCGGCATTACCCACCAAGCCTTTAAGAAACACTTCGGCTTTGGTGGGTAAAGCATATTCGGCAGCAGGTCAGGCTGCGTCATGTCTGCATACTATGTCAATCTTGCAGGCATACCAGGCTGATCTGCTAAGGGACATGAGTGAGAGTGAGGAGGTCAGTACTGACGTAGTTCGCGAACTGCGTCAGGCTGCTGATTTATCCCTGCGTGCCACCAGAGAATCGGCCAAATTAATGGGTCGTTCTATGGCAGCTCTGGTGGCCGCAGAAAGACATTTGTGGTTAAATCAGACTAATATTAAAGAGAGAGAAAAAGCTTTTCTTTTAGATGCTCCTCTTTCTCCCATGGGGTTGTTTGGTGATGCTGTGAATTCAGTTATCGATAAATTCCAAGAAGAAAAGAAACAAACTGCAGCTTTTAAAAAGTTTCTTCCCCTTAAAGTTCATGTCCCTGGGGCTGCTGGGCGGGAGCAGCCCCGGCCGTCTTCGAGCTCATCACATAGAGCGCAGCAGAGGCAGAGTGTCGCGTCTCGTGCTCCCCCTGCTGGACAGTGGGCTCAGCCGCGACACTCTCAGCCGAAGCCTTCTCCCAGTAGAACTGATCTGAGGACAGTTATATTGGCTAAGAAGGCTTCGGCTAAGAAGAAGTCCTGACGCCAAGCCGTTCAGGATGCTGAGGGTGGTCCCCACCGAGGCGGAAAGGTGTTCACCTCTTTTTACGGTGCCCATTCCTCCTCGGTGCCCTCAGGGGCTCGTTCTGTCAACCCCGCCTTTATGCCGGGGCACAGACGATCCCAGCGAGCGCTTTCCCGAGGGACGCTCGCTCCCTCTGAGGAGGGTCTCAGAGCGGTCAGACCAGTTGTTCCCTGCCGGTGCGCCGTTACAGGGCGCTGCGTCTGCTGCTCAAGTTACACCAGAGGCCAGTCTCGAGAGGCTGGTACCCTTAGTAGAATTTCTGGCAGAGTGGAAAAGCCTTCCAAAAATATCTCATTGGGTCCTGCAGACAGTAGAAAAGGGTTATGCTATCCAGTTCAGGTGTCGTCCACCAAAATTCAGAGGGGTTCTGCACACAGTGGTGGGCCCCGAGCAGGCTCTGGTATTGGAACAAGAGGTGAAAACGCTCCTTCAAAAAGAGGCTATAGAACGGGTTCCTCCTCCCAGTTTGGAGTCAGGTTATTACAGCCGATATTTCATCGTTCCAAAGAAGGATGGGGGTTGCGTCCAATTTTAGACCTGCGCATATTGAATCGCTCGGTAGGGAAGCTAAAATTCAAGATGCTCACTATCAAGCAGATCGTGTCTCAAATCAGGTCCGAGGACTGGTTTGTCACGATAGATCTGAAGGACGCATACTTCCATGTGTCCATCCTTCCACAACACAGGAAGTTCCTGAGGTTCGCCTTCGGGGGCGAGGCGTACCAGTACAGGGTTCTTCCGTTTGGCCTAGCTTTATCTCCCCGCACTTTCACGAAATGCATGGATGCAGCACTAGTGCCTCTGAGGCTTCAGGGCATTCGTATTCTCAATTACATCGACGATTGGTTGATTTTAGCTCAGACCGAGCAGATGGCGGTTCGGCATCGAGATGTCGTCCTCGCTCATATCAGAAAGTTGGGGTTGAGGCTGAACGCAAAGAAAAGTGTATTATCTCCTTCCCAGAAGACCACTTTTCTGGGTGTCGTTTGGGATTCGGTATCGATGCGGGCGCGACTCTCTCCGACCCGCATCGCTTCGATTCTCTCAGCTGTGAAACAAGTGAAGCTAGGCCAGCTACTCACTGTCAAGCAGTTTCAGAGACTGTTGGGTCTGATGGCAGCAGCGTCCAACGTTATACCTTGCGGCCTGTTGTACATGAGACCGCTACAGTGGTGGCTCAGGACCAAGGGATTCTCCCCGAGGGGAAATCCGCTCCGCACGTTCAAAGTCACGCGGCGCTGCCTTCGTGCTCTGGTCATGTGGAGAGAAACTTGGTTCCTATCCAAAGGTCCTGTGCTGGGGGCTCTTTGTCGTCGCATAACGCTAACGACGGATGCTTCCCTCACAGGGTGGGGGGCGGTCATGAGTGGTCGCCCAGCCCAAGGTCTGTGGCAGGATCATCATCTTTCGTGGCACATAAATTGTCTAGAGATGTTGGCTGTGTTTCAGGCTCTGAAACACTTCCTAACAGACCTGAGAGGCCATCATGTGTTAGTTCAATCAGACAACATGTCGGTGGTCTCTTATATAAATCATCAGGGGGGCCTGCGGTCTCGCCGGCTTTACAAGTTGGCCCGTCAGATCCTCCTGTGGTCCCAAGGGAAGCTACTATCTCTGAGAGCAATGTATCTCCCTGGGTATTTGAATGTGGTAGCAGACTCCCTGTCGAGGCAGGGGCCGAGGCCAGGGGAATGGAGACTCCACCCCGAGGTGGTGGAGCTCCTTTGGTTGAGTTTCGGTCGCGCCGAGGTGGACCTATTCGCTTCCAAGGAGACCACTCATTGTCATCGGTGGTTCTCCATCACTCTTCCAGCCCCCCTGGGGTTGGATGCTATGGTGCAGCCGTGGCCGAGGTCACGTCTGTACGCCTTTCCCCCGATTGCTCTGTTACCAGGAGTTCTGGAGAGGGTCCGCCGGGACGGGGTCAGTCTACTACTAGTAGCCCCGTTCTGGCCGGCCCGAGTATGGTTTGCGGACCTGATTTCTCTCCTGGACGGTTCTCCTTTGGAGCTCCCGGTCAGGAGGGATCTACTCTCCCAGGCGGGGGGCACGATACTTCACCCCCGCCCAGAATTGTGGAAACTGTGGGCTTGGCCTCTGAGGGGGCCCAGCTCATAGACTCCGGTCTCTCAACCGAGGTTGTTGAGACCATTCTTAACTCCAGAGCTCCATCCACGAGGAAGCTTTATGCCTTGAAGTGGAAACTTTTCACTTCTTGGTGTGGAGAACACCTGCAGGACCCAGTTAACTGCCCAGTGGGTGCAGTGCTGGAATTCCTGCAGGAGCGCTTCTCCACAGGGTTATCCCCCTCCACACTAAAGGTGTATGTGGCGGCACTAGCTGCTTACCACGTCCCTTTCAGTGGAGTTTCTCTTGGGAGACACCCGCTTATAACTCGTTTCCTCCGTGGCACTTTGAGGCTGAGGCCAGCAGTTCGTACGAGGGTGCCGACTTGGGATCTGGCCATTGTATTAGAAGGTCTTTCCCTAGCTCCTTTTGAACCTATCGAAGAAGTTCCCGAGAAGTTTCTCACTTTTAAGACTATCTTTTTGCTTGCTATCTCTTCACTAAAAAGAATCGGAGATTTGCAGGCTCTGTCGGTTTCACCCTCGTGCCTGGAATTTGCACCTGGCATGGTTAAAGCTTTTCTGCATCCTAGACCAGGTTACGTTCCTAAGGTTCCTACTAATATTGTTAGACCTACGGTTCTGCAGGCTTTCTGTCCTCCTCCATTTATGTCATCGGACCAGGAGAAACTTAATTCACTCTGCCCTGTTAGGGCATTAGACGCTTATGTCCACAGAGCTGCCCTGTGGAGGAAATCAGAACAACTTTTTATGTTTCGGGCCACCCAGGAAAGGGTGTCCGGCGTCTAAACAGAGAATGAGCAGGTGGGTGGTTGAGGCTATCTCACTTGCTTATGAGTCGGCTGGCCAGCCTTCACCTTTGGTTGTCCGAGCTCACTCTACCAGGAGTATGGCTGCTTCTAAAGCTCTTTTGTCGGGGGTTTCCCTGAGTGATGTTTGTGATGCGGCTGGATGGTCTTCACCGCATACTTTTATTAAGTTCTATGACCTAGACTTAAGCTCTACCCCTGGGGCACAGGTGCTCTCGTCCTCTGTGCGCTAGTCTCACATGACGGTCATTTGGTCCTATGGCGACGTGGGTATTCGCGTTCCCGCAGCGTTTGACGCAGCTCGAAGTTCCCTTGAAAGGGAACGTCTCGGTTACGTATGTAACCCTAGTTCCCTGATAGGGAACGAGACGCTGCGTCGCTCCGCCATACTCCCGGCACTCCCGTTAGCGCTTCCTTCAAGCCTATCAGAAGCTAATGCGCTTGTGTTTTTGGGGTGCTTTATAGTTTCCTGGTCGATGACGTCACCCGCCTATGACGTTTCATCTCTCCATTGGGCTGATTCCATACGTGCTTCATGACGCACAACGCAGGGGCGTTCCCGCAGCGTTTGACGCAGCGTCTCGTTCCCTATCAGGGAACTAGGGTTACATACGTAACCGAGACGTTTTCTCACTCACCGTAGAAAAATTGTAAGTCTGAAAAGCGCAGGACCAAAAAAAAGTAATTTTTTTACTTTTTTTTTTTTTAAAGTTTAAAGTCACCATGAAATCAAAATGGACAATTATTTTTATTTTAATGGAATAATGCAGTATTTATTATAAATGATTTATTCGTGCACATGATTATTTTATTTTTATTCATGTGCCCTCGTAATCTTCATAATCAAAACAACTCCCCCTCCCTCTTTCAGCAACATCTCTTCTCTGCTCTAGAGATCTGATGATGTGTTTACTGACGCGAGGGCGGGGCAACCTGTCACTCATTTGACATCACAGCAATAGCAAACCACAACAATCCAATCAATTGCCGAATGGACAGAATCAAGTCCTGCCCTACATTTTTTTCTAGTTCGAGAAGCCGTTTCCCTCGGATATATGTCAAAAAAAGGAAAGACATCTTATTGCAACTTCTATTTCATCCCGACTTTACTAATTAGGGTAGGAATAAAAAAAAAAAAAAAACATTTTTAAAGGTTTTTACTAGGACTCAATGGTCTCGTCATGTCAATCCACTAAAAGTAATCCAGACTGCCTAAAAAAGTGTAATTTCCCCAAAAGCTTTTTTATTAACTGAAGTGGGACAGATCTAGTTAATTTCTTCCCGCTCTAGCACTACCTAGCATTAATGAAGAGAACAAGGACGTTTATGGAGCACCACTTAGCTTTGAGTGCATGTCCTTGCAGTTGACAGAAAAAGGGGCAATTAGAGACCAATGTAGTCATAATTTGTCACTGGTCATCACAGGATGGGACAGACCCATCATTATGAAATGATAAAACATAACTAGCTATAAAACAACAGAAACCATGTATGCATGTAGAGCGTGCATATGAGTGTGTCGGTCCAGTAAATCTATTCAAGTGCGTTAACTGATTCAAATCCTGACTTTGTGAGCACATTTTAAACTTCCTTTTACTCTTTAAAGGAATAGTTCATAATTCCGTCATTAAACATAGAGCCTCGTGTCATTTTTTGTGGAAGAATCTTTCAGCCCAGTTGTATGAACTGGATCAATTGATTCATTCAAAAGACTAACCACAAAAGAAAGTTTTAAATAAACAATGTCTTAAATTTAAGTCTGTTCCTCAAACAAATGTATCGTATGACTTCGGGAAACATATAGTCCACAAGTCATATGGACCACTTTTATGACACTTCTGTTATGCTTTTTGGAAATAGTGAGAGATGTACATGATTCACATTTTACCTTTTGGGGAAATACATGACACAATTTTCATAGTGTTCCATTTTTTCCCTTTGCTGCTGTTTGAAAGCTCTGACAGAAGTAACATCTGAGAATAAATATAATCAATAACTCATCAATGAAACTTTTTTCTTATAAATATAATTAGAGTAGAAAAAAACATTATATACAATGCAGGAATCAAACTGTTTTTGATGGGAGAAGTGGGAAAGAAAACACAGCCAGATGAGTCTTTGATTACACCAATTTGTCTGAAACACATGTCTGGGTTATTATTGCATGTTTTATAGAGGTAATTACCTGATTGAAATCTTCTGAGGAGTTCAGTATGTGCCTGTGCGAAACGTCTTTCTGGTTGTCAAGTGTCTTTAAAAAAAGATATACAAAAAGATTGACGTTAAATAGGAAATAAATCTGTCAGAGAGTTTAGTCTGCCATAGACTGTCAGTTTCAATCACTCTCACTTTCTATAATGGTAGGCTAGTTTAATTACTGGCTCTCACATTTGTTTTTCCATAAAAATGAATTATACCTTAAATGGTGCAGCTTTTTAGGGAGAGGTGTGCTAGTACGATTCAAAGAGATATAGTTGGTTCTCAACCAGAATAACACGTTTACCGCCGTGTATTGTGTATTTGCTGCCTTTTACTGCTAAGAGGCGCAACAATCACAGACTTTGAAAGTGTCAGTTTATTTTCTCTGTTGCAACAGATTCTCACTCCCAACTAGTCACATATGGACACTTGGATACACGGATTCTCTTGAACCACCACCACGTTTGTGCCAGAAAACTAGAGCAGTGCCGCCAAAATGCTCCGTTCGACTTTTCTGAGACCCTCTACTCTTCCCTGTGGATGACTTGTGACCTGCTTTCTGTACGATCTGAATTTTCCACGTTTTGAATGTTAGAAAACGGAATTTGAAGTTCCGAATTTCTTCTTTATCTAGAACATTTTAATCTGTATTTTTTAAAGCTGGATATTTGCAGTCAAAAAACAAAAAAACAACAAAAAACAGCTGTTTGAAAAATACATGTCTGTAAAATTCAGCCATAAAAACATTTCAATTCGATAAATTCCAAATGTTCAATATTCGTTTAAAGAAATCAAATTCAGAACTATTTAAAATCCCACACAATATTTAATTTTGTTATATTACACTTGTCAATATTGTCAAATTTGTCAAATTCAAATAATTTTATCATATCAAACTTGTATTGTTGTTTTTTCTAAAATATTTTTCTATTCTGTTTTGTTTGTTTATTTTTTTACATATATGATCAGTCTCATTCTTGTTGAACTAATGAAAAAAGGTTTTTTTACAAGATGTGCTGTATTTTTTTTAAATCAACATATATTCTACAAACAGAGATATATTATAGTTCACTGTTCGTTCAAATAATAGTCTATATTTATGTATCGTTTGTTTAAACAACATTAACCACATTTTCTTTATTTATTTAATAGTAAAATTATTAACATGAAGTTTTAACTCCATCAAATCTTAGGTTGTTTCATTATTGTACAGCAAATGTCAATAGCTCTTTCTTAATTTATCATGTTTGTTGTAGGCTTATTTGGAAATTACCGTAGTTGTAGTATTTCATCCAAGAAATGGCAATTGCTGCTGTTTTGCAAAATGTCCTTTCGCGCCACCTGGTGGTCATTTGGCAAATTACTTTGAAATGCGACTGGTTTATTTTTGCCGCGACAGCTAACGCGGCGGACGGCGGTAATATGTGTTCTGGTTGACTACCTACTGTATCACTTTTTTAATATCATATATTATAAAACACACAGAGTCTGGAATTATGTGATAAATATAGTGCTGTCCAAGAAAACAAGGCTGGAATGCTGCATTTGGAAATGTCACCGCAAAACCTGTGGATTGAGAGCAAAGCCTCCTGGGTAATGTCTGAGAATAACCATATTTGCAGAACTTTATCATCTGTGATTACGGAATAATTTGTGTTTGCTCACTGTTTTGGCCAGCTCCACAATGCTCTGATTGCTAATGTACTGCGTTTTGTGTCATTTTCAGATGGTAAATGAGCAGAAACCAGCAACCAAAACATACTGGGGCCGTGGAGTAATGGGAGATAGACTGTAAGCCAAATTCAATCAAAATTCTTATTACCTTAGTTCGTCTTGCTTTATTATTCATGCAATATTAAAATCTGCAGTGTGAAAAGGCAATTTTGACAGAAAACTACAGCATGCAAATTCCATTATAAAATGCTGCTAGTTTGCGCTGAAGTGCTTATGAGCTGACGACAAACAGTGTTTCCGAGCAACCCGCTGCCAAAACCACATGCGAGTTGTGACCAGCAGGACATGCGACTGAAACCCAACATTTGAGACTCAAAACAAATCTTTAAGACAAGAATAAAGTAACATACATTGTAGCCAAGACAGAACAGTTTACATCACCCAAAAAGCAGCAAAGATACACCATAAATTAGCCGTATTCCCCTAATTCCATGTCCCTGATGAATAACCTGGGATAGTGATTAATGACAAGTCATCTTTTATATACACATATAAAAAATAGATTAATCTGTCCGCTGCAGATAAAAGTAATTTGTCACTTTTCAAAGTTAGAAAAAAAAAAAGTGCAGAGTCAAGCGTTCTGTGGGCCTTTAACAGCGGTGACATAATCTATGAGTGCACAGCTGCAGCTACAGTAAACCTACTGGATGTAGTTTATTACAGCACTCTACCCACAAATCCCTGCAACAGATTTGTGCATGAAAGTTGGTTGGCTGTCGCTGATCACGCTGACAGAGCTAAAAACTGCTTTATTGTGGGGCACCAATCCTGATTTGAGCTAATACTTCAATGGAAATGAGGAAATGACAACATGCACTTACAAACCAAGACTAATTGCAAGACAAATTCATTAATTCTGTGCCTTTTATACGGAAATTGATCAAAGTCTAATTTCCTAGGCTCTCTCAAGACAATAGCCTATTCTTGTTCATTTTTGTTATATGATTACCACAAATTAGTATCAAAATGATGTTTTTTAAAAAAAAAAAGACTATGAATTATTCATATAATTTAAATAAAGTAGCCTAAATAAATAAATAAATAATCAATTGAGCTAATTGAAATATATAATTAAATGAACTGAACTTACATTTTCTTAAAGTTAGCATGAAATGGAAGTTGCGATCGCATTTTCTTCCCTATATTGTGATGTAGAGTAAAATGGCTTCTCGAACAAGTCAAAATCGGGAAGTGGTTGGACGGTTGTGGTTTGCAATTGCTGTGATGTCATGTTGGTGACGTTGTCAGATTTCAAGGCACTTGTTATACAAAATAAATAAATAAATAAATTATATATATATATATATATATATATATATATATATATATATATAAATAATTGTCGATTTTGATTTCATTGTGACATAAGTTACTTTATTACCCATGATGTAAGAATCCTGTCCGATCCATTAAAAAAATAATAGCACACGGCTAAGCACAATTTGAGCATCAATAGGACAAACGAACGTCTTCAACTTCACATTTACATATCTGCACTAATATAAAAGAGCTAGAGGTTTGGCACTTTCACTATGGTTAGATGGTTAAACAATCTGAGAGGATCTACCCTAAGGCAAAACAGTGTTTCGCCACGCTGCATGGTAACATGATGATCCAAATTAAGGATTGTGTTCTTTTCAACTGACGTTTCAACACACACGTTGATTGAGTTTGTTTGTGTGCGTGAGCATGTGGGTGTGTTTGTGTACAAGGACTCATTATCATGTGAGAGATTACAATACAAACTCAAGTGGGGAAGTTGGAGTGTGGGTTCTGTTTGGTGTTTTTGTGTGTGTGTGTGTAGAATTTACGTGATTTTTCTAGGCTCTCAGCTCAAAAGGGGAATGTGGGCATACAAGGGGAAGTATGGGATTTATGCTATTTTTCGTACACAACACTAACTGTTATCATCTCATCTGCGGCAGCCTCCTTATTACCGTGCTATTGTTTAATTATGTAGCATCATATCTCAAATAAGCCGATTTTTCTCAGAATGTAGGCTATAGGCCTACCTGATAGTTCATACAAACTTTTTTTTTAACTTTCTCTAAAAGAAGAACATAAGTTAACTCTTTCCCTGTCAGCGTTTTTTTGGATAATTTTCATACACATTTCATGGCTCCCCAGAATATTTTGTTGTAGGCCTATTAATATCTGAACATACAATACATCAAAACAAATAACAGAGCTTCTGCTTAAAAAAAACAAAAAACTTTTATAGTCTTGATAGCACTTGAATGTGGGTAAGTTTCATAAAAAAAGCAACAATTTGCTTTATATACTCTTTTAAATAAATATAAATTGCCATACGTTCACGTTCAATATACATGTGTATATAATACATCCATGTGTATTTATATACATACAAATATACATTTATTATTCATCCATTTAATATTAAAAGGTAAACCGAGACCTGGGTCTGTTGCTATGTTTACTATGAAAATAAATTTGGTTATACTAGATATGCCTTTTATCTTATTAATCAAGCTTAAACAAAATGCTTCTGCACCTGTGACTAATTTACACCTGGATTTATGAACCTTTGAACATACAGACTTGCACTGTATATGTACACATGGAAAAACAGTGTGATGAACACTAAGAGGAAAACAGTACAATATATACAGCGTAATAACATTTCCTTTTAATATCCTGCTGTACTACTTGACAATCAACACCTCATCCTTCATTTGCATACTTTTGCTGTTGTAAGACTGTGGTTTATTGATCTGAGTTTTATACATTATAAAGGAGAATGAGAAGAAAAAGCATAAAAAAGAAACTTTTTTTCATGTGAAATCACATCCGCTTTGAAGTTAAAGATTAGTGATGGGGACGAGACCGCCTATGCCGAGTCCGAGTCAAGACCGAGTCTTTGAAGGGTCGAGTCCGAGTCGAGACCGAGTCCGTTGGTTTTCAAATACAGTCGAGTCCGAGTCAAGACCGAGTCTTTGAGGAAGCAAGTCCGAGTCGAAATTTTGTCTCGACATGTCAGTTTTGATATTCATGATTTAATTTCACCCCAGTTAATAATCAACAGTTAGGCCTACAGACTTAGCTAGATTGGGAATTGTTTAGAGGAGCAGTCTTAACGTCTTAATATGGACTATGCTTTTACTAGCGAGGGGGACGAGACCCCCTATGCCGAGTCCGAGTCAAGACCGAGTCTTTGAAGGGTCGAGTCCGAGTCGAGTCTTTGAAGGAACAAGTCCGAGACGAGTCAGAGAAAGCAGAAATCGGTCTCGAGTACTACATCACTACTAAAGATAATCACAGATGGGTTCATTCCAATCTAAGACATAAACTTTAGGAAAAACAACTATGCCCAGATGCTCTAAATACCACGGGATACTAAAAACGCAGGTATTTCCTCCATCATAAAGCACCTGCAAGGTGGACAACATTAAACGTGGTGGAAAGGGACAGTAACTATGGCAACAATAACTTCCCATCTCCAGACATCGTGGCTGCTTGAGGCGTTTGACACGGCTGGTGAACCGGTCAACAGGGCAAGTGGATTGTGGCTACACAGAAGAGAGGAGATGAGATCAGCCCACCTCAAGCCAGGTGTCTGAACAGTTGTTTTCACATCAACAGCGTTGGAAGTCTGTTCCCTGTCACGCCAGCGCAGGGTCACGGCCGGGTCTCCATGGACATGAAGGAGAATCTCAGCATTAAGGAGCATCGGAGAAAAAGGGCGGGAAGATTGCAGTGTTAGTTCTCGTGCCAAAAGTCAGCAATAAAATCTCAGAAATTAGAGCCGCAAAAGACAATGGGTTATAGACTACCTTTGATTTACAATTAAACAAGCTGTTACGCACTGGCATCCTTCCCAACCTGTAATTTACCATCCACTCTTGGTGGATGCAGCAAAGCAGGAAGAAGAAACAAGATGGATTTGAAAGGAACAGTTCAACCAGAAACAACCACACCGGTATGATTTTCTTTCTTCAGTGGAACACAAAGGAGATGTTTAATCTAAAAGCTGCTTTTTTTTTCGCCATAAAACAAAGGTAGATAGAGACAATGGATTGTCGAAGTCCAGAAAGGAACAAAAAAGCACCACAAAAGTAGGCCATGTGATGCTTAGTATACAATGGTAACCCCCCAAAACGGCAACATAACAGAAACCCCTATAAATTTAAACATAACAGAACATTAAACAATAATGGATCTCCATGTATATATACTCTCAGTCTGTATCAAAGCACTCTGGGAAAATCTAATTTTGTCCCCTCTCAATTAGGAAAGTCTCAGTTTCCTAATTTGTTGTTAAAAATATGAAATGAGTAATAATTGTAGTTCTTGAAACTGATCGGTATCATTTGTCCATTCTCAAATATTTGGATTGAAATTTAATAAAAATATTAAGTGTATCTTAAAAATATAATATGTTGGTCAAATACCAATTTCTTTTTGTTACAAAAACTTAAATATGCAAAATGAACTGTTGGATATTTAGTATGGCGTTATTTTTTAGTCAAAAGTTATGAGCGTGTAAGACATGCTCACGAGCACATTATGTTATTTCACACGCGCAAAAATGAACCTTCAGCTGGCATGATAAAAGTACTCGCGCACAAATTCAACAACCGAGAGGTGTACAGGTAGCTGCGAGCGAGCGCCTGGCATACTCTCATAGGTTAACTCTGCTTGTAGGGTGGAATCCTGCTCGCGCGCAGCGGCTTCTGCTCGCGGAGTGCTGTTTTGTTCGCGCAGTGGATTTCTGTTCGCTCAGCTGATTTCTGCTCCCTCGAGTCTACATGACTTTTGACAATTTGGGGGCGGAAACCAAGAAGGGCACTGACCCTCTTATGATTGGTCACTTTCATCGCAATCAAAACCACAGGGACATCCTTGTACCTTGATTGACAGCTCTCATTACAGGAAGCGGTATTGTTTTCAAAAACTTGCACTGTTAAACCTGTTTTCAAAAGTTTGCATTTTCAGGCCCCCAAAACATCGCTGTCGTGTAAATGAACAACCAAAACGCATAAAAAGTTTTCGTTTTATTGTTGAAACTGGTGTTGTGTAAACAGCTCCTTAGAGACTATGCTGTATTTTAAGTCTTTGAAGCTTGACAGGTGAAAAAGTGCAGCATGAGCTTTCTGCAAATCATCTAGTGTTTCACAAAAAAAAAAATATATATATATATTGGAAGGTAAATAAATGTAAGGATTTAAATGCATTCTCTTTAAGGCAATCTTTTCCTTTTCCAAGCCAATGATTTCTTCTCAGACTAATAAAAAAAATTACCCTTTGCCTAGTTTCCCTGTTTAGCTCCTTGTGATAGCGTATACATAACAACACAAATGTGTGTCAAAGAAGGCTGTTGTTGATGTTGTTATTGTTGTCGGCTTCCGCAGACTCAAGGACTCGAGACTTTTATCCCTGTTCTCACATTCAAAGACTTCCTCTTGGGACAAAGCTCCACGCTTTCCAAGAATCCCAAGAGGAAAGTATGCCATCAGGAAAAACGATTAAGTTCAGTATAAATAATAGCATGTTTGATAGTACCTCATCGCTTAAAAAGCTGGATTACATAACACGTGTGTTCTTATCAGGGTTTCTTTTTTTTATTACTGAAGGTAGATGAGAACTCTAAGTACATGCTAAACTAGGCCTCAGAAAGATACATATTAAAGTATAGACAAGGGTCACACTTAGTAACCAACACATAATCAAGTTCTTAGTAATACAAATTAATGACCTAATATGCAATTACTAGAGTAGCTTGTAATTGCACATTTTTATTGCTATTGCAATTGATATTGATGTATACGAATGGACTCATTTTTAAAGGTTATGTTAAAATACTTATTTTCTAAACTCAGGCCCATAGGCAGAGACATAATGTTTTTTTTGAAAACAGAAATTAGGTTGTTTTGAAAAAAATTAATTACATTTACATTTTCACATTTAGCAGACCATATTTATTCAGTTTAATTCACAATTTATAATGTTACAAAATATTTCTATTTAAAATAAATGCTGTTCTTTGGAACTTTCTATTCATAAAAAAAATAAAAATCACAGATTCCACCAAAAATATTAAGCTGCACAACTGAAATATTTCTTAAGCATGATATCATCATATTAGAAACATTTCTGAAGGATCATGTGACTGAAGACTGGAATAATGATGCTGAAAATTCAGCTTTGAACACAGGAATAAATTACATTTAAAAATATATTCAGATAGAATTTTTTTTTTTAAATTGTAATAATAATTTGCAATATTACTGTTTTTACTGGAATGTTTTATCAAATATATGTAGTCTTTGTGAGCATAAGAGAACCAATACAACCAAACGTTTGAACAGTGTATAAGTAATTTGTTGGATGATTTCCAAGGAACCAATGGTGTTAGTTTGGTGACAGGGCTATCTGCTTGTCCGATCAATGACAGATAAGCGGAGTGTTTCGAAGCACTGTTTGATGTTCTAAAAAGGTGACATACTGTACGAAAGTAGCAGATTTAAAAAAATAATAATATATGATTTAGACCAAAAAAAAAAATATATATATATATATATATACTGAACACATTAAACATTTCGGCCTATGTAACAACATGGCCAACATATTTTAGGCAAATAATAGGAAAAGTAAAAGGAAAAATGTTTTATCAACACGTAAACCCAAGCCGGTCTAGACTGGTGCATTTACCAGCCTCACTCTTATTAAACAAGCTCCCCTCTGAGCTCAAACGGCAAGTCTGTGTCTCTCCTGCGTCTGTACACCATAGAATCATAAACTCTGGCTGTTACGTCCACATCAGCTTTACCGTACACCCTTCCCTGTGGAGAAAAGTACAATAAATGACAGCTATAAACAAATGAGAAACAGCAAACTGACAAAATCTATTATATAAAAATTATTATGCAATACCATAATTCAGGGCTTGTGTATATACCATGTATCCTTTGAATTAAAACTAGGAATTTAGATATGAAATGTACAGTTGTGGATTAGAGATCACACATTTGGCATTAAGTGCATCTTTCCAGACTGGTTGTTGGTTCACACACCCACCTCATGGTATGTGGAGACTGGTGCTCGTGGATCCGAGTGGCCAGCAGGGGGCAGCAGTGAGTAGCTCTGCAGGTCCTGGGAGGTCCCCCAGCCTCTCACCTCCTCATAGTCATGAGCGAGAGGGCTGGTGCCGAATCTGCCATCTGGAGGGAAGGAAACTCAGCACATCAATACTTCAGCTGTGAACCTTCAAGTTGCAAAAACGTTTGAACGTTTGCTCAAATATTGAACACTCACTTTGCATAAAAACAAAAGAGCTTTTAAAAGCAGAGAATTTGGGTGATGAAGTGATCTAAAAAGACTCCCCTCACACATTCCGAGAGAAAGAATATATTTCTTTGTAGCCAAGGAATCCTATTAGTCATACTTAAGCCGGGGACACACGTAAGGACTGTAAGGCCGATCATGAATGCAGTTCGATACTTACGACTGATCATGCCCAAACGTGCCGAGTCACGTTAAGTCTTTGTTCACAGCCGGTGTTTAAAATCTGCTGCAGTCGATGGACACAGTCTGTAAGTGTGTTCAGTTCAATCTTAGAATGTTTCAGCTAGTCGTTAAGTGTGTTCCCGGTTTAATGTATGTTCAAATCCCTAACTAACTATTAAATCAGTTACATGCTGTTTGTGCAATAGGCGTGAATGATACATCAACTCATGTGGCTTGATGAGAGATAAGCTATTAGTTTTCTAAGTGATTTTGCCTGGCAGGTGATAAAACCGGTGAACAAATCCCACAAATTTACATCTAGGGACACACAAACACTCTGCATACTAGTGATCGACCGATGTATCGGTTTACCGATATTTTTCCCGATATTTAAGCATTTTCCCATAATCGGGTATCGGTTTTGTAATATCGGATTCGCCGATAAACGGCGCTATCTTGTGGCCGTTTTGAGAATTCCGCCATTGCAGCCTGCGTCTGAGGAGATCATTCAACAACAACTCTGTGTACACGTAAAGTATATGTTCTACTATCTTTGCTTTAATTATTCAACTTTATTTAACATAACAGGCATGCAGAAATGAGGTGTGAGGCAGAAATGAGGTGTGAGACATAAATGATGTTTGAGACATAAATGCCTGATATAGTTTATGCAGCTTGGTTCTCAAAAATTGAGACGAACTCATGGACTCACGTAACGTAATCCGTCATGTCCTGCCCCAATAAAGACGTAACTTTACATGAATTAAATAAAACAGACATGAATGAGTGCATGTTGAAAATAAAAGCGCTGAATTTAATTCTTTATCTGTTGTATTTGCTCACCATTAGTCTCGAAAAAAAGTTCGTTCATATTGCTGAGCACTCACTGGGTTGATGATCAGGAATGCTCAAGCACGGCCACTGAATGAAGCTTTTGAGAAGATTATCTTGTTTAAACACCCTAGATTATATTATAATTTACTACATAGCAATTATTTCGCTAATATTCGCTAATAATAAATGTTTTTATTGTAATTTGATTTATTTACCATTTATGAAAACAAACTAAGCAGTATGCCTTAGCAACTGCATAGCGATGGGCTATAACCACTCAGAACACCCTATCAACTGGATAGCGATGAGCAACAAACACTCAGAACACCCTAGCAATTGCATAGTGATGGGCTGCAATCACTCATAACATCTTAGCAACAGCATAGCGATAAGGAAAAAACATTAGAACATTAGCAGTCACATAGCAATGCCCTAGCAACCACCTACAATGCCCTAAAATTGTGGCAGTGACATTAGAAGTAAAATATGTAGTTTGTTCTGGCGATTTTTGCTAAATAGACATTATAGGAAGTTATTTGAGAAAGGGAGATTATTTGAACCTAAAAAATATAAAAAGTTAAGCTTTAAATCCATATAAAGTGTACATAACCACATTAAATGTAGTCTCACCATGATACTCAGGTCCTTCAGGGTGAGTATACAGCGCAGGACTGTAGTAATAATGAGAACTCTGCTGCTATTGAGATGTAGGAAAAAGAAAGGGCATCTTCAGTAGCAATATTGTTTGTGAATTCAGGTGGGATCTTTTTCATTACATTTTACACATTACATCTATTTCATTAAGTATTTTTATCTGAACGTTTTGCTACAACAGCACTTTCCACTGGCTGCGAGAGTATCATTTTTATATACCCGTCCGTAGCTCTCATAGACGCTGTTGTCAGGCTCAGAGCTGCTGTCGATGAGGAGCGTTTGCTGTGCCGAGGCATTGATAAGCTCTCTGCTCGCATAGCGTGTTGAGCTGCTTGACATGGACCTGCAGAAACAGAGAAACTTCACATTCACAAATCACAACTGCAAGTTAGAAAACCAGACAAGAAAGAAGAACTTCAGCAACCAGGGAGATTTTCCAAGAAGCAGTCAATAAATATAGAAGTCTGAAAAATTGGAAATTAATTGGAAATTATTAGGTTTACATATTCAATTACAATTTATTCACTTGTGTCATTCAGGCCTTTCATTCAGGCCTTTAGCGTCGAGAACGACGATTGGTATGGCGCTTCAGTCTTCTACTGTCGAGGAAGTCTTTGTACTGCTGGCAAGATCTTTTGACACCAGATCTTATGGAGGCGTGCCACATTGCTCGGTCACCAGCAAGCGTTTCCCAGTTTTCGCTTGGAAGGCCGAACGACTGAAGGTCACGCTTCAGGACATCCTTGTAGCGGAGCTTCGGCCGGCCGACTGGGCGAGGGGCATCAGCAATTTCGCCATACAAAATTGCTTTCGGTAACCGGTTTTCTTCCATGCGGTAAGTGTGGCCAGCCCAGCGTAAGCGACGTGTGCGCAACATAGTGTAGAGGTCTGTGCTCTTGGTCGTGGAAAGGATAACCGAATTTGGAACATGATCCTTCCAAGTTATGCCTATAATTGAGCGCAGACAGCGAAAGTGAAAGGTGTTCAGACGATGTTCATGTCTGCGGTAGGTGCACCAAGTTTCACTGCCGTACAGGAGAGTGCTGAGAATACAGGCCTCGTAAACTTGGACTTTTAGGTGGAGAGACAGAGAATTGTTCTTCCATACTTTCTCGCTAAGCCTGCCGAAGGTTGTTGATGCTTTCCCAATTCGGATGTCCAATTCGCAGTCTAGACTGTTGGAGGTGTCGACTGTGGAACCCAGATAAGTGAACTTTGTAACGTTTGTCAGTACGCTGTTGTTGATAGTGATTGCGGGTGAGAGCATAGCAGGTTGGGCAAAGACCACTGTTTTTCCCAGGTTGATCTTCAATCCAAACTCCTCACAAGCAACAGCAAAGGAGGAGCACATAGCCTGCAGCTCGGTCTCAGAATTGGCAAGGAAGGCGGCATCATCTGCATATAGGAGTTCCCAGATATGGACGCGGTTGATCTTTGTTTTTGCACGAAGTCTTGCCAGGTTGAAGAGATTGCCAGAGCTGCGTGTGTGAAGTAACACTCCAGATGGGACAGGGAAAGCTCGGCGCAAGACAGCGGAGAAGAATATACCAAAGAGAGTTGGAGCCAGAACGCAACCTTGCTTTACACCACAGGAAATTGGAAATTCCTTAGAACGAGAGCCCTCGAACTGTATTGTTGCCTTCATAAGAACATGAAATTCTTGTATGATTTTCAAGAGTTTGGGAGGACAGCCCAGTTGACGGAGGATGGTAAAGAGGCCGAACCTGCTGACATAGTCAAAGGCCTTTGTCAGATTGACAAAGACTGCATACAGGGGCCGACCTTGCTCAATGCATTTCTCTTGGATTTGACGAACTGAGAAAATCATGTCTATGGTTGATCGACCAGGACGGAAGCCGCATTGACTCTCCGGGAGTATCCTATTTGCAATAATCTGTACGCGTGGGAGGATGAGGCGGGCTAAGACCTTGCCAGGCTGGGAGAGAAGAGCTATGCCACGGTAGTTGTTGCAGTCGCAGCGATCCCCTTTGTTCTTATACAGAGTAACTATGTTAGCGTTACGTAATTCGTCTGGGATGGTGCCTTCATTCCAGCAAGTTGAAAAGAGGTGATGCAATTTATTCACTTGTATACATACATAGAATCATCATATATATGCGTGTATAATTTTGGCATTGATTAAAATTCATATACACACACAGACACACTCACTCACACACACACACACACACACACACACACACACACACACACACACACACACACACACACACACACACACACACACACACACACACACACACACACACACACACACACACACACATATATAGCCCTATTCCATATTAATATATTCAAATCTGTTAAAACATTAAAAATAATATAAATTATTTAATGTTACAAACAAATATATTATATATCATTTTGATCCGCTTTCTTACCCGTATTTAAATTATAATCATCTTAACCACGAAGTAATGCCCACTTTTCACAATCAATTCCCAAAGGGTAAAATATATAATCTTTATTTCTCATTGAATATCCTGGGATATTTGCTGCTTTACAAAATGTTATTTTCTGTTCAATTTAAAGGTACACTATATAACTTCTGGCCCTCTAACAGTTAAAAAACAAAACTGCATGCATTTTGAAGTAGAACATTGGGTTATACTTTATTTTGATGGTCCCTTTTGAACATTCTGTTAGCTATAAGTAACTTTGCAACTACATGTCAACTAACTCTCAATAGAGTATTAGTGGACTATCTGCTTCATATCAGCAAACTCTTAATTGTGATGGTCCTCCAACAGACACTCTACTGACTATAAGTAACTTTGTAACTACATGTCAACTTATTCTAACCCTAACCCTACCAGTCTACTAATACTCTACTAATACTCTAATGAGAGTTAGTAGACATGAATGGGCAATGTTACTTATAGACAACAGAATGTGTTAAAGGGACATCAAAATAAAGTGAAACCGAACATTGTTTTGGTTCAGAAATAAAAACGCCTTGGTTACGACTGTAACTTTGGTTCCCTGAAGAGGGAACGAGAAGTTACGTTGAGATGACGCTATGGAAACGCTCTGCGTGATTACGTCATGAAGCACTTGTAAAATCAGTCCAATGGCGTATAGGCGGGTGACGTCATGGCAGGAAGCTTTAAAGTGCAACCAGACCAAACATTGTCAACTTCTGATAGGTCAAAGTAAGTTGATCACAGGCGCGCCGGAAGTATGGCATGGTGACGCAACGTCTCATTCCCTCTTCAGGGAACCGAGTTTACAGTCGTAACCGAGGCGTTCCCTTTCAAGGGAACTTGCATTGTGTCGAGATGACACTATTGGAACGTCTTTACCAACGCCACCATAGTGACCAGTGCCTGTCTTGTGTGAAATCAGGCGAGCACAACAAAGACAGAATAACCTGGGAGTGAAGCCCAAAACTAGGTTGTAAACCCAATGAGTGTGTGCGGAAAGAAAAAGCCCGCCACATCACAAACCTCTTGTAGGGATACCCCAAATACAAAGCTACAAAGCCACCATACTCCTCCAACGCACCACGGAGGAAACCGGTTTGTTTCCTGTGCTGGGAGCTCTAGAGTGGCCTCAACAACCTCAGTTGAGAGACCTGGGTCTATGAGTTGTGCCCCCTCAGAGGCCAAACCCACACTTCCATAACTATGTTCTTCAGAACTCCCGGAAGTAGAACAATCAGGGAAACTATGTACAGATCCGTACAGCCACGTCTGCAACTCCAACTTTCCTGTGGGAGAGAGCGACATCTCGAACCTCCAACTGATGCGACTGATTGTGAAAGTGCTTGGCCGAACGGAAGAATTCGATATTGGTATGCTTTTCCCCGAAAGCAAACCTCAGGAACTTCCTGTGATATGGAAGGATTGAAATGTGGAAGTATGCGTCCTTGAGATCTATCATAACAAACCAGTCCTCGGATCTGATCTGTGGAACGATTTGTCTCAGTTCTCAACATTTTGAACTTTAGCTGAATAACTGACTCGTTCAGAACTCTCAGATCCAAAATGGGACGCAACCCCCCATCCTTCTTTGGAACAATGAAATACCAACTGTAAAACCCTGTGTCCCTGATGGAGGGAGGTACATGTTTTATTTATCAATTTTTCCAACAGGGTTTTCACTTATTGTTCCATTACCAGAACCTGCTCGGGCCCAACACGGTGGATAGGACCCCCATACACCTGGCCAGGCGAGACTCGATGATAACCCTTTTCTATGGTCTGCAGGACCCAACGAAAATATTTGGCAGTAGCTTCCACGCTGTCAAAAATTCTACTAGAGGTACCAGCTTATTGAGACTGGCCTCTGGATTTAGTTGTTGTTGAGCAGACTGTAATGGCGAACCGGCAGGGAACGACTGAACTGACTGCTCTGGGACCCTCCTGAGACCCTCCTCCTCGGACCACAACGTTTCTGGGTGGACCCTGAGATATGTGCTTGCCAGAGATCGCTGCGCCCCGAAACACACAAAGTGGCGGGGTTAGCATAACGGCGCCTGAGGGCACCGAAGGGCAATGGGCACCTTATAATGAGGTGTGTGGCGAGCAGGACGAGGTCGAGGGACGTGAGAGAACGGCGCGAGGCCGGTGGCATGGTTAATGATGAACGACACCTGTGAGACGCATCGGTCTCGTTTCTCTCATGGAGGAGCGGAAGCATAAAAGGAGCGACGACTGTGAAGATGGAGAGAGGAACAGGCCTGTTCAGGGGAGACTGCCCTCGTTGGTCTGACCCCTCGGGCTTCAGGACCTTTTCCCCACAGCCTTCTTGGAAATAATGACAGTCCTCAGATCCGTCTTACCCCTTAAAGGCTGCGGTTGAGAGCGCCAGCCCAAACCCCAGTCCTTTTGAGGTGGGTCGGGAGCAGACGGTCTACTACTGTTGAGATATGTTTGGCAGAAGTTCCCACACTGGCAAAAAAACTCCTAAAAGAACCTCTCAGTCTCTCAAGACTGGTCTAGATGTTACTCGAGCGACCAATTCGATGCCCTGTACGGTGAGCCGGCAGGGAAAAGCCGAACTGATTGCTCTGAGACCCTCCTCGGAGGGGGCGAGAATCCCAGAGCCGCTAAATTTCTGGGCGGACACTGAGATAAGGGCTCGCCTGAGACTAGAACTCACTGGAGACCGTTGCGCCCCGAAGCACACAGGATGATGGGGTTGGCAGAACGGCCCCTGAGAGCACCGAAGGGAGATGGGCACCGTATAATGATATTCATTTCCCCCCAGGAATTTCACCATTTATTTCCTCAGAATTAAATGCATCCAAAGATCAACCAGACAAGTCAACATGATCTGGATGAAAGCCTGAATAGTATATTAATAACGAAATCTAACTCCTTAAAGATAAGATGGGTACATATTTAATTTTCTCAAAAATGAAATGCAGCCAAATATAAACCAGACAAGTAGAAATGGTCTAGGTAAAAGGCTGAATATAGTGTATTAATATAGACATCAACTCAGATGAGTATTTAACATTTAATTTCATCACAATTAAATGCAGCCAGAAATCAACTCAGATAGAGAACTTGGTCTGAATGAAAGGTTGAATATATTATTTTCATACATCTACTTTCAAAGCCAGACAAATATTTAATTTCATTTCTCAAAATTAAATTCATATTATAATCTCAAACACAAAAAAGAACCATAATAATAGTTTGCAAACACTGGTTTGCACACAATCATAAGAGAAAGAGATAAAGGGAAATTCATGTCTGCTCAGTTCCCTCCGCATATATTGCGGACCCATTATCTACACCTCGGCAAACGCGAGATCTGGGCCAATAGATTCTTATTGGATAGATGCAGACCCATAATCTCAGCCCGCTGCCTCGGCACACGCGGGATCCTAGATCGATTCATAGAATCTTTATTGTAGACCCGTAATCCACGTGCTGCCTCGGAAAACGCGAGATCCGAGCCAAAGAATCTTTATTGACTTTCTTCCCTCGAGAAGAAAGCCAACAGGAGTATAGCTCAAACTCTCGATAGTGCATATGTAACATGTAGGGAATTTATGTATGGACTGTAAGGAACTCAGTTTTTTGGAAATATTAATAATCATTAATATCTTGTTATTATTAATTATAAATATTTGGGTCAGTTAATTGGATTAACTTGATGTGGCTGAATTAATATTACAATCAATTAATCAGTTCTTCCAGCGAACTCTTTTGATTATTAATTTATTCTAAGAAAAGGGTATCTTCCCTGGCCACAGAAGAATAATTATTTCTTCGCCTGTACAGTACTTTGAGCCAGTAGCAAAACCGTGATCGTAAAGTGTATTGAGACTTGTATTGCAAACAAACAGAACCAAATACATATTATGTACAAGTTTTATTAACTAAATGTAGATATTTATATGAATATAAATAAACTAAACAACATACACACATGATTACATAAATAGGTTAGTGATAGGATGAAATTGGAAACCGGAAGAGGGTCTATGAGAAGAACCATCAGAATTTCATTTTCACATTTCATTGAATTGAATACTTGCATTTGTAGTGGGAACAATTCTTGAAGTTGTTGAAAATTTAAGTCGTTGATGGTTCCGGCAGTGTCAAGTGGAAGTTGGTTGAGAGTTCTCTTTCTCCAGGAACGCACAACTGGTTTGGTCAGGGCCTGGGGCCCTGTTGAGGCCATGCCGAGCACCCAGGAGAAGTGAGGAAGTCGGAAGAGTGGGTGATTGGAGTCGTTGTTGGTTGGAGTCTTTGTTCCAAAACTCCTGAGATTGTCCTTGGTTCTTTGTGAGAGAGTCTTCTCTCTCCTGGCTGAGCCCATATCTGGTTGGATCGAGGCCTGCCAGGCCCTGGGGCCCCCGTGGAGGGGGAGGGGGTCCCACAGGATCACCAGAGCATTGTTGCGGCTGGATGATAGAACTAAGAGGCGGAGGTCACATGTGGACTGTCTCTAATAAGGCCTGGAAAAGATCCTCCCCTAAGGGTTGAACTCGACCAATCAGAAAGGTGACATGTCTAAGAGGGAAAGTGGCTCTTAGTTGATTTACGGATCTTTGTCTCTAGCATGATTATACCTTCATTAATGCTCAGATAGCTATAACACATCCACACTGCATTCTAGAAGAAGGTGATGCACATCAAAGTGTGAGTCATTAAATGAGGATTAATTAGGTAGGAGGCATGATACAGGTGAGGTTACATTGATCGTTAGTTGGTTGTATACCAGGATACATACCATAACATATACCTAATAGTACACGAGACAGTAAACCATTTACACTGTTTCTTTCACAGTTTTATGCATGTTCATTTATAGATCAGTTAGTCTATGATTAATGCAGCAAAGTCTGTTTTAAAGAGGGTTTCTGTTTCATAGTCTCTCTCTTGAGTATGTAGCCACATTCCTCGGAGGTCGTAAAATCTCCTTATCATGCCCTGTAACATGACATTGTTTCTGCCCTTGTGTTTGTTCATTTGGGCTGTGTGAGGAGTTTCATAAACCTTTGTATATAATGAATAATTAGTATGTGTCTGATTGGTCCATACCCTACAGGACACTGTCAGCCCCCTTTTACTAGAGCTGACAGATCATGCTCTACTCCCAAACAAACAAACAACACATAAATCGCGTGTATCCCACTTGTAATGAAGCGAGGGCAGGGAGGAACACACGATCCAAACTGATGTTTGCTCACCATTATATTTCTGTCTAGATATATAATATTCTTGTTGACAAACAACAATAAATAGACAGAGAGAGATTCACACGGACCGCTTGCTGAAGACACAGAAGCTGACAATGTTTGGTCTGGGTGCACTTTATACGCCATTGGACTGATTTTACAAGAGCTTCATGACACAATCACGCAGAGCGTTCCCATCATGTCATCCCGACGCAACGCAACGCGATTTCCCTCTTCAGGGAACCCCAACTCCATGTCCCTTTGACAACATTTCACATCCCTCTGTCCTCGCCATCTCTGAAAAGCCAAGCCAATGTTGGTTCTTGTTTTAGTACAAGCTCGGTCTCGTTCTCTTTTTGCCATTAGACACGCCCATGTTTGGCTTTTGTTTAAAATGGGTGATTCCCCTAAGATGGGAGAATCATTTTTGCTCGTTGTCACAACTAACCTCTGCCAATTCCACACGCCTCAAAGTAGCCGGAGCAGCTTTTCTCTATTTACAGATATGACTAAACACACGGGAGAGTGACACAATTTCCTTCGAAAACCATCCCAACAAGTCTAAAATATAAACACTTATAATAGGCTTACAAATTACCATAGTGAATCAGGGCAAGACAAAAACACGCTTTGGAAGAAGGATTGATCTCATTATTTAAATTTAGTTAATTTTGAACAATCACAAAGTCACATTGTGCACCTTTAAAGTTAAGTTACACACCTAAGGCTTAGGTTTCTCTTTTTTTAATATCCAACTAAAACTCCAAAACTTTTGTCTATTCTGCCTTTTTTTTAAGCTCATGACTCTGTCAAATGTAGGCTGGTGAAATAAAAACTTATTTATGTACTTCTCTGGAGTCTATTTATGGAGATGCAAGCTAAGCAGCATTTCTATACACCGTCTTGAGGGCTTCTATAGCCACTGGAAGCATGAAGGCTCACCCAGACCGGCAGAAGTTGTTCTGAATGCCTTCGAGCCATCACAGCATGCTAGTCTTGCTTGTTAGTGAGGCTTTCTAAGCCACACATCACCATTACTATTGCTCACATTAAGGAGTAGGGGTTTGTTCACTCTCCTAATCCCAAGCATTACACTTTGGCAGTAAATAACAACCTAGAAACCAAGTAACAAGTTTTGCGGTCACATGTTCATCAGAAACTAGTTCGTTTCTTATTTTTTCAGGGTGAAGACACCTCAGGGTCAGGGCTGAGTGGGCATACTTGCAACAGAACTAACATGACTGACCTCTGCTCCTCGCTTTTCGTCTCCTGTGAAATGCTCCTGGTGTCCTCTGGAGGCAAAAACCAAAGGAGAGTGGGCTGTTAGAGGGCAAAGGTCATAGGAAATGACAGAAATGAAAGGACAAAAGACGGAACACCAGAAAGACAGAACACAAAATTGTTTGTGTACGGAACATTCATCATTCGCCATTTCAATTATTGTTTCCTCCCTACAAATTGTGTTGTGACAGTAGCTTTAATAAACTGATAAAAAGGGCCGTCCAAATTGAAAGCGAGAAGTGAGGACGACAGATTCATGAATAGAGTGGAAAAGAAAAAAAAGTCGTGAGCGAGAGATGAGAGGGGAGAGACAAGACACCTGACAGTTTGAAGGAAGGGGAGAGGCGAAAAAAAGACAGATGGGGTGAGTGAGAGAGAGAATGACAGAGGACGAAAGGGAAAGGGGCGAGATAAGGGGAGAGACGAAGGGAGGAAGTGACAGCTGCCGTGGAAAGGAGAGATGGCGGGATGATGCAGATGGCTGAGGAGCCAGCGAGCGAGATAAGAGAAAGAGAGAGAGATGGATTTAAAAGTGAGAAGTCATATTAGGATTCAGACAGTTCATCCCTTTTGCGCTGCGTGCTGTCGCTGAGAGTCGACCAGTCTGGGACACGCTGTCTAACAGCGCAGAGTAGAAGCGGTGACACGCTGAGGAGTTTCGCTGTCGGATACCTTTCAGGCTCCGCCCTCTGTTTTTACATCTGACGAATAGAAAGTAGCTCAGTGGATTTAGGAATAACAGGAGGCCGCCCACAACCAGGATCACCACGGCATAGACAGGAAGACCACGACCTGTTGAGGAACAAGTGTTATATATAAACAGTGTGTATTTTATTAAAGGGATATACAGTCAGTGGCCCCAAAAAAGTAGACTTTTCAAGCTAAACATTTTACAAAAGTATAGTTTTAAAAGTGTAAAAACAATCATTAAAATTGTTTAAAACTAAGATCAAAATGTTGAAAGTATTTGGACACTTTCTGGTGGTTTTCAATCACACAACTTCTTTTTTTTTCTTTTTTTTTGCTAACTTCAGACCAATTAAAAACTGTCTGGACAGGAATGTGAGAAAGTGCAGTGTATCATTTTTATATAATACAATTAAATAATTTGTTTAACAATAAATCATTATTTAAAATAATAATAATAAAAATGCTAATAATCATAATGATACTTAATATTATTGTTAAACATTTTATTATTAATGAATAATTAACTATTACAAATAATAATAAGTATTATTAATAATCATTTTAAATACTTTTTTTTATAACAGTTCATTTATGTCAGGATTTGTGCAGATAGATGATGACAAGGAAGGCTGAAGGTTCAAATCCAAATTATTCACAAAAAACTACAGAGATCCAAGCAGGCAGGTAGCACAACAACGTAACATAGACGAGAACGGACAAAGACTGACTGAACAGAGGGAACTAAATACAGACACTGATGAACATAAACCAGGTGACACAGATGAAGTTAATTAACAAGACACAGGTGATGAAGATGGACTAATGACGGTTGGCATGGTAACAGATGAGTGGCGGGAAAGCAAAAGACGTGTGACTAATACTGAAAACAAACGGAATAACTAAACATAACAGAATCAGACAGACACAAACGTGACAATTTACTTTGTCCAGCCAGCATTGAATAGTGGAACTAATGTATTCAATTAGATTTTATTTTTATATTTTCTGTTTTAATTTTCTTTTTTAAAGTTTTATTAATTTTATTTTAATATGTCTATATACAAGTTTTAGTTATTTTAGTACTTGAACTTCAATTAAACAAAAATGCGAATGTTGCCTTGCAACTTATATAATTGCTTTATATTTTAATTTTAAATAAACGTGATCTTTATTTTATCTCACGTAATGCATTTTTTATGGTTTTAGTTAATGATATTATCTCGATTGTAACTTTTTTTTTATACTAATTAAATAGTACTTCTGGTGGCAAAGTCCTACAAAGTAACAGACTTAATACATCCACTAAAAATCACCCTTACACCAGTTGCAAAACGCAATTGCATTTTACTTAAGCATTCAAAGACTTTCTGGGCACAAGATACATATATTAATGGCAGCTGTGCCATATATATGTTCATGAAGTTGAAAGATGTCATTGGTTGAATTTGCACAACTGTTCTCTGTCACTGTCTTGTTGGATTTGCAATATGTCACTGTTTTGTAGAAGAGAGTGTACAGATTTGACACGCTCGAGTCATGCCTCGCCGTGTGAAAAGACCTCCAATGCCGCATGAACTAGTTTATTCACATAGACGAGAGACACTGATAAATCTCTCCCTAAAAAAAAAAATCCCTCACACAGTGTATCATTCCCAAATCAATCTGATGACATAGAAACTATCCAAGGAAATTGAAAACCCTAATGAATCTTTTCTACTCAAACCCAATCAAAATGCAAAGCAGTATCCGGAGGACCTCGAATTTGCCGCAAGCTAATGTCAGTTTATTCCGTATCCCGAATCAAGGGTCAATAACTGCCACTGTGTCCCATTAAATGGTACCAAAGCGTTCAGCCTGAGCAAAACTGCACCAAACCGCAGAAGAGAAAACATTGAGCCCCAAGGCTTTATGAAAGCACATGAAACAGGCCGGTAAAGGCCATGGAAACTGAAGTACGAGCTGAGAAATTGATCTGAATTCTGGGGTGTCAGGCCTTTTCTACATTTGATAAATAGCAGCTGCAGTGAGCCGGAGGAGGAAATGCAGCACCTGCAAAAGCTGAATCCTGGTCTTCTGGTGAGACCCCACCGTCAGCTTCCTCCGCATCTAAGAGAGAAACAGAGACAAGGTAAATCACTTAATGCAGAGGTTACAGAGCGCAGTCACTTTCTTCTCCTCTGACCATGAGTCTAAGCTCAGAAAATCAAAAATGAATATTGATTCATGCATTGTTCTTGTTTGCGATGTATTTAAAAACACGCTGTATTATGTAGAACCTACAACACTAGTACTAAGTGTAGTCGGTATTATTAGAGTCCATTAGAGAGGATGGCAAGTACAAAGTGGAAAATAATGAATTCCAATGTGTAAAATCAAAGATTATAGACTTAGTCTAGCCTGAAAAGCCCCACTGTGATATGTAAAGGCTTGTGTCAGAGTAAATGGCTTATTTAATTTGACAAACGAAACGAGGTACTTGAATGGACTGTACAGTACTTTTACACCCTTGTTTTCATTTGCATTAAATTACATATGGCTTAAACTGAGTTGAAATAAGGTGATTGATTGCAGAATCAATTGCAGTACACATACCTACGAAACTCACTCATGCTTTTTCGTAGTCTAGTTATTGCCGGATGCTTCTCAAGCAAAAGCATACGCCATATGTGTGATCAAACGGAATTGAGGATTTGTTTTAATGAAGTTTTAGTGAGAACTGTACAAACTGACCTGTTCTATTAGTTGTTATTCATCCATAAAGGGGTAGTTTAAAAAAAAGCATTCCATGCTATTACAGTCAATGTGGACTGAAGCTTTCACTCTTCAAATAAAATTAAAAAATGTATGCATATTTAAATTTAAAGAAACACTTTACTAATGTTCAAAAGTTTGGGATAAATAAGGAATTAATACTTTTTTTCAGCAATAATGCTTTGAATTAATCAAAAGTGAAGGTAAAGACATTTATAATGTAACAAAACATTTCTATTTCAAAATGATTTTGAACTTTCTATTCACCAATGTATCCTGGAAAAAGCATCATAAAAACACATACATTGATGATAATATAAAAATAAATGGTTCTTCAGCAGCAAATCAGCATATTAGCTGAAGGATCATGTGACACTGAAGACTGGAGTAATAGTGCTGAAAATTCACATAAATGATTTAATTACATTTTCAAATATATATAAAAAGAAAAACAGTTATTTTAAATTGTATTAATATTTCACAATATTACTGTTTACTATGTTTTTGATCAAATAAAGGCAACCTTGGTGAGCAGAAGAGACTTAAGTGATATCAAACACAGCAATTACAAAAATGTGAAACATTTTAGCAAAAAAAAAAAAGAAAGAAGAGATTTTTGGTCTGTTCTTCACAGATAGCTACTTCCTTCCCCCCCCCCCCCCCCCGATCTTGACAGCCACTGGTCACTGTGTGGTTTTGTTGTATGTAAAGAGCAGCTTGGATATTCTTAAAATATCTCCTTTTGTGCTCCATGGAAGAGCTGGGTTTGTTATGATGAAAGTGAGTAAAATATATCAGAATTCCCCTTTAAAAAGCTCATAATTCTTAAATAACTAAGGTTTGTCAGTTCCACTATCAGTAAACTCTGTGGCAGAGCCATGTTGTGTTTTTTGTACTTCCGTCAGCTGCCTGTGCTCATGACTAATTTGTTTTGCAAATCAAATGCTATATGACATTACAATTGCAGAATTCATTATGTTTGCCGAGGGAATGTCGCTTATCATCATTTATCATACATCACACGGTTTTGTTTTCTGTCTCTCTCCCTCTATCGCTCGATTTTTCTCCCTCTCCTTCGCGCAACCGGGCAAAATACAGACTGAAATATGCATTCAGAAAACACACTGGTGAACTGATTGGTGTAGACGTTCAGTCATTCGGCTTATTTGCATGAGACTCAGCCGTGATCTTTGCCTTACAAATTACATGTGATCGGTCAGATTGATGAATGGCTCATCAAATCAGTGGAAAGTAAAGCCTGTATCTAAACCTACAAGAAAACCCACCGTGGTCGGAACCCAAATGATGAATAATTTGGTTTATGTGTCGGGAAAGCTTTATTAGACAGGCTGAGCTGAAATTACCAGCAGTGGTGACCGTCAGTATTTTGTTGTTGTCTGCATAGCTGCTCTCTCCCATTGTATTGAGAGCGTTGACCGAAAAGTTGTACGCAGTGGAAGGGTTGAGGCCCATGACGGTATACACTGTAGCTGTCGGAGGAAATACGTCCACATACATGAAACTCGTCGATCCTGACCACTGGTACCTGACAATAAAACACATGCTAATGTTTACATACTTGCATATGTGTTTTTCTTTATTATTTATTTGTATACATTTCTAAATTAAACGTATGTTTTCCTTTCGTTCTTTATTCATCTTGTGTTTTTAAATGACACCTGACTTGGTCCAAAAGTCTCAGACCACCAATTTTTATTACCAAATGCATTATCACATAAACATCTATGTGAAAATTTTAATATGAAAAATATCAAATGAGGTCCTTTTAATATTATTTATTTTCATACATTTTCATATTAAACTTGTATTTATTTTTTTATTCCCATTAATTTTTAATTTTCACTTTCATACAATGGAGTCAAAATACTGATGAAATTGCTTCCATTTTTCTACTTTCATTTTTAATACACATGAATAAATGTATCAATCATTTTTCATTTCATTAGGGATTTGTGTCAAAAGGTGAATATTTTTTTTGATGTTTGGTTTGTAAAACCTGATTATCATGTGATCCAGCATGATTTGAGAACGATCCAAAAAACAAATTAATGAGTAAGAAATATTTAAGTTTCTGCATTCAAGATGCTCACCTTGAGTGCAGGATATTAAACATTTATTAGTTGTACGTCATAAATGTCCCGTGTTCCCTTTTAAGGGATCTCAGTGCATCATTATGGCATACCTAAAGGGACAACACCATGATGCAGTGTCTCGTTCCCTTCTCAGGAAACTTGGTTACAAATGTAACCCTGAGATGTTCCCTTTTGAGGCTGAAATTACACTTTATTATTTATGTCTTTAAAGTTTAAATCAGATTTTGAATCCCACACTTTCAACGTGATCTCAAAATTTTGAACCAGACAGGACTGAATTACTATAAAATAAACCCGCCTTTCCTATCAGAGAATCATATAGAAATGATGGTGCCATGGACTTAGATAAACATTTATATCAGCCAACTGAAATGTCTGCAGTGTTGTGACACTAGACTGAGAGATAAAACATAATCCACAAAAAACTCCATGTTTTAGAAAACCTCACAGCTGCATTTATGACAACTTCACCTGACACGGAAGTTCTGAGTCAAACCACCGTCAAACCCGGGCATCCACTCCAGAGTCACAGAGTTATGGTTGACACGGAGCAGCTTCAGGTCGGACGGGGGATCGGGGTGGTCTGAGAGAGACAGAGAACACAAGCTCATTAAAATAAGAAACAATAACTACTGCCTAAATCATTTAGCACTGCTTCCAGAATGTTTATTTAAGAGGGGTAGAGAGACTGAGAGAGAGACAACGAGAAAGAAATTAACAGGCTACAGTACAGACAGAAAGAAATATGTGTATCAATACACTATGAAACTGGTTAATTATCTTGTTGGCTCTCTTGGGAGGGGGTGAAGGGGTCAATCCGAAATAGCAAAGCAGAGAGCAAAAATCTGCACCATTCTGTTCCGCAGTCGCCTGATGATAAGAAGCAAATGAAATTTATTATCGCTGTGTCAGATTAATTATGAATATTCACGGCAGTAAAATCAGAGAAGGAGGTGTGGACAAAAAGAGGCGGATATTGGATTGTATTTCATGGTTTTTATGATAAACATTAAAACGTGCCTGCCTGTCGATTCCACAGACCTCAGAGAGAGAGAGAGAGAGAGAGAGAGAGAGAGAGAGAGAGAGAGAGAGAGAGAGAGAGAGAGAGAGCAATGAAAGAGAGAGAGAGTACAACAGAGAACTAGCTATCGTGGCCAGGAATCAGTAAATAAACTGACAGAATATTATCAAAAAAAAAAAAAAAATCAGTGTATGATAAATATTCAGAATTTTATCTCTTCTTATTTTTTTTATTTTTTTTGTATAACAACCTTGGTACAAATCTCCATTATACGTGTGTCACTGTAACAATGTTTGTGTAGTTTTAAAGCCACGAGTTTCCAAATGGTAATCGAGAGCGCATTTTTTAAAAGAGATTTTATGATAATAATACTTTGAGGAACTCTCAGTGCTGGAGAAATGGAGAGGTGGTTTTTAACATAAAAAGTAACATCATTAGTATTACAAAGAGAGAGGGTGGCAGTCATTGTGTGAGAAAGGTAGACAGATCGATCCACCCAATTGTTCTGTAAAGAAAACGAGCGGATGTTGATTACCACAACTACATAATTAATTGGTGTTCAGGTCGAGAATAACAAAATCTCATTGCAGGGCAGAAATCTCTTTCATGGCTCTGCTCATCATCCTTGTGTGCGTTTATGAATTGGAGATAAGAACCACGACACCTAGACACCGGTGTCTGTTTGTTTTCATTTATTACGCTTTTATTTATTCATAAATGTATGCTAATTCACTTTCACCTTTCAGTGGGGTTCAAGACAAGGTGACCTGACCATGCAGCTAAAGCTGACCGTCCCAACTTGGCCCTGAACCGCTCACTTCCTGTTTGTACGTACTGGTGCTTAGGAGCTGGATGTCTAGAGAGTCTTCTCCCATGCTGTTGTGGGCAGTGCAGGAGAAGATGGCATAGTCCAGAGCTGCACTCACATTTATGACGGTCAGAATGCTGGTGTGGATGGTACCTGTCACCACCGTCTTCTCCTCGTACCTGTATAAGGTCACATAAACACTAAAATGAGACATTTAGTATTAAAGCACAGTCAAAACTGTTTTGCATTTCTCAAAGGAATTTAAAGCCCTGAAAGGCAGCAAAAGCAACAAATCGTATATAGATAGGCCAATTACATTTGGGTATGCAAATACATGCAGTACAAGCACAGACCCATGCACGCACACACGCACACACACACACACTCACACACACACACTCTAATATGCTCAAGAAACATTTCTCGTTATTTCAATTAACATTTAAATTATTATCAGCTTAATATTTTTTGTGGAAACTGATACACTGCCATTCAAAAGATTGGAGTCAATAAGATAAAAATAAGACTAGGCTGATTATTATCAGATTTGCTGATGATTAAGCAATTTCTATATTAATTTAAACATATCTCATCATTGAAAACCACCGTTTTGTCTGTAATTTACAGTGATAAGATAACCACGGGTCATATGAACTATACTTCTATTATAGATTTTATTATTTTTGATATATATTTTTTAAATATATTAAAATATAAAACAGTTATTTTACATTGTAATAATATTTCACCATATTATAGTTTTTTTTATCTAATAAATGCAGCCTTGGTGAGCATAAGAGACTTCTTTCAAAAACATGAATAAATCTTAATTATTCCAATATATATATATATATATATAATTTGAATGTAACAATATATAAAATATATAATTTAAACATATAAAACACTTGTATAGATGTTATCCAAACCTTTTGTTTGCATTTAACTGAAATGAATAAACTATAAATAAAACTTTTGTAGACAGATAGATGTTGATGGATGTATGTATGGATAGATAGATAGATAGATAGATAGATAGATAGATAGATAGATAGATAGATAGATAGATAGATAGATAGATAGATAGATAGATAGATAGATAGATAGATAGATAGATGTTGATGGATGTATGTATGGATAGATAGATAGATAGATAGATAGATAGATAGATAGATAGATAGATAGATAGATAGATAGATAGATAGATAGATAGATAGATAGATAGATAGATAGATAGATACTGTCATTACACACACATACAAGTACGTGATCATGGCTCCATGCTCAGCACACATAGCTATTTAAATGGGAACTCACCATTGACCTCTACTGATCTTACATTAGGCAAATTATAATACTACAGGCTAACAAGCCCAAACCCTAAGTCTATTATTAACTTTTTTAGAAGACATAGTTTTGTCTTTTTAAACTTTCCGAAAGGACATAGCTACAACAAACGAAATACAACAGGTCTTGACAACCAATGCTGGATGAAGCTACTGTAATAATGAAAACAGCGGATCAACCTGGGGTTGCCCAAGTCCAAAGGGAATCCATTCTTTGCCCAGGTGAAGTGCACACGAGGAACACCTTGTGCCTGACACACCACATTTGCATCATTGCTGCCGTCCCCTCGGCTGGCCACCTTCCTCCACTGCGGTCCCTTCTGAAGCTCTGGAGCAACTGCAGGAACATGGAACAAGTGTTTTGAAGACCAGTACTCATTTACAAGAAACTGAATATAGCCTACAGTACCGTTCAAACCGTTCTTACGTATGGGGTTGGTAAGATTTTTTTAATGGTTTTGAAAAAGGTGTTTTATGCTCATCAAAGCTGCATTTATTTGAATAAGATTACAATAAAAACGGTAAAATGTGAAATGTTATTACAATTTAAAATAACTTTTTTTCTATTTAAATATATTTTAAAATGCAATTTATTAATGTGAATTTACAGCATCATTACTCCAGTCTTCAGTGTCATGATCCTTCAGAAATCATTCTAATATGATGATTTGCTGCTCAAGAAACATTTATTATTATCATCAATGCTGAAAACAGTTGTGCTGCTCAATATTTTTGTGGAAACTAATTATTTTTTTCATGATTCTGTGATGAATAGAAAATTCAAAACAACAGAATTTATTCTTAGTATTTTTTTTGTAACAATGTAAAAGTCTTTACTGTCACTTTTGATCAATTTAATGTGCCCTTGCTGAATAAAAGTATTAATTTCTTTAAAAAAAAAACATACTGACCCCAAACATTTGAACAGAAGTGTATATTTTTTGTCATACATTTTTTTATACTTAACAAATTAGTCCACCTTATTCACACAAAGTATGGCTCCAAAAGATTAATATATAGCATACAAATCATATGCAGTGTTAATTTTAGACAGTTTTTTTTTATCGTAAATCCTTTAAATTGAGTCATTATTTAATCATTACATATCTATGTTTAATCTGTTTTACTCAAACTAAAATGACATCTAAATTTAGTCCATGAAAATAAGTTAAATTTTAGTTGATGAGAAAGTGCAAAGTTCAAAAAGTATTCTACATTAATTTAAACATATTTAATAATTTCACAAAATAAATCAAATCCAATTTTCATTTACGAGATAACCACTGGAAATATTTGTGTACAGAATGTTCATGTACCATGTACAATGTACTAAAAATAAACTTTTTTTCCAGCTTAAACAAACATTGTACATGATGTGACTCACAGCGCACGATGAGCTGTCCTTCTACACTGCTTGGCGGTGCTATGCCGTTGTCTGCTGTACACTGGTAAAGACCTGCCTGGTCCCGGGTCAACTCATATATAGTTAACAAACCAGTGCCTTCATCTTCACTCTGCTCTCCCAGATCATCTACTTCCTCTTCACCCTATATATAAAGCACACATACATACACCTGTAGAACAGGTAAAAAAGCCACAAACTCACAAACAAAAAAGTCAGAAAGAGCCAAAAGCAGGCACCGACCTCATACCAACTTCATTTCCCCCCAAACGCACACATAAAATCAAGCGAAAGAGGGCGGGCTGAGGTATCACAGACACTGACTAAGAATATGGGGCACAATGGGTGCACAAATGATAGGAAACGGCCGCAATAGCGGCTAACACTGAAAAATGTGGCCTTTGGAAAGGTGGCTTTAATGAAAGATATTTTTCTCCATTTAGACCAGAAGTATTAAGCATAAAGGTGAGACATTGTTGTAGTTAGAAGGGTGAAATATAGCACCTATATTACAGAGTAGCTGTGACACATGGTGAGAAAAGAGAAGTCAGAGAGAAAGAGGGCGTTAGAGAAAAAGAGGAGAGATGTGAGAGATAAATAGAGGTGATAAAAAGAGAGATAGCAAGTTAACTCACCTAACAAAGGACAATATAGCTGGGAAGGATGAGAATAAGCAAAAGAGAAAGGGGGGAGAAAGAAAAACAGATGTGACAAAGTCATCACTCACCATCCACTTCCACGAAAACATACTGGAGGTGATGGGGTTGGCATCAGCGACACAGAGTAAGTCAGCGGTGTCTCCCAAGTTCACGAACACAGGATCAGACTTCATATGAACAGTCGGGGCATCTGGACAACAAACCAAAAGATCAATAAAGAGAATAATATATTTTATGTGACTTTATCATAAAAAGGGAGACAGAATGTTAATCAAAGAATATAATATATTACACGGCTCTGTAGAATACTTGATCTAAATGGTCAATCACGCCGTAGCGGTATATATATATTTTTTTTGTGGAAGTTTTTGCAATATAATAAAATATAATATAATATAATATAATATAATATATACCCCTGTTTTTTTATGTGTGGATATATACAGTATATATATATATATATATATATATATATATATATATATATACAGTATATATATATATATATATATATATATATATATATATATATATATATATAGTTTGTTTTAGTTATTTTAAGTAATGTTTTGGCAATTTTATTAGTTTTAGTTTTTTTATATTTATATTTAGCTTCAGTTTATTTATTTTTATTTCTATATAACATTTACTTCAGTTCTATTTCAATCAACAAAAATGTTTTTTAATACTGTAGTTTCAGCTTTAGTTAACAATAACTAGGTTCTGGGTGGCCAGGGCATTGCTAGGGTATTCTGACATATTTAGTAATACAAATATTAAAATAATTACTCCAACTAACATATTCACCTAATATTTGTCTGAGCTTACAGTCTTTTCGAGTCATTTGCATAACAACATGCTAACATCAGGCTATTCGAGTCAACTGTAAACGTTAGTCAAGTCACTGGTGCTTCATACAGTAGGCTATAGGGTGTGCTACATGTGAACATTAACCACTATGAAAAACTTAATTTTGGTTAAGATACTTCCTTAAAAGCTATCTCACTAGGTGTTCAGCCTAAAGCAGCGTGCACTAATTGTAGCGTTCCTTTTGTCAGGGCCATGACAGTTCAATTTCCACCTCTGCCAATTTCTACGACAGCATAAAAGATTTAGTGGGAAAGTTAACTTACTGTGTTTGATTTTCTAAATTTGTATGCGTTGATGCTAGAGTTGCCATTGTTTAAGTCACGATACAGTGTGTCACTGCACTTCCTGTTTGAATTATTCACAAGGTGAGAAAAAAGCCTTTAAAATCAAGGTCTATTGTGATGTCGTCCCCATTATGTGCAGTGTAGAAACACTTTTATTTCAATCCTCCGGTATTCCTACATGGCTGGTTGCAAACAGTGTTCAAGTCGCTGTCACTACAGCACAGGCCGCACATGTTGGAACAGAGGTAATGCTTACTGAGGCAAATTAACAACCCTCTCTAAAAGGCTACAGAATGAATGCCCCCACAAAAAATATCTGTCACACTTTGTCAGGATAACGTCTCGGTTACGTATGTAACCCTCGTTCCCTGAAGGAGAGAGCGGAGACGCAGTCGTCGTGTCGACTGATTGGGATCACGCTTAGGGAGCCTGTCATCTTCAAGTATTGATAAAACGAATTAATGCACATTGGCGTGCAAGCTTTGCATCTCACACTCCGCCCCGCAGTGCGGGTATAAATACGGAAGTAGATGCACACACCTGTTATTTTTTGCTGAGGAGCCGAGCGGAGAACGGAGTCAGTGGTGGTCCAGCAATAGTGGTGACGGGACTACATCTCCGTTCCCTCCTTCAGGGAACAAGGGTTACATAAGTAACCGAGACGTTCCCTTTCATTCGCACACGTTTGACGTAGTTGGGATCTGATTGGGATCCCAATTAAAACGCCACTAGTGCTGCCACCTTCCAGTGCCTAGACAAAAGTCTCCTGATACCCCGCATTAATGAGGCGTAGATGGGACAGGGCTTAGGCCAGGGAAGTCACTGCTGTTCCGCAAGACCCTCTCAGTTAGACTCGGATAACACTGGGAAAGAGTGCCCTTACGATTGAAGGAGGGACGCTACGGAAGCCACATCCAGCTCACAGGGAGGTAACATGTGGAGATACAAATATAGATTGGGCGGATTACCGGGCAGTACAATATATGGAATGTCACTGGGGTGGCTCCAGCCTATAACAGGGGGGAGACTCAACCAACCAGAGACGGCAGAGCAAACCCGCGAAAGCACGTTTGAATTTAGCAGTTCATCACGTGATGCACTGACCGTTCTAATCACACCGGTGTGATCGTAAGCTCCAGGGACCAGCCAAGACTGATCACACCGGTGTGATCGTACGTGTGAAAGGGTTAAAGACAGGATTTTTAACTCAGCTGCCTGCAGAGGTTCAAAGGGAGGTCTCTGCAGTGCGGTCTGCACCAGAGATAAGTCCCAAGAGAGTATAGAGGGGGGCGCGAGGCGGATTCATCTTTCTCCCATCAGGGACCTGATGATCAGGTCGTGCTTTCCCATGGATCTCCCATCCACTGCATCGTGATGTGCGGCAATAGAGGCAACTTACACTTTGAGTGTGGAGGGAGACAGCCCTCGCTCCAACCCATCTTGCAAAAAAAAAAAAGCACGGAACCGATCAAACACCTCCGGGGTATTCTCGGAGAGAAGAACACCACTCAACGAACAGGTTCCACTTCAGGGCGTGCCTCGTAGAGGGTGCTCTTGCAGAAGTGATGGTGTCTACGACTGACTGTGGTAGATCACCTAGAACCTCCGCGTCCCGTCCAGGGACCAGACATGGAGTTTCCAGAGGTCTGGACACGGGTGCCATACGGTGCCCCGTCCTTGATAGAGAAGGTCTTCCATCAGAGGAATGGGCCAGGAAGGGGCTGCCGAGAGGAGCACAAGTTCAGGGAACCAGGTCCGGTTGCTCCTCTTCCTCCCTGACTTTGCACAGTGTCTGTGCAAGAAGGTTCACTGAGGGAAACGCATACTTGCGGAGGCCCCGGGGCCAGCTGTGGGCCAGCGCATCTGTGCCGAGGGTCCCATCAGTCAGGGAGTAAAACAACTGGCAATGGGATGAGTCAAAAGAGGCAAACAGATCTATCTGTGCTTCCCCGAAGTGGTCCCAGATCAGCTGAACCGCCTGTGGATGGAGTCGCCACTTTCCCTGGACTACAGACTGTCTTGAGAGCTCGTTGGCGGCACAATTGAGCAGGACAAAAATATAAGTGGCATGAGGAGACCTCAGATGCTTCTGACTCCATAGGAGGAGGTGGCGGGCGAGTTGCGACATGCGACGGGAGCGTAGACCACCTTAGTGGTTGATGTACGCAACGGTCTCATTGTTGTCAGTACGGACCAGTACATGCTTGCCGAGCAGGGGCGTTTTGAGGCATCTCAAAGCAAGGTAAACTGCAATCACCTCGAGGCAATTGATGTGCCAATGCAGTTGCGGGCCCGTCCAGATCCCCGCTACTGCATGCCCATTGTACGTGGCCCCCCAGCCCGTGTTAGAGGCATCTGTGGTGACCACAGCATGCCTTGACACTTGCTCTAGGGGCACTCTGGCCCAAAGAAACGAAGGGTCTGACCACGGGCTGAAGGTTTGGCGGCAGACTGGGGTGATTGTCACACAGAGCGTGCTGATCTGCCACTCCCACCTCAGGACTCGGCTGTGTAGCCAGTGCTGAAGCGGACTCATATGGAGCAAGCCGAGCGGCGTTACTGCGGCTTCCATATGGCCCAGGAGCCTCTGAAAAGATTTAATTCGGATCACTATTCTGGTCTTGAAAGTATTCAGGCAGTTCAGCACCGACCGGACACGTTCCTCTGTGAGGCTTGCCGTCTGTTGGACCTAGTCCAGCTCCATACCGAGAGAAGAGATCCTCTGCACGGGGGCGAGTTTGCTCTTTTCCCAGTTGACCCGACGACCCAACTGGTTGACATGTTGGAGTAACAAGTCCCTGTGTTCGCATAACTGCTCTTGAGAGTGAGCTAGTATCAGTCAGTCGTCGAGATAGTTGAGGATATGAACACCATGCTCTCTTATAGGAGCAATGGCCGCCTCCGCGACCTTCGTAAAGACGCGGGCGACAGGGCCAGCCCAAAAGGTATGACTTTGCACTCATATGCTCGACCCTCTAACGCAAAGCGCAGGAATGGCCTGTGTCACGGCAGGATGGAGACAAGAAAGTACGCGTCCTTCAGGTAGATCGCTGGAAACCAATCTCAGGGACGGATGCATTCGAACGCATTTAGAACGGAAGCTTGTAAAGGGCCCGATTCAAAACTCTCAAGTCCAAGATTGGCCGTAACCCACCACCTTTTTTTGGGTACAATGAAGTACAGGCTGTAGAAGCCAGTTTTCAAATCGGCCAGAGGAACCGGCTCTATCACATCCTTTGCCAGTAGGATTGCGATCTCCGCGTGCATGACAGGGGCACGTTCGCTTAACACAAGTATAACGCAAGCTGCTGAGCTTGGCCGGACGCCGGGCGAACTGAATCGTTTAGCCGAGTCTGATGGTACGGAGGAGCTAGCTGGACCGTTTGGGAAGCACTTTCCAGGCTTCCACAAACCGGGCCAGAGGACCAGAGGGACCACAGACGTACCCGGGGTGGGGCAGCGAGGTGGGGGACAGGGACCTGGCTCGGAAGGCCCGGGGGCGTCCCGAAGCGAGGTCTGAGTGTGCAGTGCAGCACTTACCTGTCTCCACGGGTCGGCAGGGGGTACAGGAGAAGGCGTAATCGGGTCCTCGAACCATACCTGGCTGCCGGCTGGCGACACAAGAGGGGGGGTTGAGGGGTGCAAGGCTTTACAGGGTCGCAAACTGCCAGTCTGTCCCTCTTGGGACCCAGGAACAGAGGAATTTGTTCTTTTGACAATTTGGGTACCGCCATCGGCAGAACGGTAACCATCTGAAGAGCTCGCCCCCCCATCTCTGGGTGGCCTGTCTCAGGGAGGCTTAGTCTTACGCTTGCCATCTGGTTTGGCAGCACCTGAGACAAGCTGGGCGGCCTGCCTGCAGCTGACTCCATGCTGAGGCCCGGGTGGAGGCTGCTGCGGAGGCCCAGTGGGAGCGGAAGCAGCGGGAGGAGGACGCCCTCGGCAACAAGCAGGATGTGCAAGATGGCCTCTGTCTGCCCTTGGCCAGCAGAGAACTGTTGGGCGCAGTTCTCCACCACATTGCCGAACAGCCCGGCAAAGCCAACGATGGCCCTCCTGGACCACCAGGGTGGACATCGCTAGACCGATCGCGCAAACCGCAACACTCATAACCCAGAGGGCCAAGTCGGTTGCGGTGCTCACTCAAGAGCGCACGGTCTAGGCTACCCTCGTGCATGTCCATGAGTGCCTTGGTCTGATAGACCTGCAGCAACGCCATGGCATGCATAGAGGGAGCGGCTTGCCCACAGGCTTTGTATGCTCTGCCCGTAAGAATGGATGAGAACTCACAGGCCTGAGAGGGGAGACGAGGATCCCCCGTCCAAGAGGCTGCGGCCACCGGACACAGGTATGCCACGACAGACCACACCACTGGAGGGATAGCCTCGTAACCCTTCACCACTCCTCCGCTAGGGGTAGTGAGGGGGGAGGAGCTATCTAGGCAGTTTCTGGCAGTAAAAGGTGCCATCCACGACCTAGTAAGCTCTCCATGCACTTCGGGAAAGAACGGCACTGGGGCAGCGGGCTGAGAACCAGCACAGCCCGCCCTGAGAAACCAATCATCCAACCGAAAATTAAACAGGAAATTAAAAATCTCACCAGTGCCGGAGCACACAGGGGAATGATCGCGGCAACACTGACAGGGATGGTGCAGCCAGTACCAGTAAAGCACTCACTTTCGTCGACTGCGTCGAACGTGAGCGACTGAAAGGGAACTGTATTATTAAAATGGATCAGAGAACATTAATGAAGAATTGCATCTGCAGAAGCAAAGTAGATATTAATAATAATAAAAAAAAACATTAAGAAGCTGATTTCATTCAGCTATGTATAACTATTTTATAGCTGAGCACAGCTGACATTTCTAGATGCTTGCATTGACCAGGTAAGGGCTTCACAGATCTATAATGATACAATGTAAGAATTGCTGAATTAATTTGTCAATGATAATTACATTTACGCCATTTAGCAATAGAGGTTCTCTCTCAGAGCTCTAAAAAAAACTGTATAAACTCACTTAGTTTGAGCGGGAGTAGTACTAAAGGTTCTAATTTTCAATCATAATTTTACATCTTTAAAAATTGGACTTGTACAGTAAGTAAAGACAAAATGTATTGCTAATTATTTGATGGGGTGCAATAAAACCTTTATATTAGATATAAGTTTACACAATATCTGTAAGCCAGTGCTTCTAATAAGTTTTCACTAATAAAACCTATTCTGTGCTTTCCATAGCTACATGACTTAAATCACAAAAGTCCCCACAGCCATCTTTTTATCTGTTCCTTGTGTTCCGAATTTTGCAAATTTTCGACCTATTTCAATTCTGCCGTTTTTGTCAAAAATCCTGGAAAAAGTTTTTGCTCTTCAGCTCCGCGAACATCTCTCTTGCAATAGTCTATATGAGCAGTTACAATCAGGGTTTCGTGCTTTTCACAGTGTTGAAACTGCACCTGTAAAGATTTCAAACGATCTATTACTAGCTGCTGATGCTGGTCTTTTATCAATACTTGAACTTCTTGACCTTAGTGCAGCATTTGACACCACTTCACATCCCATACTTTTGAGCAGGCTGGAATCTATTGGAATTACGGGTATGGCTTTGAGCTGGTTTCGTTCTTACCTCACAGATTGTATTCAATTTGTACAATTTAAACAGTTTAAATCAAAACCCACTTTTATTGTCACTGGTGTTCCCCAGGGTTCTGTTTTAGGACCTCTTCTGTTTATTATTTATCTTTTACCTATTGGCAAAAATTTTTGGAAATATGATATTGATTTTCATTGTTATGCTGACGACACCCAACTTTACCTGTCTTCTAAACCTTCTTCAAAGTTTCCCTCTTCTTCTCCTGGTGAGTGCTTAAGTGAATAAAAAAAATGGTTTTCTAGTAATTTTCTAAAATTGAACAGCAGTAAAACAGAAATTATTCTTGTTGGTTCAAAAAATACAAGATTTCCATTACACGAGAGTAGATGTTAAAACTTCATGCTGATTTGTACTCGGCTTTCGCCAATATAAGCACCAACTAAGACATAGCTTTACAGTAACCTATAGGGGTGCAACGGATCAAAAAACTCAGGGTTCGGATCGTTTCTCGGATCAGAGTCACGGATCGGATCATTTTTCGGATCAGCAAAAAAAAAAAGGCCTCATGTCTGCACCTATAAAGACAAATGATAGCTAGGCCTGTCACGATAACACATTTTGCTGGACGATAAATTGTCCAAGAAATTATTGCGCTAAACTATAATATTGATGATAAACGATAATATTGTCGTTCTGAGACCATTTTCATCTAAAATAATGATAATGGCATAATAATGCAGGTACACCTTTTCAAAGATCAATAAACTTTTATTTCTAAAGACTACTTAACACTGAAAACATTTTAAATATATGAACAAAACAACCAAAAACAAAAGCAATGGACTCTCATTCTCTGTTAACAAAAAATGCACTTACCAATGTGTTCACACTGAGAATCATATGCATCATGTAGGCTACTGTGTGAGCATGCATCTCATATGAGTGTGTGCGCGGAGTTTGTGTGTACTCGCGTCTCATTGAGTTTGTGCGCGAGTTTGTGTGTGTGTGTGTGTGTGTGTGCTAGCGTCTCATATGAGTAGGTGCGTGGAGTTTGTGTGTGCGCGCGCGCGTCTCATATGAGTAGGTGCGTGGACTTTGTGTGTGTGCGCACGTCTCATATGAGTATGCGCGTGGAGAGTTTGTTTGTGCGCGCATCTCGTGTGTGTAGAGTTTGCGTGTAACGTTATGTGCGAGAGCGACTTTAGGTGTGTCTTTGTGCAATTCATATGCATTTGTTTGAGCATTCAGCAGTATACATGTATGTTTGACTACTTAGTATATGTGTATGCAAGTGTTTTATGTGTGCGTGAATGAAGTTTGATTTTTTTAAGCCCTAGACTGCGCCTCATATGAGGGAGAGAGAGCGCGCACGCGAGAGAGAGAGGGACGAGCGAGAGCCTGGTAGTGCTGCGCGAATGTTTTCACTCCTGTCAGTGAAACATCGGGGCGATGTCGCTTGAAATGCGTGGCCATGCTGCCACAGTGCCTACACACGGTTTTATCCACTAACCTCTTTCCTTCATCATTATATTTGACAGGGAAGCCAAAATGCTCCCATACAGGGGATTTAAATGACGCGGGGCGTTCAAACTCCTCTATTCCTCCGCTCGCCATGACCACGCTGTGTGGACTGAACATGCCGCATGCGCACAACTTTTTTTTTTTTTTTCATAAATCAATCCGCGGATCACTTGTGTGCCGAACCTAAGATATTGATCCGAACGGATCACGGATCAATGATGATCCGTTGCACCACTAGTAACCTATGCTTCTCCATCCATTCACGCTTCTTTCCATGGTGATGTAAATCTCCTTCTGTCTAGTGTTAACACGCGTCAGCACACACAACGGCTGCAACCACAGTGCGGTCCCCCAATGACATCCATCTGGATTGAGCTGAGTAGGGGACATCTCTAGGGTCTTCAAGTGGGCAAATTCAGTCCTCAGTGTTTCGTCGACTAGCCCACGACACCTCAAGAGGTCTCGACAGTGACCCCCCCCCCCCCCCCTCCGTCCCCCACTCAACTCAGCCCAGCTTACTGACCTCTACATCCCTCCTGCTGCTGAGACCTAACCACAATCTCACAATCTCTCCGCAACCCAACCATACGCGCCAACCCGTTTGACTAAGCCCCACTGGTATGTGGGGCTAATATGCAGTTTCAGTGGCAACGGTTCCGTATGGCATACAACCTACCGCAAAACACAATATCTGCCCAACCACCCCTCATTCACGCAATATACACAGGAACGTAATGACTGTAAATACTATAAAACTTATACAAATAAACCAACAGACTCTTCAAGTTTTCAAGAATTATACGAAACCGTAGCATGGCGGCCTGTACACAGCCAGCTAGAATCTTTCCGTCTCAACCACAGCCAGTTGCTGCTCCTTTCTGCTGCTTCAGATAAGTTCTTTACTGTGCGACGCAACTCTTGGCCACTGAATCCGACATCTCTGAGGAACCGGGTTGTAGAGAGTGCCACAAAACCCCGACAACCCACTTCCACTGGATAAACCTGGACTCTCCATCCTCGCTGTTCTGCTTCAGTGGCCAGATGAGCATACCGCAGTTTCTTCCTCTCATATGCCTAATCTACCGCATCCTCCCATGGCAATGTTAACTCTATCAGTTGAACAATGCGTGCTGATCCAGACCACAACACAATATCTGGTCATAGGTTAGTGGTGGCAATCTCAGGTGGAAAAATAAGTCGTTGATCAAGATCAGCCAGCATCTTCCAGTCCCTAGCAGCTTCCAGTTGTCCTGGGCGAGAATTGGTGTTAGCACCTTTTCTTGGTGATTGCTCGCCTGGGCGGAGGAATATTGTCTTCTGCGTGCAATGTTTTGCTAGAACAGGCGGCAACTTATTGGTAATACTACGCTTGCCTTCCAATGCTAAAGCCAAACATCGCAATACTTGGTCATGGCGCAGAGGTAAACCGACCTTGGCTAAGAGCCACCTTACATCCTGTCAAAATGTGCCTTAATGTGGCAGGTGATGAACACAAAGGACAAGAGGGATCCTCTCCTACCCAGAGGTTTAGGTTCTGCGGTGATGGGAGAACATCATATGTTGACCTAATAAGGAAACTGATCCTACTCTCTTCCATTGACCAAAGGTCGTGCCTCTGCTAAAGTAATTTCCAGTCTGACCTTGGCACACTTAAACTCCTCGGTTAAAGCAGAGACTGGCAGCTGCAATACTCCTTTCCTATTAAGTCCCACTCTGCCGAGGCAGCGTGGAACTCCCAACCATTTCCTTATGTATGAACTTATTAACGCTTCCAGCTAATCCACTGTTGTCAAAGAAACCTCGTACACAGTCAGTTGCCACAGCAACCTTGGCAGTAGACCAAACTGAAAGCACCAGGGTTTTAGTTTGCCTGGTAGAGCAAAGCTGTTTATGCTCTTCAACCCTTCCACTGCTTGTCGTCTAACTTCTCCCACTCGAACTGTGTCCCTTAGATCCCCATCGTACCATCTCCCAAGACTCTTCACTGGCTTCTCAGAAACTGTTGGTATTGCCTCACCATTAATGAAGAATGTTTTATCTACTACCTTTCCTTTAACTATCGAGATGCTCCTTGATTTAGAGGGCTTAAATTGCATGTGTGCCCATTCAATATTATCTGTTAACTTCCCCAATAACCGATTAGTGCAGGCTACTGTTGTAGTCATGGTTGTCATGTCATCCATGTGTGCTTTGATTTGTGGTAGTCGCATCCCAGAAGCCAAGCGCTCTCCTCCTACTACCCATCTTGATGCCCTAATGATTACTTCCATTGCCATGGTAAAAGCCAGTGGAGAAATGGTGCATCCTGCCATTATTCCAACCTCTAAGCATTGCCAGCGGGGCTGTATTTTGGAGTTGAGTAACTAAATTGCAAATCTCCAAAATAGGCTTTTACTAAATTTGTTATTGACAATGGTACTCTAAAAAAAATCAAATGCTGTCCAAAGAAGCTCATGTGGCACTGAACCATATGCATTAGCCAAATCCAGGAATGTCACATGGAGCTCCTTCCCTCCTTTTTAGCTGATTGAATTCGTTGCCAGATAACATTGATGTGTTCTAAGCATCCTGAGAACCCTGGAATGCCCGCTTATTGAACTGAAGTGTCAATGAAGCCATTCTTTAATAGGTAGGTTGACAATCTCTGTGCAATAATGCTGAAGAATATCTTACCTTCGACGTTAATAGTGAAATAGGATGAAACTGACTGATGCTTGTTGCATCTTTTTCTTTAGGTATAAAGACTCCACCTGCTCGGCGCCATGCTCTAGGTACAACCTGCTTTTCCCATGCCACTTTTATAAATTTCCACAGAATTCGTAGAACTCCTGAAGCACTCTTGTACACTCTGTACGGAACTCCATTAGGCCCTGGAGATGATGAAGCCCTTGCCTTTCTCACAACCTGCTCTATCTCTTTCCACTTAGGTGCACAGACCTCCATTTCGTATTCTGGTGGATTGATAGGTGGGATATCTGACGGAATTGACATAGGCTCATGCCTTTTTGCATCTGTATGCGTTTCCTCCAAATATCTCTCTAGCTCAACCCTAGATGCTTTTAAAGTGCCATTCTTCTCACTAGTGAATAACATCTTTATGAATTTGAATGTGTCTTTATAGAAACTAGCCCTTGCATGCTCCTTCTTTTTGTAGCGTTTCCGTAGGCGCTCAGCTCTGCGTAATGTTGCAAGCTTATCTTTTATGGCCCTTTGTAAGAGATTGAGTCCCTCCTTCTGACTTTGTTCTGCTTTTTTCCATTTCTTCCTCAGCTGTCTCCTTTCTCTAACTAACCCTTCAAATTTTTGCCCCCGTCTAGATACAGCAGGAGTAGTTTGTACTTTTTCCTTCCTTTTCCACAACAAACCTCTCACTTCCATATGCGTAAATGATGTCCCCAAATTTATCCAGCTTCTTTTCAACTGTACCAGTTAATCTTTCCAATGCAAAGCATAGATCTGTGTTTACCGTGTCCCATGCAGTTTTCTCACAAGCTCTTGGCCATCTAACCCCAGGCCTATGCCCGTTGAGGTTCTTTTCTCTCTTATGCTGGTTAGTCTGACCGGGTTCACAAGTATCAATGTGTTTATCACTAACTGTGCAAACCCTCATCTCCTCTATGACAGGGGTACTGATATCCTGCGAACTGTGGTTTGCTTCGAGTCGCTGGATTTCATTCGATTGACTTGACTGACTTCGTAAGAAGTACTGATAAATGCGAGGCCCTTGTCCCTTCTCCCTCAAACATTTCATTTTCCCTTGATGAATCTTTAACCCCCTGACCGTTGTCGCATTGCTCCAGCCACAGACACAAGCTTGGAGATCAATTACTTTGCTAACTGCAGAACCTGAACTAGTCTTTTGTGAAGTACTCTCCATACTCATATCCGTTTCCATTCCAACATCGTTAACCATGTTGTCCAACATTGAGTCATCTTCCGCCCCTGCTCTCGCAGACTCTAGGGGTATTTTTCTTTTTAATTTTTCTCAGAAACCTTGTCTCCAGCATCCTGTAAACACAGAGCGTGATACTGCCAAGTAAGTCTAATATTTCTTCTATGGTAATAGATAACTGTTCTGTTCCTCTATCGAATCAGGTCAAAAGTTTGGGTGTCATTCTTGACACAACTCTGTCTTTTGAATCTCAAATTAATAGAGTTACCCGTTCTGCATTATTTTATATTCGCAATATAAATCGTTTGCGTCCTGTCCTTTCACTCGAGTACTGCTACGCTTGTGCATGCTCTTGTAACATCAAGAATCGACTATTGTAATGCTTTGTTTTATGGGCTTCCTTCCAAATCTCTTCATAAATTACAGTTAGTACAAAATGCTGCAGCTCGAGTCATTACCAAAACTTCCACATTTGAACACATTTCTCCTATTTTACAGAAGTTGCATTGGCTCCCAGTTAAATTCCGTGTAAATTTTAAAATTTTACTTTTAACTTACAAAGCACTTAACAATCTGGCTCCTTCATATCTTCAAGATCTTCTTCACATACACACTCCTTCCTGCACTCTAAGATCTGCTTCTGCACTTACACTTGTTGTGCCACGCACTCGGACAACTTCTATGGGGTCACAAGCTTTTGGCTATGATGCATTTATGAAACTCTCTTCCTGTAGAAGTTTGCAACAGTTCAAGTCTCTCATTTTTTAAATCTCGTCTTAAAACGTATCTGTTTAGGCAGGCTTTTATGTGATTTAATGTTTGTTGCTGTACTGGTTTGATTGTTTAATGTCTTTTTTATGAATTTTGTAAGGTGTCCTTGAGTGCCATGAAAGGCGCCTTTAGATAAAATGTATTATTATTATTATTATTATTATTATGTGTAAATATCCCCAGATCTATCTATCCATCCATCCATCCATCTATCCATCCATCTTAAAAATCTTAAAAATCTTTTAATTAATCTATGATTAATATATTTAAATTGATCAAATATAAACAAAAAATAAAACAGAAAAAAATTACTAAGTATAATATATATTATAATTATAAAATATAAAAAATGTACAAATTATTTAATAAAAATCAAATAAAAATTAAATATAACTGCTTTGCCTCTGAGAAGCAAGTTGTGTTGAAGTAAAAGTGGACCTAAAATGGTATTCTTGGTATACAATGCTATTCTTCTACCTCATCTCAATCCCTGCCCCCAAGAGGATCATATCCTCAACCAAGTGGGCCATTACCACCAGCGTAATCTCTGGCGTGTTGGCGTGTCCAAACCTCCTCTGCATTGTTCCTAACGGGCAGAAAGAGGGGGGACTACATGGAAAACAGTACCATTGGTAAAAGCTATTCAAATGGCCCATACATAATGAATATCTACCACTGTCAGATGCTATTGTATGAGGACGAGGAGATCCATTAGTGCAGAAGGATTTGCAGGAACATGCAGGCCTAGATTTGAAGAAGTGCTATTATTAAATCATTAAGGAAGTGGGAGTGATCTTTCTTTCTTTTTTCTCTCTCTCTCTGCGTCCCTCTCTTTCTCTCCGTTTCACTTTCAAGTGTGTGTACATCTGTGTGGGTTTGAATTGGCAAATAAATATGTGGTACAAATATTGAGAACAGCATAGATTTGCTTTGCAGTGCAACTTTTGTGGTAATTTATACTGAGGGAAAATGTGTCCTATTCTGACTGACAGCATTTTAATGTTTAAATGAGATCTTGGTTTCATAAAATCATAAAATCACGGTTTCATTGGGGGATGGGGGGGGGGGGCATTGTTTCCAGTTAAATCACATATTTTGAATGTGGTCTCAGATTTTTGAAACTCCCCTATAGCCTATATTCCGATTGGTTGTCCATTGCTTCCTAATGCATTTTCCTTCCAGGGAGGATAAACTTGATATTCATAAATTGTTGCATATGGCCTACTTAAGATGAGGTGTCAGAGTTAGTTTTGCGTTCCTCACACTGTACATCCAGTTTGAGCTTTGTGTGGTTCTTCCCCTCATCGTTGGAACACTCAATGATGTAATCGCCTCCGTCTCGCCGAGAAACGTTCACGATTTCCAGGGTCCAGTCGTCGAAGTGATAACGAGGATCTCTTTCTGTCGCAAACATACAGAGACATGAAACAATGAACACCAAACAGGCGAATGACAGAGCTGCCACAATACAGTTCCACAAAAACAAACACAAAAGTTCAAATCCTGCACATATACACACTGAAACAGGTGGCTTATCCGCTAAAACACTTCTCCCAGGGAAACCTCTTTGGAGGAATACCACAGGGAGTTCAACACAGGACTGCTGAGATGCTTTCAACATGGAGATGAAGACCGGAAATGCTGAGACGCATTCAGAGCAACAGCGACGCTCATTTAGGCTGCATACATTATCACGAGATCACATCTGCCAAGGTGCAGTGCCAGAATCCATCGATGTTTTATTCAGAATGCATATGGCATCGTGTGTTTGCGTCTGTTTGAGTGTTTAGAGCGCCTGCGAGGGTGACACGGCTCGTAGTGTCATCTATTACCTTTCACAAGCTTCTCGCCCTGAAAAATCCACTCGCAGGTGATTTCGTCCGGATTGGCCAAGACTTTGACAGGAAGTGTGGCGGTTTCATCCTCAATGACCTGGACCAGATCGGGTTGGTCATCCGAAAACTCTGGAGGAACTGAATCACACACAATGACACACAGATGTATCACATACGTTTGAAGGTGCTAATGTGGAAGCAACATCATGTTGAACACAGGAGTCAGTTACACAAAGCAGAGTGCTTGTCACACCATACGGTATGTAAGCAACACATTCAACAAAAAATCACATCATACATTAGCAGCTCTAATTCAAGACTAACACTTTCTCTGACATAAACACACCATTATTTACACTGATGTAACCACGTCAATTTAAAAGGCACATAATTTTTTTTAATTGAATGTTTTTAAAATAAAAGTATTGAAATATTTTCAATAGGCTATTTTTAAAATTTAAAAGGGTGGTTTACTGCTTTTTTTTTTTGCACAATTGTGTTTATGGGGTGCAATATAGCATATCTTCGTGTGTTTTTTGTTTTTTTTTAAAGCCTTATTTTTCAAATAATTTCACCTTAATTGTAAGCCGATTTCTCCTTTGTCATTTAAGCGGCCGGTTGACTTCCCGATTATGAAACCACTCCCTCAGATGGGCTCAGATTGGTTAGTTGTTCCGGTGTGTTGTAATTGGCTAAACTGCATAGGGCGCGCAGTCCGGAAACTTCAGGCCCATTACCTTTTCGGGCGAAAGTTGCATGTGCTCTGGCAGGCTCCGGTCAAATGTGAGGTGTCAATCAGCCAGAATCAGACCCAGAAAGCGGCAATGAAGAGAGTCAAGCAGAACCTACCCACGGCTCTTACAAAACGTTTCTGAATGCTACATTTTTGTATTATTATTATTCTATTCTATTCTAGGCTACTATTATTGTATAAGAATTTCGATACGCTGTTACTTGAAAATGCTACTGCTGCTTGTTAGCTTTTGAGATACGGTTTTCTCCTGATTAAACATTTAATATAACTGAATACATGACAGAGTAATACCGTTTTTTAAAGTTATTGTTTTATCGATATAATGAACAACCGTTTATCTATTCACAAATCTTAGTTTACTCAGTGTATCCTTTTCTTTAGGTGTACTCGTTTGTCTTATACACACAAAATAGCATCGAACTAACTGGTTACTATAAACAAACAGCGTTGGCATTGGTTCTTGAATCGAAAAATCAAATCGAAAAATTATGTCATAAAGTATACATGGAAAATACATTTACAAAAAAGTACATAATAACAAATTCAGGTCCAAAATGTTTGTACGCGTTTGTCATAGACATAGACAGAGACAGCATAACTAAGTGGCTACTAAAGCCAGCGCTGGCCTTTTTTTTTTTTACGTCCTTGATAAAAACTAAAGCATTACGTCTGAAATGATACATGCAAATACATTTAAAATTATTAAGTCTTACTTACAGGTTGTGGCCCAACAACTGCTGCCTCTGGTTTTAAAGTTGGAACTGCTTCATGTTTTAGTAACAGTTTCTTGTTGAATCCGGCATTGAATTCGTGGAGATTCTGGAAGCTGTCTTCCGTAAAATGCGCAGCACAGAGAGCTAAATTACGATTGTAATTTTCAGGAACATAATCAAACATACATTTTAGCCATTGTTGAACTACAGCGTCCGTATGAAGCCCGAACACAGAAGACGCGACAGCTGGGTGAAAATAACACACTTTCGACGGCATGGCTACTGCTCTACTCTTCCTCTTCGACAAAGCCGTAGAATCCCAGCTAGCAGGGAACGTTCTCAGAACTTTGGCTAACATTCCCTACAAGTTTGGTTAATGTTTTAAAGAAAACATTTGAATGTAATGTTCTAAGAATGTTTTATGGATGTTTTATCATTTCAAATAATGTTCCTATAAGGTTAAATGTAAACTAAGATGTAACGTTTTAATTGTAACATTTTGAGGATGTTTTGGGAATGTTGTTGAGATAACAGATAAGACAATGTTCTCAATAAAACATTGGCACAATGTTCCATAATAATAGGAGAGGAACATTATCATATCAACGTTCGCAAAATGTTTTGAGGATATCATTGAGGCCTGAGATGACAGTGTTTTTTATAAAACGTTCTTGTAATGTGACGTGTTAGCAAAGCAAGAACGTTTTAAATGTAAAATTTTGAGGATGTTTTGGGAATGTTGTTGAGATAACAGATAATACAATGTTCAAAATAAAACATTGGCACAATGTTCCATAATAACAGGAGAGGAACATTATCATATCAACGTTCGTAAAATGTTTTGAGGATATCATTGAGGCCTGAGATGACGGAGTGTTTTTATAAAACGTTCTTGTAATGTGACGTGTTAACAAAGCAAGAACATTATAACTGTAACATTTTGAGGATGTTTTGGGAATGTTGTTGAGATAACAGATAAGACAATGTTCTCAATAAAACATTGGCACAATGTTCCATAATAATAGGAGAGGAACATTATTATATCAACGTTCGCAAAATGTTTTGAGGATATCATTGAGGCCTGAGATGACAGTGTTTTTTATAAAACGTTCTTGTAACGTGACGTGTTAGCAAAGCAAGAACGTTTTAAATGTAAAATTTTGAGGATGTTTTGGGAATGTTGTTGAGATAACAGATAATACAATGTTCAAAATAAAACATTGGCACAATGTTCCATAATAACAGAGGAGGAACATTATCATATCAACGTTCGCAAAATGTTTTGAGGATATCATTGAGGCCTGAGATGACGGAGTGTTTTTTTATAAAACGTTCTTGTAATGTGAAGTGTTAACAAAGCAAGAACATTACAACTGTAACATTTTGAGGATGTTTTGGGAATGTTGTTGAGATAACAGATAAGACAATGTTCTCAATAAAACATTGGTACAATGTTCCATAATGACAGAGGAACATTATCAAATCAACGTTCGTAAAATGTTTTGAGGATATTATTTAGTCCTGAGATGATAAAATGTTTTTAATAAAACATTCCTTTCAATCTACTTTTTAACATTTTGCATGAAACATTTTGAGGATTTTTTTAGGGATGTTGTTATCTTTTATAAATCATTAGCACAATAACAAAGGAGGAACATTATCAAAGCAACATTCATCAAATGTTTTGAGGACATTATTGAGGCCTGAGATGACGGAGTGTTTTTTTATAAAACGTTCTTGTAATTTGAAGTGTTAACAAAGCAAGAACATTATAACTGTAACATTTTGAGGATGTTTTGGGAATGTTGTTGAGATAACAGATAATACAATGTTCTCAATAAAACATTGGCACAATGTTCCATAATAATAGGAGAGGAACATTATCATATCAACGTTCGTAAAATGTTTTGAGGATATCATTGAGGCCTGAGATGACGGAGTGTTTTTTATAAAACGTTCTTGTAATGTGAAGTGTTAACAAAGCAAGAACATTATAACTGTAACATTTTGAGGATGTTTTGGGAATGTTGTTGAGATAACAGATAAGACAATGTTCTCAATAAAACATTGGTACAATGTTCCATAATGACAGAGGAACATTATCAAATCAACGTTCGTAAAATGTTTTGAGGATATTATTTAGTCCTGAGATGATAAAATGTTTTTAATAAAACATTCCTTTCAATTTACTTTTTAACATTTTGCATGAAACATTTTGAGGATTTTTTTAGGGATGCTGTTATCTTTTATAAATCATTAGCACAATAACAAAGGAGGAACATTATCAAAGCAACATTCATCAAATGTTTTGAGGACATTATTGGCCTGAGATGACAAAATCTCATAATATGATGAGTAACAAAAGCTCATAACATTTTAAGGATATTTTAGGGAAGCTGTTTAGGTAACAGATTGTAGAATTATTTTAACCTATAAAATATTGGCATAATGTTCCATATTAAAAGAGGAGATTATCAAAACAGCATTTGTAAAGTGTTTTGAGGATATTACTCTGAACTGTTGCGTGAAATGTGTTTAGAAGAGACGAGAAGCTGATTGGGGGTCACTGTGGATCGACGTTTAAAACTACCAATCACAGCGTGATTTTCTCATGACGTAAGAACATTTGAAATCGACAAACAGCGCAAAGAAAGTAACGTTTTTGTTGAAGAAATCGGCGCAAAATTCCCGTTGTCTAAATTGACAAATTGCCAAACAACAGAACTCCTGGTCAACGGAAGAGCTCTTTCACAACTGTAAGTTTTTTTTTGTGTGTGTATTTTTCAGTTTACATATAGCTTTCTCTTATCCTTGATATATGTCTTTCAGTGTTAGATTTTACTTTCTTAGAATTGTATGACAGTCGCATTAAATCTGAGTATATGTTACTTTTGAATAACAGCTAGATATGTTTTAATCCAGACTCCAAACTGGCTGTTTGAAGATGAATATAAAACCGATGACGCAATAAAGTCTCCATTTACAACAAAGGTAGCCTACTATAATATTGTGTTCTGTGTATATGAATACTCTATTTTTGCAACTTAAAAGTGTTAATCTTATTGTCTTTTGAAAGTAAAAGTTAATAATATTTCAGTAATTCATAAAGAGGTAATGGGAAAATTGGAAAAAGCATTCAGTCTAAAACGTTTTCAGTCTTTTGTGTTTCTAGCAAATATTGTATGTGCTTGTAATATCGTTGTATGTTGACAGACCATGTTTTAAAATATTTCAGGTAATTACTCTGGGGCTGATGGTCAATGTAAAGGACACAATCTGTCAAACATAAACCTGCAGAGGTGAATGGATATGGGAGCTAAAGAGCCTTGTAACTGGTAGGTGGTTTTGTAACTTGTTGTAAATCTTCACAGAATTACCTTTATATTATAATACAGATTATAGTAATCTTGTTCAAATGTTAGGAAATAATTATGTTGGTTTAAGAAAGCCAACATATTGTTAACCTATTTGAACTAAATATTATTATTATTATTATTATTTTTCTGAGACAAAAATTTTCAACTCTTAACTCCTAGAGCTTTAGTGCTAAAAGCACCTAACACAGACCAAAATGATCTCATCCAAAAGACATCCAAAAATGAGAATTAGCCCATGATTTACTCACCCTCAAGTCATCCTTGGTGCATATGACATTCTTCTTTCAGACGAATACAATCGGAGTTATATTAAAAAATGTCCTGGCTCTTCCGAGCTTAATAATGGCAGTGAATGGCCGTTTCTGTTTTAAGTCTATAAAAGTGCATCCATCCATGATAAAAGTAATCCACACGGCTCTGGCGGGGTTATAAAGGCCTTTTGAAGCGAAGTAGTGCTGGGCGGTATACCGGTTCATACCGAAAACCGGTGTATATTTTTGTTATGATATTAATTTTTAATATACCGCCATACCGATGTATTTAATTACACAACGTTCCGAACGACATTACGCCACGCGACACTGTTTCAGACGGACCCTTTACAATGTTGCACTTCTAAGCAGCGACTGCGAGGTGAGAATAAACAGCAGTGCTCTGGTGTTACGTTACAGGGAAGATGGATGCTGCAGAACTATGGCGTTATTTTCCTGTCAAATGTCGAGAGCGCATTATTGTAGCGCGAAAGTACATTAATATAATGCGCGAGCGCGAATCTCTGCTCACGCGCGGAATATAATGTGCCGCGCTCTCAGATACACGCTGCTCACGTAAAGGCCTGTTCACACCGGGACGAATTTCGCGTGCGATATTCGGCAGCGTTTAACGCCTCGTGACTAAACAATGGGCGCCAATGTGAGTGTGCACACCGACGCGTAAAACGCCACGCGTAAAAGCGTCATTTTTTTTAAAACGCCTCGGGTTCGTTTTTTTGGTTTGACGCGCCGCGTCAAAAACTATCCGACCAATGAGATTGGCGCTTTTGCTCACGTGTCTGGAGCTTCTGAAGTTACAGTAAAACACAACTCGGGGGCGCTCAAACACAAAACGGTCTTGCCGAGCACACATACGTAATGGCGAAGAAGATATACAGCGTCTACTACACCAAAGCAGAGAATGTCTAATGACCAAAGCCCGTCTACGGACATTCTCTTATTAGACATTATTATTATTAGACTTATTAGACATTCTCTGACTACACTCTGCCGGGAAGAAATAAGACGAGGAAGATGCAAGGCCAGATGAATGTAGAGCTGCTGGTCTTGTTGGTGTCTTTATAAAGAGACACCAACGAGAATAAAGAACTATATGACAAACGCGACAAACTTGCTCTCTTCTTCTGAGTGACAAGCGTGTGTCAGAAGCACTTTGTGGACCGGGGTATTTCTGTTTTACATTAAGCGCCATCTAATGTCAGGGAATAAATTTGCATGTTCACTCGGCTCATCGTCAGCGAAAATCGCTTGGGTGTGAACACAAAAAACGCGTTGAAAAACGCTGACGAATAACGCGAGCCGATATTCGTCCCGGTGTGTACGAGGCTTTAGAATAGGTCTATTTTCTCTGGACTCGCTCAGAGAATCCTGCACTTAAAACGTGTTCAGTGCAATTGCGAATCTCTCCTCTTCCCCAGCTGACAATTTTAGGTTATAAGAACGTTTTCATAACGTTCCCATTAAGTTATAAAAACGTTATTTCTGAATGTTATAGGAACATTCAAAACGTCCAGTTTTTTAGACGTTGTATTAACGTTATTTCTTGGTTATTATAAGAACTTTATTCAAAACATTATAAGAACGTTCAATTTTCCCGTTATATAAACGTTGTATTAACGTTATTTCCTGGTTACAAGAACGTTGTTAGAACGTTAAGAAATAACAATTTTAGGTTATACTGGGCCCTATTCTATTCTACAATATTCACTAATGACAGTAAAATAGACCATCCTAAGTCAATTTACTGCAGTAATTCCTCTCTCAACCAGTAGAAAATGCTTTGAACACCTGATTATGCATGAGAAAAAAAACGTCATAAACCGGAAAACCGGCATCATTTTGAAAAAAAAACGTGATATAAATTTTTGGTCAAACCGCCCAGCACTAAAGCGAAGCGATGCGTTTCTGTAAGAAAAATATCCATATTTAAAACTTTATTGACTAAAATAACTAGCTTTAAAATAACTAGCTTAGCATATATTTCTTTCTGCTTTTGAAGTAACTAAAACGTACAGCTTCACTAATAGCAAAGAGATGCTGCACTTACAGGTATGATTAATTCACTCTAGAAATAGTTCTATCGCCAATACATTCAAATGCAGTGCTACTTCATCTGTATCTGATTTAAAACAAGCAGAAATCTGTAAGAAATGTAACGATCCATAGACAATATAAGCGCTGTTAAGTCAGAGCAATAGCCTCGTGGGCAGCGCTGTGCCATGCTGGAGCTGTGCTCACGGCGACCTGAGTTCCAGTCCTGGTTCGAGGTTCAGGCTTCTCAAGCCAACATCAACGTTTGTTCACATAATTTAGCCTCTAGTTGTGTTATTAATATGGATTAAGTATATGTTTTAAATTACAGAAACAAAAAAGATACTCATAAGGTATCATATTTATACTTTCAATAAATTAGTCCTTACATAATTTCTGATTACTAATTAGGCTGGCTAATTTTGAAAGTTTTCAATGTCAATATTGCTTGTGATCTTAATATGTATGTATTTGTATTCTTTCTGTTTACACTGTTGCATGATCTTCTTTTATAGGCTATGAGGAAAAACCCTACCATGCAAACAGAGAATAGAGTTCACTGCTGCTAACTGGGAGAGCAGCTGGACAACTAGAAGAGAGAACAGTAGAACACATATTAATACAGATGACTGTATTATTCTTCTGCAAGAACCAAGACAAGCAAAGACTGATGATGAGCGCTCTGAGCAAACACTGCAGTCACGACACATGATTGCACATTGGACTTTACTGATTTCTTCATTTAATGTTGGGCATTTACTGTACGCAGAACTTCTAACAATTTATGTGGATGCCATTTATAAACCTGTTAGATTCTGATGTTTTAGTTTTGAGATTAATAAAATTGTATGTTTTAACAATGTTATAGATAAGCATTTTTTTTGTTTAAGAGAACATTTTGGGAACAAAAATAAAACTTCCCGCTAAAAACTTTATAAGAATGTTAGGGGATGTAATGTTCTAAAAATGTTATGATTAAACCTTTATAGAAGGTCATCACAAAACATTTTTAGAGTGTTCTTAGAGAATGTTATGCCATCTTTTAAGAGAACATTCTGGGAACAAAAATAAAACTACCCGCTAAAAATGTTATAAGAACATTAGGGAATAATGTTCTAACAATGTTAGCATTAAATATTTTTAGAATGTTTTTAGAGAATGTTATCCGATCTTTTAAGAACATTCTTGGAACAAAAATAAAACTACCCGCTGAAAATGTTATAAGAACATTAGGGAATAATATTCCAACAATGTTAGCATTAAACATATTTAGAATGTTTTTAAAGAATGTTATTAGAACTTTTAAGAGAACATTCTGGGAACAAAAAGAAAACTACCCGCTGAAAATGTTATAAGAACATTAGCGAATAATGTTCTAACAATGTTAGCATTAAACATATTTAGAATATTTTTAAAGAATGTTATTAAAACGTTTAAGAGAACATTCTGGGAACAAAAAGAAAACTACCCGCTGAAAATGTTATAAGAACATTAGCGAATAAAGTTCTAACAATGTTAGCATTAAACATATTTAGAATGTTTTTAGAGAATGTTATCCTAGCTTTTAGGAGAACATTCTGGGAATCAAAATAAAACTACCCGCTGAAAACATTATTAGAACACTGCATGGTAATGTTCTCAGAACATTTTTAGAACAAAAAATTTCTAGCTGGGATTATGGCCCCTTTTTTTTGCATATTCCGGAGGGAGGGTTAATGTAAATGTATGGGTTAGTTACGTATAAAACCCGGGAAGTATCTCGTTGTAGTCCCATTCGAGTCGTTTTTGTAGGCATTAAACTTCCTGATTTTTAAAAGACAATATCTCTGCTTACGTTGATCTTTCAGTGCAGCAACTTTGCAGATACTGTTCATGCACCAACAGCAACATTACACACTATTTAAAATGAAAAAAAGTGAAATCGAAATCAACCACCCCTTTAAATAAGCTCAATTTGTGACACTTCCTAACATATGTTTTAAAATATTAAATTCCAATTAAAACTAATATATTTCATTGTAAAATATTCAATTCTCATTATTGAATATTTTATATATATAAAAATTTCATAATTAGAAAAAGGTTACAAAGTAGATCTTACTAAAATGTAAAGACAGCCAATTTGTCAAAAGTAAAAGTAGATCTAGCTAAAAAAAATAATAAAAAAAAATAGATCCAGCTGTTTTGCAGTGCATTGCTAGTTATGATTATATTGTCGTTGTGTTTCGAGAAAAAACTTGTTAAATTTCAAATTTGGGGCGGCAGTGGCTCAGTGGTTCATGTAGATTGTTTACAAACCGAATGGTTGGTGGTTCGATCCCCAGTTCCACCTGACCAAGTGTCGAGGTGTCCATGAGCAAGACACCTAACCCCAGCTGCTCCCGACGAGCTGGATGGCGCCTTGCATGGCTGACACCGCCGTCGGTGTATGAATGAGTGAGTGAATGAGTGAATGAGAGGCAAATATGTAAAGCGCTTTGGTGGCCATTGGGTCTGTTAAAAGCGCTATATAAATGCAGTCCATTTACCATTTACCATTACATTTCGAGAAAAAATCTCGAAATACAATCTTGAGAATAAACTCATTAAATTTCGAGAATAAAGTCATTGTGTTTCGAGAAAAAAACTCGTTAAATTTCGAGAAAAAAGTCAAAATAATCGTGAGAATAAACTCATTAAATTTCGAGAATAAAGTTGTTGTGTGTGAAATGTAGAGAATAACGCATTCGATCAGTGTTCATTGTATATACTCTACTGATAGAGGACATGGCAGAGTTGGATCACTTAGTCAAGCTATAATTTAGACTTTCTTTCAGTAACGAAGAAATACTATCAACTTTAGCTAATTATGACAGAATAATAATTTGCATAATTAGAATAATAATTCTCTCTTTAAAGATAATTTGCAAGCGGCTAGGTCTTTTTAGAAGAAATTCTCCCAGGATACCATAAGACGCATTATTGAACTTGCTGATCCTCAAGGTGTGGAATTTCGACGAAGGAGACGTTTGAGAAGACGCCAGGCTACACTTGCGCTGGCCCAAATGCATATGGACAGCTATGATAAATTAAAACCGTACGCCGTACGGCATTGCCATGGTTGTGTAGATGGTTACTGTTGTTACATTCTGTGAATGGAGGCGTACACAACCATGATCCTAAAGTAATAGCCAGTTACTTCATAGAAACAGTCACTGGCATATAAGGGTGTCCAGTTATTACACTGTGTCCAGTGTGACAGTTATTATTCTGTCATAATTAGCTAAAGTTGATATTATTTCTTTGTTACTAAAAGAAAGTCTAAAATAGCTTGACTAAGTGACTCTGCCATGTCCTCTATCAGTAGGCTATGCAATGAACACTGATCGAATGCGTTATTCTCTACATTTCATTTCGACTTTTTTTCTCGAAACAAGAATAACGACTTTATTCTTGAAATTTAATGAGTTTATTCTCACGATTATTTTTGACTTTTTATCTCGAAATTTAACAAGTTTTTTTCTCGTAACACAACGACTTTATTCTCGAAATTTAATGAGTTTATTCTCAAGATTGTATTGAGTTCTTTTTTCTCGAAATGTAACAAGTTTTTTTCTCGAAACACAACGACTTTATTCTCGAAATGTAATGAGTTTATTCTCAAGATTGTATTTCGACTTTTTTCTCTCGAAATTTAACAAGTTTTTTCTCGAAACACAATGACTTTATTCTCGAAATGTAATGAGTTTATTCTCAAGATTGTATTTCGTCTTTTTTCTCTTTTGAGTTTAATTTCGCATTATAATGACTTTAATCTCGAGATGGTTTTATTTTTTTATTACTGCTTAGACCTAATCCTCTTCCGTATCATTCTCTACCCTCCTCATTTTTTTAAAATGTATACATCAACCTTCTTTCTCAATCAATTCAATTATAAACAATATAACAAGAAAAAATATGTAAAAGAATGCCTGTTTTCCCACTCGTTTGTAACGACCCGAGGTGTCTAACAGCGTAAGTATATTTTTTTCTGCACAAAAATAATTTAATCTTTGATGACTGAATAAGTGCAAGTCAATGTCTGATACACAATGATGAAGTGGCCTTTCACTCATAGTTACCGCAGGCAGAAAACAAAAGAATAGGAAGTATCATCAGAAAAACTTGAAATGGTTCAGCGATTCATTGCTGCTGAATAAAATTGAATATTAGAATCACTGTCACTTGATGGTGGATCTGGTGAAGAAGCTGTCAGCTGTCAGATGTTGAATATGATAGTTTTGAGAATATGTTTGAGATCACAAATATGAGCTAGATGCTGAATCTTCTGGGAATTGAGCTCTGATGAGGACAGTGATGATGGAATAAAACATCTGCTCAAACTGAACCTTTCCAAGCTCCAAAAGGTAAAAAAAAATACTTTATTTTATTCTTCTGTAATTGTTACTCTAATATCAGGAGAGTTTATATTATCGCGACAGGGAGTGATCCATCCATGTTAGACCCGAATATGTAATAATGATTGGCAAAGCATTCATGCATTTAAGGATTAACAAGTGTTGAAATGCAAGCAAACACCGGCTTTGGGGAGTTAATTATTACTGGAAAGCTGCCTGGTAATGTTTTTAGAAATTGCAAAATATAAGAACAATATTCTATTATTTTGATGTGAAACAAATCCTGGAGATACAGATGGACTACTGAAAAAAGCTTTAAAAGACATTGTGAAAATCATTCACATTTATGGATAGTAACATTCTTAATTCATACAGGGCAAAAAGATAATTTTGCAAATGCTCATAAAAACTGATTTGAGAAAGCAGACGATTTTGAATCGTTTTCCTCTTTTACGCCTGAGTGTGAATAAGGCGCGTGATTTATTGTGCTGTTGATCTCTCAGAGGGGCTTCTGTGTCTTTGTCTCATTAATGTACATTGTGTCACTTCAGAGCAAATGAAAATGCAAATGCTGATTTTAACGCAAACGATTTACTTGCAGACGCGCACACGCTCAAACACACACATACACACACACACACACACACACACACACACACACACACACACACACACACACACACACACACACACACACACACACACACACACACACACACACACACACACACACACACACTAGGACAGTGAAAGATGAAATATAATCTTAATATAATACAATACAAGAGACAAAGTAATCATTTATGGTCTGTTCTTACACAAATCACAAACTGTGGATATTCTGAAATAGTCGAGGCATGTGTGCAAACAAACACACACCTGGTTTGCTATATTTGTGGGGACTCTCCATAGACGTAATGGTTTTTATACTGTCTAAACTGTATATTTTGTCCCTTTACACTAACCCTACCCCTAAACCTAGCCCCCCCCCCCCCCCCCCCCCCCCCCAAAAAAAAACATTCTGCATTTTTATATTTTAAAAAAATCATTCTGTATGATTTATAATCTTGTTTCCTCATGAGGACATCAATTTAGATCCCCACAGTGACACAAGTCCCCATCAGTCAGTGTGCATTCAGTTTGAAGTCCCCACCGGGATAGAAAAACATGAACACACACACAGTGACATTCCTTCATGCTCACAAAGCGTGTCAGGCTTTGAAGGGATGGCTGGCTGGATCAGACAAAACAACATCAAAGTCAAACCATAATCATTGCAGACACAAAGACACAAACAAACACAGACACACACACACACACACACACACACACACACACACACACACACACACACATATACTCGCTATACGCATTAGCAGGAATAGACTCATTCAAACATACATCAGAATGCTTGCCAGATCAAAATAACAGTATATATTCAATCTTCATGCCAGTAAGCTACAGCAACCAAACTCATACTAAGGCAATTATTGTATAAAAATAACGCACTAGTGAAAAAAAAAATGTATTAAGTAATTAATGGGATAATAAATAATTAATCCCTTTCATTTATTTATAAATAATTGAATACATAAAATAAATAGTATATGGTATATACGGGATAATACGCAAGTAAATTATCCCATTATTTATTGATTTATAAAAATTAATTAGTCATTATTTCTAAATAAATAAACAGGATCATTTATGTACTTAATTAATTTATGGGATATATGGTAAATAAATGTGGGATATATGGTAAATAAATGAGTAAACTGTCCAATTATCTAATTTATTTATTTTATGTATTTATATATATATATATATATATATATATATATATGTATTTTTTTCTTTTTTTTCTTTCTTTAAGAACATAGAAGACAATAAATTAATTTAAACATTTTAAAAACAATAGGCTACTATAAAACTATTTGACTCATCTGCTCAAATAAATAGGATTTAAGCATAGATTTGAAAACAAAAAGAGGAGGAGCTGTTTGGATGGATACAGGGAGATTGTTCCGAAGTGTCGTGCCGGAATTAGCTAATTTTCGTTCACCACGGTGCTTCAGTCTGGACCGAGGAGGGCTCGGACAGCAATCTTACATGTCCCGATCTGAGAGGTCTCGCTGATTTGTGTGGACGCACCAACTTATGTAATGATTCAAAAACCAAAATGAAAATTTTGAATTCTATACTTTCCATACTTTTAAATTTTGTCTGCAACCAATGCAAAGGGGATGTGCTGAAATGTAAACATGCAAGTCCGAAACCTGGTCATTATCCCATTATAAATAAATAAAATTAATATTGTGCAGAGGCTTTCAAAATGGCTTATGTTCAATAATATGGAAATAAAAAAATGTACAGTATTGACTCCTAAAGTCACTTGTTGTATATTAAATGCTGTACTCAGCTTCAGCTAATCGATTATCTGTGCAATTAGTCATGATCAATTTCGTTGACTATATTTGCATCTGTAGTCAGCGGACAGTCCAAGTAAAAACACATTCAAACATGCTCAAAAAAATAACACTCACAGAGCACATTGAGACTGTAGAAGTTGTTGACACCCTCGGCCAGCACGTTACTGAAGGCCTGGCAGGTGATCCTTTTCTTCCAGTGATGGGAGCCAAGATTGAGGGACAGCTTACTGGTCCGGGACATCCCACCAAATTCAGCCTGTTTAGGAGCCTGGTCAACTCCTTTCAGCCTGAGAGAGTTAAAGTCAAGCTTACAACATTATTTCTCATGGATACAAAGAAGAATTTCAAAAACATCCCCTTGGAGCAACACTGCAAAAATAGACTATGAATATTCGATAAAGCCTTCCATAGTAACAGTGTTCACCTGCTGTGAAATCTTTTTGTTTGCCTGACCTGCGTCAGGGTCCCGTGGGGACCATTCGACAAAACTGAAACCCTATAAAACTCAAAGTGGGCCACTCCTCTGCTCACAAACACTGTAGTTTTATAGCTGAATTTCTTTTCAAATAAAAGCTGATCTGCTCACAATTGATGTAAAGATTTTTTTTTTTCCAAATGGCTACATATTGACAGCGTCAATCACAAGGTACTCTTACAGACTCTCACAAGGTAATGACTTAGTGATCACCAGCTGCCAGTCGAAATCTAAAACTGAAGTTAAAAAAAGGTCTTGGCATGGATATCCAAACTGCCCATCAGCCTTTGCTAACATTTCACACTTTACTTTTTTTACAAAGAGCTTAGAGCCCTCCTTCAAAAATTCTGCTCTTTTTATACAGATACACATCACAAGTCATCTATTACTGCACACTTCTCATAAAAATAAAACGTCCTGGGTAATTTTAGAGCCATATTCATCTGAAAAGCATTCCGGTGAGACTGTCTTCAGCCTGTTTCCATCCAATTGGCCTTTTACAGATAAAATGGTGTACGTAATGACGTCATCCCTAAAAAAAGCATTTTAGTTGTTTTGTAAAATCGCTAATAAAAATCTTCCCTCAAGCCGTTTCCATACATAATGTCGCGTATATCGCAAATAACAGGCCTATTGTTTCTTTAGCATTGCAAATATTTGTAAAATGCAGAGTAATGAGACAATTGAAATTAGCCGGTTTAATTCTTACTATTTTCACAAATAATAGGCCTATTACTAAATTAGGAAATATTAATCAGAAGATCACGGAGAAGTCTGAAAGGACTGCATGTAACTGCATTTATGTGATGAAAACTATGGTTTTGTACACAGGGCAGCTCATTTGTCCTGTACATTTTAGGATCCATAAAAGAAATTGGTAAAGTAAAATGTTCATTCAAATAGCAACAGTCTTTAAAGGAAGCCTTGAACATGCAGTCAAGCCAGTCACAGTATGACATGGCCGAGAACATTGAATACGTTTGAGTATTCAAATCATTCAAGCTAAAAAAGTTATTCGTTCTGGTTTAATAACATCAAATCAATCAAAAACATCAAATCGTTGCCATTTTTTTTACAGAGACCGATGCAGCTGAAACTTCTATTTGTGTAGGCCTATATTTAACTTTTTTTTAAATGGTAGCCTATATAGCTGCCATCTTAACAATTATAAAAATTGTAAAAATAGCCCTTACTCTCAACAAAACGTGTTTCCAAACCAGATTTTCATGACATTTGAAGTGTCAACATATAATTGATATGCTAAAGTTAAACGGAAAAAGATTGTGTCGACATTTGCAAAAAATTATAGATACTTGGCATTTCCATCAGCTATATCGGTAAACATTTTGATGCGCTAAACCTCTTTTCACAAAAAGATCCTTGGATGGAAACCTGGCTTATGATGTATTTACCTGTGTTTTGTGAATCAAGGGTCAATGCTCAACAGTTTTATTGATGTGAATAAATTAGATGGGTGGCGAAAATGCTCTTGGGAGTGTTAAACTAAGTAATACGGTATTAGCATTGAGTGTGTATTTGTGCATGTGTGTACTGATGTGGTGCTGCTTGTATATGTATAAGTGAGTGTTTTAGTACATGATAGGGCCCAAACTCCAGCTGATGTTTGCAGTGGGAAAGCTGCTGCCAGCCAGGCAGTCCAGATCCAGAGTCTGACCCTTACGCAGATCCTTCTGCTTGGCCACGATCTTCACACTCACTGCGGGAACTGATCGAGGGACAGTACAAAGAACAACCAATTAGAATGTGAGTGGGGATTGCCATAGTGTATCCTCATTTTAAGGTATATTCAAAAAGAAGTTTTGCTAACTGACATTTACCAGATACTTTTATCCTAATTCACAAGACAAAGAGTTCAAACACAAACCATAAAAGGATTAGTTCACCTCAGAATACATTTTACTCAGCCCCACGTCATCCAAGATATTCATGTTTTTTTTTCTTCAGTCGAAAAGAAATGAAGGTTTTTTAGCAAAACATTCCAGGATGTTTCTCCGTATAGTGGACTTCAACGTTTATCAACCGGTTGAAGCTCCAAATTGCAGTTTCAATGCAGCTTTAAAGGGCTCTACACAATCCCAGTCAAGGAATAAGGGTCTTATCTAGCCAAACGATCGCCATTTTCTAAAACGAAATTGTAATTCTGAAGTGAACTAATCCATTAAAAATCCCTACAAGATTGATACAAATATTAAGAGTCCTTGAATTCTATGATCAACTCTATGATGACAGTTCTATTCACTGCGCACACTAAATATTTGTACTCGTTGAAGACTTAGTAGGCTATATATATATACATATGTATGGCCTCCAAATTCCCCAGATCATCTCAATTCAATTGAGCATCTGTGGGATGTGCTGGACTAACAAGTTCGGTTCATGGCGGCTCCATTTCACAACCTACATGATCTCATGCTAATGTCTTGGTGCCAAACCCTGCAGGACACCTTCAGAGGTCTTGTAGACTAGAGTCTATGCCTCGATGGGTCAGCGCTGTTTTGGCAGCACACGGAGGACCAACAGCATATTAGGCAAGGGGTCATGATGTTTTGGCTCATTTGGTATACGGTATGTATTAATTAAGAGTTAAGAAGTACACCACACTAACCCAAATAACTGATATAGTTTCGCATGTACACAGCACAGTATCATGTGAGTGGGATTTAGAAACATACACAGAACCCTGAGTTTGGTTTGAGCGGAGAGCACTTTCTTGGCTTTGTTGGAGGAGTCGCAGCGGTAGGTGGCCAGATTGTCGCTGGGCTGGAGGATGAGAAGGAGATCTCGTGACACACCACGCTCTGAAGACACCTGCTTCGATGCGGTTGGCACGACTTTGTTGTTCTGTAGTTCGCACACACACAGACATGGAGGATTTTTTAATGGCGGAAATAACAAAACACTTGTTACTAAAACACAATCAACAAAAGCTTTCATGTCACTACACACCTTCAACCACACCAGCTGACCTGTGGGATTTCCACCACTGGAGAAACAGACTAAACGGAGAGTTGTACCAGAGTGTAAGAAGACGTTTGGTGGAGGAGCATCTAACCACACCTTCTGAGGAGGATCTAAGAATAAGACGAACAGACATTAAGAGAACTAATATTCCAGTCAGCACAAGTGCATTGATGAGACGTTTGAAAAAGAGTACATCATTATGTTTACATTTATTTATTTTAGATAAGCTTTTATCCAAATTACAATGGATTCATTTTTCTCAACAATCACCACAGTTCAAATGTTTGGGATCGCTATCAATTGTTAAATGTTTTTGATAGAAATCTCGTATGCTCACCAAGGCTGCATTTAGTTGATAAAAATACAGTGAAGCTGTAATATTGAGAAATAATAAACTAAATGTTTTCTATTTTAATATACTTGTCTTCAATATGTATTTTATTTCTGTGATGGCAAAGCTAATTTTTCTGCATCATTACTCCAGACTTCAGCGTCACATGATCCATCAGAAATCCTTCTAATATGATGATTTTTTGATAAAGAAATTTTTCTGACTATTATGGATGTTGAAAACAGTTGTGCTACTGGAAACCTTGATACAGTTTTTTTTTAGGATAATTTAATTCAGTAGCTACAAAAGAACAGCATTTTTTTTTTATAGAAATCTTTTGAAACATTACAAATGTCTTTACTGTAATGCACCCTACTGTATTGTAAATTTACTGTAAATTGAATGCACCCTTGCTGGAAATAAGTATTTATTTCTCTAAAACAAACAAACAAAACGATAGAGTATGAGTTTTCTGGGAAACTGTATCAGTTAGACTACTGAAATAATATAATTAATTTATCAGGGATCATTCCACCTAAATGTTAGATAAAAATGTTAGTGGTCTCTCACAGTAAACGATGAGCTCTTCAGATCGAACTCTAGAGAAGCGGGTGCCTTTGTTGAATGCCTCACAAGTCAGAGGAAGACCGTTGTCCTCACGTGACACTTTATGTGTCAAGTTAGACATCGTCATCATCCCACCATTATCCCCCTGCAACACAAATATTGCATCTGAGACCTTACAATTTAACTGGGAACAATATATGGTCATCGTATAGAGCTATTACAAGGTAACATAATATTCTTTGAACAAGAGTGAAAACATTAAATTATACAACCATGATTCACTCTCTTTGATGGTACACATTCTCGGAACTGATGTGATTTGACAAATGGCCATCAAAAACCAAGAAAAAACAAAAGCGTTGGAATACATTGTGGCTCTACTATCTCACTAACTGCATAAACAGATGTAAGTGTGGCAAACTTAGTGTGAGGATTATTTAGTTATTTGTTTGTTTAGTACATTTTTATGAACTTTTAGTTTGCTACTCTTGGTGTTCTGTTGTCCTTTTTCACACGATCATTAGTTACTATGGTGATAGATGTGATCATGACATCTGTTAGTCCTTTAGTTCGTTATCTGTGTAAGTTTTCCCTGCCTTCAGAGTCGGTTATTATTTGTGTTTGAGCTTGTGCTAGACACGCTGGTAAGTTGCCATCTGCACTGTGGATTAACTGTGCTTATTTTGCTTATTAAATACTTTTGTTTTGGAAATTCAGAATCTTCTTCATCTTCGCCTTTTTTCGGCTTTCTTCGCCTTTGTCGCCATTGGCTTTTGGCTTGCTTAGTTTGGGACATTTAATTTTATATTTAACAAAATTATTACAACATTTTTAAGATAAGATTGCAATGATTGCAAGATTGCAACCATGCAATGTCAAAATTATTGAAGTAACCGGGCAACTGTTGAGTAAGACCGTTTTAACGCCAATTTTTACTCGCATTTGGCACTTTGAACCCTTCCTAACAAGCTAAGGCTAGGGACACACAAGACGATTTTCAAATCTTAACCAATCTTAACCAATTTTAACCGATTCGAATCCCGCTCGGAGTGGGTCAAATAGGACCGGTTACGCTTGCTTGCTCTCATTGCCTATTGCAGGTATCCTGCAATATATATGTATCCGATCAAGAGTACGATTTAGGATCGGGAGGCTCCGACTCGATTGGGAGCTGTAAAATTATCATAATGTCACCACACAAATGAGGATTTTTTGGGACAAAAAGTCGGTTGCGACAAGAATTGGGCCATGCAACTGTGATTGTTGGGGGGTGAAAATTGTGCCTTAAATTGGGGTTAAAATCTTCATGTGTGTGGCAAGCATAAGGATGTCCCGCAGATGGCACTGTGAACTAGGGTTGAACAATTAATAATATAACGACATGACAACAAACGATTTTTCACCGCAATGGCTGCGATTACACTTTAGTCATGTGACATGCGAGAGTAAAGCAGTCTGCAGATGAAGCATCAAGCCACGCTACGCATATAGGCCTGGCATAAAGGAAATAACAATGTATATGTAATGTATGTAATATTTGTTATTACAAATATTAATGTGAAAAAAACCTCTGTGGTTAAATGTACTTCCAGTTTCATCTCAAAATGTTTTTTTTTATGATGCAAAATGAATGTAAACACAGTCAGTTCTGTCTTAAGAGATTAAACAGACAGTACAAACCACATCTTATAAACCACATTTCACAAGAGAACTGTGCATTGGTGTGAATGCAGCTTCTTAGATCTCCCACTGTATATTATGTCAATGGGAATAATCCAACAACAGTAAAGCTGAGAAAAATAAAAATCACTCACAGCTCATGAACGGAAAACGTTCAGACAGCCTAGTCTTAAATACTGAGAGCACTCTTTGTTTATTGTTGGTAGTATGTTTTTTTTGTTCTTCTTTATTTACTAGATTTTAAGTTTTGAAGCTATATTAGTTTATATAGCCTATTTAAAATACTTACTTAACATGCACATTTTTTAATTATTTTAAAGATTACTCATTACTTGTGTAATTAAATAAAAAAAGATTTTAAATTCTATTAATACGATTAATTAATAAGAAAAAAAGTAGAATACGTTTTGGAATCAGATCGTGGGGTGCCTAAAGATTCCCACTCACATTCACAATATAGAAGAAAAGACAATAGCAAATTTTGTTTCGTGCCAACTATAATTGGCAGAGTTTTTGATTCTGCTCATTTGCTAAGCTCTAATTTACACCTGTTCAGAGAGTTGACCCTGGCTTCATGGTTACTTACGGCCAAACTATTAGAAAATATCATAAAGAGTAGCTCGGAGAGAAAAAAAGAAAAATTATAAATTAACACCAACATGTAAATGAAAGATCAGATGTAAAACACCTCCAAATGAACAAGGAGTCTCCTGTGAAGCACAGAGCAGCCTCGGGTCGGCTTTTATTCACTTATGTTTCATTCAAATCAACCTCTGGAGAGGAAGAGCTGGAGATAAAAAAAAAGAGGGACTCTAAAAGCCCCTGATCTCACAGAATATTATGTAGTAACTAATAGAATCTAAAGTAAAAGCACAGTCTTGATGGAGACTTTGAATCACTCTCAGTTCAAGGCTTGCCGGCTTTATTTCACACAATAATTGAAAAATGTTCCTTTAATCAAGCGCTCACAAAGCCTTTCTCTGTCGGTGAAATGGTTCATGTGAGTGTTTAGATGGTAGTTTGTATTGTTGATGAACCTATCAAAAGCAAGACATGGAAACAGTTTCAGAGTGCCAAAAAAAACAATAGTTTTAATTATAATTTATACATTTTTGTAAGGGAAGACATTTCACGACACGTCCTCTATCTTGACTCTTAAGTGTTAGGTTGAATACCTCAGAGGTGGTAACATCTGTTCTGTTAAGCTCCTTGAACCCGAGCCACCAGCGTATGTGAACCGGTGGATTACTGGAGGAAGTGTAACAGCACAGATTGATCTCCTGTCCCTCCACAGCTTCAAAGGAGCCCAGTAACGTTACTTCAGCTGGCTCAACTGTGAGCAAAAGTGATTGCCACAACAGAAAGAGAAGCAAGATAAATTGGGTCAGCATATCTTCCTAGCAAATTGTTTAAACACGCTAGTCATGCAACAAAGGATTTGAGGCCATTACAATACGTTCTCATGATGCTCTTACAGTACTGAAATAATGATCTAGCTGATCAATGAAATGGTGAGAAGTGTCTAGAGAGATCTTCTAATAAATGCCCAAATGTTATCAGTATTTGTGTGACTAAATATTCTCAATAAGCTGTATGTGCCAATGACAGTAGATTTGTGATAAGACATGGTTATTTGACTTATAGAATTTGTGGTGACAAGACCACCGTTACAAACCATCCTCTGTTAATGAAATATTACAGAAACTCCAAGTAGCAGCAATTATTGACCTGATTAACTTGTCAGCCATGATACAGCCATGTGTAATTGGCTTATGGTAAGTGACAGTGTGTCATGAAAGATCAAGCTATTGTTTGAAGGCTATGCTGAAAACTACAAGCAACAACAGGCTTTTGGCCTTCTTTGAGGTTTAATGGGTTTTTGAGCAGAAGTTTTTTTAAGATCAATTTTTACTGACTACTCACACATGACGGTAAGAGTGCGAGTGAGGGACATTGGTGAACGAGACACTTCGTTGACGCTTTCGCACTGCAGCACAGCATGATTGTCCTCTGGCTTCACCTCCATTCTCAACATGCTACTGGACCTACGTGACACAACGTCCACCTCCCAGCTAGTGGACAGGACTTCTCCATTCTGAAAAAGAGAAAAGAAGGTACTGACAGACTGACGGACATATTAAGAGACAGACAGATAGACTGAGAGATGATAGATAAATTGACAGACAGACAGACAGACAGACAGACAGACAGATATACAGAGCGAGAGACGGTAGATAGACAGACAACCAGATAGATAGACAGACAGTCAGACCGAGAGACGATAGATAGACAGATAGACAGACAACCAGATAGACAGACAGACAGACATACATACAGACCGAGAGACGATAGATAGACAGATAGACAGACAACCAGATAGACAGACAGACAGACAGACAGACAGACCGAGAGGCGATAGATAGATAGACAGACAGACAGACAGACAGACAGACTGAGAGAATAGACAGACAACCAGATAGATAGACAGACATACATACAGACCGAGAGACGATAGACAGACAGACAGACAGACAGACAGACAGACAGACAGACAGATAGATAGATAGATAGATAGATAGATAGATAGATAGATAGATAGATAGATAGATAGATAGATAGATAGATAGATAGATAGATAGATAGATAGATAGAAAAAGACATTTGTGTCTGAAATCAGTCATCCAGTCAACGCCTTTGCAGACACTAACATTTGCATTAGCTGAAAATTATTAGAGATGTCAGGACTGACACATTCTATCAAACTAAAACGAGAGTCTCTACTGTGAGTCTGTCTGCGGGACACTACATGAATGGACAAGTAGATTTGGCTGTCTAGACTTCACTTGCAAATGATTTAAAGCTTGACATCTTCTCTCTGTCTTTAAACACAGACATTTAATAAAGTTCTTCATTGTAGCTCTCAGCTTTCCCCTTGGCTTGCTGATTTTAGTAATTCACACACACTTGCACAACCTAAATGAATGGTTGAATTACAAAAAAAAATACATTTAACAGTTTCTTAATGTCCTATTTAAGAGAAGAATTTACACAAGGGCAGTCCGGTTAACATTACCCGAGAGCCACGCTCAGAGTGTCTTTACGAAATGTTTAATGGCCTTTATAAGAAAGCACTGCTTTTGTTCATTCCCTGCTCTACGCTGTTATCTTGAGTTAGTCCTCTGACACAGTCTCAGCAGAGTTTTCAGTGACACTGAAGCTTTGCATCACAATTATTAAGTTGTTTGAGATGCCAATGCTTCATAATTTCTGAGGTTGGGAAAATTTAAAGAATATAAAACCACTGGTGCACCTGCCAGATTCTAGCTAGCTTCAAATTACTTCAGCAACCTGTGTTCCAATGTGACCTTACTCTGGCATTACATTCATGGTAATTGGCCAGCAGACCATTTTGGTAAACAGCTCTCACATGGTTGAATGATGCAGTCCATAATTTTTCATCTAACAGCTACCTGTTTAACGTAACATTTGGGCCAATTTATCTAAGTGGCAGTTTCCAGGAATGCAGTACACTTTGGTGTACCATGACTTTTTAGACTTTTTTGGATTGTGAACTATTACATATGTCAGGTAAATTATAAAATTATCATAACTACTTTTCAAACAAATCCTCCACACAAAAGAACGGGTTTGGCCTCTCCCACATCAGAGGTCTTGACTATACTGTATCAAATATGAAATGCTGAAAGGATTTTATGATTTAAATGTTTGGTATAGTCTGCAGAATATTCAATGTTTTATACAATAACAATGTCTTAAACTTTTTAATTTCTATTTTTTAAATGATTAACTATTTAGAAAAAAATATATCGCTGTGTTCTACATTTTGAATAAAACCATATTACCAAATAGTTTCCCTAACTACATGCATGCACATGTGCACACACACACACACACACACACACACACACACACACACACACACACACACACACACACACACACACACACAATTTCTTCAAACTGTGACACACAGGAAGTGACATCATTTGGAACCTTTCTATAGAATGGCAAACATTTTTTATTTCATTTTAATTTTCTTTAAACAAATGTGTTCAATGCATTCGTCAACTCTGTTAAAGGTATAGTTCACCAAAAAATGAAAATTAGCCCATGATTTACTGTGTATGTGACATTCTTCTTTCAGACGAATACAATCGGAGTTATATTAAAAAATGTCCTGGCTCTTCCAAGCTTCATAATGACAGTATGTCTTTGGAAGTCCATCACAGTGCATCTATTCATTATTAAAGTGTTCCACGGCGTTACCAGGCGTCACCAGGTGTTAATAAAGGTCTTCTGAAGTGAACCGATGCGTTCGTGTAAGAAAAATTTCCATATTTAAAACCTTATCGACTAAAATAACTAGCTTCGGGCAGATGGCCGTACGCATCGATTTACGCCAAAAGAGCAACACTTGAACTTGACGCACAGCATAATGAAGGTGAATTGGCTTTATGCACAGCTTCACTACTTCCTGAACTTCAGCCAGCCCTTTGTTTCCTGTCTGTCATTATTGGACAAACTGATTAATTCAGGTGTGCCTGGCCTCAGTAACAATAATCAGGCACACCTGGACTAATCAGTTTGTCCAATAATGACAGACAGGAAACAAAGGACTGGCTGAAGTTCAGGAAGTAGTGAAGCTGTGCATAAAGCCTATTGACGCCTCTCGCGGTTCAAACAAACAGGGCTGGGCAAAAAAAAGTCAATATAAAAGTCAAAACAAAAAAAGTCAAAATATAATGATTATGTAGCCTACAATAATACATACATTTAGCAAAAAGCTCTTTTCTAGGGTTATTTTTTTCTAGTTAACTATCCAGTTCCTGGTCATTGAGTTGCTTTTCTAAATAAAGGTAAATGCAGTGGTGGACGAAGTATTCATTTACTCTTGACTTTTATTTAAGATTTGATTTAACTCAAGACTGTTCTTGTGATGATACAATTGACAAAACGGACATTTTGGCATAAATGTGTGTGTTATTCAAGAGCAAAAAATAACTGGATTGAGAGAACTGGGATTGTCCTGACGCACACGCACACGACGCACAGACAGCGTCCCAGAATCCAGTTCTCTTTCGCGCTTGAATACCGATACCTTGAATACCAGCGAGATACCTGCTCATTAGAACTTTCAGTGAGCTATTTTTAGAGTGTGGGCGCGATTTCTGGACGCATACGCGCAAATTCGGCACATGCTATCTCCTGCTCCTCCGTGGCGATGACGGCGTGTGGTTAGATAAAACATAACAAACGAACTTGAAAGTGGGGGACACACAAACGGGATTTTGAAAAGTGGGACATGTCCCAACCCTGTCCCCATAGGAAATTACACCCGTGTACATACACACACAGACACACACACACACACCTCTGACCACTTTGAATCCATTCGCGCGTCAAGAGCGAAATTGAAGTGCTTAAAAAACAACAGTTTGAAGCAAAATTTACGCGCGTCGGAGGCGGAATCCGATGAAACTCCGGAGGCGAAACCCGTTGCCGGCCATCTTTTTAGCTGTTTTGATGTCCACATGTTCTTGTTCTAGAAATTACAGTGACTGTAGCATTTCTATCGTAAAGAAGTGGACAAATATTAAAGATTAATTTGTATTTACAACTTACCAGGTTGCCCAATCTCCTCACTGACCCTCTTCCAAGCGAGGTCCTTTTTGTTCCTGTCTCTGAACAAATATGAAGTGGAATCGTACAATTCTGGGTAACTGCTTACAGCAAGAATTATTTTTTCCTCCATAGCTGTCAGGGATTTTGGAATGAAAGATTCCGAGCGGGAGTTTACGTCACTTTACCTCCTGAGTGACAGCAGGCAGCTAGGCTCCTGATTGGTTAACGCGGCGCGAATTGACGCCAAAGTTCAAATTTTTCAACTCGGGCGGCAGACGCGAATTCGCGTCAAAAGCGTGAATGCACAAAATGCACCATTCGCGCGAACTTGACGCGCGAATGAGGCGTATTCGCATCTACCGTGCCGCGCTCTACGCCTCTTTCGCGCCGCAGGAATTTTTACGCGCGTAACGCGTCTTTGCATTGACTTAACATTGAAATCACTCGCGCCTGACGCGCTATTCGCGTCCGGTGTGAACGCAGCATAACCGAATTCATTCACTTCATTTTGTTCACTCCTTGCAGATATAGTGCACTCAAATGCCATACACTATATAGGGATTAGTGAACAAGTGAGCAGTTTCGGAGTTCGGACACAGCTACTGTGTCGCAACCGGCTATGTTCGCAACTATCATAACGGCTCTGGTTCGCACTTAGATACAGCCAAATTTAAGTTCAAAACAAAGCGCTGTACTGTGATTGGTGGCTCGTTTGACCAGTTACGTTTTTATTCACTAATAAATAAAAAGGAAGACTAATTTTGTAAATGTAGTAGAGTAAAAAGTAAGATATTTGACTTTGAAATGTAGTGGAGTAAAAGTCTCCCCAAATTTAAATAGGCTACTTCAGTAAAGTACAGATACGCAAAAAAGCTACTTAAGTACAGGAACACATTAAATGTCACTGTTTCGATCAATGATTTCAGCCCTCCAAAACCATTTCACCCGAAAATGAAAATTTCTGTTTCGACCGCAAATTTTCGGTAATTTCGGTGCATCAAATGAGACAGACCCAAGCAAAATTCATGTATTCACACTATAAGAATACAGAAATAACTCTAGACTTATTGGCTTTAAGTTCTGTGGTGGCAAATAAACTTAATCGATGCGAATGTATTACGATGACGCACTTGAATCGAAACAATAGATCACAATGGAGCTGTTCACTACAGGCGCAATCAATCGCAGATCGACAAAGCAAGATTTTTTTCAGACCAGTGTGTAGATTTTTTCCTCATCTCCCCGCGACAAAACAAGCCACCCAATTCACCCTTCGCATGGAGTTTGATTGACAGTTGATCTGACCAATCATAATCTGCCGAATCCGCCATTTTGTCTGACAAAGCACTCAGGAGAGTTAGTAGAGTAACGTCGGTGGACTTGCACCAGAAACAAACGGTGTGTACTGACGTCTTTCCACAGTTGAAACAACATTCCTTCTGATGTTCATTCATTTATTTGATGCTTTGAGGCACTACAGCGATCTGTCACGACATTAAAGAGCCACAGAACGGTATTTATTGCTTAAATTTCTTAAAGAAACAACCAAATTTGAAAGTTGAGACTTTTTCAAATCAAAAGTAACCTGCTCTGTCCTGTCTGTCGGCACGTTGTCAGTGTCCTCTTTGCTCCACAATGTATATTTCACTGCGTGAGAACTAGATTTGTGGCGTGAGAGCTGCCTAGCTTGTCAGACAGCAACAGTAACTAAAGGGGGCGGGTCTTTTTTCAGCTGGTGTTGCACAAAAGTGTGAGAGTGGTGGTGCTGTTTTGAAAACCAGTCTAAACACCAAAGAAAAGATTTCTGGAAGAGATGAGAGAATATATGTTGAGTGTTGTCAGTGGTGTCTAAGAACAGATTTTTTCTTAAATGTTCTTTATTCAGATCACCATTTCTATTCATTTGCACACTGAATTATGTGATCTTAAGAGCTTGGAACGGCATACAGAGCTCTGTTTTCTTCCGTGCGTGTCTGTTATGAGTCAGAGAGCTCATTCGCTCTAGAGTTGTCAATCATATTAAGTATGTAATCATAACTCCTGCCCTTCCAAATGACGACGTTGTATTCATTACCTCGTTCTGAGTTCCACACTGTTACGCACATAAACAAATGAGAGTAACCCTTATTGTAAAGTGTTACCAATCAAACAAAATAATGTAACACTTTATTTTACTGTGTCCCTGGTGCACATTTTACATGTAATTACTATAGTAATGACAGTCAATTATGCATAGAGACACGTAACTAACGCTAAACCAAACCTTAACCCTAATTATATAGTAAGACATGTAGTTAATTACTTAGTACTTAATTGTGTAATTACACTGTAGCAAGGACACCTTAAAATAAAGTGTAACCGAAAAAGTTTATTTCATTTATGGGAAATATAAGTTTAATCAATAACTACAAGCCAAACACAAGGTCTTAGTTTGTATCCTGTGCAAGTAAAGGTAAAGGCTAAGTAATTATTTCTGAAAAGGAAAAGGGCAACCGATGAAGAATTTCGTATATTTCTCTCACCTTAATCCAATGCAGAGTGGCTAAAGGGTTGCCCCCATAGGATATGCACACCACCCTCAGAAAGGAACCAGCTTTGACCTCTTCATTTTCTAATCCCATGATCACCGGAGCCTGCGGGGGAACTGAACGAATGAAGTCACAAGAGAAAGAAGGGTTACAACATCAATAGATAGAAGTTTGAATCATTTGTATGTATTCGCAGGGATCACAGCACGGCTCACAGCACGGCTCACACTACTCTTAGTAAAAAATGAAATGAGTGCAGTTCATGTGCGAAAAGGAGGGAAAATATTATTAAAACAAAAGATCTTGTCTTTGTTCAGTGAAGATGGGCATCTTTTCATGTTAGAGCCAGTCATGAGAGATGAAATGGAAGAACAAAGAGCAAGATAGAAAAAACGACCACTAGATTCAGCATCACAGCATCAGGAAGCGCACGGCTCTATTCTAGTCTCGTACAACATTGTTAAATCGAGGACATTTAACGCCAGTGCAGCGGGAAGACATTGCTTGTCCCTTTGATGAAACCATTAAGAGTAAAGAGCGACCCACACACTGGCACCAGTCCATAAACCAAAATAACAGATGTTTAAACCGTAATAAGGCAATGTGGAACATGAATAAATTACAGTGGAGCTGAATAATACATTTGCCATCAAATAAATTATGGGGCAGGGCCGCTCTTTGTTATTGCTCCAATCAGTTTGGAAGTGGACGCGATGGACGGATGAGAGTCTGCTGTGACAAAGTGCCGTCTTGCTTACAATCTGCTGCAGATGAAAATGGCCAGTGGAAAGTTGGATTTGATGGGCCAGGCGTGCTGAGTAAGGCAGCGTTGCTGGCCATCGGTTCTGCTACATTAGCACTTATTGCACTGGCTGGGCAGTAATGGAACCATGAGCTGGGGTGAGTGAAGGGGGGCAATGCTTTAACGCATAAATTTAGCGAGCAGAGAAAATGTGATTGGCGTTTCGGGGGAAGCTTATGCCTGTGAAATGCATCATATCACATGGATTTTGTGCATTAGGTTGCATTGGTTTTCAAAGCTCACCTAATAACATAACAGATAAGCTTACAGACTTAACATGGAAAAAAAAATGTGTGATAAAACATGATGCCCTAAACTGATTTGAAAGGACTTTAGTATTTCAATTTAAAGTCAATATGAAATGGAAATCAAACCTACTTGGTACAAAATGGCAACTTGTCTCAGTGTTTATTGTCCATACTATATAAGTCATTGGGGTCCAATGTTGTTTAGAACCCCATTTACAGTACTTTCATTGTAAAGTTCTTACAAAAAAAAAAAAACACAACAACAAAAATCTTCTTTTATACTCTGCATTTATACAGGTTTGAAACGTCATGAGGGTATGGAGGCTCTAAGTGGACATGGTGATGTAAAAAGTATGATATGGGAGGAAAAATATATTATGTCAATACTTTTGCGTACGCTTGAAAAACGTTTGCCCTCTCTCGCAAAACATTTGCGTTCTCTTGCAAAAGTATCACGTTCTCCCAGAGAAACCTTGAGTTCTTTTGCAAAACATTTGCATTCTCTTGCAAAACATTGGCGTTCTCCCAAGAAACTTTGCGTTGCATCCCATCTCATATTATTTCCATCACAAAAGCTTTGCGAGTGAACGCAAAGATTCCTGGGGGGATGGAAAACGTTTACGAGAGAACGTAAACGCATTTAAATATAATGTTTTCTCCAATGTCCCTTTAGGGGGATGAGTAAATTATAATGAATTCCCATTTTGGGTGAATATTTACTTTAATGAGGTGTTTATTTCTGATCCAAACCTTAAATATATATATATTTTTGTAGGTGTCACCTAATGTATTTAGATTAATTTAAATAACATTTTTGACTACCAATCAGCTCTAAATTAAAAAATCTAAATGTTTTCCTCACCAAATGTCCTGTTTCATATTGTGGAGGTGAAAATGGTTTGCAAACAGCATTTAATGTTGACTTTAATGGTTACTGGTAGTTGTTACCCTCTTAGAGTGAAGGGGACATTTCTTCCCACAGTGAAAGGACAAGGAGTACTACTTGACAGGAAAAAAAACCCAATTGGCTACGAGTCACGAAGCTGTGACATGAACTTGGCACTATGAGAGCAAAAATGGTTGGTTAAAGTCTTGGTGATTTTCATTATTTACAGTATGCACTTCATTTAATTACACTCTGCTTGAACTGAGATTTCAAATACCAAATTCAGTGGCTCTTCACATCACACACATGAATAAAAAATGCACATATCACTATTAATTATTAAGAGCACTCAATTGTAAACACATTCAGTGTGAATTTAAACAATGCAGGTTTCTTACAGTATACCCTCATGGTCATGCCAGTCTCAAGAGCTCGAGGGGTAGCTGGGTTCTTCGCTCGACACGTCAGTCGCCGTGTGTCGTACGAGCTATGTGCCCTGATGCTGTAAGAGAGAGCGGGACACTAAACACTTCACACCCCCAGTGTTGCCACAATTACCCACAACCCCACTTATCTCATAACTTTACTCATTTGCCAGCCTGGAGCATTGCCAGTGTACACTTAACTGTACCTAGCCTCCAAGATTTGATTGTTCAGCAATACCATACTCAAGAGTGCAGCGCAAGTGGAATGCAGAAAATACATGTTTCAGATATTCTGAGGATTTCATGGATTTCAAGATTTGCCCATAGACTAAACATTTATGAGGCTGCATGCAAAGAAAATCCTTGGTCAGTCTAGGTAATTATGCTGCATAGAAAGCCGAAAAAGAGGTTCTAATAAAGACAACTTGGTTTAACATACTGAAATGGGGAAATCATTCAAAAAGTCCAGGCTGTTCATTTGCATACAATGAAAGTGAATGAATTACTGAGGCTGTCAAGTTCTAAAAATGAAGAAAAGAAAAAAGAACCATAAATTGGCACTTTGGTGCTATATTTCAAGTCTTCTGAAGCCACAAGACAGCTTTGCATGGAAAAAAAAAATGCAGATATTTAGGTCATACCTCACTTATAAAAGTTCCTCTCTGCAGACCTCCGTTACTAAATCTAAAAGGTAATTTTAGAACTTGAAACAAAGGAATGCTGAGTCGCTTTATGGAAACTTATTGTATTATATATAGAGTATTATGTAAGGAATAATTGACGTTACACCTCGGTTGTGCATTATTTTTCGAATAATTCAACGGCCCGGAGTCAATTATTCCGTTTATACTATGGTTACCACACCTCAAAACATTGTTCAGATGATGTATTTCAAGATGTTTTTTTTCAGGTTTCTGTCCTAAAAACACTCTTGTGTGTGGGACTAAATTCTTACGCATCTCATCACAAGCCTCTATTGCAAACAAAACATCATTTTAGAGCTAGTTATGGAGGCTTCAGCCATTGACAGCAGACTAATACAGTTATTAGAGAGAGAGTGTGAGAGAGAGAGAGAGAGAGAGACAGAGAGAGAGAGAGAGAGAGAGAGAGAGAGAGAGAGAGAGAGAGAGAGAGAGAGGGAGAGAGAGAGAGAGAGAGAGAGAGAGAGAACGTGTGTGAATTACCACAATCTGTGCGTTTGCCTGCATCTACTAATAGCAAAACTACGTTGATTTGCACCTTGCTAGTGAGAAACGTCATGTAGCAACTAGGAACATGAACTAAACCAGTTGCGTAATATTATATTGAAAGTATACCAGTTTATACTTTGGAGATTTAACTTAACTACAGTGCCTTATGATGGGGTAAGTTAAAATGCTGGCTCAATTCACCCCACAGCATGTGGTTCACTTTGCCCCATAGCTGCCATTTTGGACAACACTAGGTAGCTTACATATTCAGGCTAATTTTTAGCTAAATGATTTGCATGGTTTTATACATCACTATATCACCAATACAAATAAATATTTTTAGACTTGGACAAATTTTCTATGATGCAACAGCCAAAACATCTGACAAACCCAAAAACAGTATTTAAAGTACAACCCATCAAAATCAAAATTTGTTAATATTTACAAAATACAATTATGTTGGTCAGTGAAAACATTGGAAAACTTTTCTTTGTACTTTTGTCAGATAAAAAAAGTTTAAATATAATTAACAAATCACAGATTATTGATTTTATTGCATTTTACAAAATGTCGAAGGGGAACTGTAATGCGGTCAAGACTGCCTGGAACTATATCTGTACGTTTCCTTGAAAACAATTGCAGAACTTTACCTTAGAACTTTCGTCAACCAATCAGAATCAAGCATTCAAAAGCCCCGTAGTAGGGATTTTAAACAATAGCCTCTGGTGGAACGGCAACGGCATTCTGGAGTTCTATTGCGCATGCTTAACTGATAACCATCTTCGCTTAACCGTCTTCTACACATACTTGAGGTGTAAATAACTACATTTTTGCCTAACAAACTACATTTCGTGACACAACAATAGTAGTATTTTAAAAAATATGGTGAATTTGCTCGACCACCATTACAGTTGCAGCAAGTGGAGGGATACAAACGATTAAACGGTTAGAGTGCTGATACTGGGGGAATATACTGTATATTAGAAAGAAATCATAAAGTTTTTGAATGACATGACGGTGGATAAACGAACTTCTCATTTAAATGTAAAAAAAAGTGTAATTTTAGCGGCATCTAGTGGTGAGGTTACGAACTGTAACCAACATGTTATGGTGGCCGACAGGAGAAAAAAAAAATGTCGGCATCTGAGACAGCAGAGAGTAGCCAGTTAAGCGATGACGTTTCTTTACAAAGATAAATTAAGAAATTAGGTTTATTTAATTATTTAGTGAAAACGATATGTTATCGCAAATATTATTGTTACTTGTTCATCATTGTGTCAGTGTTTTATTAGCTGACTTTGGTTAGCTTTGCACGAAGAACAACATAGTGACGAAACGCATTTGTCCATTCAGGGCTACCGTAGAAACATATTGCCGCAAAATGGCGACTTAATGTGTAAGGGGAACCGCGGTGTATGTAGATAGAACTGGCTCATTCTAAGGTAATAAAAACATAACAGTTCATTATGTTAGGTCTTTATACACCACTGTCAACAGATCCTCCTAAATATCACACAATGCACCTTTAAATACCTAATTCACATGCTGGTTAAATGAATTTTTTTTTCTTAACTAACTCCATCGACCACTGTTTCTTTTGCCTTTATACACATTATTTAAAATCTTATCCTAGGTATTTTCTAATTTCAAAAAGAGAAATTCTCAAGGTCATACATTCAAATGTAAGTGGTGAAGGGGATTCAATTGCAAATATATATTTTTTAACTTTATTGTTTGCACACAAACTTACATGACTTCAGCATGAGTTTGTAAAAGCTTATCCTGTGAGCCTGACATTGTAAAAGAATCAGTTTCCGTCAGCTCCTCTCCATCTGAGAAAGGGGAAAAAAAGCACAACAGTTTTAGAGTCAGTAAGCTGCCTCAGGGTACTTCTTGCCAAGAGATGGTGTGACACAAAATTAGTAAATGAATCATGAAATCTTTTGGATAGAGTTTACAGCCACTGCTTTGAAAGCTCCCAAAGAGAGTTTTCATCTTTTTTCGGCGTTGTGTATCAACAGTGTAATTGTCTCATAAGAGCTATACTTAATGGACGTAAGAAAGAGTGGGGCTCTTAAGTGATGGCGTACCTCTGAACATGGTGATTTCTGCAGGAGGTTTTGCATCAGGAGCGATGCAGGTCACCGTGTATTCGTTTCCCTCCACCCACGGCTCATCAGACTCCAGCTGGAAGTACGGCTGTGAGGGCGGGACTTAGACAAGAGAGAGAATGAAGAGAAGGTGAGGAGAGATTAACCTGCAGGGGATTGTCACAATATATTATTTTATTGCAAGCTGTGAACTCATTTGGTGTCTGGTTGAAGAGATATTTCAGAGCTTTAAACACACACACACACACACACAAACACACACACACACACACACACACACACACACACACACACACACACGTTTCTGAGCGAGCTACTGAGCGAGTTAAAATGTATGACATTTCTCCATAAAGTAAGCTAAATTTAAAGGATTTTGGCAACATAATGAAAACCTGTTTCAAACAAAAAGTATTTAATTTTTTGTATATGTGTGGGGAAGCACATTTAACATTCAATTGTATCATTAATTATAAAAAGTAATGTGATAAGAAAAAAATTAATTAATATTATCTGTACATCTTATAACCTCTTATACATACATTTTGGGCCCAAGCCCTGAAAGGGTCAATTTTTGAAAACCATAGAAAACCCTATTGGTTTCCTTAGGATTATTATTTAAAAAAAATGTCGAGGTTTTTGCCACTTTTGGGGTCCTTAACATGCTTGAAAACTCTTGAAACTTTGCTTGAAACCATTAGTGCTAGGCTGAAGCTGGTACCCGGGCGTGACGGGGGGCTCGACAGCGCCCCCTGAAAAGGGGTCCGAACCCTATATCAAACATGCTTGCCTATAATAATATGAAACTCGGTACACATATAGATCTCAAAGGGGCCGAACAACTTTCGTACTCTAAGTTTTACGCCAGCCCAACAGGAAGTCGGCTATTTAGGGTTGTTTGGAAACGAATGCTATGGAATTCTAAATCCTCCTCCTAGGGAAATCATCTGATCGCCACCAAACTCGGTGTGCATGAAGTCAAGTCATTGAGGATGATAAAATGACAGCGGACTTTTGAAATCTCAAACGGTTTGGCCATGGAGAGAAAACAAATTTATGGTGAGAAACGAGAAACAGGAAGTGTGTTATAGCTTCAGCATATATTAACTAATCTTGATGAAACTTCAGCAGTGTGTTCGTTGTAAGAGGCCGATCACATGGAGGTGACTATTGTGAGTCAAAGTTATAGCGCCACCAAGTTATAGCAGGGAAAGAAATTCTCACTTTATTTGCGGGGCGGGTTGGGGCGGGTCATTCAATTTGTTTTTGTTTTTTTTTAAATCCATGTATGTTTTGTGCAATTTCCAGCCTATATTAAATATTTGGTAATATCTATTTTCATATTGTATTAGCTTCTTTGATAAGGTTACAACATGAAGGCCGTAGCACTGTAACTTGCGTGATGTCCCCAAACCTTTGGCGTCACGTGATACGTCACGAAAGCGGCGCGCCAAGCACTGCAGCTCACGCCGCCAGCCACAACAAAAATGGATAAATAAAAGTGAAGATGGAAGATGAGGTGCGGGAGAAATTGAGGTCAGGAATTTACATAACTAAAAGAAAAAAAAGGTCAGGCTGCTAAATCTAATGTTTGGGACCGGTTCTCAGAAATAGTTGCAGCAGAAGGCAACAGCAGTATCGGCTATGTTAAGTGCAACTCGTGTGAAATAATATACAAACACGAGAGCCACAAGTGCTGGGGTTGTAAAAATAGATACAGTGGTGTGGGGCGTGCTGGGGCGGGCTGGGGCGGGACCTGCGGGTTGAAAAAAAACCCCGACCCGGGCATCACTAGTGTATGTGTGATTGTGATTGTGTCTGTTACACTGACAAGAGTTTAACCCTTGATAAAGTTTATGGCCTTGTCTTTTTGGATATATATCTTTTTTTAGTACAAAATATGCATATAACCCATATATGTTAAATGTATTATTTGCTTTAAATTAAATTACAATTGTATGTTTGGTAACTGAACCTGAATTAATTTAAAATTTTAACTAACTGTCATGAGTTTAGTCTCTGTTTTTGTCTTGTTTCATGTGTTACAGTGAGGGCGGCAGTGGCTCAGCGGTTCATGTAGATTGTCTATCAACCGAGAGGTTGGTGGTTCGATCCCCAGTTCCACCTGACCAAGTGTCGAGGTGTACATATTGCCTCACATTCACCCATTCACTCACTCATTCATACACCGACGCCGGTGTCAGCTGGGGTTAGGTGTCCATGTGATTCGTTGAGGACAACAACATCATTATTTCTGACTCCCCAGGATTAAACCTCCAGCAACCATCTCTCTCAGAGACAAAGCAGGTCGTCCTGAGGCTGAACCCGATCACCAGATCCAGTAAAGAGTTAGGTCCGGCGAGACAGTTCTCCGATTGAGCCAGTTGAGGAGCTCCGGCTCATCAATTTTGCTGCGGAGCTCATCCCTCTACAGCGTACTACAGTGAGCAAGTAGGTGTCCATGAGCAAGACACCTAACCCCAGCTGCTCCCGACGAGCTGGATGGCGCCTTGCATGGCTGACACCGGCGTCAGTGTATGAATGAGTGAGTGAATGGGTGAATGTGAGGCAATATGTAAAGTATTTGGCCCTGGTCTGCTCGACGTTGCGAAAGAGGCGTGGGAACAACAGCAGCCCACCCCGCACCAGTCCCTAGTCGAGCACGTCGCCGAGATGAGACAACGGGTCGACCGTGTCATGCCCCTAGTCCGGGAACATCTGGTACCGTACAGCTCATCCCCGAGAGTTCCAAACGGGCGATCGGGTTATGCTGTTAGTCCCCACCGCAGCCTGTAAGTTCCTGGCCACTTGGCAGGGGCCGTATACAGTTGTAGAGAAAGTGGGACCTGTAACGTACCGAGTACGGCAACCTGGAAGACGGAGCCCTGACCAGTTATACCACGTAAACCTGTTGAAGAGGTGGGTGGGGACCAGAGAACAGACCGTAGCTCTTGCCACCGTCGAGTCCGTTTTGGTGGATACCAACCCCAGTCTGTCGGGGGAACAAAAGGCTGAGCTGGGGCACCTGATTGGTCAGTTTTCGGATGTATTCTCTACAGTCCCCGGGCAAACCAGTCTGGTACTACACGACATTATAACCCCGCTGCGGGTCATCGTAAAACAACGGCCCTATCGTATTCCAGAGGCTAGTCGGCAGGCTATCGAGGAGGAAATCCAGAAGATGTTGAAGTTGGGGGTGATCGAACCATCACGCAGCCCGTGGTCCAGCCCAATCGTCCTGGTCCCGAAGCCAGATGGCACCCTCCGCTTTTGCAACGATTTCCGCCGCCTCAATGAAGTCTCGGAATTCGACGGATACCCAATGCCCCGGGTGGATGAACTCCTAGACCGCCTGGGAAAGGCCCGGTATATTTCCACTCTGGACCTGACGAAGGGTTATTGGCAGGTACCCCTCTCAGAAAGCGTCAAGCCGAAAACCGCCTTCTCAACCCCAACTGGCCACTGGCAATATCGGACCCTTCCCTTCGGGCTTCACGGGGCACCAGCCACGTTCCAGAGGCTGATGGACATCATCCTTCGGCCACACCAGCAGTACGCAGCAGCATACATCGATGATGTAGTCATTCATTCGGAGCGTTGGGAGGACCACCTAGACCATCTGCGGAGGGTGCTTACGGATCTTCGAAGGGTTGGACTCACCGCCAACTCACGCAAATGTCACCCGGCCCTCTTCGAGGCAAAGTACCTGGGCTTCCAGGTCGGACGGGGACTCATTAAGCCACAGGAGAAAAAGGTGGAGGCCGTCCGCGCCGCCCAAAGGCCCGGAACGAAGACCCAGGAGCAGGCTTTCCTGGGTTTAGCAGGATATTATCGCTGCTTCATCCCCAACTTCTCCTCGTTAGCCGCCCCCCTGACAGACCTAACCAAAAAGTGGCAGCCTGAGGGCGTCGCCTGGAGTCCCGAGGCAGAAGAGGTGTTTCAGCGAATCAAAGATGCCCTGACGGAGGAACCGGTCCTGCACACCCCCAATTTCGGCTGCCCCTTCCTGTTGCAGACGGATACGTCCGAGACAGGGTTGGGAGCCGTCCTGTCCCAAGTCACGGAGAGAGATTAGCAGGAAGCTGACAAAAGCCGAGAAGAACTACGCCACGGTTGAGAAAGAGGCTTTGGCAATAAAGTGGGCAGTCCTGGAGCTACGGTACTACCTGCTCGGCCGTAAGTTCACCCGCCTCACAGACCACGCACCCCTTCAGTGGATGGCCAAGGCCAAGGATACCAACGCCAGAGTGATGCGGTGGTTCCTTGCGCTCCAGGACTTCTGCTTCATCGTCCGCCACCGAGCCGGAGCCTCCAACGCCAATGCCGACGGACTCTCGCGGATTTGGTCAGCCCTTACAGGTCTGTCAGGGGTCACTCCCCACCCACCCCCAGATTCCCCCTTGTTGCTTCCGTATTTTTCCACCAGGACCAGGACAACGCTTGGGGGGGGGGGGGGGGGGGTAACTTAATGGCAGACAGGAAGTAATCAGCAACCAAGGAGACTAACTAGGATGCAATCAAGACTAAACTTAACTGAAGCACTTTAAACACGAAAAACAACATAATCCTGCAATGATGTGTTTGACATTGGATTTCTGAACATAAATTAATAAACGATATCAATTTACCAGCAAGCATATCATGTAATTAATTCAACAAATACTCTATTATTTCACCCAATAAGTGCCAAATTTTTAACATCAAAATTGAAGTGCATAATTTTTTGCCTTTTGATTATGCTCTTTTTTAACAGGTTTTCCTAACACTCTGTAAAAAAATATGTTCAAACTTCCTTTTAGGGAAAATGAAAGTAGTGATGCCTAGTAATGTTGACGCTGCAAATTAAACTGGGATAGGAGAAAGTATTTATTTAGTGAAAACATCACATACTTAATTTGTAAGGGTAGATTTAGGTTTGGTTTACACCGTGTCCTGACCAAACCAATGAAAGCTATTTCTTTCATGTTAAGGGCATTCACACTGACAGCACTGCGGAACAAAGCGACCAGAAGTCATTCATTTTCAATGAGAGCTGGTGATCTGAGGCAACATTAGGGAGAGATGAATTTAAGAAAGTTCATCTTCATGCAAATGCACACTGACAATGCAGCGAATGTCAGTGGGAGTGCCGATAAGTTCTGAGTGGTTTTTAGCATGTTGCATGTGACTGCAAAGTTAGGTAACACTTTATTTTACAGTGTCCTTGTTACATATGTTGCATGTACTTACCATAGTAATAACAGTAAATTATGCATAATTACTTGGAACTAACCCTCAACCAAATCCTAATCCTACCCTAACTCTATAGTAAGTACATATAGTTAATTATTTTTACTCAGTACTTACATATATAATTACACTGTAACAATGACACCTTAAAATAAAGTCTAACCCAAAGTTATTCTGGCCAAGTCAAAATAGTCTACCATCTTTACCCTATGATATGGCTCAGGTCCATCCTTCAATGTAAATCTGACAGATTTATACCTTCTTTATTGTCTGGCAGGAAATACAATTGTAAGTCTGATTGCTTTGAAGAGTAATAGCATCCTACTTCTTCACAAGGCACCAGTGTTGTGCCTGGACGCGTTCATTGAACAATAGTTCATGAACTCGTTCATATTTTGGGCGAACGTGAACTGAACGTACTGTATTACTGCCTGATGAACGTTACTGTGAACTCGTTCATTCTGGTGTCTGTGAACGACAGCACTCTCAGTTTAACTTCGTTCAATAGGGTGCCAGATTTCTATAGAGCCTTCCAGGCAAAAACATGGCTAAAACACACCGTAAACAGGCCTTAATATGCAGCGGAAAAAACACCCAATCTGGCAACACCAGCCACCAGGTTCGCAACGCCGCATGCGTCATCAAAACAAAAAGCAGCAAAGAGGCGTTGTATGATCATTTAAACGAGCTTTATGACAAGGTCGGTGAGGATGGGAAAAATCTTACATTTCTGTGCAAACTTTGCCCGCCGATAAAATAATTGCTGTCTGTGGTTCTATATTAGCCTGGTCCCACCAGACTCTCGTACATTTCATTTAATTTGTACATAGAGTCTGGCACCGCTCCATTCACAAGCGTTAACTTCCTTGTAGGCGGGTACTCTATTGCAGTGGTTCTCAACTCCAGTCCTCGGGACCCACTGCTCTGCACATTTTGTATGTCTCTCTTATCTGACACACTCAGTTCAGTTCAAGGAGTCTCTCCTAACGAGCTGGTGATCTAAATCAGATGTGTTAAATATGGAGACATAAAAAATAGATTTTTGACTATTGAAGTCTAAAACTATTGGATCTGCCTAGAGTCACTCTGGATCTGCCATAAACAATCCCTAACGTTTGGTCGTGACGTATGCCTAGCGTTCGCCTTAGCCAACTCATTCACCACTAACGGAGCGAGCTGGAAAATCAAACTTTAACTTCTTGATATTCGGCAGCGTTGCCACAACAGACCAAATGGCTTCACTCGCATCTTTCTCCGCTGCCATTACTGAACTGCAACTCAAAATAGCACACGACATCAACGTCATCGTTCTCAGCCAGTCCCTCTGTTCGCTGATTGGCCCAGTAAAAAAATGATTGCAGAAAACCAAAGGCCCAGTCCCAATTCGCCTACTTATACTACGACCTAAAAGTATGTACACTTTTTGTGAAGACAAAGTACATACTTTTGAGTGTGTAGCAAAAGAGTAAGCAAGCTTTGGGACATACTGTCATGCCACCTTTAACGGACAGCTCTGTCGCGTGTTCCTGTCACCGTAACCTGCCCTGTCAATCATCTTGTCGCAGTTAAAATCCTCCATTCAATATAATTTTATTTCCTACCATTTCGGAGAGCACGTTTCATCTGCCAGTCGTGGGTCTTTCATGCGGAGACTCTCTGTCACATGCCTGTCCTGTCTTGTGTTGCACATGGGTGTTTTGTTATTGTGGGCCATGTGCTCTTGTCCTTGTCTGATCCCTCCCCCTCGTTACCTGATTATTGTTTGAGTTCTTCCACCTGTCCCCTCTTGATTTGTTCCCTTCTTAAGTCTCCTCTTGTTTGCAGTCTTTGTCGGATCGTTGTCTAATGTTTCCTGTTCCCTGTGATCCTCCTGTAAGTTTCATGTTCTGTTTTTGTTTTATATGTATTAGTTATGTTTTCCCCCTCGTGGGTTTTGTTTTGTGTTTATGTTTTCTTTTGTAAATAAATATAATTTCTCCTGCACTTGAGTACTCACACTTTTTTCCTTACCTGTTCCGTGACATAACGATCCGACCTAATGAGGACTCAGCGGAGAAGAGGGGCCATGCCAGGGACTGTTCACGCTCCGTTTGCCCAGCGAGAGACTGTTCACGTCACGTCTGCCCAGCGAGAGACTGTTCACGTCACGTCTGCCCAGCGAGAGACTGTTCACGTCACGTCTGCCCAGCGAGAGACTGTTCACGTCACGTCTGCCCAGCGAGAGACTGTTCACGTCACGTCTGCCCAGCGAGAGACTGTTCACGTCACGTCTGCCCAGCGAGAGACTGTTCACGTCACGTCTGCCCAGCGAGAGACTGTTCACGTCACGTCTGCCCAGCGAGAGACTGTTCACGTCACGTCTGCCCAGCGAGAGACAGTGTACGCTCTGTCTGCCCAGTCAGAGACTGAGCACGTCCAGTCTGCCCAGTCAGAGACTGAGCACGTCCAGTCTGCCCAGTCAGAGACTGAGCACGTCCAGTCTGCCCAGTCAGAGAATGAGCACGTCCAGTCTGCCCAGTCAGAGACTGAGCACGTCCAGTCTGCCCAGTCAGAGACTGAGCACGTCCAGTCTGCCCAGTCAGAGACTGAGCACGTCCAGTCTGCCCAGTCAGAGACTGAGCACGTCCAGTCTGCCCAGTCAGAGACAGATCCGGAAATGCCCATTTGTGTGGCCGCCAAGGCACTTACGGACTATCTGGAGCGTCTGGCTCGGATCCTGGACATGCCCGTGTCTGCTGTTCCAGAGCCGGACCCAGTGTCTCCTGTTTCAGAGGCGGAGCCAGTGTCTGCGGTTCCAGAGCCAGAGGCAGAGCCAATGCCTGTTCTGGAGACAGAGCCAGTGCCCGTTCCAGAGCCGGAGGCAGAGCCAATGCCTGTTCCAGAGCCAGAGCCGGAGCCAGTGCCTGTTCCAGAGCCAGAGACCGTGCCTGTTCCAGAGCCGGAGACCGAGCCAGTGCCCGTTCCAGAGCCGGAGACCGAGCCAGTGCCCGTTCCAGAGCCGGAGGCAGAGCCAGTGTCTGTTCCAGAGCCGGAGCCAGTGTCTGCTGTTCCAGAGCCGGAGGCAGAGCCAGTGCCTGTTCCAGAGCCAAGGCCTGTTCCAGAGCTGGAGCCAATGTCTGTTCCAGAGCCAGCGCCTGTTCCAGCGCCAGAGCCAGTGTTTGTTTCTGTGTTTGTGTTTGTTCTTGTGACTGTTACAGTTCTTGTGTCTGTTCCTGAGCCGGTGTCTGTTGTTCCTGAGCCGGTGTCTGCTGTTCCTGAGCCGGTGTCTGCTGTTCCTGAGCCGGTGTCTGCTGTTCCTGAGCCGGTGTCTGCTGTTCCTGAGCCGGTGTCTGCTGTTCCTGAGCCGGTGTCTGCTGTTCCTGAGCCGGTGTCTGCTGTACCTGAGCCGGTGTCTGCTGTACCTGAGCCGGTGTCTGCTGTACCTGAGCCGGTGTCTGCTGTTCCTGAGCCGGTGTCTGCTGTTCCTGAGCCAGTGTCTGCTGTTCCTGAGCCGGTGTCTGCTGTTCCTGAGCCGGTGTCTGCTGTTCCTGAGCCGGTGTCTGCTGTTCCTGAGCCGGTGTCTGCTGTTCCTGAGCCGGTGTCTGCTGTTCCTGAGCCGGTGTCTGCTGTTCCTGAGCCGGTGTCTGCTGTTCCTGAGCCGGAGCCACCGTCGTGGCCGCCCGATGGGGGGTCTTCACCGCCCTGGCCGCCCGATGGGGGGTCTTCTGCTTCGCCCTGGCCGCCCGATGGGGGGTCTTCTGCTTCGCCCTGGCCGCCCGATGGGTCGTCTGCTTCGCCCTGGCCGCCCGATGGGTCGTCTGCTTCGCCCTGGCCGCCCGATGGACTGTCTGCTTCGCCCTGGCCGCCCGATGGACTGTCTGCTTCGCCCTGGCCGCCCGATGGACTGTCTGCTTCGCCCTGGCCGCCCGATGGACTGTCTGCTTCGCCCTGGCCTCCCAGGACTAAGCGTTCTGTCCCTCCCGTCCCGCCCTGGTCCGTCCCTCCCGTCCCGCCCTGGTTCGTCCCGCCCTGGTCTGTCCCTCCCGTCCCGCCCTGGTCTGTCCCTCCGGTCCCACCCTGGTCTGTCCCTCCCGTCCCTCCCGTCCCGCCCTGGTCTTATGGAGCGTCTGGTAGCCGCTCCGTAGGGAGCGGGTAATGTCACATGCCTGTCCTGTCTTGTGTTGCACATGGGTGTTTTGTTATTGTGGGCCATGTGCTCTTGTCCTTGTCTGATCCCTCCCCCTCGTTACCTGATTATTGTTTGAGTTCTTCCACCTGTCCCCTCTTGATTTGTTCCCTTCTTAAGTCTCCTCTTGTTTGCAGTCTTTGTCGGATCGTTGTCTAATGTTTCCTGTTCCCTGTGATCCTCCTGTAAGTTTCATGTTCTGTTTTTGTTTTATATGTATTAGTTATGTTTTCCCCCTCGTGGGTTTTGTTTTGTGTTTATGTTTTCTTTTGTAAATAAATATAATTTCTCCTGCACTTGAGTACTCACACTTTTTTCCTTACCTGTTCCGTGACACTCTCCTCATGTGTTTGCAATTTGAATAAATTATGCATTTAAAAGGGAAATGGCTAAACGTATTTTTACAAAAGTTCACAATGCTGCTGCAGATACAATACAATTTAGACAACGTTGAATAAATACCCTTTCGTCAGGTTAGATACTGATAATTAATCACTCAAACCCCTTCATCTAAATCTCTCTACATAACCGCCGGACTCGCACGTCCTCCATGTCTGTAATTTTTTAACACTTTTCACTCGTGTTTGTAGTTCTAACCGAATCCTCGTCCAACACGCGATGGGTTGTGGGCCACTGCGGATTCTGACCGGAAATAGTAGACCATCCGGGTATCTTTGGAATACTCATTTCAACATACTGGGATTTACGATGTACTAATTTCTATTTTTAAATACTATTTAGGACGGATAGTATGCAAATTGGGACTGGGCCAAAGACTACAGCACAATCCCGGACGTAGTACTGAAGGAAAATGAAAAGTGTAAGCTACATTACTTTGTATCTTATGTTATGGCCCCGTAGAAGCCGTTTTTCAAAAAATAGACTAACGATTGCGTCATAACCACGCGACTCTCTGTCGCACTTCGAGAGAAATTACCGTATAGACAGGAGGAGAAGCTCGCAGGCAATCTTTTACTATCTATGAGGCAATCGGGGGGACATAGAGGCATAAAGTCAAGGGAGAAGCCCATTGATAGAGAGTCCATAAAAGCAACAGGACAAAATATTTCAACAACGTTTTTGAGGAATTAGGTGATTCAGATTTGACTCGGCACAGCTACTAGAAGATTTACAACTTTCAAACTGTCGTCACGCTCAGTTTGAGCCTGTGCAGTACGCTCAGTCATCGGGAAGTGAGTGCTTTAATTGGGCTTCAGTTTTCTCCGTTGAAATCAAGGGGGTTGCTATGGGGTCTATGGCTTGTGCGGCATGCTTGGTTTTGACTGTAAAAAAAGATTTTAGCCCCTTCGCTCTCTTCCATTGGTGAGAAGTGAAGCCGCCAGTGTCCAGATATGGCACTGAAATCTTGGGACTTGAGTCTATGCAGTTGCAATCTCGGGACCAGACCTGCGCAGAAGTGAGCAGGAAGTAAAGCCGCAAAATCAACTCCCCGCCCTCACTCTTGCCGAATGCACTCTCCCAGCAGTACCTGCACTTTTTTTTAAGTGGCCTATGTCTGCTCCGTTCCTCCGTTCTGCTCTAATTTTGATGTCTGTTGATTGCAGTACGACAAGAGGCTTGTTAAAATAAAGTAAATACGATCTCCTCAGTCCTCCGAAGATCCCGAAGTCCGTTGGTGCTTCAGTGACTACTTCGCTCAGAGTACCTGTCAATCATGATGTCACAGCACCGTTTTTATAGCATCAAATAACTAACTAAAAACAAACTTATTTTAAAAACAAAAACTTACATCAGCGTGATACAAACTATAGTAAATGACAGAAATATCTTTGGAAAAAAGAAATGTGAAGTGAAGTGTAATTTAATTGTTTAGTTGGTCTCACGTCCAGTTAAATAACATGGGGAGGCGGGGTTTATGACCTATACTAGGACCGGTCACCGGGGGGCGATTGAGACGGTTTGGCTTCACTTTTTTAGAGCTTGTGTGGCACACTTGGTTTTGACGTGCAAAGCCACAGACCCTACAGATGGCTAATCTTCCTCCCAGTCGGCTATGCATGTTCAAGCTGCCATTTTACTCCACTGACACAGCCTAGTTTAGACTTTTTCATGTAAAGATATTAGAAAATATTTTTTTGTAATTTTGCAGACCTTTTTCAAGCTCCAACAGCAACATTAAACACTAAAAAAGTTGAAAATGTAAAAAAGAGTAATACCATAAGTGCCGAGCACCCAAAGAAATGTCCAATCAAAAAATCAATTGAGATTCGGAACCTCTGATTGGTGGATTTTACATCTGGTCCCGGCAGGTTGTAATACACAGAATTTTACCATTACATTTAGCATTACAACATAACCTGACTCAAAAGCTTGTACTTTCTGTTTTTTCCACCATTATAAAATGCATTTTATGTAATTAACTCCAAAACCATCAGGTATATCAGCAGCAGACCGACTCGTGACAACACTCATGGAAAGAATATGTTTTTGTTTGATTGGTAATGTGTTTGCAGTCCATGTGTTTCTCTTCACAAGACACAAATAACTTTTGTGCAATTAATTCAAGTGCACCATCGCACAGAGAAAAAAGACTGTACTCATAAAAAACACCAAGTATAGCCTAATGAGTATGGAGCAAGGGGCATGTTAAAATGTTTTAAGGGGCATTTGTTGCATATGTGAATGTGTCACCTTGCTTAGCCCATTTATCATTTTCTCATGGAAACATAGGTGAATAAAGATGTTTATACTTGGTTGCTATTGAATGTGCACTTGCAAGTTTCCAATAAACAAAAATGAAAGATGTAGATGTCATCGCAGGGGGTGGAGTATAGAGTGTGGGCAGTGGGCACCCACCGGCTTCTGCCGGTATACATAAATCGCTGCCTATGCATAATAGGTCTGCATTAATGCTTTAAAACAAATAGTGTAACAAATCTTACATAGGGCCACACAAACCCCTGCACGTTGTTATTTAATATCTTAATGAAGGGCCTCGCAGTGCTTCTTGATTTCTATCAGAGCACTTTCACTTTCAGTGGCCTCAGCACGACACTGCAGAAGCGGACCATTATCATTTGAACCGCCTGTGTGAATCACAGACGGATGATGAAGCGTGGCCCCTGCACTGTCGACAAGCCTGTAGAAATGCACTAAATGCTAATCTAGCATAGCGCTCTGCTTATAGGGAAAAAAGAGCAGCAGCAACAGCACTGCAAATCACCTCCAGCAGAAGAGACGCGCACGCCGCCGATCAAAGCGCTCCCTCCGCTGCGCAACTTTCCCCTGCATCGCTCGAGGCTACAGAGCGCTTCTCGCAGCTTTTGACGAGAGAGAGTGAAAATCAGTTTTTGTGCTCTGTTCAAACGAATCGAACTCAGATGTGGCACTGTCCAAGTTTACCCGAGTTACACAGTTTTCCCACTCTGAGCTTGATATTGGCTGCCAAAAGTGTGAAACGGCAACCTTTTTTGGTTGTACAATGTGTAGGGAATATCTTAAAATCCTACTTATGAACTTGTTCACACAGACTTAGCTGTAAAAAACCTAAACGGTGCAAGGCGGTAGGGAGCAAAAAACGCAGGTCTTGTGTTATTAAAGGTTGAATTATTAAAAAAGACTAAATGTACTTCTGACACAAAACTGTGCAGACTAAAAGCAAGAACATGTCCTATGTGAACGGCCTCTGAAACCTTTAAATGAGACAATAAAATCTGACAGCTTTCTACATAATATAATAACACAGTAATAGCTTTGAAGAAAATAAACAACTAGCATTATGATTACAATTAAAAACAATATATCATCTAAGATTATTTGTGATATTTATATATCATCTAAGATTATTTGTGATATTTACTATGTGAACTACTTTGATTTTCTGACTTCCTTTGAAGCTCAAGTCTCTCTGTGGAACATTCTCAATTTATACTGGATGATATGATGATCATCAGTTTTTTGTTTTTTTGTTTTCTCACAGGGGCAAGCTTACATACCCAAAACAATATAAAATCCTTAATTTCACTATGGGAAAAAAAGCCCTAGCAAATAAACCAAAGAAATATCCAGTGAGATCTGGCATATTGTAATAAGAGCCTCAGTATTGTTGTTCAAGTAGCTAGTTGCTCCCCTGGAGTTTCTAGGCACTAGGGGGCGTTATTGCTGTGCAGCTCGGCACTGAGGAAGGAGAGGGGCTTCACAGCTAGACAGATGGGGCAAGTCTTGGGTTTCAAATGGATTTAAAGGAAGGAATAGGAGCTATGTGGACACTGATGGCTGAGGAGATCACTGTAGAGGAGCCCGCTTGGAAAATGAGATGCATTTGTTTTCTCTTCTCTTCTGCTCTCCCTCTCTTTTTAACTGCTCACAATTTCCTCTCACTCTCTCGCTTTCTCACCCTCACGCCATCTCTCTCTCTCTCTCTCTCTCTCTCTCTCTCTCTCTCTCTCTCTCTCTCTCTCTCTCTCTCTCTCTCTCTCTCTCTCTCTCTCTCTCTCTCTCACTCACTCTCTGCAGATGAAGCCAGGCTCATCACTTGTTGTGGTAGAGAAGACATTGTTTAGGCACATAGATTTTCCAGTAAAGACTGATGGTGTGCTCACAGACCAAGCACGCAGGTATAGCATTTCTGTCTTTCTCTCTCTCTCTCTCTCTGCCTCTATGCATGTCTTTCACTTCATCCCTCATCCTCGCTCTCTCAAATTTTGGCTCAGTCCTCGATATATAGCAAAGCTAAAAAAGCCAAAAGGTCCTTCAAAACAACAACAGCAAAAAATTCAACAGCAATGCCAAGGTAGCATGTACAAACAACGTGTTTCATCACAGTCATGTCATATCTACAACCTACTGGTACTAAATAATTTTCTCTTCTCAGTCACATAACACAACTATACAGGATATTAACATAGCAAAAGGTCATTCTAAATAGATTAAATACATTCCAATACAATTTCAAGTATTGCCAGGTAACGATTATTGTCCCGTAGTGTTATAATATCATCATATGCTTTATATTGTTTATTTTTTCTTTGTATATGATATTAATATTCTCCATGTATTAATCACTTTATTGCAAATTTGTGAACAGCCTATAACAAAGCTTAACAAACTTTCCCGACTTCCTAGGATACCAATGAAAGGTGAAGGTACTTTGCTAGAAAAATCAAAAGGATGTGATGTTAATGCCTCTTTTCTGTTCTATGACACATGAAATAAATGCTTATACAATGTTTAGGATGATGCTGAAAGAGCCATTCGGTACTGTAGTGCCAATGTGTCATGCAAAGAAAAGGGATTAATTCAAACTATAGTCTCACATTGTATGTATCTATATAGTTTATAGTCTCAAATATACTTTTATAATCAAACTAATCATAACAGTCTGATTTTCATGACCTCATCTGTAATTGCATACGTCGACATTGCTATGATCAGATGCTTTCTTAATGGCTGTTTTCTCACCGTTGTCATTTTTGTTGTGCGTTTCCTTTGTTATTGATAGGAAAGCAGGAAGAACATATTTACATATTCATCTAGCGTTGCTCTCAGCAGCGTGGACAGTGTCCAGATGTTCGTTAACAGTGTATCGCTTCAAAGGTATTGCCAGCTTCTTTTTACTTCTTTGTCGTGAGTATATTGGGGCCTTGAATCAGATCGGTCTCTTGTACGTTACGTGTGCACGAGTGCGAGCACGAACAATAAGTTGCTGGCTGCAGTTCAGTTCACGTCCACAGATGTCACTAATAACAAGGGTTTCTGAATTCTACATAGAGCCTATCTAAAACGTTTTAATTATTACTGTCATTTCTAATATATTTTAACTCATTTACCTCAAGTCTGATGTCATGGACGTCCACATTTTTAAATCACTAGGCCTCTCAGACTGTTTTTAGAAACAATAAGGGGTGCAATGACTGGAATGAGGGGTCTCTAGCCCCCTGGTCATTTAAACACCCTCCAGTTACCTCATTCTTTCTCCTTTCACTTTCTGCTGCAGTCAAGCTGCGGTAGAAACCAAGTGTGTGTGTTCAGCAGTCTGTTCTTTGAGACCGGAGAGAAGGAATGATGAGGAAGAGGTTGTGGTTGTGTCTGTGTCTGTGTCTGTGTGTGTGTGTGTGTGTGTGTGTGTGTGTGTGTGTGTGTGTCTGTGTGTGTGTGTGTGTGTGTGTGTGTGTGTGTGTGTCTGTGTCTGTGTCTGTGTCTGTGTGTGTGTGTGTGTGTGTGTGTGTGTGTGTGTGTGTGTGTGTGTGTTGTATGGGGAATGTGCAGAGGTGTGTCTGAGTTTGTGTGGGGAGTTTTTGTCTGTGTTACTAGGAGCATTAGGAGCCAGAGCATGACAGCCAATGGTTAGTCAGCCAAAGATTATGACCTCAGAGTAGCCCACCTGAGTCGCCCACCGTACTTCCTGTGACCTCTCCTCCCTAGACAAATGTACGCTCACATGAACAGAGCAAATACAAAGCCAGACATGCACACATACACATTTGTATGAAGAAGAACAGAGAAAGGAACACACACACACACACACACACACACACACGACGCACACACAGACACACACACACACACTCAGGCATAGAAACATTGAGCAGCGAAATTTGATTCATTAGACAAATGTAAACGGATGGACAGATATGGAAGATAAGAGGCTCGTTATCGCAGACAGATGAACATACCCCTTCAGTTTTTCTCTCACATACTCATCAATAAACATATAAACATGCAAATGTTTTCCTCAAAACCGATACACACATGCAATAGCCAAGTGAATGAAAATATAGTCAAAAGGCAATAATTTGATCACAGATGCTCATCGATCACAAATAGACACATTTCCTGGTGAAATAAACCAAAACAGCTCCTTCACACATGGACAGTTATATGTGTAAATGAATCTTGATGCAGTTTTGTCATCGAGATGAAGCCGCGACAACAGTGATGTTTACTTAAAGGTGCACTCAGTAACTGTTCCCTCATTAAAAAGCAGTGTTGGGCAGTAGCGTCGCTACAAGTAGTGACGCTACTAGTTTAACTACATTTCTCAGTAGCGGGGTGGTAGCGTCGCTGTTTTCTGAATCAAATAGCTTTTCAGTAGCGAAGCTCTTTTTTTGATCAAGTAGTGTGGTAGCGTCCACACAAGCTAACGTTACATTTTCCAAAGCATTTCTAAAGCTCAAGCTCAAATCGGAAAAACAACTGCTAAGTATCACTGATGCTGGATCAGTTAGTGACGGTGACTTCTTCTTCTTCTTGTTTTACGGTGGTTGGCAACCATAGGGCCATATGATTTCATTAAGTTACCGCAATACAGAAAACATGGACTGAATTGCGATATCCATGCATAAAAACAAAATTTACTGTATAACGCGGAATTTCACGGAATTAGTCAGATCTTGGATGAAAAGAAGGTAAGTAAACTTACATAATATCGTGATATAGACTAGTGTCTGTGAATATTAAACCGCTTAAAGACTATTTAAAAAGGAATCATGCATGTTCTGCGTGTCTCTGTGAATGAATGGCTCAGACGCGCGGATTCATTTACCTCACACTGAAGCACCCATGACGCTTGCGATGTTCTCAGTAATGGATCGATGAACTTCATCTACACAGCTGCTCTGAGAGTCACTTTAGCAGCATTTTAACTTGATTTGAGAAAAACTATCGTTATATCAAAAAAACAAAACAAAACAGAGACTCAAAAGTCTAGCTACATGGCAACCTTTCAAAATAAAAGGTTGGTTTTAACCTTTGAAGAAAGTTTTGCTTAAATCATTAGGCCTACATTTTAAATAATTGGCCATTACAATTTAACCATTAAAAAAAAACTATTTTATAGAGCCTTTAAAATGTAATTTATTTAAACATTTTAATAAATTATTGTTAAATTATATACGTTTCATGATTTCAATTAATTACACGTTTTTAATTACTAAAATGTTATTTAACCATTAAAATGGGAGTCCAGAAAAATGAAAACAAAATAAGACTGAATTTGGAATGTGGGAAAAAATAAAACGGATTTCATAGGGCCCTACAAACCAGCTTTTTGGTGCATTACCATCATCTTCTGCTCCGTATGGTGTGACATCACGCACCAGTATCAATCCTTGGGCTGACACGTGAGGAATGGAAAAAGATGCACACACTCTTGACACCTGGTTTTGTTATAGTTTTAACAATATATCACATAAATTGAAATGAAAAATACTTCAGAAAAAGGATTAGATCATGTACAGTGACATGAGATGAGGCATAGAGGCAGTCATGTCGAGATCGCATGGCCAGCCAAACCCTTGAATTTGTTCTGAACTCTGGAAGCAAACGATACAGAATTGAAACTTAAATGTCAATGCAAGGAAATATAATTAAAATAAGTGAAATACAATGAAATAGATATGTAATTTTTAGGAAACAATCTTGTCTAGACAAACTTTTAATGTTGGGATGACAAAGTCATATTTAAAGTTCTGAAAAAGTTAAAAAAGTTGATTAGATAGATAGATGGATGGACGGACGGACTGAGATGGATATATGGTGTGGTCACTGTATTCATTTCAAATATTAGGAAAGTATTCAAGTAAACATTTACAAAACATTTTAAGGCAACATGAGACAGCATTTGCAATCAATGTTTTATTTTAACACTGATGTCATCTAAGCTGTGTAGACTATAGGTTGTTAACCAATAGCCAAATAGCTGGTTAACATTACCCAACAGTGATTTCCGAAACCGAGCAGTTTTGATAATACATTTAAAAAATTGTATTTTTCCTGGGAATGAAATGCATCGATGGTTCACAATGAGACCAGACACGTGTATTAAGAAAGTAAACAGGGTCGACGTTAATGTCAAGTTCACCGAGTCAGAGAAACCGTATTTGGCCGTATCTGAATAGAGATGAAGTCCTACATAGCCAGGTAACTTGTGGCAGATGGAGGGTCATTCATCTAAACCCAACACTGACTCAAATTGAAGACCGTCTTTTCTCATGGCCATGTGTATCTGCACACCACACACACACACACACACACACACACACACACACACACACACACACACACACACACACACACACACGAGCCTTGTTAGACCACATGAGCAAATGAATACACTCATCCACAAAACGCACACATACACACGGTTACACTGGGCTCAGGTGCGAGCTTTGAAGCTAAGAGCCATTGAAGCAGTCCCATTTCTTCTCCTCTGCTCTCTCTCTCTTTCATTCCCTCTCTCATTTCATCTCATCTTCTCTTCTTCATACCACTGATCTTTCCACCTCTTCCTTCGCTATGCACTTCTCCTCTCATCTCCTCCCATCTCGTTCCTGTCTGAAGAGTGCAGCAGGTGCATCTGAGGCAACAGAGATAACAGCAATTTCTCCCTCTCTCTGTCTTTCCTGATCTTACATTCTTCATTTTTAGCCCACCGCATATGACAACAAACACTTTCAACACTCGGCCGGACAAGACTTGGTTTGAGTAAATCAGCCCGACATGATAAACAAAATAGTGTCCAAACCAGTTACCAACCATAATCTAGAAACTCGAATCCACTTCCCTACATGACTAACAGTCCCAACAGACACTAGCGCTCTCACACTATAAAGCCCTTTCCAGAGAAAATTGGCAGAATTTCAGTATCGCTGTTTAAAGGGTTAGTTCGCCCAAAAATGAATATTCTGTCATTATTATCTCATCCTTATGTTGTTCCAAATGCTTTCATTCATCTTCCAAACACAAATAAAGATCTTGTTGATGAAATCTGAGAGATTTCTGTACTCTCCATAGACAGACATGCAACTACCAATTTTACACTTCAAAAAGTTAATAAAGAAACCGTAAAACTAATCCATATGAATTGAGCGGTGTAGTCCAAAAGAAGAGATGAAGAGAATTGATCGCTTTATATGATGAACAGATTTAAGGCAGATTTAGGCTTTTATGCACATATAAACATTAAGTATATTCATTATAATTATAATAATATATCATATTACATAAGATTAGGTCTATTTACAACAAAAATGTATTTATTTTTTTAATATGCAAATTACATAATAAGAACTAGATGTTACAATCCAAAATGATTCACTCTGATACCTGTCTAGAGTGGGTTTTAATATGCAATAATATAATATAATATGCAAAAAAATGCAATAATATAATATAATATATGCTGTAATGTAATATAATATATTATGCAGTAATATGATGTCATGTAATGCAATATATCTATTCACAACTAAAATATTAGCTTTTGAGATCTGTTTCCAGACTCGCTACTCTCAAAGTCTATAATAGCAGGAGAAAACTAACCGTTAGCATTCCCATCAATCTTAATAGCAGTTTCCTCATAGGCACTAAGATTTAGAAACTTTTTTTTTTGTTGAGCCAATCATCTGATCTGAGAATGGCACATGACAAATCACTCTGAGCTGCTGAAAAAAAACCATATTCAGCCAACCATTTACCCTCTTTAAAGCTTCATCATTTCTGGAGGAAGCTGTGTTGGACACAGTTTTGCATTTATATTTAGTCTGAGGCTATGCAGAGAAGCAAAAAACACCTCCGGGCTGGAGCACTAGGACGTGCAGTTGACTTAATGTGAGTGACAATCACGTATATGTGGCACAATTCATGACTCAGATACTGAATGTGGGCGGCAAAGAGATGCCTGAAGAAAACCGAGATCATGGCTACTAAGCAGTGACTCTCATCAGGAATGAGATTCCAGCTCTGCTGAGAGAGCGTTGTGTCACGATATTGCTGGACATTCCGTGTCATATCCGAAAGTTCAGAAATAAAGTATGTATGTATAGATGTATCTATCAATCTATCTATCTATCTATCTATCTATCTATCTATCTATCTATCTATCTATCTATCTATCTATCTATCTATCTATCTATCTATCTATCTATCTATCTATCTATCTATCTATCACATTCCCACAAAAAGGTAAACCAATTCTTCTACAAAGTTATAGTCAGTGGTGAAGAAAGTTACATTTAAATGTATTGTGTTATACTATTGCAATTCTCTCCAAAAAAAGTAACTAATTGGGTTTTTATTGAAAGTAATGCGTTACATTACTTTAGCTACATAACTTTTGCTACATAACTTTTGGATTACTTTTTCTAACATGGGCTGGGCTTGCTTGTTTGCTTTTTAATAATCAAGGAAAAATTTTTTTTTGGCAAATGTAAAGGCCCTTTCACACCAAAAGTGAGCACCCTTCTGAAACCTAAAATGACAAATGGGACACTCTACGGTCTTGTGGACTAAATGGACCGAAAGTGAATATAATACTAATTTTAGCCATTTATGGTCATACAGACAAGTGGTAGTTCATCATTCAAAACTGTAAAGGGTAACACTTATTTGTGTAAACTCACAATAACAACAAAACGTTGTGCTTTTAAAAAATAAAGAATACAAAAAGAATATGCGCTTTCTGCCGTCTCAGACTCTATGAACTGAAGCGCATCATAAAAATGAACCGAAACTCAGCGTATAAGCTACTTGCCTGGAAGACATTAGAAATATATCTATAGAAAGTTTGAAATATCTACTTTTAAACAAACCAATTAAGATAAAAAACAAATACTCTCTGATTATGTAACCCCTATGAAAGATGCATTTCTATCTAAAGCCGCATCCACTATAGGCTACTGCGGAGATGGAGTCAGCATTGTCAACTCCATCTTTGTAGCTGACACTGACTCAGAAATCATTAGTTTATTAATAAATTATTAAAATTTCTACTTGCTATTTTTTCCGACACATTCAGAATTATTACTTTTGCTGGTGCTTTGCAGCAAGCTTCATGTGTTTGCTCGAGCGCGAGGCATATATTACACACATATAAAATGCTTGTTATGGTTTAGTATTCCCCCTAGTACATATTTAAGTAATTAAATTAATATAAGCATGCAATTAGTCGACTAATGGCTTAAATGAACGACTAGACTACTAGACTTTTTCTGACTAGAAATAATGTTCATAATGTTAAATACAATAACACAAAACTAGTGCACAAATAAATTACAAGAAAAAAACTTGCAACTGTGAGATAAAGACGCATCTATGAGAATTAAAGTCACAATTGTGAGATATAAAGTGGTATTTTTAGCCGTAAGACGAGAAAAGGTTTTCAAAATTAATTATTTTACACAGGCGAAAAGAAGCTTTTGAGCCAGATTTGAAACTGGTTGTATTTGTGAAATGTTAACAATGGTTTGCTAGAATGGATAGTCAGGATCAAAGGAGAAAAAGGACATGGTCGCATTATTGTTCAGGATTATAAGGTGCCACTTGAAGTGACAGCCACGGTTATCTTCTGTAACCATGGTCTATGCGCGACAAAGAAGAAAAACACACACAGAAGCCTTGAGAAAGCGTCAAGGCAGGGGCTGTGGAGATAGCTATTGAGGCTGTGGCCACGCGCTTAGCTTCTAGCAAGCCAAGGATGATTCATCTTGAATTAGGCCATTATAAGACATATCACATGGACATAGGGAATCCAATTAAGACCCTGCCTCATCTTTTAGTCTCTCGCTCAGTCTTCTCTCCTTTTCCCCCACCTCACCACTCCCCTCTGTAAAGACATTATGCCATTTGGATTGGATTTACTGAGGTAGATTAGAAGCAGACACAGCAAAAATCCAGCCCCGAATGGGTGCAATGGTGAGGTAATGGATGGGGAAATACTGCTGCCTTCAGCACTCACATTTGCAAATGTCCATTTCAAAACATCACATAAACAAAAATTAGCCTATAATATTTCAGATATATATGTAAAAACACTAAACAAAAAGTGAAATGGAGTGATGCATCTTTCACATAAGCAGACTATCGGGCTCAAATACATTTTGTAATCAAACAAATTAAATTAAATTAAATGGCAATTAACAAACCCTAAATTTAATACAGTTAAGTTAGTAAGATAATACATTAGCCTACATTATTGTGGCAGATAAGTAAAACCACAAATAGACATTACAAAAAAGTGCATTTGAATAGTCACCTGAATAGTCAATATATTGTTTGTTTTTTCTAAATAAAAATGTATTATTAAATTATCATTGAACATATTGATTATTTCCAGCATACTTGTAAAAAAAAAAACATACTTGCAAAAAAAAAAAAACATACTTGAATCTGTTTTTTTTTTTTTTTACTGCATTAAAAAAATCAGTATTTGGAACCTGGACTCTTTATCATCTTTGGATCTTCATATTGTAACAGAACAACCTACCCAGATGGATTATGCAACAAAATTCACTGCTTTAGCCTGCCGAAGCCTTCATTTATTGGATTATTCAGTTGAAAAATCTTGTTTTTTGTCATCTCGCCATCACCTGCTCTAATGACTACGAGACCTATGGGATGAATATAGTATCTAAATGATTAACACATGCAAGCACAATTATCAATGAACTTGATTAATGTTGCAGATATGTTTTACTATCCACAACCAAATGGCTTTCAACTTGCGTGTGCAAAATTAAAAATGTAATGAATGTGTAGAAAGTTGTACAAATAGAGAAATTTTGCGTGTAAATTTTTCAACAAAACGTGAAACTTGTCAGAAATCTTGGAGTAATCTTTGATGACCAGCTGACCTTCACAGACCACATTTCAAAGACAGCTCGATCATGCAGGTTTGCAATGCACAACATCAGGAAGATCAGGCCTTTCCTAACTGAGCATGCAACACAACTTCTTGTCCAGGCCCTGGTTATTTCTAGGCTTGATTACTGCAATGCTCTTCTAGCTGGACTTCCATCATGTGCAACTAAACCCTTACAAATGATCCAGAATGCTGCTGATCATCTTGTCTTCAACGACCCCAAAAGGGCTCACGTCACTCCGCTGTTCATCTCCCTGCATTGGCTACCACTCGCTGCTCGAATCAAGTTCAAGGCGCTGACACTTGCTTACAGATTGTCCACCGGCTCAGCTCCCTCCTACTTTCACTCGCTCCTACGGGTCTACATCCCTACCAGAAGCCTACGATCGGCCAAGGAGCGACGGCTCGTGGTGCCTTCACACGAGGCACAAAATCACTGTCCAGAACATTCTCATTCACGGTTCCATGCTGGTGGAATGACCTACCCACCCTCGTCCGTAATGCAGAATCCCTGACAGCATTCAAAAGACAACTAAAAACTCATCTCTTCCGTGAGCACTTAACATAGAAAAAAAAAAAAAAAAAAAAACTTTTTCTTGAAATCTTCGCTTGTCTGGTTTATGCTACTCTGAGCAATGTTTGAACTTTGTATTCTGAGCACTTCTTGCGTTGTTTTTGCCTCTCCACGATGACTCGCTTGGTTTAATCCTCAAATGTAAGTCGCTTTGGATAAAAGCGTCTGCTAAATGACTAAATGTAAATGTAAATGTAAACTTGGCGCGTCGCGTTCATATAGGCTCTATTTTCTTCCCATAGAGCCTATTATTATAAAGAAAAAGCTTAACGTCAATGCAGTAAGACAATCTGATTTAATCTGTTTGCCTCTACAAAGTATGCAAAGTTTATTAATAAGATAGGCCTATATTGTGTACTAAATTTGGTGCTTAAATATCACTCACATTAAGCGTCTTAAATGGGGAAGAACGCTCGATTACGTTGTCGTTGTCTTTTTTAGCAGCTACTGCCATCTAGTGGTAGTAGGTTTTCTGAGACAGCTGTGTGTGGATCGTGCAAAGCTTAACCGGCAAAAGGAAAGTCTCAAAATCCACATGAATCAAATAGGATCGACCCAGAAACGAGTCAATGAATGCACGTGTATCACCTGATTCACAAATGCACATCTTACTTGTTGCATGCACTAATTCTGAGCTACATTAATACAAAATCGAGGTTTTGTATTAACAACTATGTCTCTATTTGTACAAAATGCTGCACATTCACGTGATTCTGGATTTTGCGCACACAAGTTGTATTGTATTAGTTTAAATGTAGTGACGCACATTTGTGAGTTTGTCAAATAGATGGGTATTGTGCACACATTAAGAATTAGCACCATGCCTGTTCATTTGTAGTTGTTTGTGTGTGGGTTGTGAAATGCTTAAAAACAGCAAAAAGAAAGTCTCAAAATCCAAATGAATCAAATGAGATTGACTCAGAAAAGACTTCAATGAATGCACGCGCGTCACCTGATCCACACATGCACATCTTCTTTGTTGCATGCGCAAATTATGATACACTAATACAAAAGAAAACATTTGTTTTCACAAAAATGTGTCTATTTGTACAAATTTATACACATTCATTCAATTTTGAATTTTGCACATGCAAGTTGAAAGCCATTTGGTTGTGGATAGTAAAACATATCTGCAACATTAATCAAGTTAATTGATAATTGTGCTTGCATGTGTTATTCATTTTGATACTGTATTCATCCCATAGAGACCCTGAAGTCATTGTTCTGTATCAGGGCTAACTATCACGAACCAGTAGAACTCCCAGACACAGGACTTGACTGGATGGAGGCAATCATCAGATGTCTGGAGAGCATCTATCCCCAATTCAGAACACAGCCAGACTCATAGCCCAGCCCACCACAACCCTCGACCACGGAGACTTCGCATGAGCCCCCCGCAGATGGAGAGTGACCGCCCACTGCAATGAGTGAGGCAGATCCTGAGGATCATACATCCCGCAACAGCAGCAACAGAGGGAATACCGGTGGATTTGGAAACGGGGGACTGGCTGATGGATCTGTTCTGAATCATCATTGCATAATTGCTCTATAAACTGTAATTTATCTGTTTGTCCTGAATCATCGCTGTTTCAAGACCGCACTGAGACTGTTTAGTTGACCTTTTGGGAATTGGAATAACCGTTCTTGATCACCTCAAGCATACCCCGTCCCTTTCACCTCTAAGCTCAGCCAGTCCTACAGCCCCGCCTCTGCTGGAACACCTTGCTGTGCTGTGAAGCCGCAGGCCGTGCAACTGCCAGACTCACCCGAGCGAGAAGATTCTGTGGCTCTGCCTCCAGCCTCTTTAATCCTTTTGCTCCACCTTGGCCCTTCAACCTGTTGGATTCGCTTTGGCTCCTCCCGCACTCGGCTCAACCAGAAAACCTTGACTTTGCGGCTCCACCGGGTTCCCTCGTCCCACCCATCAGTCGTCACTCTGCTTCAGCCACGGACCTCCGAGCCTTTCACTGCGCTCAGTCCCTCCACCCTACGGCTACAGCGGGTCCCTACTTCCCTCAAGCTCCGCCTCCGCCTTAGTCACACCAGCTCAGACTCAGTCCTCGGACACTCTGGCTCCACTTCGAGCGCTCGTCGCCTCACCCGTCGCCTCTGGTCTCCAGAGCCAGCAGTGTCACTCAAGCCAATCAGCTCTTCGTTTACGCCCGGGGATCCTCTGACATTGTCTTCATCTCCGTCTGCCGTCACGTGGATGTCGGTTGGTCACCTTTGCACTGTGGCTCCTTCCGCAGTCCGCAGAAACCATCTCGGTCACCAGGCAACTACCATCATCGCCTCCAAGGTCTCATCAGTCTCCTTTCCCCAGACCTTCGCCATCTACTCGTCCACCTTCTAAGCCCCTGTCGTTCCTCCCTCACCTCTACAGTTACGGCCTGAGGTCGCACCTTCTCGGATGGGGTGTAATGGCATTATCCGTCAGTTTAGTTTTCATTCTCATGGACTTTTAGTTTGCTTATTATTTCTCTGTTGTCTTTGTTTATATTTCCCACCACTTGTTTGTTACCATGGAAATTCATTTAATCATCACATCTGTTTGTATTTGAGTTAGTTATCAGTGTATACTAAAGTTCCCTTTTTCCTCAGTTGTTGTTTGTGTCTAGAGCACACTGTTGCACATGCTGGAATATTATTAGTTTATTTTATCCTTAAATCACTTAGTATTTGGAACCTGTCTTACTCTTCATCATCTTTAAAGAACTGAACTGAAAAAAATAAACGTTGATAACATGTTGTTTATGAGAATTAAAAGTAATTTACATTAAAAATTGTAACTAAAAATTTCAATATAGCTTTTTTTTTAAGCAGCACAAAAATTGCGTTTGTTACGCTGGAAATTTCGATGACGTCACTGGCATGGTAGGACCCGCGAAGGTATATAGGCAACAGCTACAGGTCCTATAAACACACACGAAAAATCAGTAATTTTAATTGCATGAGTTACGCATTTGAGCATGTGAGGGACAGGCCAGTAGTATCTGACTACCACCACATGGAGGACGACCAGTTTCAGGCTCAACATACAGTACAGGATCGTTTGGAGGAAGTGACTGGTGCGGGCGTGGGCGCGGCGCTGGCGCTACCGGAGCATGGACGCTTCATGTACTCGTAAACACTAGAAATCACGACTAGAATAATTTTGTTGACAAGGCCAGGGGGTAGAGAGAAGCTAGCTCTGCTAGTGTTGGTTGGTAACGGAATAGCCTACCATGCCAGTGACGTATTCGAATGTTGAAATCCAACATGGCGGCGCCCGTGTAACAACAACAACATTTTCAACGTACCATTTTATCCCTTTTAACAAATTCTATCATTTTAATAATTGTACCAATGAGAATAAATAAAATGCATCTGTTATATCACATTTTTTTCAAATTTCAGTTCAGTTCATCTTTAATCTTTATATTGTAACATGTATAATTGTTCTGATTATATATATTATACAAACAAATAATGAAATTGGATGAATTCTATAAAACTGAATTATATCAAATTTTTAATATATGACTTTATCATATTTGGAAATTGTATATGGGAATTTAAGTACAGAAGGCATGATTGCAATTTGTATTGCATTGTTAGAAAAACATATATATATATATATATATATATATATATATATATATATATATATATACATACATTTTATTTTAATTGTAATTTATTTTTTATAATATTTGGAATTTATTTTTATTTCAATTTATTTACTTTAAAATGACAAAAAAACATTATAATAATTAAACTATATGAAATATATTCTGAATCTTTTTTGTTATTTTTGAATAATTAAAACACACCAAAATAATATATTCAATTTACAGTCCTATTAAAAGCACAAACACAATCTGTTGATTGTGATAAATGAGTGACTCAGGCCTGCTGCCGTTGATGCAGCAGTGTGTGTTATTCAATTTACAGTCCTATTAAAAGCACAAACACAATCTGTTGATTGTGATAAATGAGTGACTCAGGCCTGCTGCCGTTGATGCAGCAGTGTGTGTGTGTGTGTGTGTGTGTGTGTGTGTGTGTGTGTGTGTGTGTGTGTGTGTGTGTGTGTGTGTGTGTGTGTGTGTGTGTGTGTGTGTGTGTGTGTGTGTGTGTGTGTGAAACTGAGATTCTGTTACAGCCATAACTATCTTCACTCTCTTGTCCTTTCTCTTTTACATTGCTGTCAATAAAACCTGCTGCCTTCCCAGGCAAAAGAAAAGTAGTCACCACAGCAACCGCCCTCCGTTACAAACACACACACACACACACATACACACACAAACACACACACACACACACACACACACATCTCTGGGACGGAAGAGGAAGTGAACGCTTGACGACTGGTGAAGAGAAGGGGCTTTCGAGACTCCCTGCCTTAGACATATGGGCCGGCTCCCACCACAGGAGGCAGAAGAGATGGAAGTAAAGCAATAGTCAGAGACTGAAAGGGATAGAGCAATAGAAAAAAGAGAGAAAGTGTGAAACAGGGAGGATTACGCATGCATTACAGAGTGTGACTGTGAGAGAAGCTTAGAAAATGAAAGAATGATACAGGGATATGACGTGGACCAGTGACCATGCTCAGTAACATCCATCTGCCTCACGACGCCTCAGATTCATCTTGAAAGGTACGTTACACAAGCAATAAACTACAAACAAATGTATAAACTAAGAAAAGTGATGGAATAGCAAACCTTTAAGGTATATGACATTATAACGCATTCTCATCCTTTGGCGTCATATGTGATGCCATATGACAAAACGGCGAAATACTACGCACATGGCACCCTTTATCGTCAATATAACACGCACTGTGATGGGTAGGTTTAGGTGTGGGGTAGGGTCTGCGTCTCATATTCACGCTAAAGGATGCCAGTCAACTTTATGACGCCTTGGGTTCGCGTGTTATATTCACGCTAAAGGGTGCCATGTGCGTAGTATTTCGCCGTTTTGTCATATGGCGTCACATATGCCGCCAAAGGATGAGAACGGGCTCGACATTACTGTATTGTATCCCTCGTGTTTTTCTAAGTAAAACATAAGGCCATTCTTTTTGAAGAGCTTTCATGCATCTTTCTGTGGAGTTCCAAAAAGAACAAACACCATCATAAAAGCATACAACATGACTTGCATTATATGTTAACACTTTTGAAGCTGTACACTATCTTTGTGTGATAAACAGATGAAAATGTCTGTTGTTAATCACTTTAATAATCTTGATTTTGCCAATGATTTGAAAACTCATTTCCCTTCCGAAGTGGAACTTCAACACTGCTTCAATCCAATCCAATCCAATCCAATCCAATCGCATTCAAATTAAAAAGTTTGTTTTTCTCATAAGAAATAACAAGAGATTAGTATAGATAAAATTCATGAATGATTCATTCTTTTCAGTTAGTCCTTGTTTAATGAACTCAAATCAGACTGAACAATTAATTTGTGAATCAGTCTGTTGGGTCAAAGTAAAAGATTCAACAACTCACTCTCTCAATGATACAATGAGAGCTTTTCTCAAGCTAGCACCTCACTGAATCTGTCTTCTGGTCATGTTCGAATCAAAACTAGTCAGAAACGGTTGAGTAATAACATCCTCAGAGCTCAAGTGCTTAAGGAATTGACATGTTGAAATGGCTCCAAAGATCCTCAAATTGAACTCTGATTGGAAAGAACAGCTGCACAGGATTGAACCAATAACTACCAGCATCTTTCACTGAAATCAATTCGACACAAAGTCAAACTCCTTCCCTGTGATGTCTATGAATTTCCTTCAGGTATTCTCGAAGGTGATTCGGCCTCAAAGGTTCACACAATACAAAGAGAATCATAGCCAAGTCACAAACATACATTGCACTGAACCCGAAACTCAAAAAGTATGGTAAGAATTTAAAGTTATTATCCATTTTATTCCAGTAAAGGACAAAGCGAAACATTCTTGATGTCTGGACAAGTCATATAAATATTACTTAAAAACAAAACTGAAATAAAATATTACAAATAATTTTATTTTCATTTTCATTCATTTTTATAATAATTAGTATTTATTTTATTTTATTTTTCTATTATTATAAAATAATTATATTAATAAAATTATATAAAATATGTTGTTTATTATTTTTTATTATTTCACTTGGTCAAAACGTGCTACTTTTTGCTCTTTCCAAATCTTCGCAACTCTTAACTTGACTACCTTCATAAAAGTTTCTACAGCAAAGGACAAAGCAAAACCCATCTGGACATGTTATATTTCAAAGTGGAGTTTAAAAAAGAAACTAAATTAAAAGAAAAAAGTTATCACCCAGGAGCAGGGGAACCTCAGGTATAGGTAAGTCTCAGATGTTGCCCGCTATAAGTGCCCTATCCGCTGTGGCCAAGTGCGCTAACTAATTGGCCACATCACTAATGCGAGCTATCACCGCTGTCATACACCTGTGACCAATGGGACTTTATCTGAAGTGCAGCACAAGGGATTCTCCACCACACTGCAGAGAAACTCCATGGCTCATTAGTACCCTGAATGTGGCTATAGTGACAGGCTTAGGTTTGCCACTGAGTGTCACCTTTTCAGTGCGTGCGCAGCCATTAGCGGCCCTGGTTGAGCGATCTGTCATGGCTAAAGTTGTCCCACTTGCTTCTTTTCCCCATTTGCACCCCCCTCCTTGCGCGGTGGTAAAAGATCGGTTTGCTTACTCTGCACATTGAGCCAGGCTGTGCGGGACACAATGGCACGGCTGCTTACGGACCGCCCCACTTGGCACTCGTAGGTGCCGTCGTCTTCCAAACTCACGTTGAAAATCTGAAGATGGTACTGGCCTGTAAGAGACAGTAGACAGAGCAGAAAACATGAGGCGTAAATAAATGAATATGAGAGAAATGTAATGTTGTTCACATGGAAAATGGATCGGAATAGAGACTTGACAATATAGAATGAATATTCAGAGACTTATTAAGCTTTTGCTGGTATCATTTGTAATGCTGTTGATTACTATAGAAAATATTTTCAACCGGTCATTCAGTTTGGAGAATAGGCTGAATGTACACCGGTTTCAAAAGTGCAGACAAAATACTTGGAAGTCAACTTGAAATTAAAATTGACCCCATCTATCTCATAGCCAAACTCATTTTATTTAATAAAATGTGGGAAGAACCAATATAGTAGGATTAGTGAAGATCCCAGCATCTAAGGGTTAGTTCTCTTTAATTCCAAATGCACTACTAAGCATGGCAGGGGAAACATAATGGTATCGGGGATGTATGTCTGCAGCAGGTGTTTGTAGGATCTACAAAATTGCTGGAACTTTGAAAATGGACCAATATTTGTGAATCCTGCTGAACACAGTGTAGCCGAGTATGTTTGGAGATCAAACATGTATTTTTCCAAGATAATAACGATCCCGAACACACAGTGAAAGCGCAATGAAAGTTATCAAGCTGAGCATTTTGAAGTCTTGAAATGGTCTCCTCAGTCCCCTGACCTTAAAGCCATTAAAACCTCTTGGGAAATTATAAACCTGAATTGTGATAAGTCATACAGGTCTTCCAATGAAGCTCACCATTGGGAAGAACATAAGGAGAGTTGGAAAGAAGTTAAGCATGACACATGCACAACGTTTAGTAAGTCAATACCCAGTCATGGGTATAATCATAATCAAAACCACCCATAATCAAAAACAAGGGAAGAACCAACAAATTATTAATAATTGATTACATTGTAGTCAATGAATGCTTTAATTCCGGTGAGTTTTGTTTTTCAATGCCTTTTTTGCATAATACAATAAAACCCATTTTAATTATAAGCAGGAGTTTTCCTTTCTTGCCAAATAATTTTGCCATTTTAATACCTCAACCAAGTTTAGTGTATTTTCTTCCAAAGATAACATACTCCTCATATTTTGATTGTTTAATAGAACCTGAAGTGTCATGAAAAATAAATATTTTGCAAATATCCCCTACAGACACCACTTTTGGCCACTACTGTACTTGAAAAAGTATTTATTGTAAAAGTATTTACTGTCCCTTGTGATCCATTCAATGAATCCTTGCTGAATAAAAGTACTAATTTATTTCCACAAAATAAATCTGAGAATGCAATTTTGCTTGTTGTTGTTGTTGTTGTTGTTGTTGTTTTTGCAAACGTACAGTTTAATTTAACTCAGAATATTACTTAAACGTATGTGCTGATTGATGTCTTGGGTTTTTTGAAGAGTTCCCACCATTAAGAAGAATTTGGAGAATTGGCATGTTCAAATGCTTCTTGAAATCCACTTATAATTAGCTAGAAACAAATCAGAGTAAAGAAATTACAATTGTCAAATGGCAGTGCTAAATTTGTATGCAATCTCAAATTAACGGTCCCAATTAGCTATGCACACTGGAGAGAAGAACGTGATTCATTCTGTTTGATGCAGCCCTTCAACATCATTCCTTTGTGTGCAAGATGCTTGTTATTTACTAGCAGAATATTGTGCCACCAAGGGGTTGTTTGTTCAACTACCATTCTGCCAGGATTAATAGCTGCTCCGGCAAAGTTTATGCAAGCTGTTCGAGCTTTGAACATTTTTCTTTTGCTCCTTTTTCCTTTTCTCCTCCCCTCTGAAGAAAACCAACATGCAGAAAATAGTATACTGATATGACAACTTCCACGGCTGAAAAAAGGAGGTGTCAGGCAGGATGGCAGGATAATTAACACCAACCAGCAGCAATTTTCAGATCTATGTGATCATAGAAGGAAAGGAAACCACTTTCAGATCATTAATGATTTTCCACTCTCTTGAAATTGCACTCGGAACATGCTGCCACGGTGTTGCAGTTCAGGGTGTTTGTGAGCGCGTGTTTGAAGAAGTCCAATAATTATGGCTCTGACAACCAATACGAAAAGCCGACAGGGACTCTGGCCCGTTCTCTGACTCATTTCCTTTTGCAATGTATCCGAGGGTGTGCGCGCACCTACCGTTTGTCACGCCGTTTGCGTGAACTCATGTGGATACGCGGATGCGTATCAGTAGATTAAGGTTGGCAGTGTTAACATTAAAGATGCTTTCAGCATGTCTTTTTATGACATCATTTGTCCCTTACATGGCACTCTTTATCCATCATGCTATCAATGCCTGGCGGCACAAGCGGTAGCATTGAAGTGCGTAAGCATTTTTTAAGTATTTGTACTTGCATTTGGAACAAATTGCAATCTCTTGCTATGTCGGATAGCAGCTTTTGTCCTCTATAAAGAGAAGCATATGCTCGGGACTTGTTTTGTTTTGTCTTTTAATTGGCTTTTTCATATACGAAATGCACACTGGCCAAGCATCATAGGTTATTCAGTGCCTCAGCCCACTGCACAATGATCTCAATTTACTCTCAATGTATATTAAAAATAGGAGTAATTCAGGGATGATTTTATCTTTATAATGTTTTTAATCTGTAAGGGAATTTGGGGGCGGCTGGGGCTGGGGGGGTATTACAGTCCTCTCACTCTCTAAAAAAAAAGAGCTGATTTCTTAAATCTGTCTCCGGTGCTTAAATTAGAACCCCTTTGATAGCATCTCGCTAAGCTGTTTTTAAGAGGGCTGAGCGCATTTTGATGAGAAAGGCTGCATCTAAACTAGACATTGAGACTGAGGCATCTATAGCCCTCTGCAGATTATGAGCAAAACATTTTCTAATGATTCATGCTAATTATCTTTTACACCGAAATAAAAAAGCCCCACCCCTGATTTATCATTTCCCAAACACTCCAGTGCATTAAGACAACAATGTATTAATGGTAATCTCACAAAATCTATCAAAAGCATCATGGGTGAAAACATCATATTTCACTCCAAAATCAAAAAAAAAAAAAAGGTGTGTCCGAATTTACATACTTATGAATGTACTGTTCTATGATGTTTTTAGAAAAAAGTACACTTTCAACAGATGATACACTTAATTAACTGAAAAAATGAAGTGTGGAATGTTGGACACTTCATGCACTCAACTGTCACACCTTTAATTCCTTAGTGGAGGGGCAGGGGCTATCAGACTCAGGCGTTGAATGACAAAATAAAATAAATATTAATAATAATAATAATATAACCTTGTAAAGTTCATACACTGGCTGAGTACATAGTTTTGTGGCGAGCAGGACGAGGCCGAGGGCCGTGAGAGAGCGGCACGAGGCTGGTGGCATGATTACAGATGAGCTCCACCTGTGTGACGCACCGGACTCATATCTCTCACGGATGAGCGGAAGCATAACGCGAGGAGCGACAACAGTGGAGATCGAGAGAGGACAGGCCTGGATTTATGTTGTGGGAAGAAGGAGGCGGGAACCGGCGAACATTCAATAAACTTTAATATCAAAAATAAAACAAAATACAAAATGAAAGTAAAAGACAGCAGCCCCTCACGGACGACTGCTGTCACATATAACAAAACAAACACAACACAAATCCAGGCCTGGCTTCTCTCTATCTACACTGTCTCCTCCTTTTATGCTTCCGCTCCTCCGTGATAGATACGAGACCGGTGCGTTGCGCAGGTGGCGCTCATCAGTAATCACGCCACCGGCCTCGTGCTGCTCTCTGACGGCCCTCGGCTTCATCCTGCTCGCCACAAGTGTATAGTGCAATAAAAGTAATGCATAACAATATTTTTTTTTTGCAAAAGTAATGTGTTTCTCCCTAAAAGAGTAAGTAATTGTGTTACAATTACTTTTTATGGAAAGTAATGAATTACGTTACTTTTGCATTACTTTTTCTCTCCTAGGCTGGGGTTGCTTCTTTGATTTTTAATTACAAAAAAAGCTCTATTTTTCGTAAATGTAAAGGCCCTTTCACACCAAAATTGAAATGAGGAAACCTCAGACTGAAGGCAATGCAAATTCATGCCTGTCCAGTAGAGGGCGCAGCTCAAACAAACCTTTCAGCTGTGGTGCTATTCTGGGTCGCAGAAGAATAGAGAATGTGGACCTACGTCACGCTGTGTTGCATGCTGGGGCAGCGCCACCACCTTGGCAGGATAAGCTATCCGTTTCCATGGTTACTTCGACAGTGAGAATGTTCACTTTCACGGCAGGTGCAAATGCACGCATCCGATTCATATCACATTTATTAAACCTCAAACATGACTGAGCTCTCGCAGTTTACAGGTTTGTGAGTTTGTAAGTCTTGGAGAATTGTTCATAAGCTTCTAATGACTTAAAGCTTCTGAAGTCTTGCAATGTGTAGGCACTGATACCATAAACCAGGTAATTGACAATGTCAGGGTATATGAAAGGTGGTCGTGCTTTCGTCCATTCTGTAGCTGCAGGTCGTACGGGTCCATTTTGTTGATGTCAAGCAGTTTCTCTAAATAAAGCTGCCTGGCGTTGTTATTTAGTCTCTCCCGATAGAGACCCTTTTCCTTTCGCTTCCTCTTTCTCTATTTATTCCAAAGAAACTGCAAATGTGATGTTTATCTAAAGTCATTTTTGCTTATTTGTATGGTTGAATTGGACCATCGAAGGCCATTAGTAAAGACATTGTTTCATAAAGTGAAGTTAAATAAATAAAGTTTAAATAGATAAATATTTGTGTAATTACAAATTTAATCATTGCAGGTTTGCGTAATATTCTGAGTTTGCATTTATTATTATTATTTTATTGATTTTGTGGAATACTGAATCTGTCTTTATGCCAGTGAGATGAGTAAATGTTCACATTCAGTTTAGAGCTATAATAATCATCATGTTCACACACAACACCCTCTACACTTTCTCATGATTTCACTCAACATGAGGATAGGAGAGCTGCCAGTCAATACATGGGAAAACAAAAATGCATCACTTATTTAAAAAAGTAACTTAGATATTTTGTTGTAAATTATGCATTACTAGTTACTTGAAAAAAGTAATTTGATTACGTAACTTACGATACTTGTAAAGCGTTACCCCAACACTGTGGATTATAACCAAAACAAAAAAAAGACTAAATAAAAGTTTTTACTTAAATATATACCATGTACTTAAAAAAAAATATATGACACGTGAAATATATATATATATATGAAATGTAATGAAACACTAAAATTTATACATTTTATTTATTTATTTTGGGATGAAATGTGACTTGGGCAGGTTTTATGAACCCCTTAACTGTCACGAAAATTGTTTTACTATAAAATTACTATAAAATGAAAGCTATATATCTAACCGAGTTGTGTTCCAAATTTGAAGTTGACATCACAAAAATTGAAGTTCCCATGAGATTTTGTTTAGGCGTTATACCAAAAATAGCCACCGGGTGCCATTGAATTCCATTGAATTTAATTGTATGCATTCTGCCATAACAAATTAATAAATTTCTATCCAAATATTACTTATGTCACTAAATATGGAACCTTGAGACTCAGACCATTCTGACACTATGTGTTGTGTCAAGATAAGAAAAGGTTTTGATAATAAATTATGAAAGATGATGCCCAAAAGGGGAGGGGCCTAATAAAAAAATACCGTTTCTATGGTAACGCAACGTCCAAATTCAAAACGGTTTTCACAGGATGAATTCTGAGTTCGTAAGCTTTCAAATGAAACCTAATTTACGATAACTACTAAAATATGTGATATAATAATAATAAATAAATAATAATAAAAAAAATATATACATATAATATATTATACTTTTTAGAGTACTTCTTACTTTACTTTTTAAAATATAATTGTATCTTTTTTATTGACAAATACTAAATTATGTTTTATTATGAACTTTTAGCATTAAAAACCAAAGTTTCAATAATTAAAAGTGTGTGCGTCGACTTTTTGTGACAAAGGTCAGAAACTCCTGTAATGACGTCGATTTTTTGAGGCGCACTCTTGTCATAAATTCATATATTACTGTTCATACATAATTTGTAAGAAAAAAACAGCGCTAAAATATCTATTTAGGAGTCTTAGACCTTTCCAACGATATATAGTTTGTCACGATTAAATTAGGATTTAATAGTAATATATTGAAGTAAATTTATTTGTCCCGCTAGCGGGACAGTGACAGTTATTAAGTATACTTAAGTATACTTCGGCTGTCCGCGTTCCACGGCGGTCCGCGCACTGTCCCTTGTGACATCATTGTTGTCATCTGGACGTTTATGCACACTGTCCATGTGCAGCCCAATTTTTGTGTCTGCACGGATGGAGCGTGTACAACAGCGCATGTGCGAGTAACTTGAGCCACTAGATGTGCACGCGATGAGCGGCTTTCTGCACTAACCCCGAAGGAGTATACTTTGAAAAGGCTTTCGCGAAAAATTAAGTTTAGCCATACCTAACTAAATTAAAACTTTTATTTTTACAGATTTAGCCACGTTTATAAATTGTCCTGTAACATTTTCCAATTGAGTTGTTTTAGGCTGAAATGTGACTTATGCAGGTTCTGTGAGATCCACTAAGTAAATAAATAAGTAAGCAAGTATATAAATAAATAAATGAATACTTTTTAAATAAATGTAGCTGTAAACTCTAGCTGTTCCGAGAACAGTTTCACATTCTTGTACTCTTTGGGGACAGTTGCTCACTCATGCACATCTAACAACATGTCAGCAAACATTTCAGCAACTCGTAGACGTTTGTTTTTAATCACCCCATCTCATTCTTTCCATCCCTCCGAGTTCTCACCTTTCTGCTGGTCTCCTGTCATGCTGTAGCGTGGGTAGCCAGGGAGTGATCTCTGAGGTCCCAGGAGCAGCCCATCTTTAACCCACTGCACGGCCCCTGAGGCCCTCAGCACTTCACACTTCAGCAGAGATGTGGCCCCCGCCCTGACCGTCACATTACGTGGCTCTGTCTTGAATGCCTGCTGCCCACACACACCTAAAAAAAAAAAAAAAGAAAGACAACAGAAGAAAATGGGGGGGTTGATGCGAGTCAAGGTTAGGATGGAGAAATCTTTCATTTCTGACACAAGCTTCTATTGCTCAAGGCTGAAAACATATTTGCAGGGACTGACTAACTAGAAGTAGCGATACTACTAACTTTCAGTTCCCTATTCATAAGCCTGACAGTAGTTCAGGGGTTTCTTGGACAATTTTATTGTAATGAATTGGTCCTTTCTCTTAAATGTTCACTGGAAAGTCTGATTCATGTTAGTGAATTCAATCTAATATGTAGTGCTGAAAGGACCAATTCATTTCAGTGAATCGATCAATAACTGATTCTTTCACACATAAATATAATTGGTTATATTCAATCTGGGTTAAATAAGCAGATTCCAAAAAATAAGTAGTTCCAATTGGATTCAATTATGTTTTAAAATACCCATTATCAGACAGTTATTTTTTGCATGTTAACATATTGTTCACACTGTCATTAAATTGTTCCTAATTTATTTATTCTTTTTTTAAATACACAAATTCATGTAATTTCATAATACATACCCTTATTATCAGCCGGACCTCTTTGCCCTAATATATTTAGCTATATATTAAATAATTAAGACAATACGGGACTTATTACGAGACAAAACATAAACATTTTCACGGTTCCCATGATGTCAGTTAATGGTCACATGCAGGTAAAATATATGTATATATATATATATATATATATATATATATATATATATATATATATATATATATATATATATATTAGAGGTGGGCATAGATAATTTTTTTTAATCTAGATTAATCTCACTGGATCTTGCAATTAATCTAGATTAATCTAGATTAAAATGGCTCATTTTAATTCTGCCGAAGGCATTCAGAATATGTGTGCTACCCAAATAATGACTAAAAGTAAGTCTTTGAGAATAGTTCGCCTCACGTAGGGATGTGAATTTCTGCCAAAAATGCCATTCGACAATAGAGGAGCAAAAGTCGAATATCATTCAAAAAAATATGTAAAATAAAATAAATAAATAAAACGCACAATTACAATGACAGAAAGGGAGGCCAATTTCATCTTTAGCGATATGTCATCAAACAAACTGTTTATTAATTGAACAAGTATGTTTACGTCGTTTTTTTTTTTACATAGTAGGCTAAGAAGAAAAAAACAATACGACGTAGCTACAGTCCGTTTTTGCATCGCCAAACCAGATGCTCGTTAGATCAAAAAATAATGTCATATGTCATAATGATTTTATGTTAACCTGCCTTTACCGGCAATAGCCACCTCCTTTTTAAACAAATTAGTTTCAATCAATGTACCGGTAAACTATTCGTGTGACTATGCCCCTGCGCAATACACACACATTACCGTGGGATGGCGGGTGTTCATTTCATAAACTGTACACAATGTCAGCTTATTATTTTAGGGCTCTCAAGTTTTATCAAAAGTTTAGAGTGAGATTTAGGGGAGGAGCCACCCAAATATTTGCAGCAGCGGTCCCTCGACCCAACCAAATTCGCTTCAATTTTTGCTAGCAGTTCAATTTTGCCTATTGTTCATAATTGACCAGCACAAATGGAAATTATAACAATTGTTAAATCTGATAAAAAAAGACAAATTCATCCAAATAAAATAAATAGTTATATTTAAAAAATACAAATTTATTGAAAAATAAAAATAAATTTGACCCCAAACAAGCCAACTGAACATCAGTGCTCAATGTACATAACATTGTGTCATAACAACTTGCCCTGAGCATGTATGTCAAGACCCAAACCGGTCACCTTTACAGGGGTCATCGGATGCCCATTTTCCACAAGTTGGTATGATTCTTTTGGGTCTTCATGTAAAGTTTGTAACATACTTTGGTTAAAATTTCTCAATGGTTGTGTAAAACAACACCCTTTTTACCTCTTCAAAAACAGCTCTGTTCACAGTGACCTGTTTCGGTGGATGTCTCTTTAAATGATAATGAGCAACAACTTTATGGCTTTTTGAGGATTAAAAAAAGTGAATGGATTTTTTTCATTGCATGGTGATTGTGTCCACACGCTGCAAAGACACATTTATTTGCAAATACCTTATAAAAGTGTATTTTGCATCCGATGACCCCTTTAAAAGCAGTTGGAGAGTTTTTGAATACATCAAAAATAATTTAGCACGAATTTGGCTATACTCCTCAACATCAGCTCTCACTATCTTTAATCACAGGCAAGATATATCGTCCAGGAATCGTAAAATCAAAATGCTAAAAAAAATAAAATAAATGAAGATGTCCGCAAACCGCATTCATCAGATCGTGCTCTTTCAACTTCCACTCCGTGTGTGCGCTTGTTGTCTAGTAACGATCGTGATTGGAGCGGGAACACATAGGGTGCTTCTCATTTCTTATTGGTGCATCCTCGTTTTCCTTTCCTCGCTTCCTTTCCTAGCGCCTCAGCTCCTCCCCTGTAGGTTGTGAGGGAAGGACGCAAGGAAAGAAAATGAGGACGGAGGAATCGAATGAAAGCTTTTTTTTATACATTGGAATACTTGATCACTCGGGCGTCATTTCACAGCGTCATCAGCAGCGCTCAAAGGATCTGCCCTTATGTTGTTGAAGTTTGTTTATTTAAGAAATTCATAATGAATAATAATAAAGCAAGATACCCTGTTGAAATATGTGATATGTGTGGTTTATATAAACTGCAAAGGTAAACTATAAATTAAAAAGATTTTGACCGATGTGAAGGGGGAGGAGAATACGTGCGTCACGTGTAGTCAATATAACACTTCCGCATAGGATACACCTGTGTATCCTCGCTCATAACTCCTCCGAAAGCCTCCTCACTTCTCGATCCTCGACTCCTCGCGGTGCAATCATAGAATTGAAATGTCCTTCAAGATGCTTGATTGGTTTCCGGGTCATAGGATGGAGGACAGAGGAGCGAGGAGATGAGGAGGGATATTGAGAAGCACCCATAATTTACCCGGAAACAACTAATTCTAATTTCTGATTGGCTGGTAGCTAGCATTTAACTCTGTATAACTCGAGACAGATGCTATGAACTCGGCAGAGAACTCCTCCGTTTGCCTGCGTCTCGTCCATTAATTGTATAGCGGGACAAGTTCCCTTACTCATCAGCGTAAGAAATACAAGGTGTGGCGTGTGAGCGTGTGAACGGGTTGAAATGAGACTTGAGAGCCCTGTTATTTTGTAGCCTATAAATTAATGTATATGTCCAACGGATAATTTCATACTTTTTAGTAGTGCTATCGTGGCGTAATAATCTGTTTGGTTGTAAAATGTATTACCTGAATGTAATGAAATCGAATGTAACGTTATCGTCCTGTGGAATCATTCATTCACAGACAGCTTATGAAGATGTTCAACTAATAAAGATCTTCATCGCTGGCAAAAATATGATGCATTTGCAGATTTGCTTTCACTAGACTAAACTGTAGCTCTTGATGTTCTTAAATCTTCCTGTTACGACTCCGTGTCGAGTGTGATTGAACGCGCTTCAGAGTTCAGACGATTCAGTGCGTGAGGAACTAAACAGAACTGATTCGCGAACCGATTTAGACAGATCTGCCAACTTGTTTGATGAAGTCTTTGAACAGAATCGACCCAAAAGAGTGATCAATTTGTAAATTGAGCATCGCTCATGCCCATAAAAAAGATACAGCGCGCTTGGAATAAACTCATAACAACATGTAAAGTAACGAGAGGAACGATCCATACCTGTCAAGTATCCCGTTTTGGCCGGGAAAGTCCCGTATTTAACCCTTCTTTCCCGCCGTCCTCCCGTATTAGTATTTTCCCGTAAATCTCCCGTATTTTAACCTGCGCTATTAAAAAATAATAATGGCCCGGGCGGATTAAAAAAAAAAACATTCGCAATCTGAGCTCTGTCACTAGCCACGCGATAACTGCCACCTCCAGTAGCCTACTACAGGTACAGTTGTCGCGAGGTTAGTGTGTGAGTGAGGTCAGATGATGAGTGACAACGCGGGGGAAAAAAGAAAAAAAATTCGGAGACGGATGATGGACGGTACGACAGAGACGGAAGGCACTCCTGCCACAAAACCAAAACCCTCATGTAAATACCGCGATCAGGGAGGACAGCGGACAGCGAATTTACTTTTCTGAAGAGGAGCAGGGTAGGGGACAGTCACGCGTTTTTTAACTCCGACTTTAGCATCTTAAAACCTGTTAACCGTTGCCAGTGCGCCGGCGCACTGAAGCGTTTTTTGTTTTTTTAAATAGTTCAAAGTTACTATCAGATTTAATGTTATTACCTTGACAAACTATACATCATTAAAAATATATAACACTCAAGTTTCAGTATTTGACCACTATTTGTATTCTCAGAAACTTTGAAGATGTTTCATACAAAATAAATTTATAATAACTTTACAAAAGTTTGTAGCTATTAATAACTATTTTTTCATTATGACAATAATTAATTCTACATTTGCAATAAACTGCAGGTGTCAGCTTTCAAATGAGATCATACTTGTGATTGTCAGTTTGGGTGCCATTTCTGAGGATTTTTCAAAAGTGAGGTTGCAGCCTAACAGGTTAAATGCAAAGTCTGCAACAAATTTGAACAATAACTCACTAAAAGAGTAAAGAAAAGTTATGTGACATGTAAAGAAAAACTGCAAAAGAAAAGCAATATGAAATTAAAAGAATGTGTGTAATGAAAATAAAATGTAAATGTAGAGACAAGCAATGTTAAATGAACAGAAAATATGCAAATAAGCCTTTAAAATAAATGCTCTTCATATATACCCTTTTGTGTTTTCATTTAAGCTATAACACTGGTCTTAAAATGTAAGGGATAACGTGACTGGAGCTTGGTTGCGGTGGTGGGACTGCTCGCGGTGTGCGCCGGAAAATTTACCTTATTTTCAAATCCAAAACTTGACAGGTATGGAACGATCGCCCAAGTAACATGTAAAAGTATACACCTTGTTTCCCTGACAGGAAAATACCCTGCTGCGCGATTTGCGCGAAAATATAACGATATTCGAAAAAGCTATTTTATGATCCCAACTTTGAGAATAGATTAACGGCGATATTTTTTTTATCGCCAGATAAGAGTCTCACGTTAACGCAGCACGTTAACACCGATAACGGCCCACCACTAATATATATATATATTATATATATATATATATATATATTTTTTTTTTTTACATTTTTATTATTTAATTATTGTTTTTTCATCAACTTACAAAACCACTGCAGTTCCAATTCACCCACAACCGCAAACCCTGACGTAACATAAAAAAAAATAATATATTTGAAATATTATTATCATCTAATTTGCAATCAGTAATGGACTATAACTTGTATGTAATCTACGCAGCACTTTGTAGCACTGGAAAATGTAATTAATTCTAAAGAATCAGTTCATTCAGACTCAAGAAAATAAAGATTCACTCTGTTACGACCTATGTTTATGTAGCTTATTGTTCTTTTGTTCTATTGTTCTATTGCTCTGTTCCTCTTCTCTCTCTCTTTTATTTTGTTTGTCTGATTTCTGATAGGTTGCCCAATGGTTGGCGTGTACGAACGCCATTGGTTGTCCAGTCGGGGCGTGGTCTTTATAAGGACGCTGCTGGCACTCGCATGGGAACTCATTGTTGGTTCGGTCGTACTTGCAGCCTAGTTCTAACGTTGAGCTAAGTGATGAAGATAGCGTTGATGTTGTGAGTTCAGATCCCGTGTTGCGCTCACTTAGTGGTGTAAACTCGGAGGATTTAAAACTAGCTATTCAGTTAAAGCAATTAGATCTCGAAATAAAACGTCAGGAGCACACTACTCAACTGTTACGTTATAAGGAAGTGTGAACTGGAAACGAAGGCTGATGATCGCCGTCCGAGTTCAGTTAAGATTCAATTTGATGTACTCTCCACTAGTGTTGACCATCATTAGTGCCAGAGGCATATAGGCAGAAGTTTCGCGCACATGTTAAAACTGCCTCTCAAACTTATGTGGAATTTGCACGGGAGAAGACTGTGCTTTTTGATAGATGGTGCCGGCAGTCAACTTACATTAGTTTGAATATTGATGGCGCGAATGATCCTATTTTGTGTCAGGGGGTTATTTCTCTTAGTAGATCTGAGCGAGACTTGGTTCCTGTAACCATGTTGCGGGATACAGGGGCCAATCAGTCGTTTGTGTTGGCTAGTATGTTGTCATTCTCTGAGAAAAGTTATTGTGGATCTGATGTTCTCATTCAAGGAATTGAGTTGGGGGTGTTGAAAGTACCGTTACATAATGTGTACATTCGATCCGGTTTAGAAACAGGCTGTGTAAAATTGCCAGTGCGGCACAAATTACCTGTGAATGGTGTGGCGTTAATTTTAGGTAACGATCTCACTGGAGGGAAAGTACTCCCATTTCCCGAGGTCATTGAAAACCCAGTGTATGATTCTGTTACTTCCAGTGAGCTAGCATCAGAGTTTCCTTCAGTGTTTGCTGCATGTGTAGTTCCCTTTCGTTGTCACTCCGAGTTACGTCGGATGACGACGAATGGGGTTTCGCTTAGAAAGCCTATCAACTTCGAGTATTACAAAACGAGCCAATGGCAAAGAAATGCCATGGGTCTGCGGAATTTGCATGGCGTAACTCCGCCCCACCTCGTGGGTATAAAAGGAGGAAGCCGGCAGCAAGCAGATATGTTTTCGCTTCGGAGCCAAGTGTATTCTTCTCTCCACAAGCCATCTCTGAATTGTCAGCTTTACAAACGAGTACCTCGAGTGTTGGTGTGACGGCGATCTACGGCGAGAGCGTGCTTCCTGCTGATCTGTTGCAGTGGTCTGCCAGTCGGTGCGTTTCTCCCCGGGTGCTTCAACACTTGAGTTTTCTCTCACTAAAAGAGCTTACACGTGGCACGTCTTTTTAAAGATGTCTCGCCCGTGTACTTCTGGTTGCGGCAGATTGGTATCGGACTCTGATGGGCACGAGCGTTGCATAGTATGTTTGGGCATTGATCATGCTAGAGCAGCGCTCGTGGATGACTCATGTTCTCTCTGTGGGAACATGACCATCGCGTCATTACGGTCGAGACTCCGTGAACTCGCAAGAGTGAGAGTCCCCTCATCCACCCCCCGTCCTGCTGCTGGTGGCCAGGGTGATCTGAGGGTTACGGTCTGGAACAAGGCTCCGACTATGTGTCCGCGACCCCAGCCCCCCTCTTCAATGACGGTGCCTGCTAGTGAACTGCTGATTCCCGCGGGTCTACCCTCTGGTGGCCCGCGTGCTTCAGTTGAAGCTACAGAGGAAGATGCCATGTCTGTTGCAGCATCACTAGGCGGGTTTGACTCTTCTGGAAGTGAGGGCTCGTCACAGCTGCCACCTTCCGGTGTGCATACGGCTGTGCTCGAGTCTGATCCGGAGATGACGGCCATGCTTTCCCGGGCAGCCGCGAGCATCGGACTTGAGTGGAGGCCTCCACCCTGTCCTGAGCGCTCGCGGCTGGACGATTGGTTTTTGGGTAAGGCCGCCGACCCTCGTCCTCGGCAAACCCCAATACCTTTCTTCCCGGATGTGCATGATGAGATCTCGAAGTCCTGGAAGACCCCCCTGTCTTCTCGGGACCGCTCGCTGGTCTCATCCGCCTTTCCTCCCCTCGATGAGGCAGCTGCCCGTGGGTACACTGGGCTTCCCCCGGTTGAACGCTCTGTTGCCATGCAACTATGTCCTCAGAGTGCTTCTTCTCGGGGCGAGCCTAAGCACCCATCCAAAGCCTGTAGATTTTCGTCGACCCTGGTGGCGAAGTCTTACAGAGCGGCGGGACAGGCGGCTGCTTCACTGCATGCTATGGCCACTCTGCAGGTCTACCAGACCCAGATGCTCAGAGACATGCACGAGGGTAGGACAAACCCAGGGCTCTTTGATGAGCTGCGCGCCGCGACCGACCTTGCTCTCCGGGCGACGAAGGTTACCGCGCGCTCCCTGGGTTTGGTGATGTCCACAGCTGTGGTCCAGGAGCGACATCTGTGGCTGAACCTGGCTGACATGCGGGACGCTGAGCGGACCCGTCTGCTTAACGCCCCCTTGTCCCAGGCCGGCCTCTTCGGCGGTGCAGTTGAAGACTTTGCCCAACAGTTTTCAACTGCCCAGAAACAGACCGAGGCCATCAGACACATTCTGCCCCGCCGGCCCGCTGCTGCCTCCACCTTGCCGGCCGGGCAGACGCCTCGACCTGTTTCCCGCCGAGGGCGCCCTCCTGCGGCTCCCGCCCCTCCCGCCCGGACCACGCAGCAGCCTCCACCCAGGGCCGGTCGCGGAGGAAGCCGTAAGAAGGCGCCACAGCCCTCTCCTGCCCCGCCCCCCGCTAAACGCCGGGCCAAGCGGCGCTCCTGAGACGGGCTGCTCAGGGATGATGATTGTTTCACAGGAGGTGGTAGCAGGACCACTCCTTCCCCCGGTGGAGGGCCGGGGGAGAATCTTTTGTTCTCCACTCCCCGCTGCTCACCCACGGGTGGGCAGCACCCTAATGTGGTTAAAGTCAGAAACAATCCCCTCTTCCCTGAGCTCACAGAGTTCTCGGGCGACACAGAGCGCCGCCCACAAGCTGTGCTCTCCTCGCCCCCCTCTGTCCCAGAGGCGGTTGACACGGCGTGCCGTCCACGGACCGCTTCGCCCCTGTCCCCCTCTGTCGCCAGACCCCTGGCAGAGCAGGCCCCCGCGGGACGACCAGCCTGGTCCTCCCCTGGCCCCCTCTGCCAGGGTGCGGTTGCTAACTGTGCCCCCTCTCCGGGCCGCTATGCCGTCCACATCTGGGCCAGTTACTCCGCTTCGCTGCCCCTCCGGGGGGATGCCTGTGGCTCGCATGATCCCGTTGGTTCAGTTCCTGGGAGCCTGGCTAGAGCTTCCCCGTCTGTCCCACTGGATCGCGCGTACCGTCAGGCTCGGCTATGCGATTCAGTTCGCACGGTCTCCTCCCCGCTTCAGGGGAGTCCGCTCCACTTTGGTCGGTGGCAATGCCCCTATCATGAGAGCAGAGATTGCCACCCTGCTGGCGAAGGGTGCAATCGAGACTGTCCCTCCAGCCGAGATGAGGTCCGGCTTCTACAGCCCCTACGGGTCATATGTGTATTCTCTAAGTCCCCCCCCTCCGGGCTGGCATTAATTGCATACTTCCCCTAAGCTTGGGATATGCTTCCCAGTGTACCTTGGTATTCCTGTGTTATATGGAGTCCTTTGTCCAGGCTGACAGGGATCTCGATTGACGCAGGGCACTGGAAGACAGCTGAGAAGGTGGCGTGATTAGACTGGTAACCCCATTCGTCGTCATCCGACGTAACTCGGAGTGACAACGAAAGGGAACGTCTACGGTTACGTATGTAACCCTCGTTCCCTGAGTAGGGAACGGAGACGTTACGTCTGCCTGCCACTTTCCGCTGTACCGCGGCGATCGCCTGAGCTCAGTCTTGGCTCCTCAGCGAAGAAACATATCTGCTTGCTGCCGGCTTCCTCCTTTTATACCCACGAGGTGGGGCGGAGTTACGCCATGCAAATTCCGCAGACCCATGGCATTTCTTTGCCATTGGCTCGTTTTGTAATACTCGAAGTTGATAGGCTTTCTAAGCGAAACCCCATTCGTCGTCATCCGACGTAACGTCTCCGTTCCCTACTCAGGGAACGAGGGTTACATACGTAACCGTAGACGTTACGCGGGCTCAAGCGCGTAAATTTGGTGATTCAATTGATATTTCGGATACCTTTTTGGCAGCTGAGGATCAAGTTAAAGGTGAAGTTCGCATTGTATAATCTGAGCTGTCTGATTCTAAGTCACTGTCTGCGACTAGTGGACTAGTGATCTGTCGCTGTCCATTAATAAAGACGTGATTACTGCTGAACAGAAAAAAGACACTACGTTATTGCGTTGCAGGAATGTAGAGTTCAATTTAAAGGAGATTGAGAATAAATCGATAGGTTACTTTTGGGACAACAAGGTGTTAAAGAGAAAGTGGACTCCAGCAGGATCTGATGGTTTAGGTTGGGATACTGTTTTTCAGTTGGTTGTGCCTAAGTGTTTTCGAAAACAAGTTCTCAGTGTGGCCCATGATAATGTAGCAGGACATCTGGGCATTGCTAAAACTTATCATCGCATTTTGCGCTATTTTTTCTGGCCTAGCATTAAATCTGATGTGGCGCAGTACTGTCGCTCGTGCCATGTGTGTCAGGGCGTAGGAAAACCTAACCAGACTATACATCCTGCCCCACTTAAACCTATCCCTGTCATGGGAGAGCCTTTTGCACGAGTCATCTTGGACTGTGTTGGACCGTTACCGCGAACAAGATCTGGACATGCCTATCTGCTTACGCGTATGTGTGCGACAACTCGCTATCCGGAGGCAGTACCGTTGCGTTCATTAAAAGTGAAGGCTGTGGTGAAAGCTCAAATCACGTTTTTCTCTACCTTCTGTTTTCCACAGGTCATCCAAACGGATCAGGGAACAAACTTTATGTCACGACTATTTAAACAGGTACTGACCCAACTGAAAATTAAGCACATTACATCTAGTGCTTATCATCCAGAGTCTCAAGGTGCTCTCGAAAGGTTCCACCAAACCTTAAAGTCCATGCTGGGTAAATATTGTGCTGAGTCAGGGAAAGACTGGGATGAGGGGTTGCCTTTTCTTATGTTTGCTGTCCGTGAGAGTGTTCAGGAGTCACTAGGATTTAGCCCAGCCGAATTGGTTTTTGAACACAGTAAGGGGCCCACTCAAAATGTTGAGAGAGAACTGGCTTACTGAGGAAAAAATGGGTTGTAATCTAATAGACTATGTCAGTTCCTTTAGAGAGCGATTGCATAATGCTTGTAAATTAGGTCACACTGCACTGGAAAGTACGCTAGTAAAAATAAAAAAACGTTTTGATAAGAATGCTGTTTCTCATTTGTTCTCTGAGGGGAACAAGGTCTTGGTTTTATTGCCAATCCAGGGTGCTGCATTGCAGGCTAGATTCTCTGGACCATATGTCATTGATAAGAAGCTGAATGAGACGAATTCTGTTGTTCGGACTCCTGATCGGCAAAGGAAAACTCGCGTGTGCCATGTAAACATGGTGAAGCTGTATGTGAGTCGTGGGGAAGATATGGAGTTAAAAAGCTCTGTTATCATTCCAGTAGCTTCGATCGTGGTTGCTTCTGACAGTGATGTTGAAGATGGGTTGAATCTGCAGAGTACTCTGGTGTTGGGTGGCAGATTGAATAATTCCACGATTTTGGAGGATTTAAACCAGGGGTCTCAAACTGCCGACCCGAGGGCCATTTACCCCTCCCCTTACCTCCGGCCCGCAACTGATGTAAAGAATATTACATAATCCGGCCAGCAAAACTATTTACATTTTTTTATAGTTGCCTCATGCCAATTTAAAATACCCCTTCATATTAGAACATGAATATTCTAAACATGAACACGATTCAATAAAATATAAAATAAATAAAAAAATGTAACGCGTAAAAAACAAAAAAACAGCGCATTCCGGCATATTTGACAGGAGAGCTGATTTTGGTCCCAGGAGTTTATTTGTTTGGCTGCTAACGGAAATGAAAATATGTCTCTTTCCAAACCGAAAAGAAAAGTGGATGATGAACACAGAGAGTTTCAAGAAAGATGGACATTGCAGTATTTTAATGTTTAATGTAAATGCTACCTGTCTGATATACAAAGAAAAATCGCAGTCCTAAAGGAGTATAATCTCAAGCGTCATTACTCAACTAAACATGGAGAACAGTAGGAGAAGTACCAAGCAGACGAGAGAGAAAAAACAGCCATGAAGTTGAAGAAAGAGCTAACATCCCAGCAAAGCCTTTTCCATAAAAGCCAAAAAGGATGCTAATGCTGCAGTTGAAGCAAGTTATGTGGTGAGTGAGTTGATCTCTAAAGCGGGAAAGCCGTTCACTGAAGGGCAGTTTATGAACGATTGTATGTTAAAAGTCGCTGATATTCTATGTCCAGAAAAGAAGGTCTTGTTCAACAATCTCTCTCTTTCGGCAAACACAGTGGCAGAGCGGATTAGCGAGTTGTCGAGTGACATTTATTATCAGTAGCGCGCCAAAGCTAAAGTTTTCACTGCGTACTCCGTGGCGCTTGACGAAAGCACAGACAAAACAGACATTGCACAGATAGCCCTTTTCATCAGGGGTATTAATGAACAATTTGAAATGACGGAGGAGTTGTTGAGTTTGTGTCCAATGCACGGCCGTACCACAGACAACGATATATTTCAGCAGCTGGAAGACGCAATTGAGCGCGCTGGTTTGCCGTGGAACAGACTGGTAGGCATTACCACTGATGGTGCCCCATCTATCTGTTTTATATACTGATGTTTAAATTTTTTGTATGACACAAATGTGTTAGTTACATAATCTGAAGTAAATGAGAGCGAACTTTTCAGCAAGTGAAGTAAATTTCCAGAAAAAATATTGTGCTTTATTGTGCTTGAATGTTAAAATGGCCCTCCTATGAGCTTCTGTTCACATTAGTGGCCCCCAGCAAATTTGAGTTTGAGACCCCTGATTTAAACCTTCATCTGGCACATTTATCTGACTTTCAGCATACTGATATAGTAAAGTCGATCAATTCATTCTTGGGGTTGTTTTCAGACGTTCTTACCTGCACTCAAGTACTGAAGCATGATATTGACTTAGTTGATCATTCACCAATTATGCTTATAAAGTGAACCCTGTTAAACGTAAAGTTATGGAGGCCGAGGTAAAATATCTAGTCGCGAATGGATTCGCAGTTCCGAGTTTCAGCGCCTGGAGTTCACCCTGTTTATTAGTCCCGAAATCGGACGCAACACAACGGTTCTGTACGGATTATAGAAGAGTAAATGCCGTGACAAAACCAGATTCGTTTCCCCTCCCGCTTATGGAGGATTGCATCGATAAAGTATACTCTGCGCGCTTTGTCACGAAACTCGATATGCTAAAGGGGTACTGGCAAGTTCCCTTGACAGAGCGCGCGGCCGAAATATCTGCTTTTGTTACCCCAGATGATTTTCTTAATTATAGGGTGATGGCGTTCGGACTGCGCAACGCTACGGCTACATTTAAGCGCTTGATGAGTCGAGTGCTGGGCGGTGTTTCCAACTTTAAAGCTTACCTCGATGATATTGTTATTTATTCGAATACATGGGATGAGCACTTGACAACCTTGAGCACTGTTTTTACTCGTTTACTGGGGGCATCTCTCACTCTTAACTTGGCTAAATGTGAGTTTGGCAAAGCGACAATTACCTACCTAGGGAAACAGGTGGGGCAAGGGTAGGTTCGACCTGTTGCCTTGAAAGTGCAAGCTATTGCAGATTTTTCAGTGCCCCGTACGAAATGTGAACTTAGGAGATTCCTAGGAATGTCTGGCTATTATCGGGGATTTTGTAAAAATTTCTCAGATGTTGTGTTGCCTCTAACAAATATGCTTCATGTGTCACGACAAATCTTTGAGTGGACTACTGAATGCCAGACTGCATTCGATTCTGTTAAAACCCTTTTGAGTAAGGCTCCTGTTTTAATGGCTCCAAACTATTCATGTGCATTTCAGTTGGATGTCGATGCAAATGCCACAGGTGGTGGTGCTGTCCTTCTGCAGGATGATAAAAATGGGGTTGGGAAATTCCTGAAACATCAGTTAAACTACAGTACCATTGAGAAGGAGGCGTTAGCTTTTTTAATGGTTTTACAACACTTTGAGGTGTATATTGGCTCTAGTTCTCTTCCGGTGGTTGTATATACAGGCCACAACCCATTAGTTTTTTTTGTCTAGTATGAAAAACTCATGCGCTGGTCTCTCTTTGTCCAAGATTTTAACCTGGAAATTTGCTTTAAGAAAGGCAAGGATAACGTGCTGGCCGATGCCCTATCACAGTCATTTAACTGAGTAAATCTACATTCTATGTAGATTATTTGTGTGTGAGGGTGTTACGACCTGTGTTTATGTAGCTTATTGTTTTCTCTATTGCTCTGTTCCTCTTCTCTCTCTCTTTTTTGTTTTTGTTTGTCTGATTTCTAATAGGTTGCCCAATGATTGTGGTGTAGGAACGCCATTGGTTGTCCAGTCGGGGCGTGGTCTTTCTAAGGACGCTGCTGGCACTCGTCTGGGAGCTTATTGTTGGTTCGGTCGCACTCGGGTTGAGAGCTCCGGAATCCCTCCTGCGGCCGATGATCAAATTGATTATGTGAAATTAGTTTAAGTGAATGTGCATCTTGGTTTAACTTTGAGCTATGTTTCTTTGGTAGCAAGTTAGGTAAGTGAAATGTATTTTCTTTTCATATTGGGTTAGGTTACTTATTCTCCCCTCTTTTCTTTTTATATTTGTTCTGTTTGTTATTTTGGCCTTTGGGACACCCTGAAGAGATGCTCTTTATTCCACTTGTTATCTCAAATAAATGTATTATTTTTTCTGCTTAATTTTGTGTAGTTTGTTTGATTATCGACCGGAGTGATTCGTTGCTGGGATTCCACAACGATACCACAACCCAAAATTATTTATTACGCCTCTTAAAGGTTTTACGATTTCCCCTAGAGACGGGGCCTAATACCTGAAAGTCATTGCATGGTTTTTTTATGTTTTTTTGTATAGTGAAATATTTAGTTAAATACTTAATTATATAACTCAATAATATAAATCTACATAAATATCTATATAAAGTGTTAGATGATGTCACACAAGCAAAACCTGGTTGCTTTACCTAAGCATTTCAAATCTTATTTCAGTTAACAGCTCTCAACAATAAAAATGGGATCTAAATAGAGCTCAGACAGTGTTCTTCTTTAATTATTCTCTGCCATTGTATCAGAGGTCAACAACTGTGGTAAGAGATTTATTTTCTTCTGAAGGTTTAAAATGGCAAAGATAATTTAACGCCTCTTCAAGTTTCCATCTCTTAAAAACTCTTGAGCTGTGGTGCTTAGCTGATGTGAGAACAAATCTGGTACACAATATTTTCTAACTGGCTTAACTAACAGTGATAGTAATTTTGTGAATTTGGAGGCAAAGCCACTATTACTATTACAAATACACTGTTAAAAATATATTTTTTTTATTGCCATTGATGGTTCCACGAAGAACCTTTAACATCCATAGAACCTTTCCTTTACACAATGTTCTTTATATCCTAAAAGAAATCTTTATATTATATGAAAAGAATACTTCATTTAAGAACCGTTCACTGAAAGGTTCTTTTGGGAACCAGAAAATGGTTCTTTTATTGCATCACTGCTAAACGTCTCTGGTTACGTATGTAACCCTAGTTCCCTGAAGGGAACGAGACGCTGCGTGACAACGCTTTGGGAAACGCCCCTGCGTGAGTGCGTCATGAAGCACATATGAAATCAGTCCAATGGCGAGACTGAACGTTATAGGCGGGTGACGTCATCGACCAGGAAACTATATAAGCACCCCAAAACACAAGCGCGTCGGCTTTTGATAAGACTGAAGCAAGTGCTCACGGGCATGCTGGGAGTATGGCATAGACACGCAGCGTCTCGTTCCCTTCAGGGAACTAGGGTTACATACGTAACCAGAGACGTTCCCTATCAGGGAACTCGAGCTGCGTGACAACGCTTTGGGAACGCTAATACCAACGTCGCCATACGAGCAAGTGTCCGTCGTGTGAAGTCAGAGCGCACATTTGGACGAACGCACCTGCGCCCCTGGAGTGGAGCTGAAGTCGAGATGATAAAACTTCACGAATGTGTGCGGTGAGGACCAGCCTGCCGCATCACAAACATCCTGGATTGAAACTCCTGACAGGATAGCCTTAGAGGCAGCCATACGATTGGTTAAATGAGCCCGGACAGTCAAAGGAGAAGGCTGACCGGCAGACTCATAGGCAAGTGAGATGGCCTCGACCACCCACTTGCTCAACCTCTGCTTAGATACTGGACAGCCCTTCTTAGGGGGTCCAAAGCAAACGAATAGCTGTTCACTCTTTCTCCACAGGGCAGCTCTGTGGACGTACGCATCTAGGGCCCTAACAGGGCAAAGCAGATTTAGTTTCTCTTGGTCTGACGTCAGAAATGGAGGAGGACAGAAAGCCTGCAGTACAATAGGCCTGACCACATTGGTTGGTACTTTGGGAACGTATCCCGGCCTAGGGAGGAGGAAAGCCTTCACCATGCCTGGTGCAAATTCCAAGCAAGAGGGAGAGACCGACAGAGCTTGGATATCTCCTATTCTTTTTAATGAAGATATAGCCAGAAGAAAGATAGTTTTAAGAGTGAGGAATTTCTCCGAAACTTCTTCAATGGGCTTGAACGGTCCAATCCTTCTTTGGAACGATGAAATATCGGCTGTAATAACCCAACTCTCTGCTGGGAGGAAGAACTCGTTCTATAGCCTCCTTCAGCAGGAGAGTTTTCACCTCCTGTTCCATAACCAGAGCCTGCTCGGGGCCCACCACTGTGGGCAGAACCCCTGAATCGCGTACCCCTTCTCGATAGTCTGCAGGACCCAATGAGATACATTTGGAATGCTTTTCCACTCTGCCAAAAATTCTACTAAGGGTACCAGTCTCTCGAGACTGGCCTCTGGAATATTTTGAGTGGCAGACACAGTGCCCTGTAACGGCGCACCGGCAGGGAACAACTGGTCTGACCACTCTAAACCGCTCGTCAGAGCGAGCGAGCGCCCCACGGGAAAGCGCTCGCTGGGACCGTCTACGCCCCGGCACGCAGGCGGGGTTGGCAGAACGGGCCCCTGAGGGCACCGAGAGAGAACGGGCGCTGTGTACTGCGGCGAACACCTTTCTCTCTTGGTGGGGACCACCCTCAGTACCCTGACGTTTCTGGCGTCAGGGCTTCTTCTTCGACGAAGCCTTCCTGGCGACAATAACCGTCCTCAGATCGGCCTTGCCCCTGGAAGACCTCATCTGAGAGCGCCGCGCCTCGGCCCAGTCTTGCTGGGGAGGAGCACGAGACGCGACACTCCTTTTCTGTTGCGCCCGGTGTGAGGAGCTATTCGACGGCCGGGGCTGCTCCCGCCCAGCAGCCCCGGAGACATGAACACGGAGGGGGAGAAATTTCTGGAGCGCCGCCGCCTGCTTTTTCTCTTCCTGAAACCTCTCGATGACCGAAATCACTGAGTCACCGAAGAGGCCAGCAGTAGAAAGCGGGGCGTCCAGGAGAAAAGATTTTTCCTTTTTCTTTCATGTTGGATAAATTCAACCATAAGTGTCTCTCCGTTGCCACCATGGCTGCCATAGAACGGCCCACTGATTTGGCCGTCTCCTTGGCACGGAGAGATAGATCTGCTGCCTGACGTAATTCTCGAATTACGTCAGCACTAATTTCATCCCCCTCACTCATATCCCTTACTCCCGTATCTGGAGATAGATGGCTCGCTAGCGTTTCTTCAGCCTTAGGCATCGCCCCATAACCATAATTCTTAGCCCCAGAAATATTTGAATAAACAGATGTTTGTTGGCTAAATATTCTGGATGACACTGGTCTTTTCCATGACCTCGACACCTCGGTGTGGAGGTCAGGAAAGAATGGAAGACACCGGCGTGGAGGTGCAGCACGAGACGGCAGAAATCTTTCATCTAGTTTACTTTTTGAACAAGATTCCTGTCTATCAGCTGGCCACTCGATGCTTAATTTTTCTACAGCACGAGTGAGCACCTCCATAAAACTACTGTTAGAACTTCCTGAAATACCTGAAAAGCACTGTTCCCTTACGAAGGGAACTCAACGATGCGTCCATCGACGCCATGGGAACGCCCCCAGCGTGACTGCGTCTGAAGCATCTATGTCAACTAGTCCAATGGAAAGAATGAGCGTCACGGGCGGGTGACGTCATGACCAGGATATGATAAAAGCACATCCGGTGCAAACCGGCATTAGCTTCTGTTGCCTCAGCAAGCGATCTGTGTCAAACTGTCTGTTATATTTACTGTTGTCTGTCTGATATATATATTTATGGAAACTAAACAATTGCACAAACTCTGTGTTCTCCCTGCTCGCGCTATTTAACGAGTAGGGACACACACGAGCTTTGTGTGATGGGTTTGGGAGTAGAGCATGCGGTATCAGCCTCCGAGGGGGCTGATCGCCAACATTGTGAGAAGCTTTCGCTTCGCATGCTCCGCTCCCGCCTGTCACTTTTCGAGGAAAGTGGCCGGGCTCGCAATTCTCAGGGTGACAGGTCCCGCGTCTGCCGAGGCAGCGCGGAGAATGCATTCCTGTGGATCGCGAATAGGATCTCTTTACGGGGTTGGAGACGGGTCCGCGGATCTTATCTCCTCCCTTTCCACGAGGGATCCAGTGCTCTCTCGCCGGTCTCGGAAGCCCGCGCTGCGGTCTCTTCCGCCCGGGGAGAGAGAGAAATCAATGCTTCAGTGCTCTACCTAGATGTGCTGGGCATTGAAAGTGACACAATCATGGGGGAAGTGAATTTGCCATCTCTTTCCCCAGCGTATGAGAAATATATATAGCCTATATATATATATATATATGATAGTTTATATATTATATATAAAATAAAGTGAATATATATAAAAAATATATATAAAAATAATAAGCTGGTGGAAGTGTTTACTAAGGCTGTAGATAAATTAAATATTTATGGCCAGCAGAAATAAGGGGGCACTCGTCCTAAAAATAAAATAGATTAAACGAGTTTCCTTCCCTCTGTTTTTCCACCTCCATCACGGGGCCTTCCATTTTTCCCGATCTGCACAGCGAGCTGTCTAGATCATGGAAAAAGCCTTACTCCTCTTGTCTTTTAGCCCCCACATTCATGTATATTCAGATATTTGGGGGTTAAGAGGGTATGGCTATGGGGCAATACCCCGGGTAGAACAGACGCTTGCGAGCTATCTGTCTCCCGGTTCAGTATTGTACCTGAAGGCGTCGGCTTCTCTCACTAAACCATTAAAGAAAACTATTTTTTAATCTAGTGGGAAAAGCATATATGGCAGTGGGTCTAGCATGGGCCTGCTTGCACACCATAGCAGTGCTACAAGCATATCAGGCTGACCTGCTGCGGTATTTGGACAGAAGTGAGGGAGTTTGGCCCGATGGGGTTTGAGAACTCCGTCGGGCCACAGATTTATCTCTCAGGGATGGCAGCCCTTGTGGTCACTGAGAGACACCTCTGGCTCAATTTGATGGGAATCATAGAGAAAGATACAAGATAATCTCTCCCTCGCTATGTCCAACCCCCTGTGGCTGCTGGGCGTGAGCAGCTCCAGCCGTCTAGTTTCTCATACACAACACAGCAGCCAAAGCCTTCAAAGCAGAAGCCGGATCCGAGGACCGTTCTTCACGCTGAGAAGGCTGCGGCTCAAAAGGAAAAAAAGGTCCTGATGTTCACGCATCAGGCCTGTGAGGACAGCCCCGACCGAAGTGGAGCGGTGTACACCTCATTTTACGGTGCCCGTTCCATTTCGGGGTCCTCACGAGACCGTTCTGCCAACCCTGCCACCCTCGGTGCTTCAGGGCGCAGCGGTCTCCAGCGAGTCGCTGATGCTATGCTGCGGCACAGCATCGGTTTCGCGCCCTCTGAGGGGGGCCTTAGAGCGGCCAGTTCAGGTAGTTCCTGCCATTATGTTTCAGGCTCCGGAATTGGCTGTCTCGATAACACCAGAGACCAGCCTCGAGAGGCTGGTTCCCTTAGTAAATTTTCTGGCAGCGTGGAAGCTTCTGCCGAATATTTCTCATTGGGTCCTGCAGATTGTAGAGAAAGGATAAAGAATCCAGTTTGGTTCTCGTCCTCCTCGTTACAACGGGGTGCTGCCCACAGTGGTGCATCCCGAGCAGGCTCTGGTAATGGAGCAAGAGGTAAAGGCCCTGTTAGCAAAGGAAGCTATAGAGCAGGTGTACTCACCCGACATTGCGTCGGGTCTTTACAGTCGTTATCTCATTGTTCCAAAAAAGGATGGAGAGCTGCGTCACATACTAGATCTTCGTCTGTTGGAGTGTTTGGTGCTGGAACTCAATTCCAAAATGCTGACACTCAAACAGATCGTGACTCAAATCAGATCCGAGGACTGGTTTGTCACGATAGATCTAAAAGACGCATACTTCCATATCTCCATCCTCCCTCAGCACAGGAGGTTCCTGAGGTTTTCTTTGGGGCAAAGAACACCAGTATCAGGCACTTCCTTTCGGTCTAGCTCTATCACCCCGCACATTCACGAAGCGTGTAGACGCAGCTCTGGCCCCGCCAGGCTGCAGTGCATATGCATTCTGAATTGCATAGATGACTGGCTGATTCTAGCGGAATCAGAACAGTTAGCGGTTCGGCACCGAGGTGTCGTTCTCGCTCCTATGCAGATGTTGGGGTTGAGGCTCAATGCCAAGAAGAGTGTGCTTTCTCCAGTACAGAGAACCACTTTCCTTGGTGTGGTATGGGATTCAGTGACGATGCGGGCCACTCTGTCGCCCGTTCGTGTAGCTGCTATCCTAACAGCCACAAAAGAGCTGAGGCTAGGCCAGTCACGCACTGTAAAACAGTTAGAGAGACTGTTGGGTCTTGTGACAGCAGCGTTCAACGGGATAACTTTTGGCCTGCTGTACATGAGACCTTTACAGTGGTGGCTCAGGACCAGAGGGTTCTCCCCGAGGGGAAACCCACTTCGTATGATCAAGATCACGCGGCGGTGTCTCCGCACCTTGGTTATATGGAGGAAACACTGGTTCTTAACCCAGGGTCCGGTGTTGGGAGCTCTTTGCCATCGAGTTGTGATCTCGACAGATGCTTCCCTCACCGGCTGGGGAGCGGTATTGGAAGGCCGCTCAGCTCAGGGCTTGTGGAGGAGTCATCATCTCTCTTGGCACATGAATTGCCTAGAGATGATGGTCGTCTTCAATGCGTTGAGACATCTCCTCCCAGACCTGAGGGGCCATCATGTGTTGTTCTGGAACAGTGACTGTTAGGCCTCAGGGCAGCAGCGTCCAATGTGATACCCTTTGACCTGCTGTACGTGAGACCTTTACAGAGGTGGCTCAGGACCAGAGGGTTCTCCCTGAGGGGAAACCCACTCCTTACGATCAAGATCACGCGGCAGTATCCCCGCGCCTTGGTTATATGGAGGAAACTCTGGTTCTTGACCCACAGACAACACGTTGGTGGCCTCTTATTTTGGTCCCTCAAGAAATTACGCTGTCTGAGGGCAGTGTATATTCCGGGGGGGGCCAGAATATTGGAGCAGACACCCTGTCGAGGCAGGGGCTGAGGCCAGGGGACTCCACCCCGAGGCGGTGGAGCAAATATGGGAGTTTTACGGCCAGGCAGAAGTGGATTTGTTCTCGTCTCAGCATACGACGCACTGTCCACTCTGGTTATCCCTCACTCAACCAGTCCCCTCGGGGCTGGATGCTATGGTGCAGACGTGGCAGAGGCTACGTCTGTACGCATTTCCCTCCGTTGCTCTGCTCCCAGGAGTTCTGGAGTGAATCCGCCAGGATGGAATAAGCCTATTTAGTAGCACCACCCTGGCCGAGCTGAATTTGGTTTGCGGACCTAATTTTTCTCCTCGACGGACCTCCCTTGGAGGTCCCGATCAGGAGAGACCTTCTGTCTCAGGCAGGGGATGCAATATTGCACCCCCGGCAGGGGATTTGGGAACTGTGGGTTTGGCCTCTGAGGGGGCCCAACTCATAGAGAGTGGTCTCTCAACCGAGGTTGTTTAGACCATTCTAAGCTCCAGAGCTCCCGCTACGAGGAAACTATATTCACTATTTCGAGAGTTTTCACTTCTTGGTGTTACCAGCGTCAGTGGGATCCGGTTAACTGTTCAGTAAACACAGTATTCGAGTTTCTGCAAGAACGCTTTGTATCAGGTCTATGTCCTTCCACGCTTAAGGTATAATATGTGTGGCGTCCATTGCGGCTTTCCACGCCCTGGTGGGTAGTACATTTTTGGGTCGAGACCCCCTGATCACTCGTTTCCTTCGTGGCACTTTGAGGCTGAGGCATGCAACTTGCACTAAGGTGCTGGCTTGGGACCTTGCAATAGTTCTAGAAGGCCTATCTGGGGCTCCCTTCGAGCCCTTAGATTTGGTCTCAGAGAAGTTCCTTTCTTTTAAGACTTTTTCTGCTAGCTATTTCGTCCCTATAAGAGTCAGACCTTCAGGCCCTTTCGGTCCCCACCTGCCTTGAGTGCACCGGGATGGCCAAGGCAATCTTACCCGAAACATGGATATGTTCCAAAGGTGCCTACCATTATTCCGAGGCCTATTGTGCTGCAGGTTTCTGTCCTCCCCCATTTTTCGGACCAGGAAAAGCTGAACCTCTTGTGCCAGTGCGAGCACTGGACACTTATGTTCATCGGACTTCTCTGTCGAGAAAATCCAACCTATTGAGCATATAGATAGTCGAGACTATTCTTCTTGCTTGTGAGTCTTCTGGCCAACCATTTGGTGGTCAGGGCTCATTCCACTAGGAGTATGGCTTCTAAGCGTATTATCTGGAGTTCTCTCCAAGACGTTTGTGATGCGGCGGGCTGGTCCTCACCGCTCACATTCATGAGGTTTTACAGCTTGGACCTGGATGCTGCCCCAGGATCCCAGGTGCTTGGTGCAGTGTGACAACAGGCTGACACTCAGGCATTTGAAAGTCTGGCGCTTTGGGTATTCTCGTTCCCATGGCGTCGATGGACGCATCGTTGAGTTCCCTTCGTAAGGGAACGTCTCAGGTTACTATTGTAACCATAGTTCCCTGAGAACAGGGAACGAGACGATGCGTCACCCTGCCATACTTCCTGCATCCCTGTGATCGGCTTGCTTCGGCAATTTTCGAAGCTAATGCCGGTTTGCACCGGATGTGCTTTTATCATATCCTGGTCATGACGTCACCCGCCCGTGACGCTCATTCTTTCCATTGGACTAGTTGACATAGATGCTTCAGACGCAGTCACGCTGGGGGCGTTCCCATGGCGTCGATGGACGCATCGTCTCGTTCCCTGTTCTCAGGGAACTATGGTTACAATAGTAACCTGAGACGTTTTTTATGATTATTTGTGTTATTGCCCATAATTTTGTTTATTTGTTCTTATTTTATTAATGACAGTTTACTTGTTTGTATTACTTTTTAATTGATTTGAGTTAGGCTAGTAGTTTTTAGTATCATAACCTTATTTTTTAAGGTTATGGGTACAAAATAATGAAAACAATAACTATACCCATTTTAATTTATTTATTACTTTTTCTGGTAGGGCCAGTGAATTTTTGCAGGGCAAGTAAAAAAGTTTAAAAAAAATCCTTATAGTGTTAAGCCCTGTGCCATATTAAAAAAATTCAGATTGCTACTGTATAATGCGTCAGTAAATTATTATTATTTTTTTATTATTTGAGACACACATCATTCACGTATTTCACCAATATTCAAATCATATTTATATGGCTGTATCTTATAGAAGTTTTCGTTGAATTCCAGTTGATAACTAAACCCTGAAATACAATGCAGCATTAGTTCTCATTTGTCCTTATCTAGGCGGAAAAAATCATTTTATAATCAGTGTATATTTGCCAAGAGTCAAATTATTATATATATTATATATTAAAAATTAATTTAGCAAATAAATAAAAATGCTTTGCAGGTTGAAAGAGATTAGGACACTTGTTTGTATACCAAAATATCTTAATTTTGGTGCAACTGTTTAGTGAATTTGCTCATACTGCTGCATAAGATTATCATAAGATTAAGGAATACCATAAATAATGTTATGCTTTCTGTAAGATTGTCACATCTATGCTGATTTACAAGGGCTGCCATGACCCTCTCCCCGTTGAAGAAAAATTTGCCTCCCACTATGATGTTGTACTTAAGCATTACTGTGCTGTTCCTCATCTCTGTGTTTTATTGACGACAGATTGGAGCCAATTCAGCTCTGCAAATGAGTCAATAAAGTAATTACCGAGAATTAAATCTATCCTCACTGAGAAGGAGAGCAGGGAAAAATGAAGGTGTGAAGAGATCTCAAATCCCCTTGCTGTTTTCTCAGCTGTCAATACACCTACGGCTAATATCCACCCAGAAGAATAATGACTGGGCTACAAAAAGGCGCCTATTTCCTCACCACTTGGGCTGTGGCATTATGATTTGTGTGACACCCATCTGCTGATCATTCTTTCGAATGGAGTCGGCTTGTACCTGTCATAAACATGATTTAACGGGACATAACACTGACGATGACTCTCCGACGACCCCGTTGTGTAACATCAGGCATGCAATTGTGGAAACTCAGCGTGGGAGATCGTACCTAATTAAAAGAATGTGATATTCAATAGTGGTTTGAGATTTAAAGGAATAGTGTGCCTAAAATGTTTAATTCTGGGATTTTTTTTCACCATTATCAATGAATAACAACTCACTAGTTCTCCTAAAAATGAAAATTCTGTCATCATTTACTCACCTCTTTCCAAACATGTACGACTTACATTCTTCACAAAAGATTATACTCATGAAAGTAAATGTAGTCCAAACAACATTGGACCCTCTTGGCTTTTACTAAATGGGAGAAAACGCATTGAATATGTGAAGAAACTTGAATAAAATATATATTTCTATTTGTTTCACATGCAAAGCTATTATTTGGTTTCAGATTAACTCTTAAAAATAAAGGTTCTAAAAACAGGCATCTATGGTTCCATGAAGAACCTTTATCATACATGGGACCTTTCCATTGCACTAATTGTTCTTTAGATTATTAAAATTTCCTAATTTTCTTTAGATTATTAAAATGTCCTTCAACACTGGAAAAAATATATATTTTAAGAATTGTTTACTAAAATATTCTTTGGGGAACATTAAAGTATTCTAATACTCTCACAGTGATGCCATAGATATCCATTTTTGGTTCCCCTAATAACCTTTCAGTGAACAGTTAACAGAACAATTTTCTTCTTAGTGTGAAGAACAATTTAATAATCTAAAGAACATTTTTCCAATATAAAGAGTATTTTGGGTAATGGAAAAATTCCACTGATGTTAAAGGTTCTTCATGGAGCCATCAATGCCAAATGTAAATGGACATTTTAAGCACTTTACACCAAAAGGTTCTTTGGGAAACCCAAAATGGATCTTAAATGGCATTGCTGAGAAACTCTTTTGAAACCTTTATTTTTAAGAGTGTATACAGGTTTTTTTTTTTTTTTTTTTGGTGCACTTTTTGGAACTTGAAAACTCACTACGAATGGTTGAATGGCAAGAGCTGCCTTTGTTTTTTGGGTGAGCTATTCCTTTAAAGTGATATACACGCTAGGTAGCAGGCATTCACACATTTCAAGAGCCCCAGGCGTACTTGTTATGATGGTGGCGTCAGACTTTTATCAGCCTTCACTGATCCGATCGTGACTTTATCCAGCCTTCAAAGACCTCTTAGAGACCATGATTACTCGGAAACTCTTTAGTGTGTAAAAGCAAATGTAGCGTGCACAAAGGGTCAGCTATTTTAGGACGCATTTTCTTGAAAGGCCACTCCCGAGAGAACGGGCGAGACTTTTCAAACCCCAGCACCTCTTTTGAGCCAATGAAAAGTATCCATTGCATCTGGGCACACTCGACTGCTCTCAGAAACCCGAACGACAGAAGCTGCAACTTCACATCAAGGCTGCATCAGTCACCTCACGTCAAACTTGAAGGGCGCGATTGGACACAAGCGACAAGCCGAAAAACACATTAGCATAATGTTTACATAAATGAATACGTAAACACAGTGGCAAGATAATCAGCATGGCACATTTAAATGCTGCAGCCAGCCGTACTCGTGCACTGAGAAGTCGTAAAGCCTGAAAAGCAGCGATAGGAGAGGAAAGACATGTCAAACACGCACACCGGTCTGATTCCGACTCCTGATGCGGCACGTTGACGTCTTATTTAAACAAGATAATGACATGGGATTAGGCTGCAGCATAGAATCTGACTTTTAGTCTATAGCGGGCGACTCTAAACTACAGCTCCAGAACATAAAGTATCAACACTATGCGATGTACAACAAAGCACTATTCTGCCCTTTTAAAGTCTTAATAAACACCACTTTGAAATTGTAATCACAACATGTGTGTTTTTCATTCAATGACTCAAAGGAGATGTAACAGAATGAAATTTCAAAGTCTAGAACACAGAAAAAAAAAAACATTTTTGCTTATATATCTCCATCTTATTCGACAGTGAACACGTCCGCTTTAGATTGACAGTTGAGTCATACATACAAAGTTATACATAGACGAAAACACAGGTGGTTTAACACAACAATTTGAATGCTTTCGGCCTTGATTGGTCAAATCAGACTCACAAAAGTGCACGCCGGAGACTTGTTGCAACTATTGCCAGACATTATATTCAAACATAATTAAGGCACAAGCAGTGTCTCATAATTCACATACTGCAATCTCATGCAATATCCTTCTCTATAAAGCTTGTTGCACATTGCATACAGTATAAAAATGTTGCAATTACAAGCAAACAATTGGATTTCTAATTATCTTTACAAAGCAAACACTGACACCTTTTTTATAAACTACTTCTGTGGTTTTCAAATATGCAGAGGTTCTCAGCAGTTTTCAGCTGCGAATACCAAGCATGACAAAGTTTTCAGCAACAAGAAATGGTCATCTAGAAATATTAGTGTGTAATTGCTGAGCAACGTGACAATCACAGCCAATTAGAAGTTGTGAACTTTGTACCAATTAAATTCACAGTGGGCAGAGATACACAGCGAATAGAAATTGAAACAAAAAAATCTTTATAATGATTTAAATTATAGTCACATTACATTGCCAGTTGCAGCTAAAACATTGCAATCAAAGATTTTAATGAGGGCTTCACTATTTTAACGATCATTATTTTTGATACGTATTTATGGTGTATTTTATTATTTTAATCTTTTTCTCTAATAAGGTATTTTATTTATTTTCTGTTCTATTATTGTATTGTACTGTATACTATCTAATTTTTTTAAATTATTATTATTGAACAGCACTTCAGTCTGCTTTACACATAAATTTGGTTTTCATTTTTGGTTTAAAATAATTAGTTTAAATTAATTTTCTTTATTCATCTTCCATTATTCTTCATAGAAATGCTATGTATTATTTTTTCTTTATATCCTCTTGACTTATAATGCACAATATGCAGCTAAACACACAAACACAGACATACAGACTACCACTCCTGTATAATGGCAACAAGAATGTTGCACACACAGCAGATAATTTCCTTGGTGCCATGCAACAACATATGCTACCATCCAGAGCAAATTGAGCCTTGGCATACAGTACATGGATAACCAATTTCAACTCCACTAAACTTGATTGTTGTAGCCTGATAATATACAGGCAGAAAAGTCATTATGAGCTAAAAGCTCACAGCAAGATGGTGAATAGAGGAAGGAGGAAGGCTTGGTATTCTGTGTCAAAAGCTTCTCAGACCGAGGAGGATGAAGGCAAGTCGGAGCTTCAAACTGTGTCACGTGGTGTTAAGACTCGCAAATTGTGTATATGGAGGCAGAAAGGGAAAATGCAACAAGCAATCATTACAGTAAATTGCCTTGGCCATTTTTTTTATTCAGATGCAGTTTTGTCAAGCAGTGCAGAACTGGCGAGGGAGGATTTACCACATATAGCTTTGAGAATAGAAGATTTGAACATTTGCTCATGGGTCAAATTGCCTAGATACACATTCAGTGTGACTGGCAGGAACTTTTTGAGGACATCTTATAAAAGCATTCCACCTCTTGTATGACAAAAATGCTTATATATATATATATATATATATATATATATATATATATATATATATATATATATATATATATATATATATATATATAAGCCCACCAACTCAATCAAGAAATCAAGATCAAAACTGCTGTATTTTTACAAATAATTAAACAGTGTTGTCAAGTTGATATTGTGACTTTATGAATGATCATATACTTGCATGTGTCATTATTTTATTAGCAAAATCAAGCTCTAATTAACTTTTTGATCTGCGGATGTCTGTGATTTGTACGGCCGCATCTAAAGCAGTAAGTGCATTGCAACCTCATGTTATAAAAAGATGAAGTGCTACGCGCAGGTTATTTAAGGCAGTACTGCCTATGATGATTCGACGGCAAGACTAAGAAACTCGTCTTTGCTCCTCAAATACATAAAAAAATTGCCTTTATATTGTTTCTTGATTAAGAAAACGCTGTTCTTATTCAAACAACCAGTTCTTCATTTTAGAACCAGTTCTACCGTTGCTTTGCAAACAAGCAGTGACGCTCCAAACTGCGAGCAGCACTTAATTCAAGATTCAAGAAGCGGGTACAGTTCCCCGAAGGGACTACCGCTGCGTGAAATCGCAATGGGAACAGCCTCCAGCGTGACGCGTCTGAAGCATGAATGAAATCAGTCAATGGAGATGATGGAGCGTCATAGCGAGTGACGTCATCGACCAGGAAGCTATAAATATCCCCTGAGCACACAATACGCCAGCTTTTTTTACTTCAGCAAGCTCTGTGTGTGTCTGAAATCTATCGATTGTGTTTGTCTGTTTAGACAGGAGTTTCTCACTATATATATACATATATAAAAAAAACAATATGAGTGTCAAAGTGACGAGCGAGCAATATAGAAAGTGTGTTTCCCCCTGTACACGATACATCACGGGTGGGGATACACATCAGCTGTGTGTTGGTTGTCTGGGATTGCAGCATGCCCAGTCAGCTCTCGAGGGGGTCGATTGTGAGCAGTGCTAGCGTTTTCCCTTGAGAACTCTGCGCTCGCGGCGATCGTTCTTCGAGGAGAGTGGTTTGCTGCGAGCTCCCCGGGGCTCGGGTCCCGCTTCTGTCGAGGCAGAGAGGCGGCGCTTGTCTTGGGGCTCACAGATGGATCTTGCTGGCGACGTTGAGACGGGCTCCGCCGTATCTCAGCTATCTCCGGCGAGATCTAGTGCCTCTCGCCCGGCTCTGGAAGCACGCGCTGCGGCGGTTACTTCTGCCCGGGTCGAGGCACATGATGTCGAACTTAGATTATCCAGTTCTGAGGAGCTCGATATCGAAAGTTTTGCATCAGAAGAAACTGACTCGTCACTCCAGTATACTGCTGAAGAGGGGCTGATAGATGTGTTATCTCGGGCTGTTGAAAAGCTCAGCATCGAGTGGCCAACTGATAGGCAGGAGTCTAGAAATAAAAGCAAATTAGATGATAGATTTCTGTCTGCATGTCCTCAGCCTTCTCGCCGGTGCTTACCATTCTTCCCAGATCTTCACTCTGAGTTTTCAAAGACCTGGGTTAGACCTGTTTCAAGCAGAATTTATACCAACCAGTCTAATGCTTATGGAAACATTTTTGGTGCAAAAGCTTCAGGGTATGTGACCATGCCGAAGGCAGAGGAGACGCTCGCTAGCTATCTCTCTCCTGCTTCGTCATCTTCACTTAAAGCTCTGTCCTAAGCCACTAAAAAAAATAAAAAATACTTCTGTGTTAGTGGGGAAGGCTTACTCGGCGGCGGGTCAGGCGGCTGCATGTCTACACACTATGGCCATTATGCAGGCTTGTCAGGCTGACCGCTTAAAGATGCTTGTGAGGGGGGTAAAATTTCTGCTGATATGATTAATGAGCTCAGGCAGACTGCTGATCTCACTCTCCGGGCCACCAAGGAGACCGCTAAATCTAACGGCCGGTCTATGGCAGCCATGGTGGCCACAGAGAGACACTTGTGGTTGAGTCAGACTTCTATGAAGGAGAAAGATAAGACTCTCCTTTTAAACGCTCCAGTTTCGCCTGCGGGCCTCTTCGGTGACGCTCTTCACTCTGTCACGGAGAGGTTCCAGGAAGAGAAGAAACAGGCGGCTGCTTTTCATAAATTTATGCCACCTTAAAGTGCGTGTCGCTGGGGCTGCTGAGCGAGGGCAGTCCCAGCCGGCGAGTACTTCAAAAAGAGCGCAGCAGAATCGGAGTGTCGCGTCTCGTGCCCCTCCGCAGAGAAACTGGAGGGACGAGGCGAGGCGCTCTCCGGTGCGACCTTCTCGGGGTAGGGCTGATCTGAGGACAGCCATTATCGCCAAGAAGGCCGCGTCGAAAAAATCCTGACGTGCTGAACGTCAGGACTCTGAGGGTGGTCCCCATCGTGGAAGACTTGAGTTCACTGCACAAGAACACGGTGCCCTGTCTTTCCCAATGCCCTCAGGGGTCTGCTCTACTAACCCTGCCTATACAGGGCGTAGAGAGACTCGGCGAGCGATTTCCCGAGGGACGCTCGCCCCCTCCGAGGAGGGTTGTGGAGTGCCCAGACCAGCTGTTCCCTGCCAGTACGTTACAGGGCGCTGTGTCTGTCACTCGGGATGTTCATCCAGAGGCCAGCCTCGAGAGGCTGGTTCCCTTAGTAGAGTTACTGGCGGAATGGAAAATTCTCCCCAATGTTTCTCAGTGGGTCCTGAATACTATAGAGAACGGGTACGCTATTCAGTTCAGAACGCGTCCACCTCGGTTCAGAGGGGTTCTGCCTACTGCGGTGGGCCCCGAGCAGGCTCTGGTACTAGAACAGGAGGTAAAAACTCTGCTGCAAAAAGAGGCTATAGAACGGGTTCCTCCACCCAGCGGGGGGTTAGGATATTACAGCCGGTACTTCATCGTTCCGAAAAAAGATGGAGGGCTGCGTCCCATTCTAGTTCTGCGTCTCTTAAATCGCACTGTTGGGAAGCTCAAATTCAAAATTCTCACTCTCAAGCAGATCGTGTCACAAATCAGATCCGAGGACTGGTTTGTCACGATAGATCTAAAGGACGCTTACTTCCATGTTTCTATCCTCCCTCAACACAGGAAGTTCCTGAGGTTCGCTTTCGGGGGCGAAGCTTTCCAATATGGGGTTCTTCCGTTCAGCCTAGCACTGTCACCCCGCACGTTCACGAAGTGTATGGATGCGGCTATAGCCCCGCAGAGGCTGCAGGGCATCTGTATTCTGAACTATATAGATGATTGGTTAATTCTAGCTCAATCAGAACAACAGGCGGTTCGGCATCGAGATGTCGTTCTTGCTCACATCAAGAGGTTGGGGTTGAAGCTCAACGCCAAGAAGAGTGTTCTTTCTCCAGTACAGAGAACCACTTTTCTCGGTGTAGTGTGGGATTCGACGACGATGCAGGCACAGTTGTCACCTGCTCGTGTTGCTTCGATTCTCGCCGCAGTAGATCAGGTCAAGCTAGGCCAGTCATCCACTGTAAAACAGTTCCAGAGACTGTTAGGTCTCATGGCAGCTGCGTCCAACGCGATACCCTTTGGCCTCCTGCACATGAGACCGTTACAGTGGTGGCTCAGAACCAGAGGATTCTTCCCGAGGGGAAATCCGCTTCGCATGATCATGAGTTCGCGACGGTGTCATCGCGCCCTGGTTATGTGGAAAGATCCTCGGTTTCTGTCCCAAGGCCCTGTGTTCGGAGCTCCTTGTCGTCGCGTTTTTGCTAACGACAGAAGCCTCTCTCACGGGGTGGGGGGGGGGTGATCATAAGTGGTCACCCAGCTCAGGGTCTGTGGGAGGACCATCACCATCTATTGCACATAAATTGTCTAGAGATGTTGGCAGTGTTTCAGGGTCTGAAACATTTCCTCCCAGACCTAAGGGGCCACCATGTTCTTGTCCGGAGAGACAACACATCGGTGGTCTCTTACATCAACCATTAGGTTCTCGCCCACTCGCCCACTTTACAAACTGGCACGTCAGATCCTTCTATGGTCCCAGGGGAAAATTCTTTCTCTATTTTTCTCCCGTGGTATTTAAATCAGGGGGCAGACATCCTGTCGAGGCAGGGGCCGAGGCCCGGGGAACGGAGTCTTCACCCCGAGGTGGTGGAGCTCCTATGGGGACATTTCGGTCGTGCCGAGGTAGACCTATTTGCTTCCTGAGAAACATCACACTGTCCACTGTGGTTCTCTCTCAGCCCGCCAGCCCCACTGGGGTTGGACGCGATGGTACATCTGTGGCCGAGGTCACGTTTGTACGCTTTTCCCCCGATCGCTCTGCTCCCGGGAGTTCTAGAGAGGGTTTGCCGGGACGGGCTCAGTCTTCTGCTAATAGCCCCGTTCTGGCCGGCACGAGTATGGTTTGCGGACCTAGTGTCTCTCCTCGACGTCTCTCCCCTGGAGATACCGATCAGGAGAGATCTACTCTCTCAGGCATGGGGGTCGATCCTTCACCCCCGCCCGGAACTATGGAGGCTGTGGGCTTGGCCTCTGAGGGGGCCAAGCTTATCGATCCTGGTCTCTCGACTGAGGTCGTGGAGACCATCCTCCAATCCAGAGCTCCCGCCACGAGGAAGTTATATGCCGCGAGGTGGAAACTTTTCACCTCTTGGTGTGGAGAGCACCAGCAGGACCCAGTTAACTGCCCGGTTGGTACAGTGCTTGATTTCCTGCAGGACCGTCTCTCCACAGGGTTATCCCACTCCACACTGAAGGTGTACGTGGCGGCCTTAGCTGCTTACCACGCCTCTTCGAGCGGAGGTTCTCTCGGGAGACACCCACTTATATCTCGCTTCCTTCGTGGCGCCTCAAGGCTTTCTGTCCTCCGCCTTTTCTGACGTCAGACCAGAAGAAACTTAATTTGCTCTGCCCCGTTAGGGCTTTAGATGCTTATGTCCACAGAGCTGCCCTGGGGAGGAGATCGGAACAACTGTTTGTCTGTTTTGGGTCACCTAAGAAAGGGTGTCCGGCATCTAAGCAAAGGATGAGCAAGTGGGTGGTCGAGGCCATCTCGCTTGCTTACGGTTCGGCCCATCAGCCTTCACCTTTGGCTGTAAGGGCTCATTCCACCAGGAGTATGGCTGCCTCTACAGCTCTTCTTTCAGGAGCTTCTCTTCAGGACGTTTGTGATGCGGCAGGCTGGTCCTCACCGCACACTTTCGTTAGATTTTATTCCCTCGATCTTAGCTCCACCCCTGGAGCTCAGGTTCTCTCGTCGGTTTGTGTCTCCTAATGACACACGACGGGGATTTGGTCATATGGGGATGTGGGTATTGCGTTCCCACTGCGATTTCACGCAGCGGTAGTCTCTGAAGGGGAACGTCCCGGGTTACGTATGTAACCCTAGTTCCCCGAAGGGACGGACGCTGCTTGTCCTGCCATTCTCCCGGCATCCCCTTGGGTCGCTTGCTTCAGTAACTTTAAGCTTGCGTATTGTGTGCTCAGGGGATATTTATAGCTTCCTGGTCGATGACGTCACTCGCTATGACGCTCCATCATCTCCATTGACTGATTTCATTCATGCTTCAGACGCGTCACGCTGGAGGGTGTTCCCACTTTATGATGAAATACGGAGATACAAGGTTTCTGCCCAACAGAGACGATCTATTTAAATGTAAAATAATTCTTACAGAACAGAGTTTTAGCATTAGAATGAAATAATAATAATAATTAAAAAATATTATTTGTTCACCCACTTGTTATTAGTGTTCCACTGCAATACTTTTTGTTTATCTTTGTAAAAAAGCGCTAGACAGATGTTTACAGACATTGCGCTATGTCTCGAAGATTTTTAGCACATGAGCACCATATTTTAAAGACGCCATGTCATGTTAAAAAAGTTTAAATTCAAAACGCTTCTCAAAAACGCGTCCTTTCAACAGCATTGAGCATCTGCAGTTGGTTAAAATTATGTGGCGCGTTGTGAACTCACTAAATATGAGGGATATACAAAAGTAGAGCCAGTTTCAGTGACAGCAAGTATAAAGATGATGGAGTGAATGACCAATCAAAATCGAGTGTTCCACACATCCTGAAATAAAAGTTTGATTTTTATCAAGATCAATTTATTTTTTATTTTTGCACCAATTTTTTTTTAAAAATTGGTTTGCACAGAAAAATGGTGAGATGAAAAAGAGAAACTGCAACAACAATTCCTGATAATGATAAAATTAAATAATATTAACAAAATAATATCTCATTCCAACTCTTTCTGTTTATTTCTCTTTAATGCCAATGTCAAAGCAATTTAAATTACTTCTCCCAATTTTGCCAAACTTTTTTGTATTTTGTACCTTTGCACAAATATTCTTATGCTTTAATAAAGGACTAAATTGTTGTTAACGGCAAAGCTATGGACAAAGTATTTGTTATAATAACTCATAGGTTTCATTACAAAGTTTAGATTAAATACCTTAGTACATGGAACCTTGTTTACATCATGGAATAAAAAAAAAAAAAGATAATTGTGACTTTTTATCTTGCAATTCTGCCTTTTTTCTCAAAATTTAGAGATATAAGCACACAATTGAGAGTTATAAGTCCGATTCTGAGGGGATTTTTTTTGTCTCAGAATTGCCATATTCTATCTTGCAATTCTGACAGTATAACTTGCAATTGCTAGTTTATATCACCTAATTCTGAGAAAAAAAAACATAATTGGGAGATATAAATTCGCAATTGCTAGAAAATTGAGAAAATCAGAATTGTAAGATATAGTCACAATTACCTTTTTTAAATTTTTTACTCAGTGGTGAAAACAAGCTCCCCTTTAGTGTGATCAGGTAAATGAAGATGGTACAAAATGTACCTTTGAAATCCATAAGGTGAAAAACCCAGGCACTTGACAGTACGAGTGAATACAAGAAATCCATCTCCTCCGATCATTCACCAACAAAAAAAAATAAAAATCTGTAAAAATAAGACAGAAAGGTACATTTGTAAAAACGCACACACACACACACACACACACACACACACACACACACACACACACACACACACACACACACACACACACACACACACACACACACACACACACACACACACACACACACACACAGTTACCGCACTTTAGAAGGTCCAGGACATTACAATGACTCTCTTTTTTACCTTCACTCTCCATTGAAGCGCTCCTTTTGAATAAGTTCAAGTTTTCAGAGAGAACCTTAGGAACACTTCAAAGTGAAGCCAAGGGAGTGTTTCTATACTGCATGGTGAAAGCTATCTCGGGTTCATGGCCATTACGCCACGCTTTAGCCTCCTCCAGCACTCCCTATCTCTCTCTCTCAAAGCCATATAGCGCTTGAATTTCAAGTCAGGTTGCAATCTCTTCAAATTACCAACCACACTGGAACAAATAATAGTGATTTACTTAATTAAAAACTAAACATTTTCCCATCTAAATAAACAAAAGAAATTGAAAGCGCTGGCTCCTTGAGGCATCTCCCTCGGTCCATTAGTTGCAGTCCAATGGGCTTTGATAGGAATTAACTCACACTCAATTATCCTCTGTGCCCGCAAACAGTCCCAAACGCCAAAATGTGAATGCGCTGACTGCAATCTCCCTCCTCGCAACCGTGAATGGATGGAGGGCTTTCAACCGGAGAGTACGCAAGCTGTATTTAGACATTCTTCAAACATATCCCTTCATTTTCTCTGTCTGTCTTCTTTCGTCACATGCGCCCAAGGACATTTTTAGCCTTTCATCAGTACTTGTGCACTGGCTGCCAGCGACCCTGTAAAAAGACTATACTATAAGACTATTCAATAGTTTAAGATTTTGTGAGAAGCATTTTTGAATATTCTTGAGTACTACGAATGGTTCTTTTCCAGGTGAGTACATTTGTGTAGGATTGCATTTTGTCATCTCAAGCCAAACTGATTATTTCAGATTATGTTGGAATATGTTTATGCCTTCAGAAAGGTAACTGTTACTTTGGTAGTTTAATTCAATGCTCAATTTTATAGAACTACAAGGTGCTTCGTTGCGGAAATGTCTGCATTCAAAAGTATAACAGTTTAATATTTCAACGCATCCCCTTTTGCAAACAAAGCAGTGAAGAGAAAGAGCAGACTTGAACTTGTTCTTGGAAATTTCACTTCTTGCTAGAATGATTATGCTATTATGACAGCTTTAGGGAATATGTCATTGCTCACATTTTTTTATATTTTTAAAGGTACACTGTTAAGTAAAATCAAAAATACAATACCGTACAGTTTGGGGTCAGTAAAGGTGGTGGCAGTTTGGCTCTTTTGTGGCTGACATCTGGGGATTCTGGCACTGTTGTGGGCCAGTTATGGCTGATTTCTGGGGACATGGAAGAAGTTGTGGATGAGTTCTGGTCTGCTTCCGGCATGGCATGTACTTTCGGCAAGTAGCTTTTGGGCCAATCTCGGGCCGTAATTCCATGTGGTATGTGGACCAAACTCACTGCCGAAATTCAACCAGATTCGGCCCAATATCAATTTGCTATCTGGGTAAGATTTTAATCAACACATTAAACGGATGAAATGTGACAGTAAACACTTTTGTAATGTTACATTACATAATAAACGTTTCATTCAAGCAAGTCGTTAGCAAAGAATCCTGAAAAGAAATGTGTTCCATAAAAATATTAGGCAGAACAATGGTTTCATCCTTTTTTTGAGCATATATTATAATGATTTCATCACAATAATAAAATAATGAACAAATTACAATATTTCACAATTGTACTGTTTTTACAATACTCTTGATCAAATATATTCAGTGAGCATAATAGATTTATTTCAAAAACATAAATCTTACCGACCCCAAAATTTAGAATGGTAGAGAGAATATGTAGAGAGAAAGAATGAAGACAAAACATGTACAAGAACTTCTATATGATGAACACATCTTTTGTAGAATGCCCCAAATGGTACTATAGGCTACTACAGGTTATAGTATAATCACATCTTTCGACATTTCTTCACAGCGTATTAAGTAACCTTTGACCTTTTAAGCTCTTAAACTTAACATCAAATTTAACTTGAGTATTTGGTTGGTGTGACCAGAGCTAGCCAATTAAAACCCAGATATCAAATTCATAGGGCAAGAAACAAGATATTCATGAACTTATTCATAGCCTATGCAAGTAGCCAACACAAAACGTAATCTATGAATAAAAACTTTGGTTCCAAAGAAACTATGTGAGTATGATTATGATTACTTTATTTGGGCTCAAGCCCCGGTAACAAGAGTCTAGTGACACCCATGAATGTGTTGCTAACATTTTTCTCTTTCTAATTCTAATGTTCCCAGAGTGTCCCGAGGACTAATCAAAAGAGAAACTCACAGTTTTTGTACTGACTTCACTGCTGTGCTAGTCACTGCTCGTTTGGAAAATTAACTTCTCTCTTCTTTCCTTTTTGACACAAACCTTATTTTTGTGCGTCTGAGAAAGGTGTCGGAGCTCTGTCAGGGAGATGCGATAAAGGTTTAGAGTTATAACTGGAGTCTGGAGCTCTTCTGAATGACTCAGCGGTTCCTGTCCAGGTCTTTAATGAGATGTTCTTCAGGCCTGTCTAACCTCCCTTTTCCTTCGTCTCCAAAGACAAACAAGTACCTTAATTACAGGGTGAAAAAATAAACATGGCACAGGAAAAGGAAATTAATTAAAAAATTTTTTTCATGTTTTCATGTCTTGTCAAGTTGTGGTACTGTAGCACAGGTGTTAAATTTACCTGATCAGACAAGGAAAGGTAAAAAAAACCCCCAAAAAAACAGAGCTTGGGTTTAATTTACAATTAATCAAGATAATTTTCAGGTATGACTATGAAAAGACCTGAAAAACAAAATAGACTAAAATTGAAGGCAAATTAGAATTAGGAATGGTTTGACATTTAACTGTTACGGTTTCTATGCCAGACCATGCTTAGAAACTGAAACGGTTAAATGTCAAACCATTCCTAATTTGCCGTTTTTGTATGTGTATAAAATACACAAACAAACACACACACACACACACACACACACACACACACACACACACACACACACACACACACACACACACACACACACACACACACACACACACACACACTGTCATGCCGATAATACTCAGCTCTATATTTCTTCACGCCCTGACGAAACTTACCAATCCACAAAATTAACGGGATGCATAACTGGTATAATGTGTATAGTACACTACATTAAGTGTATACCTCCCTTTTTCAAATGCGTGTTGCATCTACGGTAGCTGTTATGTACCAAAAAGTTGACAGGATGTCTTCTAATAGCACTCGAGAAAGCAGTCGAGTTTTCCTTCGGGTGAACAGGTTTGTTATTTCAACCAAACTGCAACTTGGCACAACGAACAAACGAATGTTATGTATGAATAATAACAGTGCAATGCAGCCTTTTAAACTTGCCGGGGCAGTGACAAGCGCCTCTCACTGTTCTGCTCCTCCGTTTCTGCTGCTTTCAGTTACGTGACGCTGGCTCTGAACAAAACCGCGTTTGGAAACACGTTGGCCTAGTACTTTTTGACCCTCTCTGCTATTATAGTTTTTCAAGATGGCAGAACTAGATGGAAGCCTCCGTGGACTCGTCACATGTATATAAAGATAATAAACTTCTCGTTTACGAGGATAAGTCAGATAATTGGCAGAGGTATTTGTAGACCATTGAGGACATATTTATTAGTGATGCTCGGGTTGACTCGTAACCCGCAGACCCGCGGGTCGGGTTGGGGCGGGGAAAGAAATTGTCACTTTATTTGCGGGGCGGGTTGGGACGGGTCATTAAAAACTAAATTTAAAAAAAATCCATGTATGTTGCTTTGCAATTTCAGCCTATATTAAATATTTGGGAATATCTATTTGCATATTTTATTAGGTTCTTTGATAAGGTTACAATACGAATGCCGTAGCAACGTAACTTGCGTGATGTCCCAGAACCTTTGGCGTCACGTGACACGACACGAAAGCGGCACGCCAAGCATCTCCCGCCGCCAGCCACGACAATAAGAACAGAGAAATAAAACTGGAGATGGAAGACGAGGTGCAGGAGAAATTGAGGTCGGGAATTTACATAATTAAAACAAAAAAAAGGTCAGGCCTCTAAATCTAATGTTTGGGACAGGTTCTCAGAAATAGTTGCAGCAGGAGACAATAGCAGTATCGGCTGCGTGAAGTGCAAACTCGTGTGAAAAATATACAAACAGGAGAGCCACAAAACGGGCACTTCCAGCATGTCAAGACATATTTGTGTGGGGGGGGGGGGGGGGGGGTCTAAGAAATAAAAAATGGTTTAGACTATTAGATGAAAACAAACGCTGCTTTGTAAATGTTGAAAATGTATCTTATTAATATGACCTGATTTATGGTTCATATTCATAATAATTTATGGTTCAATGTTGTTGCTAGTTTACAGGGCGATGTTTCCAAGCACTTTCAGGCTGAAATAAAGGCTGTTTTCATTTACATTACAATGCCTATGTCTATTCAACGGTCGCGGGTGCGGGGCGGGTTGTAAAAATAGATACAGTGGTGCGGGGCGGGCTGGGCGGGCCAAATAATTTCATAAAAGCGGGACCCGCGGTTTGGAAAAAAAGCTGACCCGCGCATCACTAATATTCATGAATAAAAATATTGATTTTAGATAATAAAATACCTAAAAAACTACACATAGTCCCTTTAATTCTGAAAAAACCCCCCAGAGATTCTAATTATTGGACAAAAAAGTTCCTCACGTAATAACATAGAATACTGTCTAACACTTGATGGCTGCTCTGTCAAGTCCTCGTCGTCGGTTAGGAACCTGGGAGTGCTCTTTGATAGGAGTCTTTCATTTAAAAGTCACGTGTCTAGTATCTGTAAAACCGCATTTTTTCATCTTAAAAACATATCTAAATTACGTCATATGCTCTCAATGAAAAATGCAGAACAATTGGTTCATCCATTCATGACATTAAGGCTGGATTATTGTAATGCTCTTATGGGTGGTTGCCCTTCATGTTTAATAAATAAACTACCGTTGGTCCAAAATGCAGATACCAGAACCTGGAAGTATGACCATATTAGCCCGGTTCTGTCAACACTGGATTGGCTCCCTATTAAAAATCGTATAAATTTTAAAATATTGCTGATTACTTACAAAGCACTAAATGGCGAGTTCTTAACGCATTATAGTCCGTCACGTCTATTGCGATCTCAAAATTCTGGCCAGTTGATAATACCTAAAATATCAAAATGGACTGCTGGCAGTAGATCCTTTTCCTATTTAGCACTAAAACTTTCGGACAATCTTCCAAATATGGCCCGGGAAGCAGACACAGTCTGTCAGTTCAAATCTAGACTAAAAACACATCTCTTTGGCTTAGCATACACATAACACATTATAGACTTCTATAATTCAATGTTAGGCTGCATAGTTTAGATCAGACAGAACCGGGAACACTTCCCATAATCCAGATGCACTTTGTACAACATAAGAAGGATGGCGTCTACGCTAATATTAGTCTCTCTGTTTATCCCGAGGTTTACCGCAAACCGCTGGATCCAGGCCATATCCAGATCTGATGAAGGACCATCGCCTGGACACAACGACAACGCATCCCTGAAGTGCCAGCCTCATCAACACTGTGAAGGCCTCATGGACACCTCAACAAACTCGTCACCATACCGGCGTGATGCCTCCGACCCCCAACCAGATGGAACTGAATAAATATTGTGAAAGTTCTGATCCAATCTGACTTCTGGCCTATAATGCTGCCTAAATCATAATCATACGCTGTTCGTTCGTTGGCCAGAGGAGAACTGGCCCCCCGACTGAGCCTGGGTTCTCCCAAGGTTTTTTTTTTCTCCATTCTGTCACCTGATGGAGTTTTGGTTCCTTGCCACTGTCGCCTTTTTCGCCTTTCTTTGCGTTTGTCGCCATTGGCTTTTGGCTTGCTTAGTTGGGGATATTTAATTTTATATTTAACAATACTATTACAACATTATTTTACTGTTATCTCTATAAAGCTGCTTTGAAACAATCTATATTGTAAAAAGCGCTATATAAATAAAGTTGACTTGACTTGACACACACACACACACACACACAGTATTATGTGTACTCAGTATTATGTAAAACAGCGCCAATTGTCTGGTAATATTGTTTAGTTGACATCAGGGCCATAGTTGAGGGCTAAATAATATCTTCAATAATAATAATAATAATAACAACGACAACAATAGTTATAATGTCAACAACTGTGCAATAAAATTTGCTATAAAACAACATACATTATTATTATTAACACTGAACACGTTTGTTGTAAAATTTATTTTGAAACAATTTTTTACTCTTTTCACTTTTTAACTGACAAAGTACAGCAAGCAGTTAATGTTACTTCTACAGTTATATTTGGATCAGTTTATTCTCTGTGTACACATTACTGTGAAAGTGTTCTCTTAGCACAGATACATTATCCAAAGCACATCAACACACACACACACACACACACACACACACACACACACACACACACACACACACACACACACACACACACACACACACACACACACACACACACACACACACACACACACACACACACACGTAGTGAGTAGGATATGAGAGCTGCTGTTAGGAAAGTAGTTAGAACCCCGAGTAAATCTAGGCACGTGGTGCTGGGTAAGGTGGGGGGCTAGGAAAATTCCCATGGCACCGAATTGTACGATGCCCCACACTTGGACTTACTACTACGTCAGCACATTCGGATCATTGCAAGTAAATCGTGCACACAATATAATAAGTCGTTCACTTTTTTTTTTGTCTTTTAGTATCATATGTTTTTGTCCTATATGTAATATTGACACAGTATTGTCTCTCAGAATAAGAATTACTTTTTCTCTTGTTAGATTGAACAGCACTTTAATCTGTGCACATGCAGGCTGTATGCTGTCGTGGATGTCATTGCACTTTTAGTGACAAGTGATGCTTGTGTTTCAATGTGTTTACATCTCACATATGTCCTTGTCAGTATCCTTGTGTCTTCAGAAGAGTGAAAGTTGAAAGATATGAAATTCGATTCCCTGTGGGTACAAACCCGGTAGGGTTTCTGGCTGGGCCAGAGAGGCATCACAGACAGTGACCCTTTCAGGTACATTTTAATGTGTTTTTTTATTATTATTACATCATCATCAAACAACACTACACTCAAACCTGTACCTATTTGATGCAAACAGCATGACATTTCCCAATGTTATTAATAATAATAATAATAAGAAGAATATAATAACTCTCTCTCCACCTGGATGATGCAACGGCAGCCATGTTGCGCCAGAACTCCCACTACACACCAGCTTATTGATGGAGAAGAGACAGAGTGATGAAGACAATTAGTTTATATATATATATATATATATATATATATATATATATATATATATATATATATATGGGGATGATTAGGTGGCCGTGATGGACAGAGGCCACTGGGAAAATTTGGCCAGAATACAGGGGAATATACCCTTATATACTCTACAGGGGAATATACCCAGAATATACTCTTTCGAAAGACATCCTCCGACTTTTAATGGCCACCGAGAGTCAGGATCTCAGTTTAACGCCTCATCCGAAGGACGGTGCTCTTTGACAGTTTAGTGTCCCTGTCACTATGCTGGTGCGTTAAGACCCACACAGACCACAGGGTGAGCACCCCCTTCTGGCCTCACTAACACCTCTTCCAGCAGCAACCTGGTTTTCTCAGGAGGTCTCCCATCTGGGTTCTAAGCAGGCTCAACCCTGCTTGGCTTCAGTGGACAACCAGTCTTGGGCTACAGGGTGACATGACTGCTATGCAATGTGCAGAAAATGAGATCGACTCTCTGCTCTCCGACTAGGGCATGAAGATGTTTTTGCAAATTTTAAAACAAGTTTCATAACCAGCATCCCCTGGGTTGTTAGAGCTCAATTATACCTATAGATAAATGCACCTATAGATTTTTTACCATTACTCAAACTTTTAATGTTACCATACCAAGCCATTACTTCAGTCTATAGTGTCACATTCAGAAATCAGTCTAATATGATGATTTGCTGCTCAAGAAACATATGATCAATGTTGGAAAAAAAGTTGTGCTGCTCAGTATTTTTGGGGAAATAAATTTTTTTCCCCGGATTCTTTGATGAATAGAAAGTACAACTTACACTTAAAATTTAAAACATTTACAATATATTTGTTTAATTTGAAATAGAAATCAATTGAATTAGTTGAATTAATGAAATAAGATTTGTAATCTTAAAGGATTATTTACTCTAATTATTAAAGGAATTAAATTAATTACAGAAGATGCACCTATTCTAAATCCTAAACATTATAAAAACATCTGTTTAGTTCTACATCTGTTGAAAATGCCATCTCAAAATCTTGGTAAAAAAAAAATACGAACACTGCAATGAACAAAAAAATGTATGACAGGAAGTCATCAACAGATTCCGGGATTATTCTGGTAAAAGGGAAGAATTTTAACGCCTTTCAAGGATTTCACCCACTTTTAGCTTCTTGAGGCAGCAGTGCTATTAAAATGCTCTTTGTTTTGACTCTTTGTCATACCGTTTCAACTTAATATTGCAGTTTCCACACAGAAATATTTCTCTGTTTCTCCCTCATCCATCCCCTTGACACAGAAGTCAACTTAAAACTGACAAGGGAGAGAGAGTGAGACAACGGCCTTCTTTCAACCCTCCATCTCCTCACTCTTTCTTGTCTTCTTAAAGCCAAAAGAGAGATGGGGAAAAGAGGAAACGTATAAAAAAAGCTTCTTTGAGCGTGATAAAACACTTGCATATGAGAGAACGCAGCTTACCTGTTGAGTTTCACCGCTCGCCTTTGTCTCGCCTCATGTGGAGGTTCTTCTCTGAAGACATTCACCAGCTCTGGTGAAGAAATGCCAGTGGGTCTCCCCTTCACACATTCTCCTCGTCTTGACGGTTTCATAACAACCTGACACCATTGGAGGAGTGATACGAGGGAGGATGAGGAAATGAGATGAGATGAGCAAACTGCTGACTGTAAAAAAGCAGAGGAACACTACTAACGTGGCACCGTGGTCCCTTTTACCTCGTCATACTCGGCCATTAGCGAGCATTTAATGAGTTTTAACGGAGCTACAGAAGGGTGCTACCACAGGACACGGCCTTTCAAATGGACTACATCTAGAACAACACGGCCATTTTTTTCTTTACTAATTCATTTCTTGTTCTTTTTCGCTCTGTTTGTATATTGAGGGACCCTGCTACCCTTGTCGACACTGAAGTGAACGCTGCAGTCTCCACAGCGACCAGTTTTGTAACATTTATGCTCATGCATAATAAATACTGCACAGTCTAGTCACTTTATTTTACATACTGAACACTCCTTGGGGGCCCTTGGTTCTCTCACTGCGCACAGCGACAGAGTTTACACAGAAATCATTTGCCCCAACTGAATATTTGATTGTCTGCTGAAAATCGCCCCCCCCCCCCCCCCCCGCCCCCCATTCTACAGAAACAATTTTTGTTGTTGTTATTATTATATGCCACCTAATGGAAACCCGAGACATGGATTGACTCACTGGTGACACCACTAAGAAAAAGCAGTTGGAACTTTGAGTGATTCTAAACAATGGATAAAGATTTTTCTTCTTTAGAAAAATCTATTCTTATAAACACAGAACATGGGTCAATAGCCACGGCTCGACTCATCGCCTTTTGCAGAATTTTGCATTGGCAAGCATTCAGGAACGCTGTTTTTCTACACAATGGTTTTTAAAAGCTTGCATATGTATGCATTATAGTGGTTATATAAAGAAACTATATATCTCATATATCTCGTTGTATATGTATATCTCGTTCCAGCACCTCACTCAGATCCTAGTCACTTCTAATCACAGCCACCTGTTATCAATCACCGCACTCAATCACTCCTGCATATAAACACACGCCCTGCACTCTGTCATTTATCTGGTCTCAACTTGGACTATGGATTACTTACCTGTATTCCTTAACCTCAAATATTACCTCCTGTGATTCCCAAGTTCCTTGCTTCTGCATCTGTTCCTTTTCTCCAGCGTTTTCTTCAGAGTTTTATCAAGACCTGTAAGACAAACAGCCCTATTTTAATGGTCTAAGCGCACAGCACAAGTGCACTTAGGGCGTGTCTGAATCCACTTTTGCTAGTTTGTTAGTTAATGACGGAAAAATGGTCTGCGCGCCTGGCGTATGATCTAAAAGGGTTGTCCATATTCTCTTAATGAGTAATGGGTGTGTTTTTGGGCGTAACATGCAATAAACCAATCAGAGTCTCATCTCCCATTCCCTTTAAAAGCCAGTTCGCGCCATGGTGGGTTGCTATTTGCATGACAGAATTTGCAAGCGGAAAAACTGAACACTTCTCCAGAGAGGAAACGGATCTGCTCGTGAGCGAGCTTAAAGCGCACAAGCAAATCATCTTCGGGACAAGTCGGATTCCACCATATCTTTATGTACACAATAATAATAATATTTTACATTGTAATCCTTTATTTTTAATATTTGGCATGTCTGTGTGCTCCTGCGCATCCCTGTGTGTGTAATAAGCAGAGTGTAAACGAGTTGTGGACCCGCCTATAGTTCCATATTACTAACGCGCTCTTTAAATAACAAAAAATAATAATATTGCGCCATTGACTTTAGACCAGGTTTTTGTTGGTCAATGGTGTTGTCTATTTCAGTTGCCTCAAAATAGCTATGTGCCAACAGTGCGCCTGAACACACCACGTTTTCAGACCAGCAGGCCCTTGGGCGCAAAAATGGGCGCAAATGCATTTGCTATTTAAACAACGTGGCGCATGACGTGAAAAAGATAACTGCATCGGGCTGAAACTAGCTAAAAACACCTGCACCACATTGCACCGCATGTATGATAGGGCCCTAAGACTTTGATAACTATTCAGCCTGCTAATGACAACTAAAATGTGTGTGTTGATTTACACACCTGTTGAAGTGACGATCACAATCTTCACTTACAAAACCTAAGAACTGAAGATTAACACCTGCCTTGATCATCTATGTGTTATTACTCAACTGCGTTTGGAATTTGCTCAAACAAAGCACTGTTATCTGTCTCAACCCGGCCTAGAACTCGGGTCTCTGGTGTAAGAGCTAGGCGGTAATACCACTGAGCCACCAGAAAGGGGTAGGATCCAATCGAAACACAGGGTACTAGATCTCAGTTTAATAAAAAAAAAAGATGATGTCAAAAACTACAACAAAGGGTTTCCTCAAAATGGAGGTATAACAAAAAAAAATGAGGCTGCCCTGATGCAGCGTTGGACAAAGTGTTGGGCAGATGGGACACCGACCTGTGCCTCATCCTGAGGAAGAGATAGCCAAACTGACACTCAAAGGGGGACAGTTCCGTGGCAGATGATCGGAGGGTGTTGTGGGCATATTCTGCCCACATGATGAAGGTGGATCATGAGGTGGGGTTGTTGTCTCGAGGTCCTGGTTGAGCCGTTCTGGCCATTAGACTCAGGATGGAACCCAGATGACAAGCTGGCAGACGACCTGGCCAATTTACAAAAGGCCCACCAGAATCGACATGAAAACTGGGGGCCTCGATCGGAGACGACATCCTGAGGAATCCCAAAGATTCTGAAGACGTGACTCATCAGGAGCGCGGCAGTCTCCTTGGCTGAAGGCAGTTTGGGTAAGGGAATGAATCGGGCATCCTTCGAGAACCGGTCCACAATAACCGGGATGACAGAGTTGTCCTTGGAGGAAGGCCTGCGATGAAATCCAGAGATATGTGCGACCACGGTCTTTGGGGAATAGGCAAAGGGTGCAGGAGTCCTAAAGGTCGCTGGCACCTCGACTTCCCTTGGCAGCACACTGGACAGGCCCTCCACAAATCTCCGTACGTCCTCCTTGATGGAAGGCCACCAGAACCGTCGCTGGAGGAAGTCCAGGGTATGTGCAATCCCAGGGTGGCAGGTCAGGGGAGAGTCATGACCCCACTGTAGAACCCAGGTTCGGACGGATCGAGGAATGTAAAGGCAACCTGGGGAACCACCTCCTGGGTCTGATTCTTGGGCTTGGGCCTCACGTATCTCCCTTTCCAGTCCCCAGCACAGCGTCACAACGATCCTAGTCTTAGGGATGATCAATTCTAGTGACTTTTCTTGTGACTCAGGACGTTCTTGGTGCCGGGCCTGTAAGTACTTTAAAAAATAAAGACCATCGAGCTTGGTGAGGATTGAGTCGCTTAGGCTGCTGCAGTTATTCAAGGTTTTTGTGGTCTCTGAGAACCTGGAAAGGGTGTTGAGCCCCCTCAAGCCAGTGGCGCCACTCCTCCAAGGCGAGCTTCATCGCAAGAAGTTCCCGATCCCCGACGTGGAAGTTGCATTCCGCTTACGACAGGATCCTACCGTCCTCCCCTCTCTGAAAAAGGATAGCCCCAACTCCCACCTCAAATATATCCACCTCTACCACAAAAGGTTTTTCAGGATCGGGAACTAAGAGTATAGGTGCCGATGTGACGCGGCGTTTGAGGTCACGGAAAGCTCCTTCTGCCACTGAGGACCAGGAGATCTTGGCGACACCTTTCTAAGTCAGTGCAGTTAAGGGTGCAGCCACTGAGCTGAAGTTCTTGATGAAACCTCCTATAGAATTTAGCAAAGCCGATAAAACATTGAACTTCCTTGACTGTCGTAGGGGTAGGCCATTTCAGGATTGCCTCGACCTTTTTGGGATCCATCTCAACATGACCTGATGTGATGATAAAACCGAGAAACTGAGTATGGGTGACGTGGAACTCACATTTCTCAGGTTTCACATAGAGATGGTTATTCAGGAGGTGTTGGAAACAGCACTGACATGCCCTTCATGCTCCTCGAGAGACCTCGAAAAGATTAAAATGTCATCCAGGTAGACGAAAACAAACTTGTTTAGCATGTCCCAGAGTACGGGAGGGGGCCTGGAAGTATGTATTAGGGTCTGGAAGACTGCTGGAGCATTGGTGAGCCCAAACGGCATCACCAGGTACTCATAGTGACCCGTGGGAGTGTTAAAGGCCATCTTCCATTCATCCCCTTGCTGAATCCGCATAAGTTGGTAGGCGTTGCGTAGATCCAGTTTGGTGAAAATGGAAGACCCTTGAAGCAGCTCAAAGGCAGAGGCCATCAGAGGAAGATGGTAGCGATTTTGAACCGTAATTTTATTCTGTGCCCGGTAATCGATACACGGCCCGAGTCTTCCATCCTTCTTCCCAACAAAGAAGAAGCCCGTTCCTGCCATGGAAGTGGAAGCACGGATGATGCCAGCCGCTAGGGACTCCTTGATGTATGTGGCAGGTGCCACGGAGAAGGTTTATGATGCAATCATAAGAGCGGTGTGGTGGTAGGGAATTGGCTCGGGACTTACTAAAAACAGCTTGGAAGCAGTGGTAGACACTAGGGACTCGAGACAGGTTGATAGGTTCTTGAGACTCGGGCCTCGGGGCTGGGGGACTCGAGAGGGGACAGGTTGGGGTCGTGGAAGTAATTGGGTAGGTACTCCAAGCCTCCTGACCAGAGACCGGTACAGGAAGTCACCAGCATCCCCGGAGACAATCATGGCTCGGACCTGATGTTGATGGCCCTCCCAGGAAAGAGTTACAGGAACAGAAAGCACTGCATTGGGGGGAGGAGCACTAATCTTCCCCATCACAGCCCTCCTGCAACTCGGAGGGAACGGTCGTTTCCCGGAAGCTAGGGACAGAGGAGACGGAAATGCCCAGATGAACCGCAGTATAGGCAGCTATTCTCCCTCATACGGCGATCCCTCTCAGCAGGGGAGAGTCTGGAATGCCCCAACTGCATGTCCCCCTGGGGCTCAAGTTTCTCAGAACTGGGTGAGGAGATGCGTGCAGGATAGGGTTGCCTGTTTCCAGACAATCAGGGCAGAAACGTCTTGCGACGGGTTGACTCTCTCTCTTAGCTGATTGTCCAGACGGATTGCCATGGTGATCAAGGACTCAAGATCAGTCACGGTTCGCGAGTAATTAGCTCATCCAGAATGGGTCGGACAATGCTCCCTGGAAGCAGGCCATTAGAGCATCATTGTTCCATCCACTACCGGATGCAATGGTCCGGAACTCTATAGCGAAGTCTTCAGTGCCACGTGATCCCTGCTTAAGGGTGAGTAGTTGCGTGGAAGGCTCCCGACCACTCACTGGATGGTCGAACACCTGATTGAACTCCTCCACAAAGAGAGCGTATGTGCCACAACAGACATCCTGAGATTCCCACACCGCAGAGGCACAGGAAAGTGCCTTATCTGCAAGGAGAGTGATGATGTAGGCAATCTTAGAGCAGTCAGTAGGGAAGTTTGAGGGCTGGAGTTCAAATGTCAGAGAACACAGTCAAGAGTCCTCCACATGAATTGGCCTTCCCTGAAAAGGGCTTAGGAGGTGGAAGCCGAGCTCAGCGACTACTTGGAGTCCATCAATGGGAGGCCGACGTGGTGCTGGAGGAAGTGAACTATCTGGGATCTTTTGAAAAAGCTGGCCAATGGATTTCATCACATCAGCGAGAAGGTCAGAGTGCTTGGCCATCAGTTCCTCCTGACGGGTGAGAACCTCTTCATTACGTTGATACGCTAGCTCATGCTGAGACATCACTGCCACCAGGTCCTTATAGGTGAGTGTTTCCATCGTTGACTTGGTCTATCTGTCACGACCCAGCCTAGAACTCGGTTCTCTGGTGTAAGAGCTAGACGGTAATACCACTGAGCCACCAGAAAGCAGGGGCAGGATCCAATCGAAACACAGGGTACGAGGTATCAGGTAAGATAGTTTAATAAGCAAAAGATGATGTCAAAAACTACTGTAACAGGTATAACAGAAAAAAAAACTCCACGAGGGGAGAGAAAGGGAAAAAAGACAGAAGCAAGAGAAATAAAAGCTTTAGCATCAGCGTGTCACGCCTTACCACTCCTCTAACCAATCAGGTGCTTACACTCACAGTATATAAAATTGGTACATTTGTCTGAGTTCGCAGATACTGTCGCTACCAGCTACCTCCATCCTCCCCAACCACCTCCAAGATGGTCCATCCCCTTCATCCTCGCCACCACCACCAGGATGGTCTCTTCCTTACCTCCAGGGGGGTCGGCTGCGCCCCTGCCTTCATCTTCAGGCAGGACATGCAGATTTGGCTACCCTCGCTTTGCTCGCTAAGGACGGGGCCTACGCCAAGGAACTTTATAAATTTACGCTTGCCGAGCTGTCAATAAATATACGCTTATTATTTAATCTCTCTCCCGAGTCTTTCTGGTAGAACTTCTTTTAATAACTTAAACAAAAAAACTTACTATTTCACAGGGTCTCAAAAAATCTTAATAAACTCAGGGCGCCAGACAGACATCTCATATAAAGACCAAGTAACAAGGGAGAACCAAGACAGAGCTAAAATACACATGGGGAAACGAGGTGCAGGTGAAGATGATTACACAAACGAGAGACCACAGGTGAGTGACATGAAATCTAGGGGCAGAACTAGAACTAGAAACAACAGTCCCAAATGCTGACAGTTATCACTTATCCATCCCTCTCGAGTCTGCTATATCAGTTGAGCAGCTGGAGCACTTCAGTCTTTTTGCTGAAGTGAAAGTAAAAAAAAAAAGTGAACTTAAAATTAGTTTATTGTTATTAAAAATGCACACAAATACTATTTTTCAATTTTTATATGAACCTATATTTTCCAAAACATGTTTAACCATGTTTTTATGTTTTAAAGTCATAAAACTAAACAAGCTGTATTGGACTTGACAGGACTTGACAGAGCAACCATCAAGTGTTAGACAGTATTCTAGGTTATTACATGAGGACGTTTTTTCTCCAATAATTAAAATCTCTGTTTTTTTCTGAATTAAGTAGTAGGAAATTATTAGTCATCCAGTTTTTCATATCAGCTATGCATTCCGTTAATTTTGTGGATTGGTAAATTTCGTCAGGGCGTGAAGAAATATAGAGCTGAGTATCATCAGCATAACAATGAAAACTAATAAAACCTAATAATATCTCCTAAGGGTAGCATGTACAGAGTGAACAGCAACAATCCTAGCACTGAGCCTTGTGGTACACCATACTGAACTTTTGACCGATAAGACATCTCTTCAATTACTGCTACAAACTGATAACGGTTAGAAAAGTATGATTTAAACCATGCTAGAGCAATTCCACTAATGCCAACATAATTTTCGAGTCTATTTAAACGAATGTTGTGGTCGATATTGTCAAATGCAGCACTAAGATTGAGTAATACTAATAGAGAGATACAACCATGATCGGATGATAAGAGCAAATCATTTGTGACTCTAATGAGAGCTGTCTCAGTACTGTGATACCGTCTAAATCCTGATTGAAAATCCTTGCAGATACCATTTCTTTCTAAAAAGGAACATAGTTGTGAAGATACTGCCTTTTCTAGTATCTTTGACATAAAAGGTAGATTTGAGATCGTCTGTAATTGACTAATTCTGTAGGATCAAGTTGCGTTGTTTTAACAAGCGTTTTAACCAAAGCCAGCTTAAAAGTTTTTGGAACGTATCCTAATGACATAGATGAATTAATGATATTAAGAAGAGGATCTATGACCTCTGGAAGCATCTCTTTCAGTAGTTTAGTCGGTATAGGGTCTAACATACATGTTGTCGATTTAGATGATTTAACGATCAAGGCATGATCAGGGCATGATCAGGGCAATGGAGAGGAAATGGCGCAAATCAAGAGACACGTCTGACCGAGTATGTATCAATCTCTGCTCTCTTCCTTTTCTGCTGATGTTCACCCTGCAAAATCTTCATATTTCCACAGCAAGATCAACAGCAAGACATTCAACTCTCTCCTCTGTACACCTCCACCATCACCCACCTCCTCTTTAACTGCTGATGACTTTGCTAACTTCTTCACCAACAAAACAACCTCTATCAGCAGTCAGTTCTCAACTCCACACACACAGGAACCAAAACCATCCTCTCCCACTACCAGAAACCTTCTCTTTACCTTCTCTCCGCTAACCGAGGAAGAAGAATCTAAACTTCTCCTCTCCAGTCATCCTACCACATGCCCTCTAGAACCCATCCCCTCACACCTTCTACAAGCCATCTCTCCCACACTTCTACCAGCACTCACACACATCATCAACTCATCCCTCCACACTGGCATTTTCCCTACAGCATTCAAGCAGGCTCGGGTAACTCCACTGCTTAAAAAAACAACATTAGAAACATCACTTTTAGAGAATTACAGACCTGTCTCTCTCCTACCATTCATTGCGAAAACACTTGAACGAGTTGCTTTCAACCAAGTGTCATCTTTCCTGTCTCTGACCAACCAGCTAGATGTCAACCAATCTGGCTTCAAAAAAAGGCCATTCAACCGAGACTGCACTATTGTCGGTCACAGAAGCCCTGCGGATCGCAAAAGCTGCTTCCAAATCTTCAGTTCTCATTCTGCTGGATCTTTCCGCTGCCTTCGACACTGTGAATAATCAGATCCTTCTGCCCACCCTCTCATCACTGGGCATCAAAGGAACTTCCCTCCACTGGTTTGAGTCCTATCTCACAGGTAGGTCTTTCAGGGTTACATGGAGAGGCGAGGTATCCAAAGCACATCAACTGAACACAGGGGTTCCTCAGGGTTCAGTTCTTGTACCGCTCCTCTTCTCCATCTACACCACATCATTGGGACCCATCATACAGGCACATGGTTTCTCTTACCATTGCTATGCTGATGACACACAGCTCCACCTCTCATTTCAACCAGATGATCCCACAGTAGCTGCACGTATCTCAAGCTGTCTGGCGGACATCTCGGCATGGATGAAGGAACATCCCATGCAGCTCAACCTGGCAAAGACTGAGCTTCTCGTCCTCCCTGCCAATCCGTCTCTACAGCACGACTTCACTATCCAGCTAGGGTCATCCTCAATCACCCCATCAAGGTCGGTCAGAAATCTTGGAGTAATATTTGATGACCAGCTGACCTTCACAGACCACATTACAAAGACAGTTCGATCATGCAGGTTTGCAATGTATAACATCAGGAAGATCAGGCCTTTCCTAACTGAGCATGCAACACAACTTCTCGTCCACGCCCTGGTTATTTCTAGCCTTTATTACTGCAATGCTCTTCTAGCTGGACTTCCATCATGTGTTACTAAACCTCTACAAATGATCCAGAATGCTGCAGCCCGCCTTGTCTTCAACGAGCCCAAAAGGGCTCACGTCACTCCTCTGTTCATCTCACTGCATTGTCTACCACTCGATGCTCGCATCAAATTCAAAGCTTTGACGCTTGCTTACAGATCTACCACAGACTCAGCTCCGTCCTACTTTCACTCCCTACTACAAGTCTACGTCCCTACCAGAAGCCTACGATCGGCCAAGGAGCGACGGCTCGTGGTGCCATCACAGCGAGGCACTAAATCACTCTCCAGAACATTCTCATTCACGGTTCCATGCTGGTGGAATGATCTCGCCACCCTCGTCCGTAATGCAGAATCCCTGACAGCATTCAAAAGACAACTGAAAACTCATCTCTTCCGTGAGTACTTAACATTGAAAAAAAATAAAAAAAAATAAAAGAAAAATTCTTCTCTATTAAATCTTTCCTTCCCTTTTAAATCTTCCCTTGTCTGGCTTTTGCTACTCTGAGCAATGCCTGAACTTCAGCCTGCGTCGTTCTTCCCTCGTCACGATGACTCGCTTGCTTTAGTCCTCAGATGTTAGTCACTTTGGAGAAAAGCGTCTGCTAAATGACTAAATGTAAATGTAAATGTAACGGGTTTATAAGGTCTCACATAAAAGAGTTTTCACCGTATCTGGGAGATTTGAGAAGTGCATTGAATCTGAATGTGTAAAGAGTAAGAAGTAAAGTTCAGTCACAAGAGACAGATCACAGATTTAAGCTGAACTCTAAAACCCTGGGTGTTGTGTTCTTATGTATGTGAACTGTATGTGCCTCTATCAAGGCCACGGCCTTCAAAAAACACACCGTTCTACATGCACGCATACAGTACAACCGACACACATCGAGACGTGCTTTATAAGTGGATGGAGGCATGAGGTAGGTGCTTCATAGAGAGCTGGAGAGACAGATGCGAACAGCTGGGGCCTGTTGCTCAGTCATTATGTAGAGTGGCCCCCAGGCACAGGTTAATTTGTATAAACACACACACACAAACCCAAACACACACACGCAAATGTAGGCACATGCATTGCACAACAGCATAAAAAAAATTACTAATCAACTTGCACACAGTCTCAGTGAAAAAAATTTAACTAAAACGAAACAAATGTCCCCCATTATTTTGCTGTCTTTGTCTTTAAAAGGGGTTCTTAACCACTGGCAAAATGGGCTTTCAGTAGAACTGCCTATGCTAATCTGTGCTACCTTATAGAGAAAATAGAGGAAAAGGACTGTAGTCTTCCCTTTTACCAAATAGAAAACTTAATTTTTCAATCATTTTGATAATGTTTTCATCTGTACAGTGGTCATATATATTTTTTTTTCTTTCTTTTTTTCTTTTTTTTTTGAGGATGAAATGTGACCTGGACATATTTTTGAACCAGTTGCAGCCATAAAACTCAAAGAAAATGAAAGATCAACATATTCTAAGGATCTGAAAAGTGAGGTTAGAGGAAAAAGAGAAAAAACAACAGAGAAAGCACACACAAATTCAAAGACAGGGGGATGGTATTCGAGCGGAGGTGAAAAGCTAACGAGAGATGGATGGGGCAAGGCTTACCAGTGGAGAAAGAACCACGAGATACCGCTGCTGTAGAGTTAGTTTACCGAGAGTGAAGAACACGCACATTCACACACACACACACACACACACACACACACACACACACACACACACACACACACACACACACACACACACACACACACACACACACACACACACACACACACACACACACACACACACACACACACACACACACTGAAGCACTAAAAATGGATGCAAGAGACTGTCGTATACAGTATAATACAAAAAATGCTAATGTAATACTAATGTTTTCATTAAAAACTAAATTTATCCTTTCTAAGGGTTCTGAGAACATAAAAACTGAATTCAGTTGCAAACCTCACTCACTGCAATGACCACAGTGGAAACAATGCTTTTATTGCATGGAAGCATTCTCAGTATTATGTAAAACAGCGCCAATTGTCTGGTAATATTGTTTAGTTGACATCAGGGCCATAGTTGGGGGCTAAATAATATCTACAATAATAATAATAATAATAACAACGACAACAATAGTTATAATGTCAACAACTGTGCAATAAAATTTGCTATAAAACAACATACATTATTATTATTAACACTGAAAATGTTTGTTGTAAAATTTATTTTGAAACAATTTTTTACTCTTTTCACTTTTTAACTGACAAAGTACAGCAAGCAGTTAATGTTACTTCTACAGTTATATTTGGATCAGTTTATTCTCTGTGTACACATTACTGTGAAAGTGTTCTCTTAGCACAGATACATTATCCAAAGCACATCAACACACACACACACACACACACACACACACACACACACACACACACACACACACACACACACACACACACACACACACACACACACACACACACACACACACACACACACACACACACACACACACACACAGCATCTATTTCCTTTTTAAAGCACAGTGAGTAGAATACAGGAAGTTTAATTACAGAATGCAAACAGTAGCTACAGGTTATAAAGATAAAAGATGAGGAAAAAAGGTTTTATAGACACTAATATCCTAATTCATCAGAGGGATATTAACTCTCCCAGCAGCTCACTTGAAACAAGAACTGTATTTAATGAAAAAGGACCCCACTGACCCAGGCAGACCTCCGAGGGCCCTAGCTCAAGATCGGATCCCCATTTGTGTGCTCTGAGCCTAGGAATTACAACCTAACCCGTAGACTTCATGATCTAGATCCTATAGCCCTGCTGTCATCTTGAGACTGTTAGCGGTAGAGCGCCGGTCTAATACCGTACAAACAGCACTGCGGTTTTTCTCATGATTAGTGCCAGATCCAACTGGCATGACTTCTACAATGCATTACTTCTGTGCCATGGTGGCATAAAGCAGATTTTTTTCAACAAAACTTAAAAGTTTCACTGCAAATCTGTTCTGAAGCTGCCTCACAGAGGCATCTACCTTCTAACACACGTATTTCTGTGGCTAATGGTGGAATGAAAAAAACATGCAAGCTCTTGAGACTTGTTTTTTTTTCAGCACCACAATTTGAGAATGTCGTGTCATGCGTGAGATGTTAACGCAAAAGGAAAAAAAAATGTCGTCTAGCACATGTTTACAAATAACGATGGAAAAGTAGTGCAGTGGAATGACAACTATAACCAACTATAACCATAACATTAAAGATATAGTAGGAAATATTAAAAAAATATCAGGGTTAACAAATGATAACGGCATAGAAAACTATATTGTTGAAATGATATTCAGAATGATTATTTCCAGTTGATGAACGATGAAAACATTGACAGCCACTCAGAACCCATCCCGCTTTAAAGAGCTTGAGCATTTAAAGCGACAGAAGACAAACCTGAGGTGCGTACTTAGAATATACAGAGCGTTATCTTGCGCTGGGAGTGAATGCTAATATATAGTGTCTTTATGGTTCTCTTACGAGAGTATCTCTCGTACTGCGTAATATCTTACGCTATGGGGAAAACCTCTTTTCCACGAGATATTGAAGCCAAAAATTATCCTTTAATTTTGATTAATGTAAAACGCTGTGCGGCAGCGTGCAGACATAGGCAAGACGGCTCGCGCGCCTATTGGCTGCCCTGCGGCAACAGCAGCAAGCCTATCGAGAGAGGCCCTGCGTGACGTGACATCCAATGGGGGTGCTTCGCGCCCATTTCGTCGCGTCCCGCCAGAATAGGCGTGGCCTTGGCCTATAAATACGCTCGACAGGCTGATACAAACTGATTTTCAACTCTTCAGCGAAGCACTACTGCATCGCTGGATCCGGAGTGAGAAGCCGCGCCGTCTGATTGTAAGCCTTCTGCGGGACGAGCCTTCGAGCCTGAAGTCGCTGGCCTACACCTCGCCGCCTTCAGCCGCCGTACCTGCTACGCTTTCCGGCGTTCATATCCTTTTCACTGCTGAGTGTGTGTTCGCCGCTGCGACTCACACTCTATCTCTGTTTTGTATCTGTTCTAAAAGAGCAAGCGTCTTTTTGAAGACGCTTCGTTCCTGTGGAACTATTGCCATGGTGACTCTGAGGACTTGCCTGGCATTTTCTCTCCGAGTCTGCACTCCCGCCCGCTGTAGTGCCGCGCCGCAAAGCGCCGTATTCAGCGGGTCCTCGAGCCTTCTCCAGCCCGTGAAAGCTCGCCGGTTCGCCCGCCAGCTTCACCAGCTTCAATCGAGTTGCTCACTGACGGACAACGGCCGCCGCGCGCCGCCGCTTCCGCCATTAGTGACGACAAGATAGCTGCATCGGTAGAGGAGGCCAGCTATTGCCATGGTGAGTGAGACTCCCGCCCGTTGTAGTGCCGCGCCGCACTCAGCGGGTCCCCGATCCTTCTCCAGCCGTGAAAGCTCGCCGGTTCGCCCGCCAGCTTCACCAGCTTCAATCGAGTCGCTCACTGACGGACAACGGCCGCCGCGCGCCGCCGCTTCCGCCATTAATGACGACGAGATAGCTGCATCTGTAGAGGAGGCCAGCTGCTATATCCCCGCGTCGGACAGTGAGGATTGGGCGAGCTCTGTGGATCTCCCCCTTCTGCCCGCGAGTCGTCAGGGAAACGGGCCAGCATTAAACCGCGGCTAGCTTTCTTTACGTTATAAGAAAGCTACCCCGTCCCCCGTGGGCATGCGTCATCGGCGAAAAGAGGATAGAGTGTATTTTTAGTCCCGCCGAGGCCGGACCAATCTCCATTTCTCAAACATTTCTCAGTTCCTCTTAGTTTGAGCGACTGAAAATGTCAATATTGCAGCAATGAGCCTGTTGTATAACACGCACGCATGCAAACAAACGCCAACACACACAAAACTGTGATGACGCTCTATTAGATGCTCAAGCTATTTTAAGCTTCTGTCGTTTCCCCCTGTGGTTCAGTGGCGAAACCTACAGCCATCACACGGGAGACCCGTGTTCGATCCCAGCTCTCGCAGCAGATAAAATTTAGTCTCGCCGCGGCCAGACTTGCACTGATACTTTTCGCTCGTTCAGTTCCAAGAAAATGTGACTGTTCCAGTGTATTTTGCAGTAAACAAGCCGGTACCATGGCCCGCTTGCCTGCACACAAATGCTGTTTCCACGGCGACCCAGAAAAATCATATAAGCAATGTATTGTCTGGTATTCCGGCCACAGCCGATGGTGTTTTGAGTGTAATAAAAATGCCCACAGCCCAGTGTTCATTTCTACACACAAACACAGCCCGCCACAGTGCAGGGCTCGCACATATGAAATCGACTCATGTCAATTGTGCATTAAATGTAGTGAATGTGCCCACAACCTAGTGCCCACAAACACTACACACTGCATGTGCCACGTTTTCTGTAAAACGAAACCAACACACATACAGTCAGCTAAGACCCACGGTGTTTAAGTCTCGCCGCGGCCAGACTCCACCGAAACCTCTCGCTCGTTCAGTTCCAAACAATGTGACTGTTCCAGTGTATTTCGCAGTAAACAAGCCGGTACCACAGCCCGCTTGCCTGCACATTAACGCCATTTTTACGGCGACCCAGATAAATCCAATAAAGAGTGTATTTTCTGGTGTCCCGGCCATAGCCGATGGTGTTATGAGTGTTGTAAGAATGCCCACGTCACAGTGCCCATTCCCACACACAGACACAGCCCGCCACAGTTCAGGGCTAGCACAAATAAAATCGACTCATGCCGATTGTGCAAATGTAGTGAATGTGCCCACGACACAGTGCCCACAAACACTACACAGTGCGTGTCCCACGGTTTCTGTAAAAACGAAACCAACACATATTCAGTCAGCGCAAGCCGACGGTGTTTTCAGTGCAGTAAATGTGCCCGCTGTCCCGCGCCCACATTCACTCACAGACACGCTGAACCCTACGGGGTTTGTCCCGCTCGTTCTCTCTCCACAATTTGTCATAGAGAAAGCGAGTGCGAACAGGCTGCCCGCCGTGATCGGCGCGCCCGCCGCCTCGCACACTTTTAACACAGTGTTCATGTCTCAGCACACCGAAGCTCTGCAGCCGCCGCTGTGCCGCGGCCATAGCCCGGATATCATTCTGCCTCTAGCTATCCACACGAATGCATGGACAATGCTTCCCGGGGTATCAGAATGGGTGTTGAACACTATAAAGAGAGGCTATTCGCTACAGTTCGCTCGACGTCCCCGCCGTTGCACGGCGCGTGTCGAAACCACGGTGGACAATGAAGTATCTCTATGGAGGACCAAACCTGCAGAAATTAAAAATTAATAAATGAATAAATAATTGAATAAATAAACAAATACATATGCGAATACATGTAAAAATAAATAAATAAATGACTATTTATACTTTTATTTCCTTATTTATGTATAATTATATTTTTTTCCACATTTATTTATTTTTTCATTTATTTATTTATGCATTTATTTATTTTCAATTTTATTTATTTTCACATTTATTTATGTATATATGTATTTATGTCTACATTTATTTATTTATACTTTTATTTATTTATACATTTATTTATTTATACATTTATTGCTCTAGTATGCTAATGAGGGGGGGGGGGGGGTGTTTTACCTAAGACATAGCAATCGATCTCAGAGTGGCAGTACTGAAGCATTGAGGCCACAGTGACACCTTGTGGTGTGACCAAACAATACGCAAGAGGTTTGTGGACGTGACTTTACAGGTCACGCAGGAAATCATGGCCGTAAAACACCAGCAGGTCGGGATTTCTAAAATGTCTGGGCACACATGAACAGAATCCATAGATAACAGACATGGAAGCGCGTCAAAATGATCCACTATTAACCAACTTTTATGACATGCATTGTAGATCCGTACACAGAAGCTAACTGCATTTTTAATGTAGCCTATCTTCCAAAAACAATTTTGACAGCAACAAACTTTTCCATAAAGAGTTAAAATAAACGTAAATAAAGAGAAAATAAATAAATGAATTAAAAATATTATAATTGAAATAATTGAAAGAACAACATTATAGTATTACAACATTACAATTATAATATTTTAATTCATTTATTTATTTTCTCTTCCTTGCCTTTCATGGTTGTAAATATGATTTGAGACTTCATTGCTGTTATTTATTGTAATTTGAGAATTGTAAAAAATTACAATTTTGTTAATAGCCTATTGTTTGTTCAATGCCTATTTTGTATGTAAATTGGTTTATTTCTCAAAAAAAAACTTCCGCCACCTCGCAAACAACAAAATTAATAAATAAATGCCCCAATAAAAAATGGTGTAAAAAAGCCTATGTATGTGATAATTTTATTATATAACATAATATGATACACTAGCACACGGGAAGAGTGTTGAAAAATAGGCTACTTTTTCTTTATTTTTTGCTGTTTCTTCAGAAAAAGAAAAAAAGTTCCAAACTCCACAGAACCGCTGCGACTCTAAGCAACACGTGGTGTTTTCTTACTGAACGAATCAGTAGCCTATTTGAACGAATCGTCTGAATTAATGATTGAACTCACTCGTTAAGACGGTGGCATAGGCCTATATACAGTATACTGGCTGTTTTAGTTTCATACTTAAAAGTATAATTTCATCGATTCTATCATTAAATATTTTAATATTCAAAATATTATATTAAAGTGAATCTCATAACATTTACGCAACTGTAATTGCAGTGTAAATGCATCCATGGCTCCTCTGCATTAACAGTCTGTGTAAATAATATCTAATGCCATTCAGAGTCAGCGTCAGTCCCACATCTGCAGTGTGAAGATGGATTTTGTTGAAACTGATTTTACTGGTGACTATGGAAGCTTGTTTCCGCCGCTAAATAAATAAATAATAATAATAGTTGCGACTTTTTATCTCACAATTCTGACTTTTTTTCTCACAATTGCGAGTTTACATCTCGCAATTCTGACTTTATTTCTCAGAATTGCGAGATATAAAGTCGCAATTGCGTGTTATAAAGTCAGAATTGCGAGAGAGAAAACTAAGAATTCTGACTTTTTTTTCCGCAATTCCGACTTTATATCACGCAATTCTGGCTTTATAACACATAATTGCGAGTTTATATCTCGCAATTCTGACATATTTTCTCAGAATTGTAAGATATAAACTCGCAATTGCGAGTTATAAAGTCCAATTCTATGGGGAAAAAAAGACTAACTTTTTTCCTCTCAGAATAGTTTATATCTCACAATTCTGACTTTATAACACGCAATTGCGACTTTAGGCTATATCACGCAATTCTGACTTATTTATTTATTTTTCATTCTGTGGCGGAAACAAGCTTCCATAGGTGACAGCCCTATAGTAGTGCCTTATTAACTGAATTGATCAGTTAAACTTAAGGACTTATAGGCTACATGATGATGCATATAGCCTATAATAAGGTTTTTAAAAAATGCTCCAGGAAATCAATTTATAGCGGAAATATCACCTCTTTATGGAAAAGTTTGTTGCTGTCAACATTGTTTTTGGAAGATAGGCTACATTAAAAATGCAGTTAGCTTCTGTGTACGGATCTACAATGCATGTCATAAAATTTGGTTAATAGTGGATAATTTGATGCGCTTCCGTGTCTGTTATCTACGGATTCTGTTCATGTGTGCCCAGATATTTTAGAAATCCCGACCTGCTGATGTTTTACGGCCTTGTCCGGAATAAAGAGTAGGCCTATGTATCGTAAACCTATATAGCTATATACAGTTAGGGCATATTAAAGGACATAAACCGTGTTATAAGATTTTGGCCATATTGCCCATCTCTAAGTCATTTATTTCCTGCGTGACCTGTAAAGTCACGTCCACAAACCTCTTGCGTATTGTTTGGTCACACCACAAGGTGTCACTGTGGCCTCAATGCTTCAGTACTGCCACTCTGAGATCGATTGCTATGCCTTAGGTAAAACACGCCCCCCTCATTAGCATACTAGAGCAATAAATGTATAAATAAATAAATGTATAAATATATAAATGCATAAATAAATAAATGTATAAATAAATAAATGTATAGATAAATAAATGTAGACATAAATACATATATACATAAATAAATGTGAAAATAAATAAAATTGAAAATTAATAAATGCATAAATAAATAAATGAAAAAATAAATGTGGAAACAAAATATAATTATACATAAATAGGGAAATAAAAGTATAAATAGTCATTTATTTATTTATTTTTACATTTATTCGCATATTTATTTATTCATTTATTCATTTTTAATTTCTGCAGGTTTGGTCCTCCATATATCTCATCTACTTCGAACCGAAATAGCGAAACTACTGAGCAAAGGGGCCATAGAACCTTTATCTCAGGCTCAGAGCGAAGGGGGTGTATACAGCAGATATTTTCTGGTACCGAAAAAAGACGGGGGTCTCAGACCCATTCTAGATCTGCGACAATTGAACAAAGCGCTTCTGAAACGCAAGTTCAAAATGCTGACAACCAGCAAAATCCTCGCGCACGTGCGCCAGGGAGACTGGTTCATGTCAATAGATCTGAAAGACGCCTATTTCCAAATACAGATTGCGTCACGTCACAGGCGATTCTTGAGATTCGCCTTCGAGGGCCAGGCATATCAATACACAGTCCTACCGTTCGGCCTGTCTCCAGCACCCCGTATATTCACGAAGTGCATGGACGCGGCTCTCGCACCCCTGAGACTTCAGGGCATGCGAATTTTGAACTACTTGGACGACTGGTTGATTCTAGCTCGATCACGATCAGAGCTCATAGAACACAAGACCGCATTACTCGAGCATCTCGAGAATTTGGGTCTCACAGTCAATTGGGCGAAGAGTTCGCTGTCTCCCAGCCAGAAAATCTCCTTTCTGGGAACAGTGATGGACTTGCTGTCTATGACAGCACTTCTGTCGCCGGAGCGAGGACTGAACATTCAGCGCGCCGTGAAATCCTTCCGCCGCGGCTCTATAGTCCAGCTCAAACGGTTTCAGAAAATGCTGGGCCTCATGGCCTCAGCATCTTCAGTACTTCAGCTGGGCCTGCTTCGCATGCGCCCACTGCAGTTATGGCTGAAAGCACGAGTTCCGCCCGGGGCTTGGGCCGCTGGTCTGTTTCGCCTCAGGGTCGACAGGAAATACGTCTCAGCTCTGAAACCTTGAAAAAAGCCGACTGGTACCAGTCAGGCGTGAGTCTGGGGACTCCCTCGAGTGTGATGGTGGTGTCCACGGACGCCTCCACCTCGGGGTGGGGAGCGCTGCTCGAGGGCAGACCGTTCTTTGGCCAGTGGTCAGAACGGGAGAAGCTCCTACGCATAAACTGTCTAGAAATGCTGGCAGTAGACAACGCGCTAAGGCGTTTTTGTCCCCAGATAAAAGGCCGCCACGTCTTAGTCCGGTCGGACAACATGTCAGTGGTGGCGTACATAAATCACCAGGGCGGCGTCAGGTCCCGAAGCCTTTACAGGCTGACGAAACGCTTCCCTGGGCTGGGCTCAGCACAACCTGCTTTCACTGAAAGCAGCGCATGTGCCTGGTCGCCTGAATCTGGGACCAGACAGACTGTCCAGAAACAATGTCCCAGCAGGGGAATGGTCGCTGCACCCGCAGACGATCCAACTGCTGTGGGAGACATTCGGCAGAGCGCAGGTGGACCTGTTCGCGTCCCAGGAAAACGCTCACTGTCCGAACTTTTTCTCCAAGAGCAGGGATGCGCTGGCCCACGTATGGCCCCGACGCCCCCTCTATGCTTTTCCCCCCCGTCTCGCTCCTGCCTCAAGTGCTGGAACGAATCAGGGAAAATGGATGCCCAGTGCTGCTCGTGGCTCCGCTATGGACGAACCAAACCTGGTTCCCAGTCCTGATGCAGCTGGCCAGCACTGCCCCGTGGCCGATACCGGTGAGGAGAGACCTCCTCTCTCAGGCAAAGGGCTCGATTTGGCATCCTCGCCCGGAGTTATGGTCCCTTCATGTGTGGGCCATCAACGGGTACCCGCTAACCTCCCGGAGCGAGTGTTAAACACGATCACGCAGGCTAGGGCCCCGTCTACTAGACGGCTCTACTCCTCGAAATGGTCAGTGTTCTCTACCTGGTGTCAAGCTCAGGGCTTTTCACCCGTAGACTGCGGGGTTACGGAAGTGCTCTCCTTCCTTCAGGAGCTGCTGGATAAGGGTAGAACCCCGTCCACGCTCAAAGTATACGTGGCGGCCATAGCGGCGTTTGCAAAACCGACGTCTGGCCAGTCACTGGGGAAGAACGACCTCGTCGTGCGATTCCTCAGGGGAGCTCGGAGGCTGAATCCTTCCAGACCTCCCTCAGTCCCTATGTGGGACCTTTCTACGGTTCTGGAAGCCCTGAAAGGTGCCCCATTCGAGCCAATCCATTTGTCAGACATGAAGCACCTGTCTTTCAAAACGGTATTTCTTGTGGCTCTTGCTTCAATGAAGCGCGTGGGGGACTTGCAAGCGCTTTCAGTAAGCGCGTCCTGTATTGAGTTTGGGCCTAATGACTCAAAAGTCATACTCAAACCAAGGCACGGGTACTTGCCAAAATCCCTCAACACACCGTTCAGGGCCCAGGTTATTTCCCTGTGCGCCCTCCCGGTGAACAATGAGGAAGCGGATGCTAATCTCCTTTGCCCCGTCAGGCCGCTGAGGGCTTATGTGTCCCGCTCGTCTGTCTTCAGGCAGACCGAGCAGCTCTTTGTTTTGTTTGGCGGACGCTCCAAGGGACTGGCCGCATCAAAACAGAGCCTATCCAGATGGATAGTCGATGCCATAGCGCTGGCTTACACTTCTAAGGGCCTGCAGTGTCCTTTGGGTGTCAGAGCGCACTCCACGAGAGGCGTGGCCTCTTCGTGGGCGTGGTCTAGTGGGATTTCCTTGCATGATATCTGTATGGCGGCGGGCTGGGCCTCGCCGTCTACATTTATTATGTTCTATAACCTAGAAGTTCCCGCCTTACAGGCCAAGCTGCTGTCGGTCTAGAATTCAGTACTATCTGTCCCGCTGCGCCGGCGTAGAATGCTGAGTTTTGATTGAGTATCGCTCACTGATCGATGGAACAGCTCCATGGGTGTTGAATAGCCCGTATTTTTGCCCAGTTCAGGCTGAACGCGTTCACCCTGTCTGCGGGATATACTGTTGACATAACTAGCTCCTATGGGATGCTATTTCGTGGGGAATGATGCTGGTAGCCTCTCTTCTCCGACTCTCTGTGAGTCTACGGTGATTATGCACTATATGAGCCCCGGGCTACTGCCCTTGGGACTTTGGTGTCGGATCCCAGTACGCACGGCGTCTTACATTGTGTTCCCCATAGCGTAAGATATTACGCAGTACGAGAGATACTCTCGTAAGAGAACGTACTCGGTTACTAACGTAACCTCGGTTCTCTCTAGAGAGGGAACGAGTACTGCGTATCTTGCCGTGCATACAACAGCGCTGGTTCGCTTCAGCGTTGAAAACCAGTTTGTATCAGCCTGTCGAGCGTATTTATAGGCCAAGGCCACGCCTATTCTGGCGGGACGCGACGAAATGGGCGCGAAGCACCCCCATTGGATGTCACGTCACGCAGGGCCTCTCTCGATAGGCTTGCTGCTGTTGCCGCAGGGCAGCCAATAGGCGCGCGAGCCGTCTTGCCTATGTCTGCACGCTGCCGCACAGCGTTTTACATTAATCAAAATTAAAGGATAATTTTTGGCTTCAATATCTCGTGGAAAAGAGGTTTTCCCCATAGCGTAAGATATTACGCAGTACTCGTTCCCTCTCTAGAGAGAACCGAGGTTACGTTAGTAACCGAGTACGTTATCTTATTATTGAATTTGGTGCGAACGGGCCTTTAGATTTAAAATGCTACATACAAACCAATCTGTTAATGTTCAGTCACATATACAACACACACAAATAGCACACATCACATTAAATCCACAATAGTTGACTAAGAGTGACATTAGCATGTTGCTAAGCTAACAGCTCCATATGCTATACAATAACATTTGGGGTCAGTAAGACTTTTTTATTTAAGGAATTACTATTTTTATTCAGCATATACATTTATATCACTATAAAGTGAATGAAAGTGACAGTAAAGACATTAATAATTTACAAAACTTAAAAAAAGATTTCAGTTTCAAATAAAGGCTGTTCTTTTGAACTTTCTATTCATCAAAATCCCGAAAAAAGATAAGGAAAATGCTGAAAATTCAGCATTGCCATCACAGTAATACACTACATTTTAAAAATATATTCAAACAGAAAACAGTAAAAAAAACAGATATTATATAACAGATATAACTCCAAACTTTTGAAAGGGAGAGTGAATATTCTGTGAAAAAGCTTACTTTCAGAAACAACTTCCTATTACAGTTTTTTTTTTTTTCGATTGCTAAACAACAGTGAGCACAACTGGAGCTACATGTGCAAAACTACAGTCTGCACAGCAGCAGTTCATGTGGACCAAACTCTAGTTCGTTTTTGCTAACACACTGCTGTCAAAACTGTGAACCACACATTCAAAACAGAATAGATTTCAGCCTTGTGCCTTTCAAACATGGCTGATTGCAATTTCAGCTGAAGGGCTAAGCATGTGTCTTGTTTGTTATTTGTTTGAATTACAGTATGTAGGCCTACCTTTAGTTTCTACCTTTTTTTTTCTCATTACTGTAATTCCGTAAATTACTACAGACCATTGAAGCAAACTGCTAATTTTCATTTACCTTAAAGAATTGTTATGTTCTAAAAATTTAAATAAATCATGTGAAAGAATGTCACTCTTTTCTTTGAAGAAAATATTACTTTGTCTGAAGTCACTGAAATTGTTCAAACTGTAAAGATGAAAAGTTTGTATTTTCTGTATTAGTGTTTGATGCTAGTGTTTTTACTCTCAGTGTGTTCTGAGTGACAGTGTGTGTTATCTCAGTGAGGGTTGTGTACTGTTTGGCTGCACTGAGCCTGTTTTGAGCCGTGTGTTAAGAGTTGTGTTGCTTGGAATGAGTTTTGCAGGTGATGTGAACTGTTTAGTTCAGGTGACTGTTGGTAGTGCAGACTTTAGTTAGAGTTTTGCACATGTAGCTCCAATTGTGCTAACTGTCGCAGTTTAAAAAAACTGTAATTAGATATGTAATCAACATTATCCTCGTTGCAGTGCATTCTGGGATTGCCTTATGAATGGTCAAAATTAAAAACGTCCCGGGTTACGTATGTAACCCTAGTTCCCTGAAGGAACGAGACGCTGCGTGAAACGCTGCGGGAACGCCTCTTGCGTTGTGCGTCATGAAGCACGTATGGAATCAGCCCAATGGCGAGACGGAACGTCATGAGTGACGTCATCGACCAGGAAACTATAAAGCACACCCCTGAACACAATGGCGACAGCTTTTTGATCATCATGGAGGCAGGGGCCGAGGCCCGGGAAATGGAGACTCCACCCCGAGGTGGTGGAGCTCCTTTGGATGCAGTATGGTCGTGCCGAGGTAGACCTATTTGCGTCCAGGGAGACATCACACTGTCCACTGTGGTTTTCTCTCAGTCATCCACCCCCGCTGGGGTTGGACGGCTATGGTGCAGGCGTGGCCGAGGTCACGCCTGTACGCCTTTCCCCCGATTGCTCTGCTCCCAGGAGTTCTGGAGAGGGTTCGCCGGGACGGGGTCAGTCTATTATTGGTAGCCCCGTTTTGGCCGGCCCGAGTATGGTTCACGGACCTAGTGTCTCTTCTAGACGGCTCCCCTCTGGAGATTCCTATCAGGAGGGACCTTCTCTCTCAGGCGAGCGGGTTGATACTTCACCCCCGCCCCGAGTTGTGGAAGCTATGGGATTGGCCTCTGAGGGGGCCCAGCTCGTAGGGGCTGGTCTCTCAACCGAGGTTGTTGAGACCATCCTTCGTTCCAGAGCTCCTTCCACGAGGAGGTTATATGCCTTGAAGTGGAGGCTCTTCACTTCTTGGTGTGGAGAACACCTGTTGGACCCAGTTAACTGCCCAGTGGGTGCAGTGCTGGAGTTCCTGCAGGAGCGTTTTTCCTCAGGGCTATCCCCCTCCACACTAAAGGTGTATGTGGCGGCACTTGCTGCTTACCATGTCCCTTTCAGTGGAGTCTCTCTGGGGAGACACCCATTTATAACTCGCTTTCTTCGTGGTACTTTGAGGCTGAGACCTGTAGTCCGCACGAGGGTGCCAGCATGGGACTTAGCTAGCTGTCGCCTAGCAGTTCTCGAACCACGTCAGTGCAGACCTTCTCACTCTCACTCATATCTTTTAAAAGATCGGCTTGGTATGCCTGCAATATTGACATTGTGTGCAGACACGCCGAAGCCTGACCAGCCGCCGAATAAGCCTTACCCACCAGAGCCGAAGAATTTCTGAGAGGCTTGGTGGGTAAAGCTGGTTTCTTAAGAGACGAGGAAGACTCAGCAGAAAGATGGCTAGCTAGAGTCTCCTCCGCCTTGGGCATCGCCCCATAACCATATAACTTAGCCCCCGATATATTAGAATATGTGGAAGTCTGGGGGCTAAACACACGATAAGAGGCGGGTCTCTTCCACGACCTCGACACCTCGGTGTGGAGATCGGGAAGAAACGGAAGGCACCGCCGTGGAGGCTGAACGCGGGAAGGCAAAAATCGTTCGTCAAGCTTGCTTTTAGAAACATATTCCTGCCTAACAGCTGGCCACTCAATGCTTAGTTTTGACACAGCACGAGTGAGCACCTCCATAAGCTCCTCGTGTTCAGGGGAATGAGGTGACGAGTCCTCCACATCCCCTGTCTCAATACTGACAACATCCAGCTCCTCAGAACTGGATAGCTGCAGTATTGGTGCCTCAGCCTGGGGGGAAGAAACCGCAATGCGTGCTTCCACACCCGGAACTGAGGCACTGGAACTGGCAGGTAAAGGCTGAGATAAGGCAGAGCCCGTCTCAAACCCCGCTGACAGATCCATTTGCGATCCCCACGACAGGCGCCGCCGCTCTGCCTCGACAGAAGCGGGACCCGAGCCGTGGGGAGCGCGAACCGAACCACTCTCCTCGAAGAGTGATCGGCGGGAGCGGAGCGTTCTTAATGGAAAACGCTCGCAATGCTCACAATCAGCCCCCTCGAGAGCTGACTGGGCATGCTGCACTCCCAAACAAACAACACATAGATCGTGTGTATCCCCACCCGTGAGAAAACGAGTACAGGAGTGAACACACTTTCTGTATTGCTGCTCGCTCGTCATACTGATATATGTGAATATATATATCGTTTTTTTAAGTGAAAAACGTCTCGGTTACGTATGTAACCCTAGTTCCCTGATAGGGAACGAGACGCTGCGTCAAACGCTGCGGGAACGCCCCTGCGTTGTGCGTCATGAAGCACGTATGGAATCAGCCCAATGGAGAGATGAAACGTCATAGGCGGGTGACGTCATCGACCAGGAAACTATAAAGCACCCCAAAAACACAAGCGCATTAGCTTCTGATAGGCTTGAAGGAAGCGCTAACGGGAGTGCCGGGAGTATGGCGGAGCGACGCAGCGTCTCGTTCCCTATCAGGGAACTAGGGTTACATACGTAACCGAGACGTTCCCTTTCAAGGGAACTTCGAGCTGCGTCAAACGCTGCGGGAACGCGAATACCCACGTCGCCATAGGACCAAATGACCGTCATGTGAGACTAGCGCACAGAGGACGAGAGCACCTGTGCCCCAGGGGTAGAGCTTAAGTCTAGGTCATAGAACTTAATAAAAGTATGCGGTGAAGACCATCCAGCCGCATCACAAACATCACTCAGGGAAACCCCCGACAAAAGAGCTTTAGAAGCAGCCATACTCCTGGTAGAGTGAGCTCGGACAACCAAAGGTGAAGGCTGGCCAGCCGACTCATAAGCAAGTGAGATAGGCTCAACCACCCACTTGCTCATTCTCTGTTTAGACGCCGGACACCCTTTCCTGGGTGGCCCGAAACATACAAAAAGTTGTTCTGATTTCCTCCACAGGGCAGCTCTGTGGACATAAGCGTCTAATGCCCTAACAGGGCAGAGTGAATTAAGTTTCTCCTGGTCCGATGACATAAATGGAGGAGGACAGAAAGCCTGCAGAACCGTAGGTCTAACAATATTAGTAGGAACCTTAGGAACGTAACCTGGTCTAGGATGCAGAAAAGCTTTAACCATGCCAGGTGCAAATTCCAGGCACGAGGGTGAAACCGACAGAGCCTGCAAATCTCCGATTCTTTTTAGTGAAGAGATAGCAAGCAAAAAGATAGTCTTAAAAGTGAGAAACTTCTCGGGAACTTCTTCGATAGGTTCAAAAGGAGCTAGGGAAAGACCTTCTAATATAATGGCCAGATCCCAAGTCGGCACCCTCGTACGAACTGCTGGCCTCAGCCTCAAAGTGCCACGGAGGAAACGAGTTATAAGCGGGTGTCTCCCAAGAGAAACTCCACTGAAAGGGACGTGGTAAGCAGCTAGTGCCGCCACATACACCTTTAGTGTGGAGGGGGATAACCCTGTGGAGAAGCGCTCCTGCAGGAATTCCAGCACTGCACCCACTGGGCAGTTAACTGGGTCCTGCAGGTGTTCTCCACACCAAGAAGTGAAAAGTTTCCACTTCAAGGCATAAAGCTTCCTCGTGGATGGAGCTCTGGAGTTAAGAATGGTCTCAACAACCTCGGTTAAGAGACCGGAGTCTATGAGCTGGGCCCCCTCAGAGGCCAAGCCCACAGTTTCCACAATTCTGGGCGGGGGTGAAGTATCGTGCCCCCCGCCTGGGAGAGTAGATCCCTCCTGACCGGGAGCTCCAAAGGAGAACCGTCCAGGAGAGAAATCAGGTCCGCAAACCATACTCGGGCCGGCCAGAACGGGGCTACTAGTAGTAGGCTGACCCCGTCCCGGCGGACCCTCTCCAGAACTCCTGGTAACAGAGCAATCGGGGGAAAGGCGTACAGACGTGACCTCGGCCACGGCTGCACCATAGCATCCAACCCCAGGGGGGCTGGAAGAGTGATGGAGAACCACCGATGACAATGAGTGGTCTCCTTGGAAGCGAATAGGTCCACCTCGGCGCGACCGAAACTCAACCAAAGGAGCTCCACCACCTCGGGGTGGAGTCTCCATTCCCCTGGCCTCGGCCCCTGCCTCGACAGGGAGTCTGCTACCACATTCAAATACCCAGGGAGATACATTGCTCTCAGAGATAGTAGCTTCCCTTGGGACCACAGGAGGATCTGACGGGCCAACTTGTAAAGCCGGCGAGACGGCAGGCCCCACTGATGATTTATATAAGAGACCACCGACGTGTTGTCTGATTGAACTAACACATGATGGCCTCTCAGGTCTGTTAGGAAGTGTTTCAGAGCCTGAAACACAGCCAACATCTCTAGACAATTTATGTGCCACGAAAGATGATGATCCTGCCGCAGACCTTGGGCTGGGCGACCACTCATGACCGCCCCCCACCCTGTGAGGGAAGCATCCGTCGTTAGCGTTATGCGACGACAAAGAGCCCCCAGCACAGGACCTTTGGATAGGAACCAAGTTTCTCTCCACATGACCAGAGCACGAAGGCAGCGCCGCGTGACTTTGAACGTGCGGAGCGGATTTCCCCTCGGGGAGAATCCCTTGGTCCTGAGCCACCACTGTAGCGGTCTCATGTACAACAGGCCGCAAGGTATAACGTTGGACGCTGCTGCCATCAGACCCAACAGTCTCTGAAACTGCTTGACAGTGAGTAGCTGGCCTAGCTTCACTTGTTTCACAGCTGAGAGAATCGAAGCGATGCGGGTCGGAGAGAGTCGCGCCCGCATCGATACCGAATCCCAAACGACACGCAGAAAAGTGGTCTTCTGGGAAGGAGATAATACACTTTTCTTTGCGTTCAGCCTCAACCCCAACTTTCTGATATGAGCGAGGACGACATCTCGATGCCGAACCGCCATCTGCTCGGTCTGAGCTAAAATCAACCAATCGTCGATGTAATTGAGAATACGAATGCCCTGAAGCCTCAGAGGCACTAGTGCTGCATCCATGCATTTCGTGAAAGTGCGGGGAGATAAAGCTAGGCCAAACGGAAGAACCCTGTACTGGTACGCCTCGCCCCCGAAGGCGAACCTCAGGAACTTCCTGTGTTGTGGAAGGATGGACACATGGAAGTATGCGTCCTTCAGATCTATCGTGACAAACCAGTCCTCGGACCTGATTTGAGACACGATCTGCTTGATAGTGAGCATCTTGAATTTTAGCTTCCCTACCGAGCGATTCAATATGCGCAGGTCTAAAATTGGACGCAACCCCCCATCCTTCTTTGGAACGATGAAATATCGGCTGTAATAACCTGACTCCAAACTGGGAGGAGGAACCCGTTCTATAGCCTCTTTTTGAAGGAGCGTTTTCACCTCTTGTTCCAATACCAGAGCCTGCTCGGGGCCCACCACTGTGTGCAGAACCCCTCTGAATTTTGGTGGACGACACCTGAACTGGATAGCATAACCCTTTTCTACTGTCTGCAGGACCCAATGAGATATTTTTGGAAGGCTTTTCCACTCTGCCAGAAATTCTACTAAGGGTACCAGCCTCTCGAGACTGGCCTCTGGTGTAACTTGAGCAGCAGACGCAGCGCCCTGTAACGGCGCACCGGCAGGGAACAACTGGTCTGACCGCTCTGAGACCCTCCTCAGAGGGAGCGAGCGTCCCTCGGGAAAGCGCTCGCTGGGATCGTCTGTGCCCCGGCATAAAGGCGGGGTTGGCAGAACGAGCCCCTGAGGGCACCGAGGAGGAATGGGCACCGTAAAAAGAGGTGAACACCTTTCCGCCTCGGTGGGGACCACCCTCAGCATCCTGAACGGCTTGGCGTCAGGACTTCTTCTTAGCCGAAGCCTTCTTAGCCAATATAACTGTCCTCAGATCAGTTCTACTGGGAGAAGGCTTCGGCTGAGAGTGTCGCGGCTGAGCCCACTGTCCAGCAGGGGGAGCACGAGACGCGACACTCTGCCTCTGCTGCGCTCTATGTGATGAGCTCGAAGACGGCCGGGGCTGCTCCCGCCCAGCAGCCCCAGGGACATGAACTTTAAGGGGAAGAAACTTTTTAAAAGCTGCAGTTTGTTTCTTTTCTTCTTGGAATTTATCGATAACTGAATTCACAGCATCACCAAACAACCCCATGGGAGAAAGAGGAGCATCTAAAAGAAAAGCTTTTTCTCACTCTTTAATATTAGTCTGATTTAACCACAAATGTCTTTCTGCGGCCACCAGAGCTGCCATAGAACGACCCATTAATTTGGCCGATTCTCTGGTGGCACGCAGGGATAAATCAGCAGCCTGACGCAGTTCGCGAACTACGTCAGTACTGACCTCCTCACTCTCACTCATGTCCCTTAGCAGATCAGCCTGGTATGCCTGCAAGATTGACATAGTATGCAGACATGACGCAGCCTGACCTGCTGCCGAATATGCTTTACCCACCAAAGCCGAAGTGTTTCTTAAAGGCTTGGTGGGTAATGCCGGTGCCTTAAAAGATGATGCTGCTTCGGGGGAGAGATGGCTCGCAAGCGTCTCTTCCACACGAGGCAAAGCACCATAACCATGAGCCTTGGCTCCCATTATATTAGCGTATGTTGAAGTCTGGGGACTAAACACTCTATATGACACCGGTTTTCTCCATGATTTCGACACCTCGGTGTGGAGATCATGGAAAAACGGCAGGCACCGGCGTGGAGGCTGCACACGTGACGGCAAAAATCTCTCATCCAACTTTGATTTGAGGACTGAGGCACTGGATCTCACAGGTGAAGGGAGAGATAAGGCAGAGCCCGTCTCAAACCCCGCTGTGAGATCCATCTGCGATCCCCACGATAAGCGCCACCGCTCTGCCTCGGCAGAAGCGGTACCCGAACCGCGGGGAGCGCGCACCGAACCGCTCTCCTCAAAGAGCGATCGGCGGGAGCGGAGCGTCCTTAACGGCAAACGCTCGCAATGCTCACAGTCTGCTCCCTCGAGAGCAAACTGGGCATGCTGAACTCCCAAACAAACAACACAAAGATCATGTGTATCCCCGCTCGTTAAATAACGCGAGCAGGGAGGAACACACTTTCTAAACTGCTGTTCGTCCGCCATAATCTCTCAATATATATATATATAGGGATAAATTGTTTGTGTGGTGCAGGGTATGTAAGACAGACAATATCACACAGGGACAGATTCACATGTAGCGCGACTGAAAGCACAGAAGCTAATGCGCTTGTGTTTTTGGGGTGCTTTATAGTTTCCTGGTCGATGACGTCACCCGCCTATGACGTTCCGTCTCGCCATTGGGCTGATTCCATACGTGCTTCATGACGCACAACGCAAGAGGCGTTCCCGCAGCGTTTCACGCAGCTCGACGTTCCTGAAAGGGAACAAGGTATTTTGCTCAAAAAAATATATCTTACAAGGCAGCATGATTTTGTTACCTTCTTTCTGTCTGAAAAACACCTGTAATGCAGGACAGTGAACATATCTTATGTATGGATTCACTCCTGTTCCTAAAAAGGACACGTACTTGGTACTTGCAGAAAGAATTAGCCGACTTAAGAATCACCCATCTGATTACATTTGATTCAGTGACCTCTTTTAGATTATGTGATTTGCAAGGAAAAATGGGCAGGTTCTTGTTAAAACATTATCTCTCCTTCCCTCAAGGGAGAGTTTAGCCCACTTCCGTGGTGGAGATTTACATTGACTTGAATTTAGGTTAGTTCATTTTTTTTTATTTAATCCTTTAGTTTTTTTTGGTGAGAGTGTGTGTGTCCTTTAGTTCTGATGAAAGAATCCAGCTAATGAATATGCATCACAGCTCCAAACTCAGTTTTCAACAAAAGCATAGACTCGTTTCTGATCATACCTTAAAACAATTGATCTAATGTCCAGAAGTCATTGAGCCGTTTAATATCCAAATTGAACCTATTTACTTTCATGATACACATTCGTTCCTGGTTTTATTGCGAATGATTCGCGAGCACACATTATTCTGTAGAAAAAAGTTGGCCTTGGTCTATAATCTTTCAAAAAAATAAATAATAATAATTTGCTTGCCCTGTGAAACGACTTTCCTTGTTTGGCTGACGTTCCCAAATCAATCTTTCTGGGACTTGGAATTTGTTGATACCTCTACTACAAATAAGTGTCATAGAAACAATTTTTCACATCCAAGTCCCTTTTCTGCATGTTGTCTCTTTAAATATCTAGTTTCACTCACAAATACACTACCATTCGAAAGTTTGGGAAAGTTTTTTTAATGTTTTTGAGTAAAACATCTTATATGCTCACCGCCAGGTCTGCAATTATTTGATTAAAAACACAGTAAAAACAGTAATATTGTGAAATATTATTGCAATTTAAAATAACGGTTTCCTATTTTAATACATTTTAAACTGTCATTTATTCCTGTGTTAACAAAGCTGAATTTTCATCAGCTATTAATCTAGTCTTCGGTGTCACATGATTCTTCAGAAATCATTTTAACTCTTTCCCTGACAGAATTTTCTTTAAAAGTTGCCAGCCACCGCCAGCATTTTTTATCATTTCACAAAAGTTTCATCATAGCCCCTACAATATTTTGTATGAATATGCAATATATCAAATGCTTTGCTAAAAAAAAAAGAAAAAAAAGAAAAAAAAAATGTTTTATTCTAGCTTCATGCATTCCTTTTTTTATCAACACTTGATTATGGGTAAGTTTAATTTAACCCTTGTGCATCAATTAAAAAAAGTTGCTCATAGGTACATAGAGGACAAAAATGTCCGTATCCAAAAACTGTCATAAAAATATTATAGATTTATATTTTTTTCCACTTTCACTGACATCAATTTTTTAACCAGCATCAGCTCTAATCATAATGACCAAACATTCATTAATTTTCAGAATTTTAACCCTTAAAATGTGGGTTTGTTTACATAATGCCACTGTTGTTTTTTTATGAAAAAAAGAAAAATAGTAATTATTTTCAATTTACTAAATGCTAAGCAGAATTTTTTTTCTTTGATTATTACAGCCTTGGATATGTCAATCATTAAAAACAACATTAATTTTGATGCATTAATATTTTTTATGCAGTATCAGATTTAAAAAAAAGCTACCACTCAGGCCCATAAAGGACAAAAATGTCCATGTCAAAAAAGTGTCATAAAAATATTATAGATTAATATTTTTTTACACTTTCACTGACTTAGATTTTTTACTAGCATCAGTTCTAATCATAATTACCAAACAGTCATTAATTTTCAGAATTTTAACCCTTTAAACGTCGGTTTCTTTACATAATGCCACTGTTGATGTTTATAAAAATTAGAATAATAATAATAATTTTCTATATACTAAATTCTAAGCAGGATTTTTTTTCTTTAAATATTACAGCCTTGGATATGTCAATAATTAACAACAATATTAATTTTGATGCAATCATATTTTTTATGCAGTATCAGATAAAAAACAAAACTACCACTCAGGCCCATAAAGGACAAAAATGTCCATGTCAAAAGAGTGTCATAAAAATATTATAGATTAATATTTTTTTACACTTTCACTGGCTTAGATTTTTTACTAGCATCAGTTCTAATCATAATTACCAAACAGTCATTAATTTTCAGAATTTTAACCCTTTTAACGTCGGTTTCTTTACATAATGCCACTGTTGATGTTTATAAAAATTAGAATAATAATAATAATTTTCTATATACTAAATTCTAAGCAGGATTTTTTTTCTTTAAATATTACAGCCTTGGATATGTCAATAATTAACAACAATATTAATTTTGATGCAATCATATTTTTTATGCAGTATCAGATAAAAAACAAAACTACCACTCAGGCCCATAAAGGACAAAAATGTCCATGTCAAAAAAGTGTCATAAAAATATTATAGATTAATATTTTTTTACACTTTCACTGGCTTAGATTTTTTACTAGCATCAGTTCTAATCATAATTACCAAACAGTCATTAATTTTCAGAATTTTAACCCTTTAAACGTCGGTTTCTTTACATAATGCCACTGTTGATGTTTATAAAAATTTGAATAATAATAATAATTTTCTATATACTAAATTCTAAGCAGGATTTTTTTTTCTTTAAATATTACAGCCTTGGATATGTCAATAATTAACAACAATATTAATTTTGATGCAATCATATTTTTTATGCAGTATCAGATAAAAAACAAAACTACCACTCAGGCCCATAAAGGACAAAAATGTCCATGTCAAAAAAGTGTCATAAAAATATTATAGATTAATATTTTTTTACACTTTCACTGGCTTAGATTTTTTACTAGCATCAGTTCTAATCATAATTACCAAACAGTCATTAATTTTCAGAATTTTAACCCTTTAAACGTCGGCTTCTTTACATAATGCCACTGTTGATGTTTATAAAAATTAGAATAATAATAATAATTTTCTATATACTAAATTCTAAGCAGGATTTTTTTTCTTTAAATATTACAGCCTTGGATATGTCAATAATTAACAACAATATTAATTTTGATGCAATCATATTTTTTATGCAGTATCAGATAAAAAACAAAACTACCACTCAGGCCCATAAAGGACAAAAATTTCCATGTCAAAAAAGTGTCATAAAAATATTATAGATAAATATTTTTTTCCACTTTCACTGACTTAGATTTTTTACTAGCATCAGTTCTAATCATAATGACCAAACAGTCATTAATTTTCAGAATTTTAACCCTTTAAACGCTGGTTTCTTTACATAATGCCACTTGTTTTTTTTATAAAAATTATAATAATAATAAAAATATTCCATATACTAAATGCTGAGCAGATTTTTTTTTCTTTAAATATTACAACCTTGGATATGTTATAGGTTTGGCTGTGAGAGCAATTGTGTCAACGAAAATCTTCCAGACAAAACAATCACCATTTTCTCGAGGTGAAAACAAAAACAATGTGTTGTGGAGCTTCTAAACTTCTACATCAAAGTCAAGCTCACCTTTTATCTTTGTAAAAAAAACAATAACAAATGAAAAGGTGCAAGCAAGTAATAAGAAATGTGTTTGAATGAAAAAAATCCTCAAAGCTCAGTAACTTTTTGACCTTTTCAGTTTTCACATGGCAGGATCTGTGACTCTGCCAAGGGTATGACTCATTTACATGTGGTGGGATTTGTGATTTCCAGTACAATATAATTTCTTTCTTTCAAACTGAAAGAAAGAAAACCCACACACACACCTAAAACTTTCAGTACACACATACAAACCACACTCTGACATCCATACCAACACACCCACACAATTATAGCTTCATAATTTATCTAATTGGCTCTATAATATGCATAAGCCGAAAACAGCAGAAAACAACAATAAAGTGATCATTTGCTTTATATGCCAAACCTGAAAAAATGGCACAATCTGATAAAAAATAGTAAAAATGTAAATTTTGAAGCCTTGCCAACAGAATGAAAGCCTGTTAAGAAAGATTGCATCATTTTATAGTTGAAAGGCACTGGGATTAAAAATCGCAGTTTTAATGGGTTTCAATGGGGACATTTTTGTCCAAAAGGCGCTGAGTGGGAGTATTTTTTGTACCTAGTGCAAAATAGATTTTTTAAAGGAAATGAAGGTGAAATATTAAAATTCCAATAAAAATACACACCTGTAGCAAATGTCATGCAGTTAGCATTAACACAGACAAAGTTATCAAAAAAACAAAACTGAAAAGGACAAAAATGTCCATAAGGATGCACAAGGGTTAAAAAGCAACATTTTGAGCAAAAAGCTGAGAAAATATTTTTTTTGTCAAAGACTACATCTGGATCAGATTCAGAACGATGATCAAAACATTGGTAGATTGAGTCCATGAACACCCCCAAAGCTTCAAAGTCCTATAGCTTGTCCTGCGTCTACATTTCATTTGGTAACATAAGGCAGTTTTGATTTGCATGCTGTTTAATGTGGATGATCATGTTATTTTACATATGCTTACATATAATATCACTTCTTTCTGCTTCTTCTTTGCCTATGTTTTGATCGGGAGATTCAGTACTCTTTCAGTAGATGTGTAATAGCGCCTCCAACCGTATAACAGTGAAAACATGGAAAGCCAGACATTTCCGTCTGTAGCGACAATGAGAATGAACCAAACACAATTGAAGCTTTTAGGTGACTTTTCATACATAATCCCACAAAGAGTCTTCACATTCCAGAATCAAATCACCAGACCCAGAGCCATAGTCTCCAGAGAATCTGCAACCGGAAGGACCTTTTATTGTTTAACTAAAGGAAGAACCTTGTCAATGTTTTATAATTTGGCAAAACAGATCTGTTCAGAAATGGTGAAACAAGAGGCCCTTACAAGAGGTCACCGGACCCCTGCGACTAACAGACTACGTCTTTCTTAAGGACCAAGGTCCCATGACAGAGATGTAAAACAGACTTCCCCCTTCTTGAAGACCTTTGAATGACCTCATTGTTGAGACCTCTTAAAAACCACAGAGACAAGAGACTTTTCATATAAAAATGCATACAATCATCACAAAACAATTCTTGACGAACTTATAATCAAACATCGTTCAACTACATAATTCTATATTGTGTCTATGACCCCTGTATGTGTCTATTATGCTTAATCACATATAAGTCATCTAATTGTTGTAACTATTACCTGTGTGAATGAAAGTGTATCGTGTTTCCTATCATTAGGCTCATATATTATTAATTCAGAAGGTGGCTTGATTGAAATCTGTGTAAACATGTTTATGTTCTTAAAATGGAAATTATGTCTAAACTGAATCCTCTGTTCGAGCTGAGGAGTAAGCATGCCACAGATAACGTCTCGGTTACGTATGTAACCCTCGTTCACTGAGTAGGGAACGGAGACGCTACGTCGGATGACGACGAATGGGGGTTTCGCCTAGAAAGCCAATCATCTTCGTGTATTACAAAACGAGCCAATGGCGATGAAATGCCATGGGTCTGCGGAATTTGCATAGCGTATCTCCGCCCCACCGTGTGGGTATAAAAGGAGGACGCCAGCAACATGCAGATATGTCTTCGCTGAGGAGCCGAGACTGAACTCAGGCGTCTACCCAGCGGTACAGCGGAAGTGGCAGGGAGACGTAACGTTCCCTTTCGTAGTCACTCCAAGTTACGTCGGATGACGACGAATGGGGGTCCCCGTGAAATCACCCCACCTTCACAGCTGTCTTCCAGTGCCCTGCTGTCTTCCAGTGCCCTGCGAAAGTCTGATCCCCCTGTCGTGATACCGGCACGGACGAAGGAGTCCTATTTAACACAGGAATACCAAGGTACACTGGGAAGCTTATCTCAGAGATATGCCACAGCATGCCTACCCGTAGGGCGGACTTAAGAACACACATATGGCCACAGGGCTTCATATGGAGGAACCCTGGAGTGACCAGCCCGAGGGGTGGCAACTTTCAACTCCAGGAGTGGCAAGGTGGCTTGCCAAGGGAAAGACACATGCTCAAGGAGGCTTACAGTGGAAATACACATCTGGGGGTTACTCAGGGAGGAACCATGCACACGGAGGCACCTAGCCGACGCACAGGCAATAGACACTGGCGCCAGCGTCAACAGTGCTGGAGGAACTCAGGGCTTCAGAGAGGAAGGCTCACCTGAGGAATAATCGCACGTATCCAGTCCGTGGAGTGGAGTGGCGAGCAAGCGAAGACACCTGAGTGGGTCCAGTACTAGCTGACTGAAGCGAGTACACGAGAGGACACAGGCTCCACTCTGAGATTATAAAATCTGGCGAATGTGTTGGGTGTCGCCCATCCTGCAACTCTACAGATGTCTGCCAGCGAGGCGCCATGCGCTAGAGCCCAAGAGGAAGCCACACTCCGGGTGGAGTGGGCTGTCACACCAAGGGGGCACGGTCGGCCTTGCTGTGGTAAGCCAAAGCAATGGCGTCCTCGATCCAGTGGGACAACTTCTGCTTTGAGAGAGCCTTTCCCTTCAGTCTCCCACCATAACAGACAAAGAGCTGGTCTGAGGTCCTGAAACACTAGGTCCTGTCTACGTAGGCACGGAGAGTGCGTACTGGACAGAGCAGTCCAGTACGCACCTCCTCCAGGGGCAGCGCTTGCAGGTTCACCACCTGGTCCCGGAAGGGAGTGGTGGGAACCTTGGGCACATATCCAGGCCGGGGTCTCAGGATCATGTGAGAGTGATAGGGCCCGAATTCCAGGCACGCTTCGTCAACGGAGAATTCGTGCAGGTCCCCTACCCTCTTGATGGAGGCCAATGCAACCAGGAGCGCTGTCTTTATAGACAGGAATTTAAGCTCAACTGATTGCAGAGGCTCAAAGGGAGGCCTCTGTAAGGCATTTAACACCACAGAGAGGTCCCAAGAGGGAAAGAGAGGAGGACGAGGAGGATTCAGTCTCCTCGCTCCTCTCAGGAACCTGACGAACAGGTCGTGCTTCCCCAGAGACTTACCTTCAACTGCTTCGTGATATGCGGCGACAGCGGCCACATACACCTTCAGTGTGGAGGGAGACAGCCTTCGCTCCAGCCCATCTTCCAGGAAGGAAAGCACGACAGTGATCGGGCATCTCCTGGGGTCTTCTTGGCGAGAAGAGCACCAGTTGACGAAGAGGTTCCACTTCGACGCATAGACATGTCTCGTGGACGATGCTCTAGCGGAAGTGATGGTAGCCGCCACCGCAGGTGGCAGGGTACTCAAACCTGCCTCGTCCCGTCCAGGAGCCAAAGATCGGGTCGAGGGTGCCAGAGGGTGCCCCGTCTCTGAGAAAGGAGATCCTTCCTCAGAGGAATTGGCCAAGGAGGTGGTGTTGCGAGGAGTATCAGTTCGGAGAACCATGTCCGGGCGGGCCAGTACGGCGCGACCAGAATGACCTGCTCCTCGTCCTCCTTGATCTTGCACAGGGTCCGTGCGAGAAGGCTCACTGGGGGAAACGCATATTTGCGTAGGCCCCGTGGCCAGCTGTGCGCCAGTGCATCCATGCCGAGGGTACCCTCGGACAGGGAGTAATACAGGGCGCAATGGGATGAGTCGTGGGAGGCAAACAGGTCTATCTATGTGTCCCCGAACTGGTCCCAGATCAGCTGGACCGACTGGGGATGGAGTCGCCATTCGCTGGGGACGGGTCGAAACCGTGACAGCTCGTCGGCTGCAAAGTTCCGCTCTCCCGGAATGTAGATAGCATGAAGGGACCTCAGGTGCTTCTGACTCCATAAGAGGAGGTGGCGTGCGAGTTGCGACATACGGCGGGAGCGTAGACCACCCTGACGGTTGATGTACGCTACTGTCGAGGTATTGTCTGAACGGACTAGTACATGTTGACCCTTGAGCAACGTGCGGAAACGGTGCAGGGCAAGGCGTACTGCCAGCAGCTCGAGGCAATTGACATGCAGAAGGCGCTGGGGTCCTGTCCAGGAGCCCGCGGCAGCATGTCCGTTGCACATGGCGCCCCAGCCCGTGGAAGAGGCATCTGTGGAGACAACAACATGCCTGTAAACTCGTTCTAGGGGAACACCGGCCCGTAGAAAGCTGAGTTTCCTCCACGGGGTGAAGGTCTGATGGCAGGTCGGAGTTACTGTAACTCGGAGCGTGCCATGATGCCATGCCCACCTCGGGACTCGATCGCGAAGCCACAGCTGAAGCGGTCTCATATGAAGCAATCCGAGCGGCGTTGCCGCGGCTGCAGATGCGGGCGGGTCTTCTCTAAAGGGCGGGTCTTCTCTAAAATTCGGAAAGATCATCCACTATACCTTTAATATTGGGATTCCAGTAGAGCTATAAGGTATGTCCCACAATGTTGGGACTCACCTCCGAGGAGGCCTGTTTAAGGCCTACTACCCATCAGTGAGTCAACTGCCCGAACCACCAAGACTAACCACGTAAAGTGAGCTGGCCTACAGCGCCCTCTTGGTGAGGGCCAGCCTGCAAGCATAGATCTATCTGAGGGCTCGGAGGAGCCACAGCCTACTAAAGAATATAGTCTGTATTATTCTATACAAAGGGCAGCAGAATCGCTCAGCCTAATGAAAACCCAAACAGAGCTCAAGGGGCGAAAACTCAGAGAAATCAAACTGACCCGTGGGCCGGACATAAGATCTATCTGAAGCTCTAGCGTCAGTCAACACAAGTATTTTTTTTTTTTTAAGAGAGAGACCAACTATTCTACCCTAAGGTGGCTAACAGCCCGAAGGCTAACACAGTTACTGTTCTGGCCACCTAATGGGGAACTTCAGGGCCCTGATATATCCAATAAAGTTGTCTTACCTTATTACCTTGACTTGACCCCATAACTCTATACAGGGAACGAGGTCTGTAAAGAGGAACATATTATTTTTTAAACGACAAAAAAAAAAAAACTCTTCAAAGACCAGTCAGCTCACCTGCGGCGTGCGAAGTGAAGACCCGCCAGAAGTTCTTTTAAGAACCTAGGGTCCGCCACTTTACATGCCTGAAAGGGGCGTTTTCCACTAACTAAGCCTAGGTGGGCCATCAGAACGTAGTTCTCATCATATGCCCATCCCGAGGCCTGATGTAATGAACGTCAGGAGAGAAGAGAGGGCCGATTTCGTGACCCTCCGGGGAGGTTATCCATTACCGACGCTGTGAGCGTTTGTGCTGGATAACCTCCCTCAAATCTCTCCTGTTGCTGGAGTCACGCCTCCTCTGCGACCTGCTCCTCGAGAGAGGGGGCGCACGAGAGGTGACACCGCCTGGGCGTGGACCCGGATCTCAGCGGTATGCAGGTCCTAAAAGCAGCTGAGCGCGCCTTCGCCTCCCTGAACTTCACAAGCACCACCTCCACGGAGGTGCCAAGAGTTCAGAGGGCGAAACCAGGGAATCGAGGAGAAAGGGCTTCTCTTTCTCTCCGACGTCGGGCAGGTTTAACCACAGAAGTCTCTCCGTGGCCACCATCGCCGCCATCGACCGACCGATCGCGGCAGCAGTTTGTTTGGTGGCCCGGAGAGCAAGATCCGTGGTTCGAAGCGGCTCAGCAACCGCCTCAGGGGACATCCCTGCCCCCTGGTCGAGATCCTGCAGCAGGTCGGCCTGATATGCCTGCATCACCGTCATGGTGTGCAGGGAAGCACCAGCCTGAACCGCTGCCATGTATACTCTGCCATTCAAACGCGCTGTTGTCTTTAACAGTTTGGATGGCAAGGTTGGAGCTCTCAGTGTCGACGCCTGCCCAGACACGAGATTGTTTGCAAACGACTCGTCAAATGGGCGGCATCGACACATACCCATGCTCTGCGATCCCCTCAACATCAGCGAAATTAACCCGCTGATGTCGGTGAAAACGGGCAGAGCATGGGCTCTTCCATGCCCTCTCGATCTCAGTGTGAGAATCAGGAAGGAATGGAAGGCTTACCTGAGCTGGTGGTGTATGGTCTGGGAGAAACCGATCACCGATTTTTCTCCGCGAGCGGTCTCTCCTCTCGCGTGTTGCCATGGCAGATACAGCCTGCCGGCAGCACGCTCCACCCAGCTCTGCATACACGGGGCAGGGTGGCTGAGAGGGTTCAGGATCTACCTGATTATAAACCTCCTAAGCCAACTCGTGCTCGTCCTGAAGAGCGGCAACTGCAATAAACCTTTGGTGAAAAATCCTCATCATCGAACTGTAGTTCACCCTCGTCATCCGTCGAACCATCTGAGAGGTTTACAGCCCTCTCAAAATGATCGACAAGCTCTATCTGGAAGCCCATGATGCAAGTCGCCGCTCTGCCTCGGCACGAGCGGGACCACGAGGACCAGAAGTTGAACCCCCTTCACTCGAGAAGAGAGCCAGACGAGAGCAGAGCGTCTTAAAAGAAAAACGCTCACAGTTCGCACAGATGGTTCCCTCGAGAACCTCCCGTGCGCACTCTTCTCCCAGGCAGGAAAAGCACAGCTCGCTGTACATTTCATTCCTTTCTCTTACGTTTCTTTGAGTAGCATTTCAAACAGACAGTCCCTGAAGAGGATGAGATGATTTGTCAGGTTTGCAAGGCGCCCTTATATACTTCCAGGTCGCACGTTAATCATTCACGCTAATGATTCACGGGCTGTCGCCGGTCAATGTGATTGACGTGATTTGATAGTGATTTCAGACACCTGTCACGCCTGAGACGTTCCCCATAGCATCGATTACGTATTGTTGAGTTCCCTTCGAAAGGGAACAGCATTTATTTGAAATAGAAATCTTTTGTAACATTGTAAATGTCTTTACTCTCACTTTTGATCAATTTAATGTGTCCTTGCTGAATAAATACATGAGTTTCTTAAAATAAATAAATAAAATAAAATAACACTTACTGACCCCAAACTTTAAAACAGTAGCATTTGTCCCATAGGTAGAAACCCAACATTTACTTTCATTGACATTTGCAGGGCATCCCAAGTTAAATATTTTATTCTTGTGTTCTGGTACTGAATTATCAGTAACATTGTACAATAAGGTTCCATTTGTTAATTAAGTTAACAAAGATTTTTAAATTATGTAGCAAATATATGAATCATTGTTAGTTAATGCATTAACACTAATTAATAGGTGCTTATTGCAAAGTGTTACTGAATTAACAAATATTGCGGGGGCGTTTCCTCCGAGGAGGCAAGGGAGGAAGGGCCACCTCAAAAAAGTGGATGAGAAAATAATCCATATTACAAAAATAAAACAATGCATACATTACAAAATCTCTTGTTTTTACATAAACAGCTCACCCACTTAGAAATCACTGCTTTATGTCACGTCAAAATAAAAATAAAAAAGGCCTGAAAACATGACTTCTGCATGTCTGTGACCACACTGTAAAAAAATAAAAAAAAAAAAGCTGCCTTCAATTTTCAAATACAATCAACTTGGGTGTTTACGTCATTTCAACTTACATTAAACTGACTTAAATGAGTTGAATCTTGTTTGACTTATAAAAAAAGTTGAAAATTGCTTAACACATTTTGATCAGTTTAAACAATGTAAAAACATATGTTGTCAGAACTTATTGATCATATATTTTTTTTACAGTGCAGTGTTTACCGAACTAGAAAAGAACAGCAGGACATCAGTTCACAAATAAAATATATTGTTTTGTTACTGTCTTTAGTCATTATTTTGGAATAAATGTAAAAATGCTTAAAAACACTAACTTGAGATATACTTGGTTTTAATAAATGAATTACAAATGAATTACATACTAAATATAATTGTAGTTTGTTTCTTTTTTAAGTAATTTGAAGTAATGTTTATTTAATTAGGAAAATGTGACAACATTAAGTGTAACATGGGACATAAACAAATTATATATATATATATATATATATATATATAAAACATTAAGTAAGGACTTTGCCCCCTCATTTCAGAGCACCACTGCGATACAGTGCTTGTCAAGTTTTAGAACGACAGTATTGCACTTGATGAGCATTCTGAAGTGTAGCCCATAAGCGATAAGTACAGCCTTGACCCGAATAAGACTCTCGCTCCGGTCCGTCTGCAGCTAAGTGCTCGGCTAATGCACTGCTGGAGAGCAAGAACCCGGCGGTCCTCATGAGCGCTCCAGCATAATCAACCCAACCAATAGGGCTGTGTGTCTCTGACTTTATAAGGGATATGTCACAGGGGGTCAGCGTAAAAGAGGAAATGACTCAGTTGTTGTGCATTAACTTGAAAGAACTGAGTACGCCACTAACGCTGACACATCTTGCTCTTACTAGGCCAAATCTGCTTTAAAAGACTTCACACATACAATACACAAACACACATAAACGCAAGGCAACACTCAAAACACAGGCACAACATCAAAACACACCAATCTGCCTATCTCTGATTACAGAAATCGCCTTCGTCAACAAGCAACCGTCTGGCCGTGGAAGTCTGGCCAGGACATAAGTCCGTCGTAATCTCACAAGTCTCGGACAGATCTCTGGGATCTTCGTGCTAAGGAACGTCACATCAGCGTTAAAGGTCGTACTAATCCCTTAGTTGTTGGTGACCCACAAGGTGCTGTTTTGAGCAAGTGGAAAAAAATAATGAATTCTGGTTAAGAGGGATTTGGACCCTGGATCGGGTTGGTTTTCACCACCGTACACTCGCACACAAACACACTCTGGCAATGATACGGGGGGTCAGACAGTGTTGAGTGGAAACCAGCTGTGGTAGCCAGATTGAAGAGGCACTAATCCACAAATCGGCTCGGTTTAACCCAAAACCGCAAATGAGCTTCTGAATATCAGCTATTTAATACAGTGATATTTTGACAGCTGATGAAGGGACAGTTAAAGAGATAGTTCACCAAAAAAAAAGGAGAAAATTCTGTCATCATTTACTCACCCTCAAGTTGTTCTAAACCTGTATGAGTTTCTTTGTTCTGTTGATCATAAAAGAAGATATGTTGAAGAATGTGGGTTGCTGGTCCCCATTGACTTCTATAGTATGAAAACAAAATACTATGGAAGTCAATGGGGATTAGAAAAGCAATCTCATAAAATGATCCCATAGTAGGAAACCCCTAAAATGTTCTATATATGAAGAGCCTGACAGAACCCTTTAAGGCTCTACATCATCTTTTCTGAATCGTGCTCACCATACGTTGGTTTACGCTGTTGTTCTTCCAAAACTGCTGTGTTATGCTTGTTGTTTCCACGCCACACTGCTAGACATACACTGTGTAGGCCTATGTCATGGAGAAGGGAGAGATTTTTGATCAAATTTGTCATTAAATCGATCAATTAAATAAAAATGTAATGCACATGATTACATTTTGAGATACTCAAGTATGAAAACATAAAATCCAAAAATGGTTTTGTGTATTTGAGACTTCCAAAAAAATAATCTGATTACATAACAGGCTTACCTCGTAATGTTACCCCAACACTGATAATGTGATGCAGAATAAATGCTTCAATGTTTGAAACAGATTTTTAATTAAAATTTAATGAGTCTTAAAGATTAAGGCTCATTTACCAAAGGAAACATTTGCTAGTGTGAGATGCATTTAAACTGGAAATACCTCATACCTCATGTTTATTTATTTATTTAATTGACTATATCTGATTCCAAGTAATGCATATGGCAAAGGCATGGAAGACATGCCGTCAATGTCATTTACTTCAAAGTAAGTTATTTCATGTCGAATGGCAACATAAACGAGGCCCATTACTCATTGGTTGTGTGATTTCTGTTTATAAACGAGATTAAATATGAAAGTAGATATATATCTATATATAAATAATAAATAAAAGCTGACATATGGCCTGCTTATTCAAAACAAAAATAAATGATTGTAGAATATGATAGAGATTAAATATAAAATGCAATCTATATTTATACATAAATATCAATAAAAACAGACATATTGTCTGTATATATAATTATTCATGATACTAAACATTAACTGTAATTTATGTGACTATATGGTTGTGACAGTTAGACTCTTTGTTTCCCCCTTCCTTCGTGGTTTTGGTTCAGTCCTGTTTCTTAGTTTTCCCGCTCCTCGTTAGTCCTCAGTTCTATCAACTGTGCATCATCATCGTCATCTGTGTCACCTGTGTCCCAATTATGTTCCTTTGTTTGCCTGTGTTATTTAACCACTCTGTTTCTCCATATTCCTTGTCCATTCTCGTTTGTAGTATGACGTGTGTTGTGACTCCTGAGTTTTGTTTCAATAAATTCCTGTTTACTGTTTCCTGTTTCTCATCGTCTTCCTCGTGATTTCCTGGTAAACCACGTTACCTAACAGAAGAACGGTCCCACCCTAAGATGGACGAAGGGGTACAAATAATCGTCTTGGCGGAGAGAAGCCACCACTTCTTCTCGTTCGTCGAGGGTTTTGTCCGCATTGCCATCCACAGCACCCTTGACGACGATAGGTTGTGTACACTGTTCCAGTTCGGAGCCATCTTTCACCACCAGATAGACCTCCCAGACACCACCAGACTGAACTGGAGGGAAACCGTTATCCGGTGTCTGGAGAGCATCGATCGTCGATCTGGAACACAACCTTCCAGCCCATAGCCTTCACCGCTGGTTCCGTCCAGCCCCGAGCCTTCACCGCTGGTCCCGTCCAACCCAGAGCCTTCACCGCTGGTCCCGTCCAGCCCAGAGCCTTCACCGCAGACTGGTCATGTCTCGTCTGCCCAATCAATGACTGTTCATGTCCTGTCTACCCAGCCAGAGACTGTTCACGTCCCGACTGTCCAGCCTGAGACTGCCCAGCCAGAGTCTGTCCCAGAGCCTGTCACTGCCCCACCCACTTTTGGGTATGGGGGGGTGGGGTTGCTACCCATCTCCACCGTGGCCGCCCGAAGGGTCTTCTCCGCCGTGGCCGCCCGAAGGCTCCTCTCCGCCGTGGCCCACTCGAGACAAATATTTGTTAGAGATTAAATAATATACACAAATAATATATATAACATGACCGGAGACGACAGAAAAACATACGAGAGCAGCAGCTTTCACGTCATATGAAAACCATCTTTGGTATCACTAATGTAGCCTTAAAGATCTCTGTGTGTGTGTGTGTGTGTGTGTGTGTGTGTGTGTGTGTGTGTGTGTGTGTGTGTGTGTGTGTGTGTGTGTGTGTGTGTGTGTGTGTGTGTGTGTGTGTGTGTGTGTGTGTGTTCCTGGTAAACCATCCTGGAATTGTTTTTTTTTAAGTTGTAACAAATGTCCCCACAAAGAGTAATAGTAGAGTAATAATAAAAGTAATACCAGTACTGTGTGTGTGTGTGTGTGTGTGTGTGTGTGTGTGCGTGTGCGCGTGCGTGCGTGCGCGCGTGCGTGTGTGCGTGCGTTTGCGTGCGCGTGTGCGTGCGTGTGTGTGTGTGTGTGTGTGTGTGAGTGTGCAACAACGCGGAAGAGAGAGGAAGTTGTCAGAAAGATAGAGGGAGGGAGATAGAGAGTAGAGAGAATGTGTGAGTGGTAAAATATTATCAGGTCAGTGTGAAAGAGGGAGAGGGGTCAGATAATAAGACTCAATCGCGCTGACTGAAACGTACTGGGAGAGAAAATGCTGACGTGTTCCCTCCACTCCATCCAATTCTGGAAGCACCAGCCCTCTCTCTCGCTCCCTCTCTTTTTTATGCAGTAGTGTGGGATCCACGGCCCACAAACTTTAGCACTTTACTGTCCATTCACGTGGCCATCTATCACAATGAAGGGCTGATGAAGAGACAGCAGGGTGAATGAGTGGAGAAGAGCAAGGGAGGGGAGGAATAAAACGAGGGATGGGGCCTATATTGAAATGGGAGGTCAGAGAAGATGAGCATCATTGCCAACCTTGTGTGTCCCATTCTTTTATTTACCGCTCCACCACCGCAAGCCTATTACTGATGCTATCTCTCTCACACACAAAAGACAAACTCAAACAAACACCCAACAGCTAGAAAATGCTCATTTGAATAACACCAAAGTCCATCAAACCATCCCATACACACAGTGCTGCTAAACATGCTACATTAGTGTAAAACAAATTGCATGTGCATGTCCTTGTACAGACAGACACACACACACACACACACACACACACACACACACACACACACACACACACACACACACACACACACAGAGATCTTTAAGGCTACATTAGTGATACCAAAGATGGTTTTCATATGACGTGAAAGCTGCTGCTCTCGTATGTTTTTCTGTCGTCTCCGGTCATGTTATATGTAAATTGCGTGAGCTTATTTCATCAACTAAATCGAAAGATCTGAAAAAGCCCATTCATTTAACCGCCCATAGACCCTCCCCTTGAAGAAATCAGGACAGACATGTTCGAAAGTGGTCAAAAGAGACAGATTAAAACACCAGGTGTAAATGGGAATGTGTCTCGTTCGTCTACTTAATCTGACCGACCAAAACAAATCTTAAAACAGGTATAAACAGGGCCTCAGTAATGCACTGTTTAGTTCCTGTCTCTATGAAGCCCCTCCTTCTGAAAAGCACACTGTGCTCTGATTGGTCAACCACTTCAATCGTATATACCATACCATAACCGTGTTTGATCTGGTTGGGAAGAACATCATCTCTTGAACACACTATAACACAGCTCAACCAGGCATCATCCACTTTTTTGTGTATATGCCTTAGGCAGGAATTATTTAAATGAGGAATACTGTGACGTGAACGTTCCTAAAAGAAAACTCAAGGCTACAATCGAGGTGTTTCAGGGAGTTCAGAAACAGCGCACACTAATATAGAAAATAACAACTTTTGGAGGGACTTTGAGCTTGAAAAACAAACATTAACATTACACACTAAAGAAAAGAAAAAAAGAAAAGAAAAAAAAAGAAAAAAAAGGGATACATTATTCAAAAATTTTAATCCTGATGTACCAAACCTGAATTTCCTTCTTTCTTCCAAGAGACACAACAAATGAACTTCACTTTCAAACTACAAAACTGACAAAAAGCTAAATAAAAGTACCATAAAAGTGGTCTGTATGACTCGGCTATATTTCCAACACTGAAAATCTAAATGCAATGCATAAATACAATGCCAATTAAAGTTGTTCTTCTCTTAAAATCGTTTCTGTACAGTAGCTTTCAAATCTCTCATGTGCAATTGTAAATGTAAATGTAATATATGTAAATGTAACTGAGATATTGGAGCTGCGGTGGAAAATAAGATTTAATAAACAAAAAACAAAAAAAAATTCCTTAAACAAAGCTAATTTTACTTCAGAGGGCTTTAAATTTAGACTATTTGAGTCTACTATTTGGTATTTTGGTTTTCTATTTTTTTCATTAATATTCTGTTAAACATCTATTTTCGTGAACAAGTGAGTAAATGACAACAATTAATATCTAAATGAACTACTTTAATGCAAAAGCACAAGCAGCACAGCTGTTTTCAACAATATTACAGTTTTACAGTATTTCTGATCAAGTAAATGCCGCTTGGTAAAAATTCACTTAAAATACCCCTGTACTCAAAAATGTTATCCCTTAAAACTCATCTTTGATCACCCAAAGGACACATTTAAAAGTTTTTTCCTTGTCTTTGGTTCACCAGAGTTTTAAGGAGAAAATACTCAGCAATGCTGTTGATTTATGAATTTGCACATGGTTTGTCTTAAAGCATATAAAAAATACCATATAGACATATAAACAACATTAAAAACTTGATTTTCACCACAAGGGGTGTGGTTGAAAAAACCTTACTGAATCCAACTCCAAGCAGTAGCAATACATAATATATTTAATAATATATAATATACATTTTGTGCCTCGTGGTTTTACATAGCTGACACTCACTAACCCTCTCTCATTTATTGCAAAACAACTGCTCTAACACAGAGCTACAGACTACAGGTCTCCAAGGACCCACAAACTCAAGTTGTGCCAAAGCACATCCGTTGTTTCAGCGAAGACACGGTCATATCTGACAGTGATGGACATGGCAATGAAGTAGAGCCGTCTCAATGAAGGAGAACACACACGCGCATTAGTGGGCGTAGTACAATGGGCGCTGCAAACAGGTCTGAGTATCGCTAACAAAAAGAGTTAGATTAGAGGGGTAAACTCAGTTAAATCCTCCAAAAGAGGGAAATGGCAGCAGCAGAAATAACCCAGAACAGATCTGCATGGAGCCTCGAACAAAAAAAAACATTAAGCTGTAAAACAGTCCTTTAATAGCCTAAGCCATGTGCTCTATTATCTCCCATCCTCCACCCACATGCACTGTCTCATAGCTGCTCCTGCCCACGCATAAATAAATACACACACGCGCACATGCTCGTACAGTCACGTAACCCAACAGATGGGGTTTGGGGTGTGTTTTAGGTGATGGCCACTCTATCAGTTCTTCTGCTTTGCGAAAGGCATTTTAATTAAGAGCTGAGGTCAAAAACTAGGCTAATCCTACGATAAAGCACCATAGTTTAAAACGGCATACGCCATTGAATTACGCCAAATACAAACTCTCAGGAAGATTTCAGGATTCGCAGAACTAATTCAAGTGTGAAATTCTCAATTGTTTTCAAGTACTAATCTCGGCAAGTCTCTTCATTTCTCATTTTAACCGTAGCATATTTAAAATATCTGAAGCGGCTTTGATTCGAGACGACCGCACAATGAGATCTTACTCAGTTATTCTTTTCAGCTAGGCTATACCTTTTCATCTCCATGTGCAAGTTTTTTTTTTTTTTTTTAAGTGGAACTTTGTCTGATTAAAATCATTTTTCAATTCCTCAAACCTCCAACTTCTCAACTTGTGATGCAGGGAAATGTGATTATATGAAACTTGCATAAATAGCTGAAGGCATGATGGTGCATGAGATAAATAATAATGTTTAGTCAAAGGCTAATTGCTGAGCGCGTGCATCTGCATGTAATTTCTATCATGGCTTAATGTGTTGACAAGTGTACAAGACTTTGATCATCTGTAGATGAAAAAATGACTTTTGATATATAATGTGAGACATAAAATTAGAGCTTTTTTCGTTGTTATTATTACAGCCTACTAGATGATGTTTCATAACAACCATGTTTGCCTTCATCTATTAAATAATGTCAAATAAATTAACTTGTGAAACACATCATGGACATAAAATTTCCTGTTCCACTTTCTTAAAGGGATAGTTCAGGTGATGGTACCTTTAAACTTTGTTATGTTCGAATTCTGGGTATGACTTTTATGGGTATAACTGTATTCAATATAATTCATGAAAATGTACAGTATTAAAAAAAAAAAGCCTCCTCGGCAGTCGTCATGAAGCAGAATTATGCTTCAGGAAGCCAGAAAAGAAAGAACAGAAAGGAAGAGGAGGATAAGAAAAAACAAGATAGTGGTAAATGATGAATTACACTGGATAAAATGTATGCGGTGAGGACCACCCAGACGCATCACAAACATCACTTAGCGATACTCCTGACAACAATGCTTTAGAAGCAGCCATACTCCTAGTAGAGTGGGCTCGTACAGCCAAAGGTGAAGGCTGACCAGCCGACTCATAAGCAAGTGAGATGGCCTCAACCACCAACTTGCTCATTCTCTGTTTAGACGCGGGACACCCTTTCCTGTGTGGTCCAAAGCACACAAATAACTGTTCTGATTTCCTCCACAGGGCAGCTCTGTGGACGTAAGCGTCTAACGCCCTAACCGGGCAGAGAAGGTTAAGTTTCTCCTGATCTGATGACACAAAAGGAGGAGGATAGAAAGCCTGCAGCACTGTAGGTCTAACAGCATTAGTAGGGACCTTAGGGACATAACCTGGTCTAGGGTATAGAAAAGCCTTAACCATACCAGGCGAAGACTCCAGGCACGAGGGTGCAACCGACAGGGCCTGCAAATCTCCGATTCTCTTAAGTGAGGAGATTGCAAGCAGAAAAAGAGTTTTGTAAGTGAGAAATTTCTCAGAAACTTCCTCAATAGGTTCAAAGGGGGCCAAAGAAAGGCCCTCTAGTACAATGGCCAAATCCCAAGTCGGCACCCTTGTACGAACTGCAGGCCTCAGCCTCAAAGTGCCACGAAGGAAGCGAGTTATAAGTGGGTGTCTCCCAAGAGAAACTCCACTGAAAGGGACATGGAAAGCAGCTAGTGCCGCCACATACACCTTTAGTGTGGAGGGGGATAACCCTGCAGAGAAACGCTCCTGCAGAAACTCCAGCACTGCACCCACTGGGCCGTTAACTGGGTCCTTCCGGTGTTCTGCACACCAAGAAGTGAAAAGTTTCCACTTCAGGGCATATAACTTCCTCGTGGACAGAGCTCTGGAGTGAAGGATGGTCTCAACAACCTCAGTTGAGAGACCAGATTCTATGAGCTGGGCCCCCTCAGAGGCCAAGCCCACAGTTTCCACAACTCTGGGCGGGGGTGAAATATCGTACCGCCCTCCTGAGAGAGTAGAACCCTCCTGATCGGAATCTCCAAGGGAGAGCCGTCCAGAAGAGATATTAGGTCCGCGAACCATACTCGGGCCGGCCAGAACGGGGCTACTAGAAGTAGGCTGACCCCGTCCCGGCGAACCCTGTCCAGAACTCCTGGTAGCAGAGCAACCGGGGGAAAAGCATACAGACGTGACCTCGGCCACGGCTGTACCAGAGCGTCCAACCCCAGAGGGGCTGCCTGACTGATGGAGAACCACAGATGAGAGTGCGTTGTCTCCTTGGAAGCGAATAGGTCCACCTCGGCGCGACCGAAACATAACCAAAGGAGCTCCACCACCTCGGGGTGGAGCCTCCATTCCCCCGGCCTCGGCCCCTGCCTCGACAGGGAGTCTGCAACCACATTCAAATAACCAGGAAGATACATATCTCTCAGAGACCGTAACTTCCCCTGGGACCACAGGAGGATCTGACGGGCCAACTTGTAAAGTGGACGCGACCGCAGGCCCCCCTGATGATTTATATACGAGACCACCGACATGTTGTCTGACTGAACTAACACATGATGACCTCTGAGGTCTGCTAGGAAGTGTTTCAAAGCTTGGAACACCGCCAACATCTCTAGACAATTTATATGCCATGATAGATGATGGTCCTGCCACAGACCTTGGGCTGGACGACCACTCATGACCGCCCGCCACCCTGTGAGGGAAGCATCCGTCATTAGCGTTACGCGACGACAAAGAGCCCCCAACACAGGCCCTTTGGATAGGAACCAGGTTTCTTTCCACATGACCAGAGCACGAAGGCAGCGCCGCGTGACTTTGATCGTGCGGAGGGGATTTCCCCTCGGGGAGAATCCCTTGGTCCGGAGCCACCACTGCAGTGGTCTCATGTACAACAGGCCGTAAGGTATAACGTTGGACGCTGCTGCCATCAGACCCAACAGTCTCTGAAACTGTTTTACAGTGAGTAGCTGGCCTAGCTTTACTTGTTTCATAGCTGAAAGAATCGAAGCGATGCGGGTCGGAGAAAGTCGCGCCCGCATTGAGATCGAATCCCAAACGACACCCAGAAAAGTGGTCTTCTGAGAAGGAGATAATACACTTTTCTTTGTGTTCAGCCTTAACCCCAACTTTTTCATATGAGCGAGAACAACATCTCGATGCTGAACCGCCATCTGCTCTGTCTGAGCTAAAATCAACCAATCGTCGATGTAATTGAGGATACGAATGCCCTGAAACCTCAGGAGCGCTAAAGCTGCATCCATGCATTTCGTGAAAGTGCGGGGAGATAAAGCTAGGCCAAATGGAAGAACCTTGTACTGGTTAGGCGAACCTCAGGAACTTCCTGTGTTGTGGAAGGATGGAAATATGGAAGTACGCGTCCTTCAGATCTATCGTGAAAAACCAGTCCTCAGATCTGATTTGTGACACGATCTGCTTGATAGTGAGCATCTTGAATTTTAGCTTCCCTACCGAGCGATTCAACAGGTGCAGATCTAAAATTGGACGCAACCCCCCATCCTTCTTTGGAACGATGAAATATCGGCTGTAAAAACCTGACTCCAACCTGGGAGGAGGAACCCGTTCTATAGCCCCCTTTTGAAGGAGCGCTTTCACCTCTTGTTCCATTACCAGAGCCTGCTCGGGCGCACCACTGTGGGCAGAACCCCTCTGAATTTTGGTGGACGACACCTGAATTGGATAGTATAACCCTTTTTTACTGTGTGCAGAACCCACTGAGATTTTTTTGGAAGGCTTTTCCACTCTGCCAGAAATACTACTAAGGGTACCAGTCTCTCGAGACTGGCCTCTGGTGTAACTTGAGCAGCAAACACAGCGCCCTGTAACGGCGCACTGGCAGGGAACGACTGGCTTAACTGCTCTGAGACCCTCCTCAGAGGGGGCGAGCGCCCCTCGGGAAAGCGCTCGCTGGGACCGTCTGTGCCCCGGCATGAAGGCGGGGTTGGCAGAACGGACCCCTGAGGGCACCGAAGAAGAGCGGGCACCGTGTAATGTGGTGAACACCTCTCTCCCACGGCAGGGACCACCCTCAGCATCCTGACGCCAGTGGCGTCAGGACTTCCTCTTTGCCGAAGCCTTCTTAGCCATAATAACTGTCCTCAGATCAGTTTTGCCAGAAGACTTCGGCTGAGAGTGCCGCGTCTGGTCCCACTGTTTGGAAGGGGGAGCGCGAGACGTGACACTCTGCTTCTGTTGCGCCCTATGTGAGGAGCTGACTGACGGCCTGGACTGCTCCCACCCAGCAGTACCGGGGACATGAATTTTAAGAGGCATAAATTTCTGAAACCCTGCCGACTGTTTCTTCTCTTCCTGAAATCTATGTATGACAGTATTTACAGAATCACCAAAAAGACCATGAGGAGAGAGCGGAGCGTCCAAAAGAAAAGCTTTGTCTTTTTCTTTCATACCAGAGAGATTTAACCATAGATGCCTCTCTGCGGCCACCGGGGCTGCCATAGTACGGCCCATTAGCTTGGCCGACTCCTTGGTGGCGCGCAGAGATAAATCTGCAGCCTGACGCAGTTCGCGAACAACGTCAGTGCTGACCTCTTGAGTGTCACTCATATCCTTTAATAAGTCAGCCTGGTATGCATGCAAGATGGACATCGTGTGCAGGCACGCCGAGGCTTGACCGGCCGCCGAATACCCCTTACCCACTAAAGCTGACGTACTTCTAAGAGGCTTAGAGGGTAAAAGTGGTGCTTTAAAAGAAGATGCAGCTTCAGCAGAAAGATGACTAGCAAGCGCCTCTTCTGCTTTGGGCATCGCCCCATAACCATGAGATTTAGCCCCCACAATGTTTGAGGGCTAAAAACACGATAAGAGACCGGCTTTTTCCACGATCTCGAAACCTCTGTGTGGAGATCAGGGAAGAAGGGCAAGCACCGGCGTGGAGGTTGAGAACGGGAAGGCAAAAATCTTTTATCTAATTTTGATTTTTCTCTAGACTCCTGCCTAACAGCTGGCCACTCGATGCTTAGCTTAGAAACAGCACGAGTGAGCACCTCCATAAACTCCTCACTTTCGGGAGAGCGAGATGGCGAATCATCGACATCTCCCGAATCCAGACTAACAACATCCAGATCCTCAGAACTGGATAGTTGCAGTACTGGGGCCTCAGTTCGGGGGGAAGAAACCGCAGAGCGTGCTTCCGAACCCGAGACTGAGGCACTGGATCTAACAGGTAAGGGCTGAGATAGGGCAGAACCCGTCTCAAGCCCCGCTGTTAGATTCATCTGCGATAATATTTACCAATGGGGGTTAGGAAAACCACACAATAAATTCCGTGCATCAAACATTAGCTTGGGATGTTTTAAGCATTGGTAGTGAGGGCACCTGCATCCCTTCCCTTCTAATATCAAAATATGGAAATGCTAACATATCTTTAAGTGTTCGGTAACACTTTATAATAACCATCATTAATAGATGGTAAATTGTTAGTTATTTAATCTTTAGTTAATTGTAATTTAACTGTTAGCAAACAGTCTTTTTACTTAATAAATTTGGTTATGGTCGGGAGTGGGGTTGGGAGTGGGGTTGGGGGGGGGGCCTCCATGTCCATTTTAATTGGGGCCCCCAAATTCCTTCAAACGGCCCTGATTGCGTGGCTCCTCGTCCACCAAACCCACCGTAAATGTTGAGCCGCTCAGTTGCAGGGCCAAGTCAATATACACTTTTAAAGTCCAATGAGGATTGTGTAGAAGCATGGTTGAACCGAGCGGCTCAGATAGCCCCGCCTCTAAAAAAATCATGAGGCATACAGAGTCCATCAAAGTCAAATTTGCCAGTTCGATAAAGTCTCTCACATACTCCTCAATAGGACGTTTTCCTTGACGGAGACGCATGATCCTCGCTGCTGGATTCATTTTGGTGAGTTCTTCTGTAACGATGTGGCTGAAGCAGATGCAGAAGCAGGATCCACGTGCAGCAGTATTTTATTAAATAAACTAAATTCAAACCAAGACTCAGGAACAGGACTCAGAAACAGGACAGCCAACATACAACGTTAAGAACTCACAAACACTGAACTAGACACAGGGCTTAAATACACAGGCAAACAAGCTAAACAAGATAACTTTTTTATTATTATTATTATTTTTTTGTGTGTGAATTCCTGAAGTGGAGCAAGAAACAGCAACATCATGCGTTCGATTCCCAGCGAATTAACATTCTTGTACTGATAAAAATTTACGCCTTCAACACAGTGTACATTTCTTTGGATAAAAGTGTCTGCCAGATGCATAAGTGTAAATTGAAATACCCTCAGAGGGTAGTTGAGAAAATTACATTAAAAAAGTAGATTAATTATTGTGTTTTGGTGGGTATGTGCAGATACGGTTAAATATACGTTTTTTACGGTGCAGATACGGTGAATATGAAATTCCCGGTCAAATTGACCAAAATTTTTACGTTTTTTTACGACCCTTACTGAAAAATTGCCGCAAAATTCATAAAAAAAAAATTCCTAGATTGCAGTACTTCTGACAACTCAATTTTGGCCCCTAACATAATACAAGGAAGTAACAGGAAGTTTAAGATTCATCATTTACTCACCCTCATGTCGTTCCAAACCTGTATGACCCTTTTTTTCTGTGAAAGACAAAAGATGGAATATCTCATTGTGAATTATTTATGAGTGCATGGTAATTCAGTTATTTAAAAAAATAAAAATGTATCTTTCATTAAAATCAAAAGACTTGCTCTGTCTCTGAAATGACTGTACTTTTTGTGTAACAGCAACCTCTTCCCTTCAAAGAAGTTGTAATATACCTGCGAGACAGAAATCTGTTAACATTCCCATAAGTGCCAGAGAGAACCAGCCCAAACTTTGAGCTCCTGCTTCAACAACTTTTCATGATCTAATCATTTCTATTGAGATCTAAGAAAAAGCAAGTTCCACAACTTGCTATTATTTTTTTAGATAACAACAATTACACTTTTAATTTAATCAGAGATGATCGTAAAAATGTTCTTCAAAAATAATGAAAAATTATATATATATCAAAATTCAATTAAACCACCTGTCCTCAGATATGCATGACTCAATACTTAAAGCTGCAGTCCGTAGTTTTTGCTCTTTGTCGCCATCTCTGTTCGAAATCTACAAATGCAGTTATTCGCGGAATTATCAACTTTACGTGGGTTGTGCCTCGCCACGGCACAGCACGGATGAATCCAATGTTTTGAGGAGAATGTGCGGCTGTCAGTCACAGTTGTGGATACAGTCATTCAGAATCACAGATTCTATTTTTTGGAAGTAAGACCAACATAAAAATTGTCACCGCACATTTGAACAAGTAAGTAACATCCACTTTTGTTCTGACCAACTAAGGGAAAAAAGCATTACATTCAATCGCACTGAATAAATCTAACGGTCGCTTATCATATCACGTCAAACCATGCAAATTATACTTTGTTTTCAAATTGTTAATGTTAACAACATCAGTATTGCGTGACTACATTTACATTTCTGTGCAGTCTAATTTCTAATTGTCATACCAACAAATTTGTGTTTCTCAGAACTGGTTCTCTTTGAAATTCACACATCTGTAACCAGATGCATATTTAAAACTGGAACATAATCAAATTTTCAAAAGCCCTTCCTATATTATCCTTGTTTTCGCATGGGCCGGTTGCAGCCTTTTTTTTTTTCAGTAGCCACTCCGAAGTCCGCAGTCTTTTGAATTTTAAAACGGGTGAATCTCCAATTGTCACTGGTGATTTTCGTTTGAACCTTTCTGGATCCACCATCAAATTGATACGTTTAATTATATCAAGTGATGTGAGAAAAGGCTATAAATATCCACCTCCAACATCCTCACATGCAATATAGCGTACTGGCCGAGACACCTTCTTTATGTGTACAGATGTGACGTAATGACGCAAAGACAAGCTCAAATTTCACATTGTAATCCACCAGTACTGGAATTAAAAACATTAATACAAGCTTACCGTTTTGAATCGAGCTAAGGCAAGCAGATAGTTTTAAGTTGGCACTGGAACAATCATTCATAAAACGCATTAAACTTTAGTCTCCAAGATGCTTTCCAACAGGTTTTATCGTAGTTTTTGTCCTGACTTAAGTTGGACAAAAACTATGATAAAACCTGTTGGAAAGAATCTTTTGCAGCGATTTTTGTGTGAGCATATCAATGAACACCCCAGACCACTCGGTGAGTTTCACGTCTTTGTAAACTAAAGTTTAATGCGTTTTATGAATGATTGTTCCAGTGCCCCTATGAAACCATTGTCGAGGTGGGGGGGTGCTACCACAGAAACCGAAAATTCTCGGGACAGCAGTATTTGTCCAAATTTCAATCTTAACCGTTCTATTTCATCAGAAACGATCTTAAAACAGGGCTTTAAGTGTAAAATACTGAACTTACCCTTTAAAGACATTTTCTAAACGTCTGACAGCAAACTTAAGTTATATTGCAGATGAGACAACACTCTAAAAAATACGTCTTTCAGATGTAAACACGCACATCAAATAGATGTCTCCGAGTTAGCAAAACGAGTTAGCATTTTAGCACTTCCGGTTCCACCATCCCGAAGTCAATGTTTTTTTTGTTGTTTTTTTTTAATGGTGTTTTGGTTAAATGTCTGAAATAACGATTGTAGTGAACACCAGCTCAGGACACGTTTTATTCTACAAATTAAAATACATCAGTAATACCCCACTCGTGATATTTTTTAACTGTTACGTGTCTTGAAAAAGGTTGTTGCCAACAAGTGACAAGTTGGGACTACAGAGGCAGTCGGGGAGATTAAACGTCATCACGCTGAACAGGTAAACTCAGTCCACTTTTACAACATCGTAATGCTTATAATTGTGCTCTTATAAACTATTCTAACTCAAACGTTCTGGGAAAATGTTTTTTAGATAAAAACCGAAAGAGTTGTCGGAAGCTTAGTGATGGTGACGTTGAATTCATGGGACGTGGTGTAGTTCATTTATAGCCTACCTTTAGATTTTTACTTCTGGCGACTGCATTTAGGCTTCAAAATTCATAAAAGTTGTGTACATCTGTGATAATTATTGATAGACAAAACATGTAATATCATAAACTTTTGTTGATCACAGAGCTTGTTTTTTGTGATAATCCAAAAGCCTATGGAAAAATCCTATTGGGATACAAAGTGACGTCATACCAGCACAATGTCTTGATCAACTAAGCTTATTCTAGCCGACTAACGTTTAGTCGACTATTAGGGGGCCGCCCTAATTATAATTTTAAGAAAGTGTTTTATATTTGAATATATAGCCTATTGTAAAGCTGATTTGAAATATGTATTGTGAAAAGCTATATAGAGGCAGTCTCTATACCAATAAATGTGAGTTGAATTGAATATTAAAATGTAATGTATTCCTGTGATGCAAAGCATCATTACTCCAGTCTTCAGTGTCACATGATCTTTCAGAAATTATTCAAATATGTTGTCTTGCTTCACAAGAAACATTTCTGACTATTATCAATGTTAAAAACAGTTGTGCTGCTTAATATTTTTGAGGAAACCGTGATACTTAATTATTATTATTTGATGAATAGAGCATTCAACAACAGCATTTATTTGGAAAAGAATACTTTTGAAACATTATAGATGTCTTTACTGTCACTTTTGATCGATTTAATCAATCCTTGCTAAATAAAAGTACTAATTTCTTTAAAAGGACCCCGAACTTTTGAATGAGGAACTTTTGAATGTAAAACTTAATCTAAAACATATTGAAATAAGCATCATTAATATAACCTTGACAGAAGGAAGGTACATTTGTAAAATATACCCGTTTAATGATAATTCACAGCTGTTAATACGTTTACTTGTAGTGACTTTCATTGTTTAAAGTTTTTTATTTATTTATTTTTATGAGGCAAGAAAAAAAAAAAGTTTACACATTTTCTCTGTCAACTCCATCACACAAATTGCAAAGAAACAATTTGGGATTTTCAAACAATTTAAGTAGATCCTATTTGTATATAAAAACACCAGAAAATCAAAATGGATACTGTATGTGTGATATGCAAAATATGGTTATTTTAGTCACTGTCAGCTGCCAGACGGTAAGAGTTCCTGTCTGACTCTGGGGACAATTCAATAGATGGAACCGAAAATCAGTGTGAAACCATCTTGTAGTCTCAGTTCATTGATTTGCCGTGGTCAATGCCAGATTTGTCAATATTTCTAATATATATTTGACACATTATTTTGTATCTGAACGTGTTGACCCATATTAAACGATAGGCGAGAAAAAACACATTCTGTGGGGAGAAAAACAAAACAGAAGCGGAAGATGTAGGCTGTTTAATAAGAATAAGTGCCTGAAGTGAAAGACCTTATTATTGACTACAGAGTTCCTGATGACTGCAGTGTCACACAATCCTTCAGTCAATCATTCTAAAATGCTGATTTGCTGTTCAAGAAACATTTCTTATTATTATCAGTGTTGAAAACAGTTGTGCTGCTAAATATTTTTGTGCAAACCATGATACATTTTTTTCAGGATTTTTTTGATGAATTTTTTTTTAAGGAGAACACTTTTGTAACATTATAAATGTCTTTATCGCTTTTAATCAGTTGAATGCACCCTTGGTAAATGAAAAAAAACATTATCCTCTCTCTCTCTCTCTCTCTCTCTCTCTCTCTCTCTCTCTCTCTCTCTCCCTCTTTAAAATACACTGTAAAAAATTTTCCTGTAAAATAACAGTAAAGAGCTGGCAGCAGAGACGCCAGCAGTATACCGTTATTTTTACGGTATTCATACGTAAAATGACTTTACGGTAGTAGTCTGTAAACCAGAAAAACTGTATATTTCTGTATTTCTATAATTTACAGTAAAGAGCTGGCAGCAAAGACGCCAGCAATATACAGTAATTTTACAGTAGTAGTCTGTATACCAGAATTACAGTATATTTCTGTAGTCACACTGTTAAATGATTTCACAGTCTAATACAGTAAAAAAATAAATGCAGCATATTTCTGTGATTATTTGGAAATTACAATAATATTGTTTAGGTTGTTACTTTAACTTCTCACAGTATACTGTAGACAGGCACAATAGATAATACAATGTGTATAGGTCTGAGAATAATGAATTTCATTGCAATCAATATTGAATAAATTAATACATTTAGTTAGTTTCTTAAGATATGCATTATTGTGAATATTATGCAAAATAAGCAATACAAACTTCAAAATCAAAAACCTTTATTTCAAAGAGCAATGCCAATATTAACATGAATACAAAAAAATGGAAAAAATGAAAATAAACCCTGTTGGACAACACTGAGAAGAGATTTCTAGTAGCAAACAGAAACAGCCTAGTAGTGTCTGCTTTAGACCATGGCAATTAACTTAAAGACTATTTAAGGGACATTAAAGGAACACTCCACTTTTTTTGGAAATAGGCTCATTTTCCAACTCCCCCAGAGTTAAACTGTTGAGTTTTACCGTTTTTGAATCCATTCAGCCGATCTCCGGGTCTGGCGGTAGCACTTTTAGCATAGCTTAGCATTGATCATTGTATCTGATTAGACCGTTAGCATCTCTCTCAAAAAAATGACCAAAGAGTTTCGATATTGTTCCTATTTAAAACTTGACTATTCTGTAGTTACATCGTACACTAAGACAGACGGAAAATGAAAAGTTGCGATTCTCTAGGCCGATATGGCTAGGAACTATAATCTCTTTCCTGTGTAACAATCAAGGAACTTTGCTGCCTGGGTGAGCAGGCACAATTATACTACGCAGCGCCTGGAAATAGTCCCCAGCTATAACTTCCAACGTGACCGGCACTAAGTTTCAATCGTGGCGTAATATCATTGCACCTATGGTACTGCAGCAAAGTTCCTTGATTGTTACGCAGGAAAGAGATTATAGTTCCTAGCCATATCGCCCTAGGAAATCGCAACTTTCCATTTTCCGTCGGTCTTAGTACACAATGTGATTACAGAAGAGTCAAGTTTTAAATAGGAAAAATATCGAAACTCTTTGGTCATTTTTTTGAGAGAGATGCTAACGGTCTAATCAGATTCAATGATCAATGCTAAGCTATGCTAAAAGTGCTACCGCCAAACCCGGAGATCGGCTGAATGGATTCAAAAACGGTAAAACTCAACTGATTAACTCTAGGGGAGTTGGAAAATGAGCCTATTTCCAAAAAAAGTGGAGTGTTCCTTTAAGACCTTTTTGATTACATGAGTAAGAACATTCAGCATCCAAGCATCTTTGGCACTTTTTTGGGGGGGAATCCCACAGGCACATGTTTTTCCTCTTAAAATAGTCCTCTGAGTTAGATTAAAATTTCCTCAAAAGTCAATTTAAAAGATTTACATATGTAATCTGCAATGTATTCTCTGCTGTCTGTAAAAATATATACTTACATTATAACATTTTGAACACGCAGAATTGGCAATATTTCGAAAACAAACTCAAGAACATTTTGAAAATGTACATTAAGGCCATTTGAAACCATTATAGTACAGTATAACATTTTGACAATATGCATCATATGCATACATAAAAACATTTAGGGATGAAACTGTAAGGTAGGCACCTGTGCCACTGCGAGCTAGACTTGCAGGTTAACTCTTAAAATTGTCCTGTGAGGTAGGCTTGTGTTTTTACCTCTTAAAATGGTCCTGGTGAGGTAGGCTTGTATTTTTACCTCTTAAAAGGGTCCTGGTGAGGTAGGCTTGTATTTTTACCTCTTAAAAGGGTCCTGGTGAGGTAGGCTTGTGTTTTTACCTCTTAAAATAGTCCTGTGAGGTAGGCGTGTGTTTATACGTCTTAGTACTTGTGGATCCAGGAGAGATGACCATCACTTTGGTAGCTGCTGCTCCTCTCTGCAGCATTATTCCAGTGTTGCCACTGTCAAACAACAACAAACAATCATTATCATAATAATAAATAAACTGTACAATCAGGAATGTACAGTATCCTGATACACTGCAAGCTAATGTTTATAAAGTAATCATATCAGTTCTCTTGTGGCTTAATGTGGCAATGCCAGACTGTCAAAACAAAGCTAGTGAGATTAAAGAGCTCACCGATCTATATGAAGTTCCATTCAAAGTCAAGGAGATTCTTCAGTAGCATGGCGACGTGTGTATTGACTGCAGAAGACTTCTTCTGGACGATCACACCTTTCTTCTTGGAGACAACCTTGCCCCTTTTGGCCTTGGTCCCTCTCTCTGGATTTATACCAATGAAGCGCCTAAAATCAAAATAGTCTAAGATCAGAGTGGGGTTGCAACAACATACTGTTTTCTGTACATTAAATTAAATGCAATGTATTATCAAATGGAATTATGATAAAGCCTATAGTACAACAAAATACCCTGTGTGTGTGTGTGTGTGTGTGTGTGTGTGTGTGTGTGTGTGTGTGTGTGTGTGTGTGTGTGTGTGTGTGTGTGTGTGTGTGTGTGTGTGTGTGTGTGTGTGTGTGTGTGTGTGTGTGTGTGTGTGTGTGTGTGAATGTACAGTACTAATACCATTTTATGCGTGTTGTGGTTTGAAATGTACAGTACTAATACCATTTTATGCGTGTTGTGGTTTGAAATGTACAGTACTAATACCATTTTATGCGTGTTGTGGTTTGAAATGTACAGTACTAATACCATTTTATGCGTGTTGTGGTTTGAAATGTACAGTACTAATACCATTTTATGCGTGTTGTGGTTTGAAATGTACAGTACTAATACCATTTTATGCAAACAATACAAACACATTAATTTAATTGTATATATCCATATAATGATGACAAGGAATGAAGGGGTTTTACCTCTGAATGAATTCCAGAGTGCAGGCTGCCTCATCTTGATATTGAAGGTTGAATATGTAGTAGATTGCAAACACAGCAGCAAGTCCCGTTGCAAATGTTGGTGTGATGCCCTCAGAGATTACATGGCCCTCTAAGGTGATCATCCAACCTTTAATTGTGACTTGCCCTGTTGCACCTGAAACTTCAAGTCATAGCAACATGAGAATGCATGTTACCTTGTATAAACATTTGTAAACTCCAGATGAATGGCCGCTATGATATATAATGTGTCTATCAATTAATCTAAATGAAATGTATACCAGGCAGTATCAGGCGAGGACTTGCAGGAAGACTGAGAGTTGTCTCAACATCTGCTGCAGTGGCAGAAACCTTTAGGGAACAAATACATTATGCCTACCATAATAAGATTTTTAAGAAGAAAAATTATAAAAAGGTCAATAATTAGTAAACACTAGGTTTAGGTGAGAATAACCTAGAGGCAAATTAGATAGGCTTCTGAAGTACCTACAGTCAAACTGCTAAATAGATTTGGCATTCAAAATTTAAAGGGTAACAATTTTATTTTTACAGGTCTTGGGGAGTTCTACTGTAAATGTCTAAAAAGTAGTATAAACCCTTTTGTGGTTCCAGAGGAAACTGCACATAATCGGATAAATTGCCTCAAGTGATGTCACTCAGTGGTCAAGTTGCATTGTGGATAATCTAGGCACCAGCTTTTGAAAAGGAAGAAGAATATTTGGAACTAAAAATGTAATATTTCTGTTTCTGCTGTATTGATTTGATCATTTGCTTTTAAAACGTTCAACAGTGTCATAGTAGGGCAAAGAAGACAAGTGAAATACTTTTTAAAACCTTGCACCTACTTTACCCATAATGCAATTTAGCAACTGTGTGACAACATTGAGGTAATTTATCAGCTTACATGCAGCTTCCTCTGAGCCACAAAATAATATACACTCACTACTGTTTTCACATAATGTAGTAGTACTCCCCAAAACTAGTAAACAAATTAGGTGTCTGGACACTTAAGACTGGTGGAGTCACCCTTTAAAACACAGGGTTAGAAAGAAAAAATAAAACTTACATCTGTAAGAAGGATCAGCCCGGTTAGGTCCTCTCCAAAGTGTGCCATGAGCAGCTGAACAACACGAAGTGCCATCTCATTATCTTCACCATTAGAGAGGATATCCTTGACATCTTTGTTGGTAGGTTTTCCCCTGAAGTATTCTGTGATGGCTCTTCCACATTCCTCCATACTGAGTTCCAAGCTACGAAGCACATTGATGTCTGTGAGCAACTCAAAATGTGCGTATATATACCTTGGCGTGAAAAGAAAAGGCCATTTGCTTTTCACATCTTCAATGTCAGGTGGTGGAAGTGTATTTATATGGCGACGTTGTAGAGAGAATGTGAGCTCCATTAGATTTTTAACTTCTGCTCTTTCTGCTCCACCTGCACCCTCCTGTCTATAAATCTCCTCCAGTCTCTGGCGGTGCTGCTTCACAGTGTCACCAGTTTCTTCTGGGGGTAGCTCTGGCTGAAATCGTGTACATCCATATGTGTCAGTTGGACCCCTCTTGCCTGTAGAGGATCGGTGGCATGAGAAGCTTCCGTCACGGTTCACATTCTCAATGCGGTTTTTCACTTGAATCAAAAGTGATGTATAACCTCCACACAGAAGTGACCCATCTGGTGCAATATCAGCAAAACTCTTTGGATACTGCCTGATGATATTTCGAACCACAGTTAGGCACTGTGCGCGAGTGGGGTTAGCTTCATACCTTCTCATTTCATCCGCGAGTACTCGTACCATCTGGCGTCGCTCCACTGGTTTAGGTCTCTTGCCATCTGCAATTGCAGAACGAATTTCCTGTGGCATTTGTTCCCAAGGGACCTGGAATGTTTCTGGCCATGTTTTCAGTATCTGAGATGTGGAAGGTCTGTTGCTTGGCTCGCTGTTTCTTGTCTGGCTTGAACATGATGAACTGGCCGACAGCTGTGATGAGCTAGAATTAGGCGGAGTGCATAATGTTGGTGATGAAGACCCAGACACCGATCGATCACTACTCGTCAGTGGTGACGAAGTTGGAATGACTTGAAGATCCAATGTAACTGTCTCGGTTTCTAAAAAACAAACAAAAAAAAGAATTAGGGCACATAACATATAAGCTATATCAAAGTCACTGCAGAGATTTGGCCAAAAGTCTACTTAACTCTCCTTATTAGGCATATTTGAAAAGTTTAAAAGTGCATAAATGTAGATTTAGAAAAAAATTCCACAACTGCATAAACAAGAGAATTTGACAAGAGAATGCCACACTAAATTAACCATACATTACCTAATTTGAATGCATCCAGGAGTTTTCTGCGCTGGATAATAGGTAACAGATCAGCAATGTCTTCCTGTTGTACATATTTTAAGTCTTCTTTTGACTCCAAGCCGGAGCTCTGAAGTTTCGATACTATTTGCAACTGGGTCTCTTCAGACAGATTTGGCAAGGTCTTGCAGATTATCTCTTTGATCTCTTCACTCATGTTCGCCATCATTCTGGACTAGAGGGAAAGAATGGTGAAGAATGATCAGTGGTGTACCATGGAAAGTGTACTCAGGCAAGGGATAGTAATCTAGCAGATTCTCCTGATTAATACAACAGTAGCTTCTCTGCATCAGTGTGAGGCTGTAAACACCCATGTCAGGAATACGCAGGGCATGATACTTTTCAGCAATAAAATATACTGCTGAATCCTTATGAACGAGAATCACTTTGATTTTTCCAGTTACAAGCCCCTCATCATCATCATCAATCACAATGAGCATGTTCTTTTTGTATTTTGTCCCCTTCACAGTCACTTCATTGGCTATCAGAGTGTTTGTGGACTCAAAATTGTGATGTGCAACTGCTTCTATGATTACATCATTGTAGTCATCTGAGAAAAACTGTGTGCCCCTCTCCACTGAAACACCTGGAGGGAAGAAGGTGCCAGCACTCAGAAAGGCCTGCAGAAGCTGATGTCTCTCTGCAAGAGTAGAACATGGATTCTTAAAGTTGCGCAATTTTCTCATACACTGCTTAAAATATGTGTGTTTGCTCTCGAATCTTAAAGTCCATAGGCGAATAAGTGGCCCAAAGTGGATAATGAGCTCAGGATAATGACTGACATAATGATGTTTGGGCTTCAGTGGGTTGTCAGGAAAGGTTTGTATTCGGCAATGCAAATATTCATCAATCAGAACTCTTAGGTAGGCTATCTGGCCATTTGAAATTGCAGGTGCACAAATGAGGTCCACAACTTCTCTAAGTTGCAAAACCAACTGCCATACTTTGTTGTCACCTGGATTTTTTACTTTGTCTCCGATCAAAACGGGCAACATTCTCAGCAAACACCAATTCTGCACAGCATGTCCCCCAAGTTTTACACCCTCTGGATTAACCTCACACGGTTTGTCATTAGCATCCCTACCGAGATACTTGAACTGATTTATTCGTCGATTCAACTCAAGATAGTTAAACATTTTATCCACCTTAACAAGATGGTTAATGTACAGTGCCAGATCAGAGGATACAATACCTTCAAAAAGATCATGGCCAAGACATGGAGGCAACCCTGGCTGACATACATGGAAGTATTTGAGCGTATTGAACACAGAGTCAAATTTAACACCTCCACTAGATGTAGACTGTCCTTCACTGCTCTGAACATGACCACTGTATGACTGCACTGTGCGTTTTGTGCCCTGGATAAGAGGATCTGCATGGAATGCTTCTCTGCTGATATCACAATATCTGCAGAAGTGTGAACTCCTGCTGAAGTTCTCCACAAAGCCTCCTATGTTATGTGAGCCTAGGTTGTCGCCTGCAATGGCACACAAAGTTCCCTTGTAGACCTTTCCATCAGACAGGGTAACACCATTGAGCTCAAGATCTTTAAGGTCATCGACGAGGGTGCCCATAACCAAGTCTTGACCAAAATACTTAAAATCGTGTTCTTTACAGAGAAGAACAAGTTGCATTTGATCAGTGCTGGATCTGTTGTGTGGCATTAAATCTGCAAGAGTTAGATACACTGCAAGTATCTTGTGTTTTTTCTTTCCAGATCCCAGTGGGTTTACCACTTCAAATGCATCCTGATACAGGATCAAGCTCAGTGATGAGCTCTCCGTCTGGAAGAGAACATTCTCAGCCATATTTTTGCCATCCCACACATCCTTAAGAATATCCTTAGAACCAATACTGGAGTGTACTTGCTTATATTGTTCCTGCACTGATTTGCAATGGAATAGAGAATCAATTGTCTGTTTAATAGGAACATACTGGGCAAAACACTCTTTGCCTGCCTCATTCTGACCTAGACAGATCTGAACTGGCTCAACATAGTTGAAGCTGTTCTTGAAAACTGTTTTTCTTTTCTGATCAGTTTTCAGTGGCTGAGTGTTGCAGGTCCTAAAGAGATCCTCAGTTTTCATGACTTCAATCACATTGTTTGTGTCAGGTTCAGAAATCCCAAGTGTAACCAACTTCTCTTTTAGTTTGAAAAGCAAATGTGACTGGCTTATATCATGTACTTCCTGAAAATCTCCAATAATTGTTTGGATGACAGAGGATGGAAGCAAACACTTTGCTTGCAATTTCAAATAAAAAAGGGCTAAATTTTTAAAGAACTGTGATTCATCAGCAATTTCTGGGTAAATCTCTTGTTCATCACCTGCATCACTGGGAGGCTCAATCTGCATATCAGACTGATCTTGTTCACTCTCATGGGAAACACCAGGATTCACAACGGACTCAACCAAATTTTCCTCAGTACCATTTTTATGTTTCCGACTCATGTGTGATGTGAATGTTGATAAAACTGTAAAGCTCTTGCTACAGTGTCTATAAGGACAAGCGACTGTTTTCCCCTCTCTAATGTGTGTTTTCAAATGAGAGTAAAATGCAGTCAAAGTCTCACACCTTGCACTGCAGATATTAACATGACATGTTAGTTCAACACCAGACAAAGTAGGCCTAACTACACGTTTGTTATGTCTGTAAGTGTGACACTTAAACGTTGAAAAGTTTTTAAAATTCTGACTGCATTCTGGCAAAACACACTTAAAAGTTAAATTAGGTGTATTTTTATGAATTCTCATGTGCCTTACGTATGTCACTATTGTGGCACAGTTATGACAACAGATCTGACAGGGGAACATTTTGTTACTGCCTGATTAGTCTTGATTACGGCTGGCTGCTTTTTAGTGACACCGTATCAGTCTTCACGGAGAAATGTTTAATCTTAACCGAGTTGCAATGTTAAGACTGTGAAAGAAAAGCCACAGATGATGCAAAACGGTTTGACAAAGCTAAAACAGTTGGGAGATGTAGTCTGTGTGGAGACACGCAGCAACAGATAAACAAAATGCATTCACAAAGAGTCCAGAAAGGCAATATTTTCACATTAATTTTCCGTTTAAACAGAAAAATGCAAAGCCTTGAGGATTCAAGTGTCTCTCTTTAACCGATCTACAATTGGCTTAATTTTCTTGTTAGATGTTTGTAAAACACACTAACGTTACATTAAAAGTCGACACAAAATAAATCTCACCAAAACCATCTCGGTTATAGCCGATGTTCCAATAATCGTATGGTCTGGTTGAAATAAATCCTTAATCACCGGGCATCAATGTAGGCTAATTATTCCAGTACAATGATATTTTCCTGCTGCCTCCATCTGCCGATTGCCTCTCTTACCGATTAACAAGTGTTGTTCCTCGGATGCAAACGTTCGGCTAATGTTACCAAAATTAAACAAAAAAAAAAAACACCCAAAAGTATGGTCATTCAAATCTAGCCCTCACTGATAAATGACATGTTCAAATCCCTAGCTAGACAAGCTCCTGAGCATCAGTTTGATATCAAACATTCGTGGCAATATGAATACGATTTTAATTACCGTTTAATTTGTAGATACAAGACCCGATGGATGTTGTTGATGAAGAACTCTCGAGGATGTGTTGCATGCACGTCATCTAAATTGTGCGTCCTCTTCTGGAAATGATGGTTCCTGAAGTCCCGCAGGAGTTGATGGCAAATTATTTCTGTATTTTATAAAGAAAATTTACCAAAACAAAAGTAGTAGCCTCAATGTAAAAGACTGACGTTGTATCAAACTTCTGACCGTGCTCCAAATTCCCCAGTCACTCAGTTTCTAAAAAAATACTGTAGTTTCCTGTAATTTAAAACTTCAGCATACTGTTTAGGACCTCTGTCCTGTTGCTCCAAGTTAAGCAGCCCACAATGCATTGCTAACTACAGTACTAAACTGTTTAACATGAAAACAGTATTTTAGTGTTGAAAATTGGCTGTAAATTTACAGCAATTGCTTACAGTGTACCTATATATAGATTTACCAGTTTTATATATAAATATACCTACTTTTACTTCTAGTGATTTTTTATTTTTATGAGGCGATGAGAAACACACATTCTGTGAGAAAACAGAAGCAGCAGAAGATGCACCAAGACATTAATTCCTTTCCAGTTTTTGCAGGCTGTTTTGTAAGAATCACAGTGCCTGATCTCAAATAAAATATTCCTAAAGACTCTCTCTTTAATGATTGCAGAGTTCCTGACAACTGCAGGTGTTCTGTACTCAGTCTAGGTAGGTGAGAGCCATTAGTTTAGCTCCGAATTTCACCTCTCCCGCTTTGACAGTACTTAAAAAGCAGCTGAGCGGTCTCTCGGCGCACGTGCAGCTGCCTCGCCAAAGCTCCAGAGTGCCGTTAAGGGGCTTTCCCCAAAGGCTCTCTCAAAATCTCTTTCCAACCAGCCTCTCTCGCTTCCTTTAAGTCACCATCACGCCGTTCTCTCCCTCTCTCTCGGTGCGGGTGTCCATGGAGACCGGGGCTGGATGACGGGCCCACCCTCCACCTGCACCTTACAGCCCCTCTGAGGAGAGCTTTGGGAAAGAAAGTGTCGCTAACAGATGGAATCTATTGTCTAGAGAGAGAGTGGAATAAAAGGAGAGGGTGGTGGAACTCAAGGGTGCAAATGTGGAAAGAGAAGGGGGTGGCGGTGGTGTTAACACTTCAGGGTGGCGCGGGTGGGCTCCAGTTAACTTGGATGGTTGCCTTGCTTGGTTTTTAATGAACCTTTGAGCCAATGAACTTAATGAGGCGTAGTCTCTTAGCCAAAACCCATCCACACACACAAACACACACTCAAACCATGACGTCAACAACACACTCGCTACTAGAGTGGAATTATGGAGGTCAGAGTTGGACAGTGTCGCTATTCTGTTCTGTCCGCCTATATATTTATATGCTTGTGTGTGTGTGTGTGCGCGCGCACACGCATGTGTGTGTGTGTGTATTTGAATTTGTTTATATTGTGTTTTCCATTGACTTTAGAGGTTGTCGCTTTTGGCTTGCTTAGTTGGGGTTTTAAAGCCACTTAAAGCTACAATATGTAAGAATTTTGCATTACAATATCCCATAATCTCGAGGCCAGTGTTATATATTTTGTAGAGTTGATTACTTACAATATCCCAAATGTTTCCAACTATTTTTAAATCATGAGAAAAAATTGCGATTTTAACCAAGGAAACGGGGCGTTACAGCAGGGGGGAGCTAGGAGTCGCCAGTCAATTGCGTCATATCCGAGTTACCCTCGGTTTCCGCTCGTACTGCGTGGAGTCCTTGACAAATGCGGAAGTTGTAGTTGTAGCGTCTATCAAGCTACAAACGTTAGCTTGTTTCGTGTAGTCGTTACGGAACACAGTTATTCTTTACCGATTGTAGCTGGTTCTGTCGACAAAGCATGCCTAATTTTATATTTTCCAAATGTAGCATTCGTTAATAGTTATGTTTATGTAAGGGAAGTATTATTGCTTAAGATTTGTGTTTAGTTTATTGACATTGTTTATCACGTCTGATGTTTATGGCCATGTAAATAAATATAGCATGTGTTATACATAAAGATTAATCAGTATTTTGGCAAATGATGTGGGTATGTTCGAATATACTTTTACAACGATTGTTTAGAACACGTAAAACTGCACAGCATTATCACAATAATGAATTAGACATACAGTAACATCTATGATAACCAATTTAGTATTAAACCTTACTTTTCTTGCGGTTAATTCATTTTAATGAAATAAAAGTGTGATGAGGTTCAAGAGTCATGAAGGAAGAAGACGGGTCTGCGTGACTGGGACTCGTACTTTATTAAAATAAAACAAAACAAACAAAAGTCGCAGACAACGCGCATTCACCGTGGCAACCTCGACGGCACAAAACAGTTCAAAAATGAGAGCTCGGATCCACCGGTTTTCTTTCTCTGCGTCAAATTTTCTCTCCAGTCTCTCTCTCTCGTTCCAGCGCGCGGCTTATAGCAGTCTCTCCACGCCGATCACTGCAATAAGACACAGGTGTTCGTCATTTGCACTTGACCTACTTCCCGCTCGTCTCTTCTCTCTCCCATTACAGACTTCGATGAACCACGCCACCCTCGCCACAAAAAGCATTTCATTATAAAAAAAAAAAAAATACCTCATCCATGATTATGATTTTCCGATTCCCGTCTGACTGATTTACATCCACGGTGGAGTTTAAAACGACAGTTCCCATCATTCCACGCTCCTTCACATCGTCATCAAGCTACGCCGTTGTTGTTGTTTGGAATGTAGCGCCCTCTAGCGGCAAACAACTCTTGCATATTGTACCTGTAATATTCAACCATACTGGATTATGGATTTGACTGCACTGACTCTATTGGATGAGAAAAAAAACTCGAAGTGAATTGAGCTGGATGATGACACATCTTCTGTAGAGCTGCATCCGAATCGACTTTGTTTCATACATGACAAATTTTGCAACATCACGAATGTTATTGAACTGAAACAACACTGCACTGACTTGAGCTGAATAATGATGAAACTGTCTTTGCAAAGTTGTTTTAGAGCAGAATTAGAACTTTCTCATATTTGATGAAGTTTGAATAAATTGTTATTTGCTTGTTTACTACTGCATAAAGCGCTATCTAAATAATCAATTTAAAAAAAGTCATTTAAGTACACCAGTTGTCATTTCAAGTAACAAACAACAAAAAAAGATTGTGGTTACACTTTATTTGGTAACACTTTATTTTACAGTTTCCTTGTTACATATGGTCAGAACATGTAACATAACAATAAATTAGGCATAATTGAATGCAACTAACCCTCAAACAAAACCCTAATCCTACCCTAACTCTACAGTAGTTAATTAATATTACTCAGTACTTAAATAGGTAATTACCCTGTAACAATGACACCTTAAAATAAATTGAAACCCTTAGGGTTTTTAGGATTTTGTTTAGGGTTAGTTGCATGTAATTATGCCTAATTTGTAGTTATTACTATAGTAAATAAATGTAATATGTGCAAGGATACATTAAAATAAAGTTTTCCCAAGATTGTTTGTAAATGGTTTTAGTTAGCTGCAATAAGCCATCAACACACACAAACGCAATTATGGAGATCAAGGTTGGACCATATCACCATTCAGTTTGTCTATATTAGCACAAGAAGAGGCGTTCAAGAGCTCCGACTTTCATCATTTCCTTGTCTGCCTCTTTGTATGACTGTTGTGTGACACAAAAAGAAGATCAGCACCTAGACCTGGTGCCTTTCAGTCCCTTGATGCATTCTTAGCACACATACTCAACTACACACGCACATTCTGAACACTGATTGCAGTTTTACTGTCCCTGGTGCAAACAAGGACCTCATTATATACCAACACAAACCAGGACAGACAAAGAAAAAGAGGTGTGTGTGTGTGTGTGTGTGTGTGTGTGTGTGTGTGTGTGTGTGTGTGTGTGTGTGTGTGTGTGTGTGTGTGTGTGTGTGTGTGTGTGTGTGTGTGTGTGTGTGTGTGTGTGTGTGTGTGTGTGTGTGTGTGTGTGTGTGGTGCTCTATTAAACTGACAAAGCTTCTAATTAACCAGATCTTTTGTGTATCGCCTGTTGAAGCCACATAAACCAGCTAGCCTCAATATGGAAAGGAATTCGAGAGTGGAATGCACAAATCTAAATGAGCCATGACAAGAATGTCCCACTTCAAAGCAACTCCTTTTTAACAGCTGCTTTTTGAGTGGATACAACCTCACAATACTTGGAGAAAACAAGGAACAAATTAAATGCCATTGCAACTATATAAACACACAGACGCAGACTTATGAGCTTATTGATATGATGTTTGTGCAAAACCAAATAATCCAGTACCTGCACTTTTGAGTGTTAAGCGGAAAATGGGAATTTATGTCGATAGATAGATAGATAGATAGATAGATAGATAGATAGATAGATAGATAGATAGATAGATAGATAGATAGATAGACAGACAGACTGAGTGTTAAGAAGTAAAAAATAATTTGTGTAGACAGACAGATAGATAGACAAAGAGACAGATAGACAGAAAGACACATTGACAGACAGGCATATCGACAGACAGACAGAATGGGTGATTGCCCTTTTTTAATTAGAAAGGATGAAGGAAAAACATGGAGTCATGATCCCATTAGAGGGAGACATTAATAGGGGGAGGATGGGAGGTTGTGTACATATTTTACAAGTAAAGAGTTTGAACTCTCCTGCCTGAGCGAGCCATTCATTATGACTCTTGTTACAGTAAATACATACACAAATGAGAAAATACAAACACGCTGCAGTATCGCATAACCCGATGATGCCAACAGGTGCCTACAGCCATTTTCTTTTCAAACAAGTTCAATGTCCTTAAACAATCATACCTAACCATCTGTACTTTATTTAGACATGTTTGTGCCAGCATACTGTATGTCAACACCTTTGATATGACAACACCAAATCTCAATACAGACATACAAACACAACCTTTCCATATTCTTGTATTTATTACTTCAGTCAGAACTGAAGAATGAGTGTAAATTTGAATTGAATAGGCCACACCTCACAGGAAGTTGAACTGAAATTTGAATTTGAATGTCAGGAAGAGAAATGTATTTAATTTAAAAGTAATTCAACATAGTTAATTCTGGGAGATTAAGTATTCCTACACCCTAATCCACAAAAAGTTGAAAATTCTGTCATTTACATGTTATTCCAAAACTGTGAACAAATTGGTGGAATTTCAAACTGTTCCAATTCAAGACAAGTGAATTTCGCAATGCATTCCTAAATGGTGCACAACCCTACTGCTAACACAACAAAATTGGCATTGAAATATGAAATATATTTTTAGTTGCTATGCGATTGCTATGGTATTCTAGGTGGTTACTGGTTCAACCACAAGCCTGTATGATACTCTGGTTTCTAGCTATGGCTCGGGTCTATCCTTCAAATGTATTTTATTGCCCACCAGGTAGAAATTGAACGTTAAATAACTTAGAAATAGCAATATTTTCCATAGTTTGAAGTGTTATTCCAATAGCAGATATAAGGCATCATACTGTTAAGAATGAGCAACAATGATAAATAAGGATGCTTGCTTAAGCCCAATGAATTAAAGAGATTTGGACTTTATAACTCGCAATTGAAAGTTTATATCTAGCAATTCTGACTTTTTGTCTCGTAATTGTGACTTTTTTCTCGCAATTGTGTTTATAACTATTTCACAATTCAAAAAAAAAAGAAAAAACTTTTCTTTCTAGCAATTGCGAGTTTATATCTTGCAATTTGGACATTATAACTCGCAATTGCGAGTTTATAACTATTTCTGACTTCTTTTAACACAATTCTGACTTTTTTCTCGCTATTCTGACTTCTTTTATCGCAAGTATAACTTTTTTCTCACAATTGTGAGTTTATAACTATTTCTGAATGCTTTTATCTCAATTCTAACTTTTTCGTGGGGTAGGGAAACAAGCTTCCATACATTTCAGCCTTGCAAGTGATTATGTATGTTATATATAATTGTTCTGAACATAAGTAGCAGACGCACTGAATGAAAATGTGAATTTACTCCTGGTTAACATGTTTACCACTATACAGAAAGCAGTGCTGCACTTATAAACACTACATTGTAAGTGGCCTATATTTCAATGCAAAATTGTGAATTTAGCTAAAAGGCAACGAGTTTGCAGATATGTACTCAACATCATGTCATTCCAAACCTGCATGACTTTCTTTCTCCTGTGAACACAAAAGACAACTCTGGGGTCTAAACATCATTGGAGCTCATTGCATGGACTAAAAGAAAACGTTGTAAATGACAATGTTCTTTTTTTTTTTTTTTTAACTACTCATTAATTATTCTTTACAAATTCTCTACATGCTGAGAGATCTCCACAAGGAGATTCTGTCAGGTTTAGATGTTCCCCTGGGGACACTTTTAGGAATTTTGTCCCCACTAGGATTACAAAACCTGCCCACATAAGCACATAAGCACTGGTAAGACACAAACTACAAACCTCATGTAATGATTTCTGGTTAGCCAGTCTCTCCTTTTCTGTCTTTCTGTATGCACTCTCAGCAAAGCTGTTCCTACTTCCACACGCTCTTATTTAAATGCCCTTGATTGCTTTATTTCATTGGTAATAGTTGAGTGTGATAAGCCACTGTGTGTGCGTAAAGAGCAGTGTGCCTGTGTGAGATAGATGGAATACTGCGAGCTCAGAGTTGCCTGGTCGACATTCCTCCACAACCCTAAGACTAATTGATTGGGGTGTCAGAGTGTGTGTGTGTGTGTGTGTGTGTGTGTGTGTGTGTTTGTGTGTGTGTGTGTGTGTGTGTGTGTGTGTGTGTGTGTGTGTGTGTGTGTGTGTGTGTGCGTGTGCACTACTGCACTACTGTGTGTGTGTGTGTGTGTGTGTGTGTGTGTGTGTGTGTGTGTGTGTGTGTGTGTGTGTGTGTGTGTGTGTGTGTGAGTGTGTGCCAGATGGCTGAGGGATTGCAGTTCGATTAGTGTGAATGGGCATGAGCCTAGCAATTTTGTGCTTGAGAGTGTGTGAATGCACCGCAGTGATTTTAAAACCTTAAACTCGCTCTAAAAGACAGGACGTTGTGCTATTATTGCTTATTGCACAAAAGATTTGTTAAAAAAATGAGTGCACTACTGCTTATTGAACACATCAGTTACTCAAACTATCCTCCTCTCATCTTGCCACAATAAACAAGTGCATTTGCAATTGATGCCTGTCGTGATAGCGTCATTACCAAAGATTTCTTTGTGAAAGAATCTCACTGGATGTAACCATGGAGATCATAAGGGAATGGTGCCTGTTTTCGTATCTACGGCTAACAAAAGAAGTTAACTATACCATATGTTCACCTCAAAATCTCAAGGGTTAAATTGGGAAGTTATTTAAAACCACTCTCCAGTCATCGATGAAAAGGTGATATGGATAGTTCATGTAATTATTGTAATTGTCCACAATTAGCCTTAACAATACTCTTCAGATGTTACCTCTCCCTAAAGGGTGGTTTTACGTGTTTCGGGGGAAAAAAATCTTACCTGGGTTATTTGAAATGCAGCATCTGACTGATGCCTGTATGTTGGTTTGTTTTGAATATCCAAGATTATTTTCTGAGCACCAGTAAATTTAGATATGTCATGTTGTTCCTGAATTAGTGAATTTATCATTGCACTTTGACCTAATTTTTGATTAAATACCATTCCATCAGTGTGTAATACAGCAAAATCAGCTATCCATGCTGTACCTCTCAGCACGGATCTCTTTGTTAAAGCACATTTTACCTGTCTCTCTCTCTCGCTGTCAGTGTCATTACGTGTCATTATAGGTTAGCCATCTGTGGTGCTACTATGAGCCATGAAGACCAGCAGGACTCGGTGTGTATGTTTGGGGCGGGTTTGAAGGGATCCACATGCTCCATTGTTTCCGAGCGCTCAAAAGCATGAGCCTTCCCCTTCAGCCTTAATGGAACAGACTGGATAATATTTAACTAATGATTCTCTCCCGGTTCCTTTCACCCTCCCTCCCTCTCTGCTCCGTTCCCACTAACCATAGCCATTTCCAAAGTTAATGACACAAAAATGGAGACAGAAAGAGCTGCTGATAGGGAGGAGAGAAACTGAATGAGGAAAGAAAAAATTATTGAGGGAGTAGTAAAAGAAAAATTATGAGAATTGAGAATCAGGTGTATTGAGAGAAACTTTACAGACAAAGGAGCAAACAGAATTTTAACATTCAAATTATTTTTCCCACCCGAAATGTATTTTGTATACAGTTTAGATAAATTACTTCTTATCATTACTTGCATAGAATTGACCTCATTATCATATCATTATCATGGACATCACTAACATAGTTCAAGTGTCAACATTGCTGGGCAAAGTGTTGTCAAAATCGCCACAACAGATCAGATTCTTACACAGCACTTTACAGAAGCAAGGGATGAAGGAGGAGTGGGAGGATAGAGGCCGAATGTAAGAACGAGAGCGAAAAGGGACTGACACAGCAGATTGATAAAACTATGGCAGTTCAAATATGTATATTGGTCATGCCAATATAGCTAATTGAATCTGAAATTGAATTTAGCTAGAGGGATAGATGAAGAAAAAGGGGGAGAGACTGACAGAGAGGGAGGGATACACAAATGGGGAATCGAGTACTGGTAGTTGTGGCCCTGCCATGGATTAAAGTCACAAGTGCTCTGAGGCAAATGTAGTATTAGTCACTTTAATAATTAATCATCCTCTGAGCATGTTTTTTTTTTTTTGAGCCATGCAGTGACCCATTTTAATTCCCCTCCACTAACAAAAATAAAGCAAAGAATTTGGTTTCTAAAACTAGCTAAAATTAACAAGAGTGGAGAGTTTGCTATTCAGGGTCTGCTGGGTCAAACAAACTCATCTATTATCTAAATTCCCAGGGTAAATAATAAGGAATTCCTCTCTTTTCACTCCTATTTGGCTTTTAGAGGAGCCACATAGGGGAATAAAAGAGAATAGAAGAGGCTACGATGGGCTCCCAAAGGTCTGCAGGATACCATCCTGGAGAAATATGAGGCCCATATGCAATGTGTCCCCAGTGAAAGGAGATCTCCCGCCGTGCTCCTCCTGGCTTTGATGCTCACCACCACAAAAGCAGATGGTTCTAGCCCTTGACACTCTCTGCTTCTCTCCCCCACCCTTCCCGCACCGTTAAGACAATCCCATACACCGCTATTAGCCCCCTGCCTGCTTTGGCTCTCTATTCGGCTGTAGCTTCAGGCTTCTTTCAGGCCACTGCCCAGAACCCAGGGGGCTGCCGGGGCAAAGCAACCTAGTGAAGCATTCACCATCGCTGGCTGGCTTTGAATGGAAGTCAACTGAGTGAAAAAGACATGGTTTTAGAGGACAGAGCGGAAAAGTGAAGAGAAAAAAAACAGGTGAGGAGAGATCGATGAAGGTATTTTTCCTCTCCGATACCTCATTCAATGCTCGCAGGTTACAAAGCAGCAGCAACTGCAGGCGGTGTGGAATTTTCCTGATGCTTCTTCATATCGTCAAAGGCCAGCAGTCGGGGAACCTTCATGCAAAGCGAGATCAAAGATGGAGACAGCCCAGTGAAGCTTTTTGCACTGTTTTTCTATTTTAGTCCCATTCGCTCTTAAGCAGTTCTGCAATCAACCCAATAAAGAAAATCTGCAAATGACCTCCGAAACCTCATCTTTGTTAATACCTCAGCTTGATCTCCCGGGCTCTCATTGGCACAAGCCAATTAACTGCTGCTCTCGGAGGCCGGGATCAAGTTCTTAATTGATTACATGGCGATAGCTTATTTAATTATCAATTAAATAAAGAAAGAAACCAAGAGTTGAAATAAGGGTAAAGGAAGTTTCCCAAATGAGATCCTCAGAGATTTTGCCTTTGCCTGGGTTGTTTGGGGAGAGTATAACAACAAATTTATCGAATGCAACTGAAAGGGCTGACAGGTCTGCTTAGCTACACTGCTCCAGACTTCACTCCTCAAGTTCAAAACCTGCATTACGGGGAGAGCGAATATAGAAAGTCCAGTGAATAACCATCAACAGGAGACTTTCCAGCTCGACCAAGTCAGATCTTTGCATCCTCCACATAGAAGTGTGCTTTCAGATCACGAGGGAATTTGTTAGATTTGCTTCTTCTGCTATCTGCCTCTGGCATGGAGGTGAACGGCTACCCTTGGCTCTATCCTCCAACTATCTCTTCTCTTGTCCGGTTTGTTTACTGAGTCACAGAGGGATACCCCTCTCCAACTTTAGCAGTCAGCTTAAAAACAAAAAAAAAACATTGCGTCTGGTATGCTACCAGGGTAATTTCCCGGGATGGCATGCTAGCTTAGCCTTACTCTGCAGCTAGCATACACTAATGAGAACATGTTTTAGGGACACACCAATTTCACGAATGTCTGTGACAAGTTGTCAACTCCATCGCAAGGTATTTCACAGATTAATATAACTAATGGTTACTAATGCTGCACGGTTAGTCTGACTGAGATAGCCAAACAAAATCAGCACACAGATCATTAGTCTGACAGTCTTTTTGGCAGCATCACATATTTTAGAGAGCATCATCGCCTGGAGACAATCAAAACAGATGTCACCCCATACGTCTGACATCTGGAGGCTACTGTCCAGTGTATACTGTAGCTAATATTGTCAATCTATCAAAAAAACCAAATGTCCCAATTAGTCTTCCTTTGGTCAAAAACTTAATTTGCAGAGACGTAATTAGAAGTGAGTTTTTAAACCAGTCTAAGATGGTATGCTGGCTTTTTAGTAAAAATGGTGCATGACATTCTACCATGGTTTAAAATGGTCTCCACACCTGGCCAAACTGTTGCTTAGCTGGTAGAGATCACTTAACCAGCCTAAAATGCTAAAGGTGTTTTTTTAAGCTAAGAACACAAATTACTCTTCAGTTGGTATTTGCAATGGAACAACACAAAATGTTTTTTTAAACCAGTCTAAAATGGTTTGTTGGATTTTTAGTTGGTTTAAGATGGTCTCAGTGGTCAAGCCGGTGTTTAGCTGGTTAAGACCATTTAACCAGCCTAAGATGCTACAGAATTCTTTTAAGCAAAGAACATACTCTTCATTTGTTATTGGCACTTAAACAACCAGAAGTGTTTTAAAACTGGTCTATGATGACTAGCTAAGACCATGAACGCTAAATATGTTTTAGCAAATTATATTTTTAAAGAGGTTTGGAAAAAGTCTCTGACTTTTAGTTCTCAACCACACTGTTCAGCACTCAACCCGGATTTAACGCCCAATGGATGCCGATAATCATCAAAGGATTAGTGCAAATTTAACCATTGTACTTGTTAATTATTTTGTACAATCCCGGATGAGTGATGTCCATCCGGCTCCTCCCTCTCGCAGATGAATGGAACAATCCGTACAGTGGGAGGGCTTTATGGGGAAGACGACTGTGAACGCTCGGCTGGATAGTGAGAGCTTCACCGAAGGAGAGAGAGGATGGACAAAAGTGTGTTGTGAAAAGAGCTCCGTCTTTCTGACAGGCCCAGCATGGCGTGTAGGCCTCGCTCCAGATGGTGATGTCCCGGCTGGGGGGCTCTTGACTCTTTCTATATGGCTGTCAGCTGGGCTTTTCCTCCCCCTGCCTGAGCCCAGTGATTTCATCCTACAGCGTTTCAGTAATAAGATAATTCACACAATACTCCACATGCTGCTCTCACATCAGCATCACCATCCAACACAGACGTGAAGCCAAACTGCCTTCCCATTGGAAGCTTGCGAGACTCTCACAACATTGTCCAATCTATGCTTGGAATTTTTGAGCTCAGCTCAAGGAAGGGTCGGGGTGACCTTAAAACTTCTTCAGTCAGTCAACAGCATGCCACCACTGAAAAGGTGAAGAAGGGTCCAAAATATTACTGCTTTCCAGGCAGTTGTTTCTGGTAGTAGTTCTCCAGAGACCTTTAAAAACAGCACAACAAGAAAAAAGGAACCAATTCAACATTTATAATTTAGTTCGGCGACAACTAAAAATACATCCGAATAAAGTAGGTTTAAAATATTATAAGAATTGCTATTCATTTATGTCCGTTATCGTTCAAAAGCTTTGGGGTCAGTAAGCTTTTTAAAATGTTTTTGAAAGATGTCTCTTTTGCTCACCAAGGCTGCAAATATTATTGCAATGATTTTTTTTTATTTGAAAACATTTTAAAATTTAATTTATTCTTGTGATGGCAAAGCTGAATTTTCAGCATCATTACTTCAGTCTTCAGTGTCACAAGATCCTTAAATTTTTTCAGGATGCTTTTATCAATAGTAAGTTTTTTGTAATACATATTACACATGTCTTTACTTTCACGTTTGATCAAATCCTTTTTGACAAAGTACTAATTTCTTTAAAAAAAACTTTCTTACAGCTAAACCTTTGAACGGTAAGGTATACAAAACTATAGTTTTACATTTACTGAAGAAAATATGAGTCGAGTTTGGGCTGGGCCATTGCTATGCAGTTGCTAAGGTGTTTAGAGTGGTGGCTAGTTCGTTGCTTTTCTGATTAAAGGATGTTGAAAGGTGTCTAGGTGGCTGCTAGGTGGTTACTTACTAGTCCATGTCAAAAGAGTCCACCTCCAAGTCTGCATGATTTCTGGTTTCTAGATATCCCTCCTTCAATGTCAGTCTGCGGTATTTTTCCAGCTGTTTAATCTTCCACTAGGCAAAAATTGTAAAAACCTCAACAGGTATCATTTGTAGCACAAACGTGTAAGAAGTTAAATACCTGACACTACGTATGAGAAAAACTAATAAAGATGCTTCTTACTAACCATGTATTTTCATATTTAAGTTTCTGTAAATGTTTAAATAAGAAATCAGCAAAAAATAGAATCCCATAAAAGTTATGATATTTTGGCCTTTCATATAATTTCTATACAGACCAGGCTCACAGCTGGTGTTTTCTATCTTTTGGTTCCAAGTTATAGTGGAGTGTGGGTGTTTTTTGTTTTTTTTTGTTTTTTGTTTTTTCATGTCCTGACCTACTTTGCTAGGACATTGGTGGAAGGGCACATGAAAGACAAGGATCTCCCCATAGACTGAAGGTTATGTGGATGCTCAACCGGCACAGGTTGTTACAGCCTGGTCAAGGCAATGAAGCAGAAACACACACACACACACACACACACACACACACACACACACACACACACACACACACACACACACACACACACACACACACACACACACACACACACACACACACACACACACACACACACACACACACACACACACACACACACACACACACACACACACACACACACACTCAAAAGGAGCAGGGGCCTATACCATGAAGCCAGTTTATGTGGCTAGCCAGGTATGTTTTAGTTTAGTTTGCGCCAACCAAGAAAGTGGTTTGGCTTTTAGCATTGTTCATCGCCATATTAACTGACACTCCACGGCTAACCTGGTCCGGGGCAGGTTATGTTCCAGGTAAGAGGTTGCAAACCGAACTTGGACCAATCAACTGTGAGCAAAGTGACATATGTCTGAGACGATAAAGTCACTCCACCTGTTTCTACTCCAAAAGAAAGGTCACTATATAGCAAATGATTTTTAAAGACAAAATCATCTGCTTTTAGTAATGCTTATTTAGAATAATAATTTTGTATGATTTAGATATTATGTAATTATTATACCCTTAATCAATCAATTTTAGTTTATCAATTATTATTACGCACAGTTTAAATTAATAAATATATAAAGGTGATATAAATACGCTTTAGAATCAATAGATAAAGCTATAAAATGACTACATGTCAAGTCAAGTCACCTTCCATTTATATAGCGCTTTTAACAATATGGACTGTTTCAAAGCAGCTTTACAGTGATAATAGGAAATTAAAGTTGCACAGATTGTTTTGGCTTTACAGCAGCTCCAGAATAAAGTTATTGTCCAGCTAAAGTTAGTTTGATCGATTCACTTCACTTAGTGACTGCTTACACGACACCGTTCTAGCAGAAAACCCTTAATGCTCTCCGGCCTGCTCATTTGCACAACAACAGTGCCTGGTGGCTCGAGAACGCAAAACTTGAAATAGGTTCCAAGGTGCAAGCCGTGAAAAAATCATGTCTCTTGCTATTCTGTATTATGTATTAAAAGAAAATGCAGAACACCCAGAAATACGTCCTCACCATTTACTCATCTTTTACCCTCATGCCATTCAAGATGTATACGACTTTCCTTCTTCAGATTAACACAAATGAAGGTTTTGAGAAATATAAAAAATACTCTGGGAATACATATAATGCAACCTCATGTGTTCCTAACAGTTGGAGCATCAATCAGCACATACTGCAATAACTGCATCCATTCGACCCCAATGGATGGATCAATATCTTTTGAAGTGAAACGATAGGTGTTTGTAAGAAAAATTTAAATATTTTATACTGTAGATTATCGCTTCAGACCAACTGTAATAAGTTGTTTTTCAAATAAAGGTTTCCGAGTCAGTGATATTAGATTGTGTGTATGTATTTTTATTGTACTTGCCCTGTAACTTCATGGAACAAAAGGGTAACAAGCACCACTTTAATTTATGGCCCGCGATGTCACACTTACACTGTAACTACATGGAACAAGAGGGTCACAAGCACCACTTACCCTGTAACTACATGGAACACGAGTATATTTCCCAGTATTTAAAAACAAATTGCAATAGTTTTAGCTTTACTTGTCTTGAAACATATAACCCCAAACTTAATCATCTGCAATTTTGCTATAAAAAAAAAAAAAAAAAAAACTGTATAAATGCATAGATATGTACCCTGTAATTTTAAAAAAAGCCTATACAGTATATATTGGCACACAACAAAACGGTACGCAGTGTATGTTCTCCCTAAATTGCTCCCAAATGTAAGATTGTTGTATCATAATAGTAGAATAAGTACTCCTTAGTTCAATATTTCTTTAAAGTAAAAACATATTTTTTTTTATTTCTCCTGGTTGTTACCCCTTTATTCCCCAAACTTTACATATTGTTCCCATATACTCTTTCACACACACACACATTTAGTGTTTTCATGTTTTATGGGGACTTTCCATAGACATAATGATTTTTATACTGTACAAACTGTATATTCTATTCCCTTACACTAACCCTACCCCTAAACCTATCCATCACAGAAAACTTTCTGCATTTTTACATTTTCAAAAAACATCACTTAGTATGATTTATAAGCTGTTTTCCTCATGGGGACCAAAAAATGTCCCCACACGAACAAGGATTTCAGATATTGCCATCCTTATGGGGACATTTTGTCCCCATAATGTAGGGTTTACCAGGCCACACACACACACACACACGCACACACACACAAAGGCACACACATGCACAAATTAACTGAAATTTAAGTTTTAGTGGATTCAAGGGTGGTCAAACACGCACAGAATGGGCAGCTCAGAAATCCTCAGGATATGAAAGATATTATTTTGTGACCTCTGGGTTGTCTCATTGAGACACCAAATAAAAATCATACAAGTCCAACAAAGACAGAAAGAAAAAAAATAACCTCGCATATCCTGTTCAACATGCCAGTAAAACACTGTATAACATCACAGCAGTTAATACAGAGAAAGGTTTTAATATATAGAGTGAAAAAGACATGTGGCAGGTAGGCTGTATATCATACTGAAAGGGAGAGAGAGTGGAACTATTGTTAAGAGTGACTTAAAGGAAATTACTATGTTGAGGACTGAGAGAAAGAGAGAGTAAGAGAGAGAAGTTGAAATTGAGAAAAAAAGAGCAGAGGCAGCTGGAAAGAATGACACAGATAAGGAGAGTGAAATAAGATATACTGTTGAGCTGTCAGAGGAAACATTAAATACATGTGCAAGAAGAGCAAATGCACCACGAAAATTGTGTATGAAGGAAAATTACACCAGTTGTGTGAAAAGAATAAAGACAATGAGGTAAGGAGAGTGCAGACCTTTTGACAGCATTAACTATAGTCTTTCACATACAACCACACGGTTCTTCAAGACCCGATCCACTGCCGTAATGAGAAAAACACCTCACATCTTTCTGTAACTAGGTCTGACATATACAGTGGAGACCAGGGCAATTTTAACACTAAATTTCTTCAATCACATTTTCTTCAAATCAGTGTGATGATACTCAGTCAGCACATGATCAGTAGAGTTATCTCTCTGCCTGAGAAAAAAAGTGTAAACATTTCACTTTGAGATAAATCTTTTACACAAAAAGAAACCGTTATTTAGGCATAAAAGTGATATTTGGGACATTGGATATCTATTTTAGGTCTAGGTTGCTGGTTAAAAATAAACATGAACGACAGATGCTAACACTGTCACTGGTTGCTAGCTTACAAGATATTTTTCTTGGTTTTAAGGTTGAAAACAATTAAAGCACTTGTCACGAAATACAATTTGTTTGAATTTTGGATCTTCAAAATATGTAAAAATCAACATGCAAACACTAACCTCAGTTTTGTAGCAAATGTGCAAAGCGTTGCTACAATAGTGGACGTTAGCTCAAACTGTATTTTGTGGTCTGGCTGTCTTCAGGTCAACTATTGTCAATGCAAAGCAACAAGTGTTAAAGTGTGCATGTTTTCAGTTAGCTACTGGGGTAACAACATATCTGGTTTAATGTCACATGCATTTGTAAGACAGACATTGTGACTATCGCCTCTCTTAGGTTTGTTACCATCAGGGTTCAAGATTTGGCTAGTTAGCATTAGAAATTAGCCCTTGATGATAGATGTGGAAACTACACTACAATATGGGCAACAAAAATATTTGTCCTTTGATATTCATTCATAAGTAGCTATAGCATTCGAAAAGTGTCTTCTGTCAAATCATTTTTCTTGCATGCAACATAAAATAAACAAGCATTTCAATGTATTACAGTAGATGTTTAACCAATTATTTATTTATTTTGAAGGACTCTTAACGGCATGAAATAAACATTTTTCATTAAAATTAAAAAATAAAATATAATATATTTTTTTTATAAATAAAATGTATTATTTTGTGGTGCTGTCAGTCAATTAGAGTTTAAAATAAAGTTAAATAATAAATGTGATAAATATAAAATATAAATAAGTAAACTGAATGTTATTGTCACAAATGTTCTTTCTTGTCTGCACCTGTTCTCGTTAGTCTCTGTGGTTTCCAATCAGTTAAGTCTTGTCAGCTGTTTGTGTATTGTGTGAATGCTAACACGCTCTTACATTCTGTTCACCTGCTGTTGGATTAAACCTTGTTTACCATTCAAGTCTACATTTGTCTGGCTGCTTCATCTGCCTAGTCGTGACAGAATAACCGAGCAAAATTATCAACATGGACTCACCAGCGTTGCGTCTCCTCCTGCTCCCGGAGAACCGGAAATATGTGGGATACTTGGCCTGGATGATCCGGAATGGCGACATCTCCCTCACAACCAGCGAACCTGAGGCGCCCACTGGGGTCGTTCCGGAACCAGTCCCAGAGTCGACGCAGGTGGGTCAGTCCATCGCAGAGCCAGGAGTGGACTACAACCTGATAGACCTGTGGTCCGCGGATCCTATTCCCACCCAATTCCCCACCCTCATATAATCTTCTTCACCGGTTCCGTCCGGAAGTCATCCGTCCGCATCCCTGCCTGTCATCTTTATCCAGTCTCCTTCGCTGGTCACGACCAGCCCCATGGATCCGTCGGCACCACTGGTATCGTGTAGTTCCTCGGCTCTGCCACCGCCGCTCGCTCCGTGTGGCTCATCATTTGCGCCTTGAGCTCCCCTGCCACCAGCTCATCTAGAGGCTGAGTCCCCGGCTGCACCTCGGGCCTCCAGGCCCACACCACCACCTCGTCCTGTTAGCCCGTCACCCTCCCCTCGACCCACCACTCCTTCATCGCTTCTGCAGTCTGTCTGCCTGGAAGCTCCGCTGGGCTCGCTTTAGCGGCCTTTAGCGGTCGAGGCCCAGCGGCAGCCACGGACTTCCGCGATTCGGGTTGCACCCTCACCCTGCACCCCTTCGGCATCCCTGGACTCCTCCCTTCCTCTGAGCTCCCCGTCGGTCTCCCTCACCACATCGTCACCCCGGTCATCCATCCCCACATCACCACCTCATTCCCGCAGATCAGCGGCTTACCTCCCGTCTTCCGGGTCTATGGTCTCGCCATGGTCCGTCGGCTACTCAGCTCCCCGGGATCCCCAGCCACCCAAGGTTCCGCCACCGTTGATCTGCTCCCAGGTGTCGTCCTGCCCGTCAGCTCAGACTCCACTCTGGCTCCTCCCCCCTTCTGTGCCACCATGGTGTCCCTGGCCAACGTCCCCAGGATCCAGTCCGTCCCCAGCTCCATGCCCTCCGCCGAAGCCTCCGCCCTTTTTTCAGTTTTTTTTTGTTTTTGTTTTGTTGTCATCACGACGCGAGGACGCGCCTTTCCAAGGGGGGTGTAATGTCACTATAACGTTATGTTCTATCTTGTCTGCACCTGTTCTCATTAGTCTCTGTGGTTTCCAATCAGTTAAGTCTTGTCAGCTGTTCGTGTGTTAGTGTGAATGCTAAAAAGCTGTTACATTCTGTTTACCTGCTGTTGGATTAAACCTTGTTTATCATTAAAATCTATGTTTGTCTGTGTGCTTCATCTGTATAGTTGTTACAGTTATTGAGGTGCCGTCAGCTAATTAATATTTGAACTAAATTTAAATTAAATAAATATATAATAAAAAAACGTACTGTATGTGTTATTATAGTGCTCTCGGCCAATCAGTGTTAACATTTTTATTTTAAGATAAAATAAAACAAAACAAAACCAACTGAAAAAAATAAAAAAAATAAAACAGTAAATGAGTTACTATGTGAATGTAATGTATGTAAATGTAAAGTAAATGTATGTATTATTGTGGTGCAGTCAGACAATTAATATTTATTTTATATAAATAAAAAATAATATATATTAAATAATAATATAAAATAATAATAGATTAATTCACTCACTCTTATCTACTTTTCTTGCAGTTGTTTCCTCTCTCCCTAAGGAGCTCTGCTAAACGCTGTCGCCACAGCGACCTGATGAAACATCGCCATAAAGCCAGACTACACACCCACCCTCTTCTCAAACTCTCACTCTCTCATGAAAAATAACACACAAACAACAGTTTTCAAGAGGTAGGAGCTCAGCTGAGCTGCAGGGACGCAGTAAGAGGTGGCACATATGGAGAGAAAGACTGCGAGAAAGAGAAAGACAGGGCACTTTGGAGAAAGAAATGCAGTCCCAGCAGCCATTATAGAGAGAGCACCTGCAGTCTCAAAGTACTATCCAACAAAATGGCCCCATGTGGTCTGATGACACATAAGGCTTGCTCTGCACAGAGAATATGGAGCTCACACAGTAGGGAGGGGAAAAAAATAATATATAAGACATTTTTCATGTCCATAATGAATCATAGGAGCTGAATTTAAGAGACAGACTGCATTCAAAGTTTTGCTTTTATAGATAATTTGGCCTTAAAGGGGTCATTGGATGCACAATTCATTTGTATATGGTATTTGCATTTAAATGTGTCTTTGTAATGTGTGGACACAACCACCATGCAATGAAAAAAATTCCATTCACTCCTTGTTTTTATCCTCAAAAAGCCTAAACACTCTCAATAATCAAGCCGTTTGGATTTTCGGAGCAATATGATGTCATATTGCTCATGCTCCGCCCACGACCACTGACGTCCCGTATTAGCATATTTCAGCCATCAGCCATTTGTATACTGTCCACCAAGGCAGCACTTTATGTGTCTTGTATCAACACGCCCCACGGAAGAGAGTTGCTCATTGCTCACATGCACGAAACGGGTCGCTGTGAACAGAGATGTTTTTGAGGAGGTTAAAGGGTGTTGTTTTACACAACCAATGAGGAATTTTAACCAAAGCATGTTACAAACTTTACACGAAGACCCTTAAGAATCATACCAACTTGTGTAAAATGGGCATCCAGTGACCCCTATAAGTGTCCTATATGCACTTTTTTATACTTTGAGAAATTCAGCATTGAACTGCATTTGGATCTTAAAATACGGTTTACTTTCCCAGTTTACTTGGAAAAAGTAAGCATGTTTTTTTGTTGTTTTTTTTTAATGGGTGTGAACTGGCACAGGAGCAGTGATGGCATGAGCTTGGGGTGTGACTATCTGTTTAGCCACCCAATGGCAGATTAGTAAATAGTTTAGGTACAATTTTTTAAATATAATTATTTTTGCAATTCTTTTCGGTGCCATTAGAGAGTCAGAAATGAGATACTCAAAAAAATCTTCTACTCAAGTAAAAATCTACAGATACAAAGAATACAAAACCTAGATGAAAGTGAGATGTCATTGTACATTTTCATACTGAATTGTGTTTTTTAAAACTATTTCTGTCATGACAACTCTCAGAGTGTTTGGGATGATGTTGATATGTTTGGTCTTGGCAGAATAGATCTGCTTTGCTGCTGCAGAGCAAGTACGGGACTTGCTACTGCCAATACATACACAACACGTTGCTGTGAGCAAGTACGGCATATTGCTGCTGCACAATATAGCGTACATGAATTACCAGTAGCAGATCTATACAGGTGGAGATGGGGAGGGAGGAGGGTTTCTGAAAGCGCATTGGAACTGCTATAGCAAATGCTGACCAAGTATTTGAAGGTTGAGCAGCGAGTTCATTGGCGTCTGATACAGCAGGAACCAATCAGCTGTGCCCTATAGAGAATGATGTGATTGCAAACAGATTGAGTTAAGGACCTATCAGCATGCACCATATACAATTTCATGACAGAATTTGTAGTTAGACATCTATAATACTACCAATCTACCAATTCTTAAGTTTTTCCAAAAGTAAACTTTTTTACTTTTGTAAGAACTTTTTTACTTTTGTACAAAAGTAAACGCAATTTAGCAATTATTCTGAGAATTCTGCTTGAAATAATGTTGTTTTTAGTCTAAAGTCTTTTACACAAGCAAGTTGCTTTAACAAACAAAGTCACAGACGAACAGTAGATAAAAATTGGCTATTAAATCACTGCTAACACTTACAATGTCAATAATGTCCCATTAGTCAACGTTAGTTAATGCATTAACTAACAATTTGCAATAAGTTTGCAACAGTATTTATTAATCTTTGTTAAAGTTTGTTAATAAAAACACAGTTGTTAGTTCATGTTAGCTAGGTCCCATTAAATAATATTACGAGATCCAACTTTTGTATTTAATTATTAGTAAATGTTAAAAATTAACATTAAATAAGGGGCCTTTAACACAACACCATTTTCAACTACAAATTCAAAACTTTTTAAGTGTTTTGGTCTTTCATTTACAAGACAACGGCATTTCAGGAGCCTGAAAACGTAAACTTTTGAAAACAGGTTTCACATTCAAGTTTTTGAAAGCAATACTTTTATCGTCTATAGTCTATTGGCGTGTAGTGTTTCTTTGCAGAGTGGCATCCGCAACTACTTGTCTGGCATGAATAATACAGCTCTTTTAGTCATTTCCGTGGATCCATGTGAACGGAGATCATTGTTTGCAACATTTTCATCTGTATGCAAAAAATGCACGTTTTAGTACATCGTTGTTTTGTAAACGTACCTCAGATTAACAAATTCTTTACAAGTATTTTTGATCATTATAGTTCATGTTATTGACATTATTGTAAAGTGTTACCAATTTGCCTATCTGTCAATCTAGAATGGTCCTAACAGCAGTCTAGCTGGTCTAACAAAGTCTATATAGGTCTACAACATTTTCCCTGGCAAAGTTTTTTTTTTCTTTTTTCTTTTTTTTCTCAGTGCTCTCTTTTCTCTCCAGTCTTTTCAGAAAGCCTGGGAGCTCACCCACATGTTTCAGGTCTCAGAAGGGTCTCTCGGGGAGTGTTGATGGGCATGTCTGAGTGTGTGCGCAGGGAAAAGGAGGGGGGTCAGCAGCATAAAAGCCCTTTTCTTCTCCTCCTCCTCGCCTTTTTCTTTCGGATGAGAGACAAGGGGTTGCCAAGGCGATGAGGTTGGTGGTTCTCCCACTGCGTGGTCTGGGAAGAGCAGCAGCTTGTTCTGACATTTACTGAGGGCGTTTACGCCAGACAACCTTCAGTGGGAGAGAAAAAGAGAGCGAGAAGAAAAGGAGTGGGTTTGCACCTGTAACATCAGGAGAGCGCGGCTTCCTTCTGTTGGGAGACAGCTGTGTGCATTCCCTTCATCTGGCTCTTTCCCGACGTCTGCGCGATTCTATCCCCTGTCCTCGGATTGTCGGGCGAAGAGCTTTTATTCACTCATTCTGTTGGTTAGCAGAAAGTCAGCCAAGTCAAAACACAGCATTGTTCTCGCTTTAGCTCTTTTTCACGGTTTCTCATCTTCGCTCTCTTTCAGGCCCCCTTCACGTTCTGTCAGTCTCGCAACCATCAGTAGATCTTCACATTATCTAAACCCCGGGGAGCAGATTCAGCGCAGTGTCAACAGCTCACTGGCCGTCATTCAGACAATTCTATATAAAGACGCTTGCGCTACATGAATAGCACTGTTTTTATACACTTCTTCTACAAGTGTGTTTGTAATCTGAAGGCATTCGGTAAGGGAGGTTATTTCCTGATTGAGAATAACCGTCTGCTTTTATCTCTCTCATGCTGGTAGGGGAATACAAATATTTATTTTTTCGCTTTTTTCCCCGGTTTCTACAGAGACACTATCACAGTTGAACTAGCAGTGAATCTTATGAGAACACATTTCACCTGACAATTAAAACTATATTTTGCAATAAAAAAAAAATGAAGCCTATATTTTTAGGACCATAAAAAAATGAAACACGCAGTTTTTACAGAAGTAACATGCCCTCCTCATCTTTACATGATCATTAAAATGTATTATTATAAGTACTGCGGTCCAATGAGCGGCATATACATATATATTCAAAATATGAATAAAAACTATAATACGGTATAAATAATACTAAAATAGCATTGTAAGCAGCACAACTGGTTTCAACTTGGAGTTATGAAGGAAAAACTTTTACCAACACCAAATCTTTGAACTTATACCCCACATACAATTGTTTTTTTTAAACTATTTTTTTTTTTTTTTTGCATTACAGTAATGATAATGATGCAATTGTTTTCACAATGCAGGGAGATGAAATATAATCTGGTAATCTGCATTTTCTTTAAAGGAAAAAAAATGGTAAATCTGATTTTAATCTTCCTTGAAAGATTCAGGTTACTAAATTTCAGATTCGGATTCAGATTCAATTCAGATTCCAAATACTAAAACTTCTATGGCAACCCTGCAGGATATGATGAATAACAATCACACTTGTGAACCATCCATGTTAGATGTGCTCGACAGACTTGGAAATGCTTTTGAAATATAGAAAAATATACTTTTCTGTCCTATTATGGACTGCAATTGGTGATATCCTGTCTATTATATAATCATTCATTATATTACCAGCACAATTTGGAACATTTGACTATGAGACCTGCAATGCTACACGCTGCAAAGGAAACACATACGACATAGAAATGCATTAGTCTAGGGTGTGTTTCTCTCTTTCCCATTTTTGCAAGTGCTGAGACAGAAAGAGTCAACACAAGCCTCCCCTAAGCAGCATCTTGCCACTCGCATCACAAACGTGGCATAAAAAAGGCCTGTGACGAGGAAAGCCAATGGAAGTCACAACACGACACAGCGGCGCTATCACACTGTATTCAAATGGAATCTGTGTTCGCAGTTAAAACGAGCCAGACACATCTCTCAGGCCTTCATATCAGCCAATGCAAACCGCAGAGGAAGAAAAGCTACATAATGTGTTGCAATGTTGCCACACAGTCCATTCTGCACAATCGATTCAGAAGCACCAAAAACATCTTTATTCTTCCTTTCATTCATCTTCTCAAATAATAAACTGCTTTATGTGTGCTTTGAGGATGTGATGTCTGGAGACCGTACAATACAGAGTGTCACACACACATACTTTTGGGCTGATATCAGAGATTGAGAGTTCCGCTCATTAAATGGACAGCATTCTGCACGCCAAGTCCATATGTGCTTCTTTATGAACTTGAGACGAAGAATATGCTAATATGGGGATTTTATGAGGAGCGTGTGAGAGAGAAAGTGACTGAGAGAGTGAATAAGAGAGAGGATGAAGGGAGAGTTTTAAGTACACAACTTCACCAGCATTTGCAAATGAGCCTTGTGTTTTTTTTTTCTTCTCCCTCTCTCCACAACCATCAACGGAGCTCCGATCTCTGTTAGCAGTCTGTGATTACAAAGGGAGTGGAATGAAGATGAGGAAAACTAGCCCGAGCTGGTTTGTAGATCTTAATCTGGTTTAAGGTCTCCCAGCCTGGTTAAGCTGGACAGTAAAGTGAAAGTGCCCAAAACCCACTAAAACCAACCTAAAGACCAGACTAATCAGGAGGCCAACTAAGACCAGCAAACCAGCTTAAAGGGATAGTTCACTCAAAAATGAAAATTCAGTCATCATTATTCTCTCTCATGTTGATCTAAACCTGTAAGCATGCATTTCTTTCTTCTGTAGAGCATAATTGAAGGTATTTTGAAAAATCTTGGCAACTAAACAGTTTTGGTTCCCATTGACTTCCATTGTATGGACAAACAATGGAAGTCAATGGGAACTAAAACTGTTTGGTTGCCAAAATATCTTCTTTCATGTTCCACAGAACAAAGTCATAGAGGTTTAGAGTGACATGAGTGAGGACAAACCCTTTAAGATGGCTTTTTTTTCTTCAGTAAAACTATACCTTCATGCTTTAAAAAGCAGTAACATCCATAGCATAACCTGGTATTCTGATTTGCTGGTCTTTGCTGGTGTTTTAAACTGGTCTAGATGGTGGGGTCTTCAGCTGTGCTTTAGATGGTCAACCAGCAAGCCTCCCCAACTAACAAGTGTCTCAAAACTCCTCTAAAACCAGCAAACTAGACCACACTACGAGACTAGACCAGTTTACAAACCAGTTTAGGCTGGTTCAGGCTGTTTTTTCAGCAGGATAAGATTACTGGCAAGATGGAAAATAATGAAAAATCAAGCATTTTAGAAAATGCTTTTGCAGCTTAATGTTGTCACCCTGTCAAGTTTTGTTTTGCTTCTTTAACAGCGATACATCATGCCCCTGAGGGCCACCAAAGAAACAGCTACTATGCCACATTTGCAAACTCAATGACAGCATGTCTGAATGGTAGTTAGTGAAATATATTCTGCCACTAACTTTTTCTTGCTGCTTCTATACAGTTGACAAAGCAATGAACTAATCCCTACCTTGCATCTTGTTGGTAAGTCTTAGAGGAAACCACAGGGCTTGGGTTCTGCAATCCTTTTTCTAGGAGGGTCAGGGTTTAAACTGAGTGACAGGCCAGAAAGAAACAAGCCCCTTGGGGAGACCTCGCACTCTTAGACTGGTGATTACTTCCAGAGCTCTAAATTATGTTAATGTATTCATCTCCAAAAGCATAATGATTATTTAGAGTTCCTCAGCAACTGTTTTAGATTTTTTTAACTTACAATTTTATGCAAAAGGGGCTTCTTTTTTCTTTCCATTTCTTTTTTTGATAACTCTATCCCCCCTTTTCTGAAGCAAGCAAAGTGCGGTCGTTGTAGATAAGCGGTTCAGAGTGAAAGTCATAAGGAGAGTAAGAAATGTAAAATCTTTTAATATTTTGCCAGTTATGTTAATATGACCTTGATGTACGAATGAATGCAAATGAAAACGTATGGAAGAAAATAAAATAAAAAAGGGAACACAATATGATGGAATTCTCATGTTGAAATTTCACTATATTACAGGAGAGGAGAAATCAGGGTGCATAAATTCCCTCATACTTTCTCTGTTTCAATTTAAATTACTGTGGTGTCAAGATGTGATATTCGTTTTGAGAAGACTCTTCATTCTTACTGCCCCCCACAAAGACCATCAAATTAGAATGGGCTCACATTTGTCTTTCCTGGTAAAAGAATGACAGAATAAATCCTGTGTTCAATTTCTTTCTTTTGTTGGACTCCTGTAGCTGGGTATTAATCCGGTAACATGCAGTAAAGCTTAACCAGATTTAAGGTTTGTGTTATTAGACACCATTGATCTAGATGAAAAGATAAACTTGGCCAAAGAAGTACTGAACTTTTAATGTGTTTGGTAGGTATGGACCAGTGGCCAAGGAAATCTCAATCTAACTCTGTGTGAGGTCATGCTTTACACCAGTGTCCAGTATACATTGTAATTAACCCTCAGTTGACCTTGGCTACTGTTGCTAGAGCTGACAAGCTTTTCAGAAAATCCCACTGGAATGAACTACAGATTTTCTGTGTTAAAAAATGCACTGCGATTTTACACTAAGAAATAAATTGTGCTTCTTTTGAACTTTCTAGTCATTATACTGGCTGTCAAAAGTCAAAAATACAGAAAATGGTAATATTGTGAAATAGTATTACAATTTAAAATAAAGTTTTCTATTTGAATATATTTTAATATGTAGTTTATTCCTGTGATATCAAAGCTGCATTTTTAGTATCATTACTTCAGTCTTCAGTGTCACATGATCTTTCTCATTTCAAGAACATTTATGATTATTATTATTTTTATAATCAATGTTGAAAACAGTTGTGTCGCTAAATCTGGTTGTAGAAACCTTGATATACTTGATACACACAATTTAAATGTTTGGGGGAAGTATAAGATCTTTAATACTTTTATTTGACAAGTACACATTAAATTAATTACTTTTATAATTTAACAAAAGTAATTTCAAATAAATTCTGTTCTTTTGAACTTTCTATTCAAAAAAGAATCCTGAAAAAAGTCATCACAGTTTCTACAAAAATATGAAGCAGAAAAGCATTGATAATAAGAACCATTATTAATAACTGAGCAATAAATCAGCATATTAGAAATTAGTTCTGAAGGATCATGTGACACCGAAGACTGAAGTAATGGCTGCTGAAATCCCAGGAATAAACTATATTTTAAATGATAGTGTATTTTTGATCAAATAAATTCAGCCTTGGTGAGCATAAGAGACTTCTCTCAAGAAAACCCCAACAAAAACCAACAATTATTTGATTTCAATACTGCGCATATTCATACCGGCTCCCTAATGCCCACAAATTAAATGCAATGCCCACTCCACACACAAACCAGTACTATTGGTATTATCAGTTGTCGATAGTTTATTAGCCAGGATGAAAATGTCCTTTACTGTGACATCTCTAACATCTGTAACACCGTGTCTACACCAGACGCAAGTGGCGCGATGCGATAAAAGACAATAGAACCCATTATTATCAGTGATGCTGTCTCCACTGGATGTGACGTGACAAGACACGTCACAACAAATCCCTGACAGTAAACTGATGCCTTGTTCTATTTATGACGTACTCCAAGCATCTTGATACTTCGAATAGGAAGGAGAAAGGGAACTGCAATGGTCGCTTCCAGTGTAGACAGCTTCTAGCTGTTGCGGCGGATGCGATGCGTCAACGGCCAGGTCTAGTGTTGACACGGTGTAACATACACGTGTATCTGTGGTTGACCAACTGAACACATTCCCTGGTTTAGCCAAACGTACACAGCCCGGCGGATCTCTGACCTCAACCCATGCTGAGCACATGTGGCCAGAAGACACGAACATGCAAGTTCCAGCACACACACGAGGCGCTGCTGGTTTGAGGCTTGGCTGCGACTGCAGCGACTTTTACAAGAGACGGGGCGGAAAATCAGCCTGGGAGCAGATGGAACGGGCTGGAGCACGTACGCAGTAATCCCAAACACGGTGTAATCGGAGGAGACTGCTGCTGCTCTCAACGGCTTTGACAGCCTGGAGCCCAGAGACATTCACCAGAAGGAAGAGAAGAAGGAGGAGGGGGGCGAGAGTCACGGACGGACACACAGACAGCCAGATAGATGATTGGAGTGAAGACAAGGAGGATGGGGATGGAGAGAAAAGAAAAGTGGACTAGGAGGATAGAAAACAGATTGATTGAGCAAACGATTAAATTGGAAGAGTACTCAGGGCAAAGACAAACGGCCATCAAAGGCAAACAAAGACTATGGTCGAAGAGAACAGAAGGAAATTAAATAAGAAAAATGAAAAGGGGAAAGAAAGGAGAAGAGGAAAATGTGGAGGGAGATTTAGGCGGATTTAGGCTGTGGGGATTTGTAGAGAATTTGCCAAACGATTAAGGAAACCTCTCACGCATGGTTATGACAGCGAGCTGTACTATTAATTATAGTAAAAACTTGTGAAGGCACACTGACACCTTGCGCCTTTACACATAGAGTATACACAGTGAAACAATCCCTCCATCCCTATTATTACCATCTCTTCATCTTTTCAGCAGTCAGAAGACTATAGTAAGGCTTCCGGGAACAGGTTTCCACGTAATTGTACAGGAAGGAAGATAATGAAAGCAAACACGTCCTCACACACAGTCATTATTATCATGTGTCCAGCTAAATACATTATACTAGAGAGAGAGAGAGAGAGAGAGAGAGAGAGAGAGAGAGAGAGAGAGAGAGAGAGAGAGAGAGAGAGAGAGAGAGAGAGAGAGAGAGAGAGAGCAATTACAGAACACTACAACTGTGAAGCTAGTCATGTGTACATGATCAAATCAACTAGCTCTTTGTCACTTATGAAGTCGCTGATCTCATATCGCTGAAACAGATTTCTTTGAGGACAGCTTTACGTCCAGCTGACGGACCAACGAGGACAGTTTCCTCTGATATCATTGTGATGATGCAACTCAACCCACTATTGGATCTAGAGATCTAGAGACTGGGTTCATATGTTGAAATTTAAGGGTTCTGGACCAAAATTTGATTAAATAATAATATCCATCTGACCACATAGTTTTACGTAGTTAGACTATCAAACAACCTTGCTATCAATATTTTAAAAGAGAAACACTTCTAATATCTTTATGTTGATATTATGAGGATGTCAAATAATAATATTTTTTTTTATGCAAAAAAACAACACCACAATACTACTGTGTCAAAAAATAATAATACAACCCAGTCTCCGTTAAAAATGGGTTCCTTTTCAACAGTGATAAATATGGTTTACACCGATGAGACGAAACATTATGACCACTTGCATATTATGCTTTTGGTCCACAAAGTGCTGCCAAAACAGCGCTGGCCCATGGAATCTACAAGACCCCTGAATGTGTCCTGTGGTATTTGGCACAAATACATTAGCTGCAGATTCTTCAAGTCCTGTAGGTTGTGAGGTGGGAGCCGCTGTGGATTGAACTTGTTGGTCCAGCACATTACAAATGCTCATTTGGATTGAGATCTGGGGAATTTGGAGGCCAGGGCAACACTCTGAACTCCTCATCATGTTTCTCATACCATTCCTGAACAATGTGTGCAGTGTCCATTATCCTGCTGAAAGAGCCACTTCCACCAGCGAACACTATTGTCATGAAGGGATGTACCTGTTCTGCAACAATGTTTAGGTAGGTGGCACGTGTGTGAGATGGCTTGTCATCATCTCAAAAGTGCATCCTGGTACTTCACTTTCCCTGGTAAACAGCACACACTCACACAGCCATCCACGTGATGTAAAATAAATCAGGACTCATTGGTCCAGGCGACCTTCTTTCACTGCTCCAAGGTCCAGTTCCCTTTGTAGGTGCTTTCGATGGGTAGGGGTCATCGTATAGGCACTCTGACTGGTCTGCACTCATACACAGCAGAGTGCGATTCACTGTGTGTTGTGACACATTCCTCCCATAACCATCATTACAATTTTGTGTGACTTGTGCCACAGTAGACCTTCTTTTGGCTCAGACCAGAATTTGGCCCTTGTCAAAGTCGCTGAGATCTTTATTCCTGCCCATTTCTCCTGCATCCAACAGGTTTGCTTACATCTAATCCAACTTGACTTTAATATGTGGCCTTGTTACGAGATGATCAATGATATTCGCTTCACCTGTGACTGGTCATAATATTTTGGCTCGTCAGTATGTAAACTACAATGTGTTTTGTACAGTTACGTAAGTATTGGCTGCTAAGAGCATGAAAACATCAATCAAGAGACATTTAGAAACTCAATTTGCCAGTTTTCCTATTCAACCTGTCATGTTAAAAATCCAGTTCAGTTTAATTGTATAGCGCTTTTTACAATACATATTCTTCCAAAGCAGCTTCACAAAGAACCGCACCTTACAAAACCCTCAGGGAGAGAGCCAACAGTGATTTTGGCATGGGAAACTCTCTATGCTGTTAAAGAAATCTTAGAAGCAAGCAGGACCGAGCTGTGGAAGGCCTTCTCCTCAGATTGCCACATATTTAATCAAATATATATATAAAAAATATTTCTGATCCCAATGTGTTGAACGGTAGTGTATTTTATATATATATATATATAGATTTCGAACAGAGATGGCGTCAAAGAGGAAAAACTACGGACTGCAGCTTTAACTAAATACATCATAATCAGTTAAAACGCATGCGCAGGTCACTTTACTTCCTGAACAAGTGCGCACCCAAATTGCTTTCACATTCACGCGACATTGACGGCATGGTTCGGGAGCAACCAAACTCAGACCACATCCTCCAGGTAGTCTCGGGTTCGGTCCCCTAGTGGGCACCTGGGTCCGCGTGACAGCGTTCACATTAGCGATTTTTAATGCGAACCGTGCCCCGTTCTGAACTAAATTTCCAATGTGAAAGCACCCTAAATATGAAATCTTTAGCATAAGTTCTGCCAGGATGACTCAATCATTACGTCACTTATTGCCTTCACACCTAATCAATCATGTTCTAATACTTGCAGTATAAAATATCGAGACTTATACAGTTCGTAGATGCTGACGCAAAACAATTACCTCCATCCTCTCCTCCACCACCAGGATGGTCCCTTCCCCTCCATCCTCCCCACCACCACCAGGATGGTCCCTTCCCATACCTCCCGGGGTCGGCTGCGCCCCTGCCTTCGTATTCAGGCAAGAAATGTAGATTCCGCTACCCTCGGATTGCGTGCTACGGGCGGGGCCTACGCCAAAGAACTTTATAAATATTTGCTTGCTGGGCTATTAATAAATATATGCTTTTGTTACATCATTTTATCTCCCGAGTCTTTCTGGAAGAAGTTAATTTATTCAGTATTTTGTCACAGCTGCTGGCTAATACTACATGTGGAGGCCGCAGTTCTCCTGATATTCACAGGAAAGCTTAAAAAAGTGATTCAAAATGTTAATTGGATTCAACTTTTCAGCACATAGGCCAACTCTAACACCAAATTAGCTGTGAATTTGTCAAATCGCACCAAAAAGAGCTCTGCAAGGAACAGCCATTCCCACGAAGCACCATGAATGACGTAATCGAGTTGGTCTCCCTCACAAAATGCTTAAATACATATTTGAGGGTTATATAGCTTGGTTGTTTCAAATATGGACAAACTCAACCTTTGGTTTAAATTTTTAAACTAAATATATAAATACACTGTAAAAAAAAAGTTGCTGCCTTAAATTTTTAAATACAATCAACTTAAAAGTTTAAAGTGCCCCTATTAAGATTTTTCGAATATTCCCTTTCATGCAGTGTGTTATATAACTGTTTGTGAATGTAAATGTTCTGTAAAGTCGAAAGTGCATGATAAATAAACGTATTTCCTCCCAAAAGAAATAATCGACTTTTGAGTTTCTAGTCCTACTGCTTTACGGTTCTATGTCACTAGAAAATACATTCACATAATGCCCGCCTATGTTGTACATTGTCCACTCGCGAACAACTTGACCCACCCACAAACAAGTCATTTTACTGACGACTGCTTCTCATATCTCAGAGTTCAATGTGGGATTCACAAGACACTTGCTCTTGAAAGATTGTTCAGTACCCAGTTTATTTGGACAAGCTTGCTCCTCCAGAATCGCAACCTGTAAGTATGAATAGTCATTGATGTATATATTTTCTACAGTGTGTTTTATATTGTGCAGATCTCCGGCTAACCGGCTAACTCACATTATTACTGTCTTACAGAAATACTCCTGAAAATTGTAGTTATTGATACAGTTAATACAGTTCCCGCATGTGCACAGCAATACATTTGAAATATACAGACACATTGTTGTGTTTGTTGATGGACATACACTTGTACACAATTTAAGCGTTTTGAGACCATAGGAGTTATGTTGTGATTCACCTCATAGCTTTCAACCACACCTCATGGTTGACTTGGTTCATGGCTTATAACACTTTAATGAAGACTTTGTTTTAAATACCTTTAAAAAAATGAATGTTAAAAAATACTTACAGAACCAATGCCACAGAAAAACTGGGCAGGAACTAATTCACTCTATACGCAGGAATAAAGCAGTGATATTTGCATGATGCTTGTATGTTCCTATACTGGATGTCATTCTTTAAGCAGCATTATACTACTGAAACCCGCCATGACAACAAAGCGACATCTGAACTAAGCCGGGGTGGTCGGGACTCGGGAGAATTGGTATTCTCCCATTCTTACAATGCTTTTCTAGCACCAAATTCCTGACCTCCCAGTGGGAGCTCCCGCTATAATTTCCCCACTGATGTTAGGATCCAAAAAAGCTTGAGTGAATAAATAAGATTAGGCTCGTGGACATGCACTAAATCTTATCGGTTTGGGACAGAGAGTGTGAGAACGACAGAGCTATAGGGAGAGAAGAAAGGGTCAGTGTGGGCAGAAGCACCAGCCACTGCCTTCTTCATCTGAAACAATCCAGTTACCCTCCCAAATTGGAAATTATAAAGAAAACATTAAAAACCCCATCTCCATCTGTCCTCCCTCTTGCCATTTTTTCTCTCTCCCGTTCTTTCTTTCGCGCTGGGGAGATAGCGGAGACAGCTTGTCCTCCTCGTCACCCAGTGAGACTGAGGGATAAGCACTTCTTGGAGCTTGGCAACAAAATCGTCAACTTTGCTGTTTTAAATATGCTTGTCCTCACAGTGAAGGGGGATTTTGAGGGCTGAGGAAGAAAAGGGTGGGCTCTTTTTGTCTGCAGTGTGGGGTAGTGTGGCACACTACACTGGGAAACTAAGCTATAATGGTTGTTCACTGCAGGGCAGATGATTATGGCGCATTACAATATATCATGGAAATGCAATGACACTTCGCTGGCCAGACTCTGACAGTTTATATCAGGTGACGCTGTTTAGCAAGTGAGAGTGCAAAAATTGCGTTAGCCGCCCAGCTAAATATGATTTGGAATAGATGAATAAGCCAGTGAGGCGGAATAATCAAACAATGTTATTAACTGTGCATATTGCTAGCATTTCATGTTGGGTAATCATTGACAGAGTAACATTGCTACAGCTGAGAACAGTAAAATTGTTTGGTTAGAAAGTACCTTTAAAGCACTTCACTCGGCAATCATCTTGGTAACACTCTTGTGAAGCTTTGTAGGAAATAGACAGAAAGTGCAACTGCTAGCTACTTAACGGGGTTGGCGATGGTATTGATATGTCAATGTTTGGTCTTGGCAGAATAGATCTACTACGCTGCTGCTGCTGTTGATTTTTGCTGCTGAGCAAGTACAGAGTTGTAAGACATGCTGCTGCACAAGCAGATCTATACAGGTGGAGCTGGGGAAGCTGGAGGGTTCCTTAAGCATGCTGCAAACTGCCAACAATGCCAAGTATTTGAATGTTTAGCAGCAAACTCGGTGGGTTAAGGGTTATTGAGTTAAGCTAACAGGGAAGGTTCCCAGAACATTCACGAAACATTCTTTGAAGGTTGTGTAAATGTTAGTACAAAACGTTATTAAAATAATGTCTTTGGAACATTCTTTTAACGTTATTGATGTTCTTGTAATGTTGAGAGAAAACGTTCTTAGAACAACGTTCTTGGAACGTCTTTATGATGTTATTTGTGCTTGATGAATGTTCTTGTAATGTTGATAGAAAATGTTCTTGGAACAACGTTCTTGGTACATCTTTATGACGTTATTTGTGCTAGGTGAACGTTCTCATTATATTGATAGAAAACGTTCTTAGAAAACATTCTCAGAACGTCCAATAAACCAGCACAGCCTATTAATAAATTCATATTAATATAGGCTATTCACATATTTGAAGCACTGTTAAATAAAGCTATAAATTGTTCCTCATGTTACATCTGTAAAAATGTGTACATATACAGTATGATCAAATATATTTTCGTGCCATATATCATGTATAGTTTTTAATAAATGTTTGGTTACACTTTATTTTGATGGTCCTTTTAACACATTCTGTAGTCTATAAGTAACATTGCCCATTCATGTCTACTAACTCTCATTAGAGTATTAGTAGAGTATTAGTAGACTGGTAGGGTTAGGTTTAGAATAAGTTGAAATGTAGCTGCAAAGTTGAGTGTCTCTTGAGGAAAATCACAATTAAGAGTTTGCTGATATGAAGCAGATAGTCCACTAATACTCTAATGAGAGTTAGTTGACATGTAGTTGCAAAGTTACTTATAGTTAGCAGAATGCTCAAAAGGGCCCATCAAAATAAAGTGTTACCAAATGGTTTTTGCAAATTTATTTCTACACCACGTTAACAATTTCTAAAGCTATATTATATTATGGGCTATTATATATTATTTTAGATTATAGCCTATTATATAAATTACTATGTAAACATTGTTTTACATTCTCAATGCTTTCATATTCTCATTCCGTTTACAGTTTGGTGATGGCCACAGGCCTACTATCAGGGCTGGCAACTTTTGAGTTTAGCTTGGAGTGAGAATTATGGAGGGGGGGATTGGGGGTAAGTGAAACCTTGATTCAATATCAATTCATTTTGATAATTATTAGGTACAGTACAGTAGATACATGTTATTTTTTCTCAAGAAAAAAGATCTCACTAATGCTGTAAACATAAAATGTCAGCTGGTATTATTATTAAAGGTTAAAAATAACAACTTAAATGAAAAATTATGTTTTTTTTATTATAATAAATGCACAGGTAATGTTAGTTACAAGTCAGTCGAATCACCTTTTTATATTAATATGCTCTTTTAATTTAAGCGCACAGCCGCACACACATATGTTACACACAGAGGCCTACTTCAACAAATCGATGTATTCCTGGACAACTGTTTTTTTTTTTTACAAGTGAATGACCAATTTATTTGTCCAAAGAACAAGTACCAGACCGGGGTTAATGCCAAGTTGGCCTGGTTTATACATTCATATAATTGTATTATAATAGCTTCAGAAGACTTTTCTTTATGCTGCTATTGTCATATACTGAAAGTATTATATTCCTACTTCCATAGTATGGCAAATTAGTACAAATTAGAAAAGTTTAACAGGTACAGAAGTTTGATGCACAATTATCTAATTTCCCCCTCAATGATGGAAGTTTTCATTTGAGACCTGAGACGAGAGTTCAAGAGATTTCCACGACGCATGCGCGAGAACTGAGAAGAGGACGTTCTTCTTCTAATACTTCTTGTTCAGTTCTCGCGCATGCGTCGTGGAAATCTCTTGAACTCTCGTCTCAGGCCCACAAGGAAGAAAAGGAATAGTCGAATAAAGTCGTTATTTATGGTTTTTTTTTCGGAAAAAAAGTATTCTCGTCGCTTGATAAACTTATAGTTGAGCCACTGTAGGCACATGGAATATTTCAAAATGTTCTTTAATGACTTTCTGGGCCGTCAAGTTTCATTCCCTCTGGCAGCCTATGTAGCAGTGATCCACCTCTCAGATTTAATCAAAAATATCTTCATATGTGTTCCGAAGATGAACGAAGGTCTTACGGGGTTGGTACAGCATGGGGGTGAGTAATTAATGACTTAATTTTCATTTTTGGGTGAACTAACCCTTTAAGATAACGTTCCAGCAACGTTAAGCAAACTGGACATTTCCACGTTTTAGAACATTTTCAAATCAACGTTCCCATAACCAAAATGGAATGTTTGGAAAACGTTCTCAGAACATAACTTTGTTAGCTGGGAAGGACCCAGCCTGCGCCATCTAGAGTTCCATGACAGTACTTTGTATATTTAAATAAAACATGCATCAAAATAAATAAATCAATAAAAACATTTAATCTGATCTGCAATTTAATTTTGCACACACTACAGTGAAGCTAAAAAGTAATTAGCTACACAACAAGCGACTTAATATTGCAATCACGTTTTAGTATGCTAATGAATATGGCAATGTTAATGTATTTGTCTTGGTAGACTAGTTCTGCTCCGCTGCTGCTACAGAGCAAGTACAAAGACTTGCTACTGCTAATAGTTACACAGACACGCTGCTGTGAGCATTTAAGAAATGCTGCTGCTGCATAAATAGACATATATAAATCCTGTAGCAGATCTAGGCAGGTGGAGCTTGAAGGAGGTGGAGGATTATAGTCTACAAAAAACACTGAACCAGACTATTTAAATGTCGAGCAATTTAAATATTTTAATTTAAAACGTCTAAATGCAGAGGCCAATCAGCTTGTGCCATGTGGTAATGATGTGAATTCTGTCCGATTGCATGTAAATGATCTATCAGCCTACCCCCTCTAAAGTTTAATGACTGCTACATAACATAACATAACATAATATAATATAATATAATATAATGTAATGTAATGTAATGTAATGTAATGTAATATAATGTAATATAATGTAATATAATATAATTTGAAGTACTGTAACTTGTGAAGTTACCGTTCCAATGCAGCATTCCTTAAACTGGTCCAGGAACAGATTAACCAGGTTCACAAGATTATATTTTCTAGAACGACGACACATCTTCCACAGAGCGTTACAAGCTGAGGGCTTCAGGGCGACAATTACGCTACACATTTGTCATTGTAAATATACATTTAATGAGCAAAGCTCTGTGAAAATGTAGCCGAGGATTGTGCTTAAGAGCGAATTCCATACTAATTGCACTTTGGAGTGTAAAAAGATATGTGCTTATGTGAGTGTGCGTGTTGAAAGGCAATAAACAGAATTTAGGGTTCACATATGGAATGGATATGACGCTGATGAGTGGGGAAGTCGCTTCTATTATGAACAGATCTGAGACCGGCGGGTTTAATGCAACCGAATACAGTAAGAGCAGGGGGAAAAAAGAACAATCAGGCTTATGTTTGAGAGGAAAAGGATCTAAACACAATAAACCAAAAATTAGTTAAATTAGACAAAGAAAAAGGAAGTGCAATTACTTCAAAGGAGTTTGTGACTAATGCCAGACAAACACAGGAATAGGTTAAAGCTAAGTATCAACCAGCAGTTATGAGGTCAATCCATGATTGTGAGACCAAGTGATTAAGGACTGCCAATTTAGAGGTTTGAGATTTATTATAGTATTATCAGATGATATTAAATAAACCATCATCATCTAAATGGTTTTAATTAGGGGGGAGAAATGGATACAAATGCTTAAGTATTCAACAATATGATGGACATCATTATTGCAATTAAAATATGTAATACATTTCACATATGCATCTATATAAAGAATCTGCCCTGGTGACATAAATATGCTGCATTATGTAAAGATGACATCGAAACAAAGATAGACGGATTATGAAAAGAACAATGATAACAATTGGGATCTCTCCTATGACATAAACAACCCAAACAAAACAAAAAAATGAAAGAAATGCGAAAGCTATTTTTTCCTGTTTCTGTGTGTGACAGACGCTGATCTTCACAAATCCCAGTGTATCTCACGATAAATCCGCGTAATGTGGATTAAAAGCTGTTGAGATATATATAGTTATATCGCAGGAACAGATTGGACCAGACCTTGCAACCAAACAAATCCTCTGCACCGTGCCCAGAAAGACAGGGAAATTACTCCAAATTAAGGTTGAGACTAACTGCCACCCACCTACCATCCATACTTTCCCTTTCTGTCTGTTTTTCTGTCTCTTTAACTCACACACACACACACACACACACACACACACACACACACACACACACACACACACACACACACACACACACACACACGCACGCACGCACGCACGCACGCACGCACGCACGCACGCACGCACGCACACACACACACACACACACACACACACACACACACACACAAACATACTCTAGCTTGTAATCCAGGCTTGCTCTGGCCTCCATCAGCTCTTGTCCATTAGGATGTTTTTCTTTTTTTCCCCCAGCATGCACCCAAATCCCCTCCACTTTGCCTTCATCAGTGCACAAAGAGCCACAGCTGCTTGTCTCTGTACAACATTAACACACATTCAGACTCACAGCGCAACGCAGTTACAAGTCTGATGGGTAAGGCACCTCAGTGCAAAACATCAAATTGTGACGTGTTCCTTTGGTTGCAACTGCAAAAGCGGAGCTACAAAGAGTAAAGTTAGTAATCTATCTAGATTCTTCAGAAGAAAGCTAGTAGCATAGCTATTTCTACATCATGTCATTTTCATTCAAAACTTGTTTTATTCCCTGAAAATATTTTAACAATTAAATAGAATTTTCCTTCAGCTGTTTACAATCAGAGGACTTGATCCCTGATGTGTCAATGAATCACATGTCTTAAATCAGTTCATTCCACAAAAACTGGTCAAGCAAGATAACAACAGTCTGAACTGGTTTGCTACTCAGTCTGAATCATTCAGCCAGTGTTTTACAGGGTGCGTGTTTTCTTACTCCATAAAAAAGTGGATATTTACCTATAATCAACTGAAACCAAACCTGCAAATGCATCTTCTTGTTTGGTAGTGCTGAATGTCTATATAGTCAATTGTTTTATTTGTGATTACTCAATGAAACATGCCAAATTGTTGCGGACATCATTTTTGAACAGGCGGTCATAAAAAGAAATTATGAATGCGTGCAAAAACAATAGAGAACCAACTAATTATTATATCATGTTCTAGTCAATGTATGCATTTTTTTCCTGTGAGCTTTGCATAGTAAAATAAAACCTGCAGCAGTGGTTTGAGGTTTTACCAAATAATTTCATCAGATAAATATCTTAACCAAGTTTAGGGTTTTGTTTTTCCCCTCATCTGTGAAATATTTAAAAACAAAATATTTTTCAACATTTTCCTTCAAAATTTCACGTTTAATTCAACATGTTATTTGCTATTTCGTTGTAATTATGAAATTTACTAGCAATTTGTAAGTGAAAATTGTCTACAACTATTTTTTTTTCAGTGTAGCTTAGCTCTCATTTTCTGAGTATCTTGTCCAACACTGCAGAACTTTCCATGTTATAGAAATGTAAAAGGAAGTAGACAATATTGAGAAAACCTCATCAGTCTTGTTTAAACCAGTTGCACCACAGTTGAACAACATAAAACAACACAGAAATGAGAGGATATGTCACATTATACCACATGATATGTAAGAGTTGTAAAATTATGAACGTTATGGTACATATACATGTACCATGTAATCAATGTCATTGTGTGGACATTTAGTGATGTATAATCATGCTATAACCCTCAGCATCTACTTTCACAGGGGCAGGTGAACTGAAGGCACGTCAGCTCATTCAGAGAGATGGATGGCTGCGGATCAGCTCAGTGACTGACATTTATCTCAGACTGAATGTGAAATTTATATATCAGAAAACTACTTCACTGATTTATTGAGGGGACAGGCCCCCAAAGCACAAGTTATTAAATGCTGCTATCAAAGACAATTACAACTGAGCAAACTATCTAGGTTGCTCAACCTTCAACCTCAGAACTTCCAGCCCAAATCCCACTTTGTCAATACGCTATAGGTCAATCATTCAATCACTGTTTTCTCAAACACTGAGTGTGTCTCAGTCAGCTTCTTAATTCAATGGATGGTGCACTGGCCATTTCTAGAGCATTCTCATTGTCATTCAGTGCACTGAAACATTCACTCCCTGCGACAACACACTCTTAAAATCTAGTGCTCACTATATTTACCAAATAGAAATGTCACATTTATGAATTTGCATTGCTCTTAACCAAGGCGTTTTCTGGATGAGTGAATATTTAATGATAGCAATGCCTACTTTTGAACATTTACAATATAACAAACAAAAATCCTTCCTATAAAGGATATCCATTCTAACTCATTGTAAAAATCAATTTTCATGTGATGTTTTGCCGTTTACATTGGCTAAATCTGATCGGTAGCTACCACATTTGATTTTGAAATTACTGTGAAAAAAAGTGTTCTATATAGTATGAATGTGGGTAGTATGAATAAAATTTGGACGTACTATATCCACCATTTTGTTACTGTCAGTTGACCTACCAGCATCAGTTGTGTTGCTTTACTTTCATTCACAAATCCTCTCCCGTTGCCTCATGGGATAGTAAAGTGTCCATCAAATGCACACTTCAGGATCTCGCAGGAAGTAGTAGACCATCCAGGGACTTTTTGCCTATTGTTTATCGAATAGGTCTACTATGCATACGGATATACTACAATGTTGGCCTATTGTTTTTCGCGTACTATATAGTTGGGAAGTATTCAATTTCGGACGCAGCGATAGTTTTATCAAATCATTCATCATTAATAGCGGTTTACTTTCGCAATTTAGTATGATTGCGTTAATTTCAGCAGCGAACTGTACCGGAGTTCACATGAACCACACTCCAGACCAGCCTTTTTATGCAGACTCGGTTACGGATCCGTGGGTACGCATTTCAGTTCGAAAAACAGAGTCAACGTCATCCAAACAAACTGAACTCTGATGTCAATCAAACCCGGGTGCACACCAAAAGTGTTAGTGTGAAAGAACCTTAAAATGTATGACTTTCAGTGCATTGATCAGGGTTTCCCAACCAGGGGTTTGAGAGGGGGTTTGCGAGTTGATGAAAAGCTAATAATTAAGTCTATGAATGTAAAATTTTGAAAAATAAATGTGAGATAATCGTGATATTGCTTAGTGCAATTATCAATTATATTAAAATCAAATTATAATGAAATAACTATAGTGTGATGCACTGCATGTTTCAGAGTGATGTATGCAGAGCTTTTCATATCATTGTTTTTTATTATTTTATAGTACAATTTCAATTTAAAATAGTAATATTCATAATTTTTTATTTAAATTTTAAAAAGTTATTAGAGTTTTGTTATAAAGTCTTCATTTTTGTTATTAGAGTTAAAACATACTAGTAAAAAGTATTCAAACATTTGAAGTTGCCAATAAATAAATTACATCTGCAATCTTGTTCTTAGCAAAGCAAGTTTTTGACCATAAGGCCACCATACCATTATAACACATGAAGACGCTTGTCCATCTTTTTGAAGCAACCAGCGGTTTAATGACACTCTCACAGCCAAGCGACTGTTGAATTAACAGATTATGTAAAGCTCAGCTGACACGTCTCGTAATGTATATCTCTGTCAACACAAAGCCTGTAAAACACGATGGTCTTGATTAAAAATGCTGCTTCTACTGTTACCGTCTTGTTGCCAGTAAATAGTTTGTGATACAGGAAAACTGTCTGTTTTACTCACAAGCCCTCACAAAAAAGTGCATAAATAAATAAATAAAAGCATCCTACAAACATCTGAATAAAATTTCTACTACCAAAGTTTTTTTTTTTTTTTGCCGAAGAGCCCATATGTTCATCTACCACCCAAAACAGGTGTAGCAAAAAAACAGATTAACACTCATTCCCAAGAGCCGCGGGCCGCTTGTTTTCACTTTACTTAAACGCCATAGCAGCTGTGAAAAAGAGACCATCAGCGGCGCTTGAAAAATCCCAGCTAACACCGAATGCACAAGATCAAGAGACCAAACCACACCTGGGGATACAGGCCTACTTGTCTATTCTATTTTATTTATTTATTTTAAAACACAAGGCCTACATTACGTTTTTGAGCACACTCGCATGGTCTCTGGGGGTCTTTATTGGAGGTGGCCAACACCAGTGAAATCTAGTTCGTTCCCAAGTCTGGAACCATCTGCATGCAAACTCACCTCCGCAAAGTAGAAATACATATATTAAAAACTAAGAAGCCACGTGTGATGAACACCTGCTCAGTCTGGGGAATATCTGTGTACCAATCTGTGGTGATTTCTATCTCTATCTAAATAAACAGTAGGTTAGAAGGGGAGAGTTTTTCAGGTTTTTCCCCCTTCCGTCTGTCTGAACATCAGCCCAGCGCCGTCAAGGCCCGGCAGCTGGTGGGAGTCTGGTAACATAAGGACCGGCACTAGGAGAATAACAAATGTAACAGATTTTCTGAGCTCCAAAAAACCCATTAGGATAATGCTATTAACGGTACTGAGTGGGGGAGTGTGTGTATGTCTGTGACGCATGCGCCACAATTATCTATGGAAACCAATATTTGACACCTTTTGAACCTTAAACGATGATTGAGAGATGTACTCCTTGGCGAACACTTCTGCAATGTTACCTTTCCAGCTTATATTTTATGAATGAAATGGTGAGATGCACATGCTAATGCTTGAGGCTTGCGGACGGAATAGAGAACGACTGGCTTTGGGATTCTGGCCGTGACGCACACAAGGCTATGTGAGTCTAAAATAAACACGAGATCCGCTAAACTCGACGCCTCAAAGCGTTCACTAAAACCACAGCTCACCTTCACCTCGTACTCATAAATACATCCTCCTCCCCCCGTCTGCATTCGCAATCCTAACGCTGCGGAAGAGCAGAAAATTATGTTCTTGGAATTTGTTTTAGAGCAAACAGTTTCTTGTTATTTAAATTCCTTGGACTAATTTAATTCAGCACGGTCAAGCATTCGCACGGATGTAAATTACAGCGAGACTATAATGGACTCGTTATCAGGGTGGGAAGCTCAATATCGTGGTTTACGTTTGGAAAACTCTCAAGACCACAGAAATGTCTTGTTGATGGAGTTTTGGTCTGTGTGGCCCCAAGCTGGTCGGAGTGCTGGCGTATATCCTTAGAGAAAATCCCTGTTCTGGAAAAACAGAGCATTTTCAGTAAGGGGCATTGTTTTTTTTTGTTTTTTTTGCATTGCACATTAGAGCTGTAAAACTAGACATTTTATGAATTAGTTCTACTATTGGTTTCCTACTGAACTCAGCGATGCCTTCAAAATGTAATCTAGCTGCACTGCAGCATATTATAAAAGACAACACTGACCCAGAACAAAAGTGTAGATAAGCAAAATTCATAAGGTCAGGTCAGAACCTGGACCTAGACGACATCGGTTAGAGGCTGGATAACAAGTTCAGCGTGTAACCACAAAATACTGAACCTAATATAATGCACTTTTGCACCGCATTGCGCGCAAGCACAGTAAAGTGGATGTAGTGGCCAGATTGAATGAGGCTCTTTGTCTGCACTTGAGAGGGCTGTGTTTATAAAAGCATCTTCTCAACACAGAGACACATAGATGAAATATGAGGACTCTTATTGAGTAGATGGCTAAAGACTCTGAGGTAATATAGCAGCACTAGACTGATGACAAATTCATGCTGATAAGCTAGGCAGGTGAAAGCGTCGCTCTTCAGGTTTTCATTTTCTCTGTTTGATTTCCTTATTGGCTGCCTGACTTCTCACCGCATTTTATTCTGCTCCTGAAAGTAAAGGGCTCTTATTTGCCTGTATACCCATAATGAATGTTTGTATGTTTGGGTGTTTGTGTGTGGTCATGCATCACCTGCCACATATACGGATCACTTTGATGTTCCATGGTGGCTTTTAAAAGCGCAAATTCCTAGTTATTGTGAGACCTATTAGAAAATAGTTTGTCAAACTTATCTAATAATAAATTAATCTAGCTTGAAACATAGCTTGAAAATACACCAAACAACATCTGTATCCACCCGAACAGCTTGTGGCTTATGAAATCAAATCAAATCAGATAATTAAAAGTAATAAAATAAAACAAAAAGTAATAAAATAAAAGAAAATATAAAGTAATAAAATAAACAACTAATACAATGTTAGATATGTCCCACCTTTTGTGCACAACCCTTCTACCACATGGATTTCTCCATTACAACATATTGTAATACCAGAGTTGTACAAAATGGTTGTGTTGCCATTAATTAAGCTCAATCAATCCGCCCTGCAAGTAACTAAAAAAGAAAATGTTTTTGATATTATTTATTCAGTAATAGGAAAATCTTAATCAGTACCTACAAAACCAACTAGCCCCTACTGAATGAGAGATCAATATAACTTTGCAAATCTCTCACCCTTTCTAGTGTTTTAAAAAAATCACATTTAAGTTATTAATTATCAATACATTTTTTTAAATGCATACATTTTCTCTATTTAGTGTTAATGTTATTTTAATGTGTATTGCTTGAAAACTGCACTGCAAGTAATTGGTACAAAATAAATGTATTTATTATAAAATAAAACCTGTAAAATGGGATGGGGTTCTGAAGCTTAGGCACCTTCTTTCACTGACATCCGTTACAGTTACAATTACTCAATATAAACAATCATTTCTATTCTGTACCCCCTTTCTGAAAAGTGTCACACGCTTGAGTAAAGACATTTCTTTATTAGTAGAATTAGTAGATTCTTGATTAGTTGAGCATGTGTGCTAGTTTTCATCTACCCCCACGTGGAAACCCTGTCAAGGCAAACGTGTTTGTAACGTGTGTGCGTTTGTGCATGTGTGTCCACGCAAAAGCGGAGGAATCGGATGCCTGCGGAGTCCCGAACAGCGGGGCTGTCAGTCAGGCAAGTGTTGGAGAGCTTGTTGGGCTCTGATAAGTGCATTTATGGAAAAAGCCAGCCAGCCTTTATCTCCTCATTGCAGGTTAGATCACCAATAAAAAAAAGGGCTAGGTGAAGAGAGAGGGAGGGTGTCAGATAAGAGCGCTCCGTCGCTCTACCTGCCTGTGGTGAAGCGAACATCTGAACCCTTCACTACACAGATGAATTGGAAATGCCCATAAGCCACACTCATCCACAGCTGCCAGCCATGCGGGTCTCTCTCGCTCTGTGTCTGGCTTCAATCCGAGCACCATATCATCCTCGGACTGCATTTTTCCTGTAAACAAAGGTCTAGCAATCAGGTTAGGTTACATCCTAACCCGCAAGCCATCTCTCTTTGTCTCTCTGTTCCAATTTCCTAACCCTCGTTCTTGTTTATTTCACTTTTTCTGACCCGTATGACCTCACCTACTTTTCACCTTCCTATTTCTTTCTTCCCCCATATCTGCGGCAAGCTGGAACCTGGAGCTTAGGGATGATGGAGTATGTTTAGCTCGCCTTGGGCTCCGTTCCTTTCAAAGCCACATGCGGAACTGCACTATCAGTTGCTAGCTAACGCCTCACCGTGCAGGACAGGGTACCGTAAGGAATCACTGTATGACTACCCAAAGCCGAGCACCGATAGGTTCGCCCGATTCTCGCTTTTAAAGTATGAGATAGTGAAGAGGGGAAAAGGGAAAAGCCGCCACGAGCTAAAAGCATGCTGGCACACATCCTCTCATAGCACCACATTTATTTGTGTTTCATGTTTTCCATCTGCAGAATTTAATTTATGGGCATGACAGCGAGTGTGAGTTTGTGAGTGTGTGTATGTGTGTATGTGTGTGTGTGTGTGTGTGTGTGTGTATGTGTGTACGAGAGGCTGTCTTACCACCACGCACAAACACATTCACAAACAACAAACATGTTATATAGTCAACTACTGGCTCAAATCCACAAGACATGCCCAAAGAAATCAAAAACTTGAGCAAATATACACCATCACGCATGCAGGCATCACAAATTTGCTGTTAATTTTACCTGGCACGCATTTCAAGCGATTAACCATCAGGTAATTTCCCAGTTCTTTCTCTCTCCTGATTTATTTTCTAGTCTCTATCTCTCTTAGAGACCATGTGACCAAAAATCCAATTTATTGATTTCTACACTCACTTTTTTTTCCTTGTGACTTGACCCCCACGGTTAAATATTCATAAGGCATTAAAAATAAAAGATGCACATTTTGTACGTCTGACCTATTGTAATATACGGCGGCAGTGGTGGCAATGTGCTCCATCCGGCAGAGCGAGGTGAAACTGGCAACATCACAGACAAACAAAACCATCAGCGTCCCACATGCTCAGCATTGATTAGTACGCCACCAAAGAGACAATTTTCCCTTTTGCCAGTGCAGGGGCCTATATGACTACCTTCATAACATTACGTTGTTGATGATTTTCTCATAAATGGCTTTTTTCACTCCCTCCCAAAGTGAAACTGGGGAAATTGGCTTCCATTTTGGCTTTTAAATAATATAAGCACAAAGCAATAAGAACTGAAACTTAGGAAAGCCATAAAACCGCTAATTAAGATGCGCCGCGGCTCAGCTAGCGAGAGAGATACAGTAAAACGGAGAGTATGTTTCTTGAAAATCCCTGCAGAGAGAGGAAAAAAAAGATGGTGGCGGTGGGGGAAGGGGGCTGGCGGAAAGAAAATAGAGAGACGAGCTTTATTCCCTGGGTGAGGCTTAGTCAATCTGTCCTGTCTGGATCCAATATAACGCATTAAAACAGAATTATACAGCAACGCTTGGCACATTCACTTTAGTGGTAGAGGAAACCAGGGACAAGCGGGTATGAGTTACTATTTTTTTTTCTCCCCTAACCCGTGACTGTTTCTCTCTCTCTCTCTCTCTCTCTCTCTCTCTCTCTCTCTCTCTCTCTCTCTCTCTCTCTCTCTCATCATTATTTCTCAGAATGGTTTACAAGGCCTGTGATATGTGAAAAGGATGGCATGTTGGCTCAGTGTGGGCCCTTACATCTTCTGAGAGGGAGGAAGAGAAGATCCAAAGCTCCCTTGTGCAGCCATATGGACGAGAAGGCAGTGTCGAGGGGTCCCAGACAGATAGGAAGAGGCTCCCCCTGCGTCGCAGAAACGTCACAAGGAAGGCTATAGAAAAAGGGCTTTAGGAACCGTACGGGTCCCTCGACGGGAAGTAGGTGGTAAACGTTTTAACTACGACAAGACACTCCACAGGAGCTTAAGAAGCAAGGAAAATGAGGATGAAGGCATTCGGAAGAGACAGATTTCACATGAATGTAATATTCATACACTGTTTATTAGTCCAGCAATCCCATTTTTAATAGTAAAATAAAAAAATAAAAAAATTAATAGTTTGATTCAGGTAGGACACATTAAATTAATCAAAACTGACAGAGGCTTTTACAATGTTACGAAAGGATTTATTAATTTAAAATAAAGTTTCAAAATGAATCAAAATTCCTGTAAAAACAAAATGAATCACGGTTTCCATAACAATATTGAGCAGCACAAGTGGTCCCTATCAGTCGGTCACTCTCGCGTACGTCGTGACCGACGAATAGGAATCTCGTTTGAGAGGCCCATCTATACTTTGAGTGAAACTAAACAAGCCAATGCACATTACCATGCAATCATTTGCATTAGCTCTTCAGCCACACAGTGCGAGTATATCATGAGCAGCAGGTGTGATTGCACTTCAGCTTTTTGCTTCGGAGCCAAGCACTTCGATGCTGTTTTCTCTACTAAGACTGTTACGAGCGTGCTTTCACTGGGATCTCTCCAGTCTGGTGCAGGCAATACAGTGCGGCTCTCTTTCTCTCTTTTTTGTTTTCAAATCTGAGCAAAAGAAAAAAGCTGTGCACAGCTGGTAAGATGCGGCGTGAGAGATAGCGCACGACAGGTGCATATTCGCTCCCCATGATGAACAGATGTCAATCGCTGCATCGGAGGGTGGGTCAGACTTCTCTGCGAATGACGATTCGGTTACGTATGGTAATCCTCGTTCCCTGAAGGAGTGAACGCAGACGTATGTACATCTGCTGCGGCCAGCCGGGGCAGCCAGCTCATCGGCCTGGCTCGGCTCCTCAGCAAAAAACTGAAGTGCAATTGCACCTGCTGCTCATTATATACACGCGCTGCGTGGCTTTACAGCTGATGCAAATGATTGCACGCCAATGTGCATTGGCTCGTTTAGTTTCACTCGAAGTAGATTGGCCTCTCTAGCGAAATTCCTATTCGTCAGTCACAACTTATGTATCGTTTCCCTCCTTCAGGGAACGAGGGTTACCATACGTAAACGAGACGTATTCAACATTGATAATATTAAGAAATGTTTTTTTGAGCCCCAAATCTAAATACTGGAGAAATAAATGCTGAAAATTCAGCTTTGCCATCACAGTAATAAATTATATTAATACAGAAATAAGGTAATTTTAAAATCATTATAATATTTCATTATATTATTGTTTTTACTGTATTTTTGATTAAATAAAGGCAGTCTGGATAAGCAAAATATACTTTTTTAATTATTAGTATTGTTATTATTTAATCATTTCAATATAAATATTTTGGGACGGTAAGAATATATATATATATATATATTAAATAAAGTCTTATACTCATCCAGGCTTGTCAGGATACAGGCTCGGAGACAGAGGTAAGTGAATGAACATAAACTTTATTTCGTCACATACAAGGTGCGTGCTCAAAGGTGAATAGAAGGAGGGTACTCTGACGTGTAGACTTTCAGGTGAGCAGGTCCTCTTCAGTGTGCTTTACATCAAACTAACTCAGTTCTGTGATACTTGCTTTCTTTCTTTCAGGTTATCCATAGGCGAACGATATTCAGGAAGGATACATGGGTTCAGGACCGGGCAGGGACCGTAGCGTGGATCCTGAGGACATCAGAACATGGATAGACAGGTTAGTATACTAAAGGTAAGTATACGTTACATTACATTACTTGCTGCTGAATGACACAGAGAGTTTATTAGTGACTAGGTTTGGGTCTGTTCCTGTTGGAGGCTTGACAATGACTGAGGTATCCGTGAGAGTTTTATAGAGCTTGGTGATGAGGTAATTGATTGTAACCAGGTGCAGGTGATAATTTAGGGGAAAGTGATTGCAGGTGCGCCAAAGAGGATTCTGGGGACTGTAGTGCAGAAATAGATTGTGACCCATGACAAGGCTGCATTTATTAGATCAAAAATACAGTAAAAACAACATTGCGAAATATACTTGTAATATATAATAATATATAATATAGTTATATATAAAATGAATTTAATTTTAACAAAATAAAAAAATATCAAAAAAAATCTGACAGTTTAGCAACATTGTCAAGATAAAATCTATAAAAAGTCTAAATATCTTATGTATACATACAAGCAGTATTACTTGGATTTTTAGAGTTTCATGGCACTTTGATAAAACAGGATAAGGGATAAATCCCAAACCAATAAAGAACCAGCAGCTATTTATCAAATAGATTAGGAGATGAGCTTTACTATTCAGGCATTATAGAAGATTTGGTCACAAAGTGTCACAATTCTAATGTGTTGCATCTCTATTCCATTTACTCTGCCCAGTGGCTGTGGAGAGGTGGGTAAACGGTAAATCCGCTCATGCTGGGATGGATGATAAAGTCATATGTAATTCCTTTCCTTCTTGTGGTAACAAGTGCTTAAACTCCTGCTTGAAACTCCTGTGACTTACATATAAAGTCTAAAACTAGCATGGATGCAATTGTTTTTCCTTTTATCCAACAGAGACAAAAGACAGTGACCAGAAATGATTAGGGAGCGAGAAGGAATGTGATCTGGATTCAATCCTGCATGACAAGCACGTCAGAAGCACGTGTGTCAAACACTGTGATACGGCTACAACAAAGATACGATTTAATGGTTAAGATCTCGTTATATCAACCCCACCTTTTGTCGTTTTCATTCGTGTCCTCTTGCTTGTTTAACCACTTCTGAATGTCAGGGGTATCATCTAATGGAAAATCAGGCATTTGGCTATTTACTGACATGTGACAGATGGATCAGTAGCATATAACTGAGGGTCAGATTGAGAAGTCAAACCCAAACAGAGGAAGAGGAGGGGGATGATGTCGTATTAGGGATTTACTTTAAGATACACAAGTGATTACACCACATACAACAAAAACACATAATACAAGCACACTAGAATGAAACAACATCAACAACAGCTGATATCTTTTTTCTCAGGTGGGCCACCACATGGTAAACTGACAAAAATGTTCAATGACAAAGTGTTTTTTTGATTTTGTCAATAGCCTGGTTTCCATTACAGATTTGCGCATAAAAAACGATTGCAAAATGACAGCATTTCCATAACCGATGTTTTGCCACTAAATCGTATTTTTTTCCTGGCGTGTTAAGTCATTCCAAACATCATGGCGATGGATGTTGGTAGGTTTACGTATATATAATCGCAGCCACCGCCAGGGTGGGAATTATGTAATTTTAGGGACGAGGCCATTTGGCCTCCACCTTTTATTTTTTTGGGGGGGCACCAAGGCCATATGACAGGGCACAAAGGCCATTGAGTACAAATCGATGGTTTTCCCATTCAGATTGATACCATAACATGGTTATTCCCTGTGCATCATGGTGAGCCTGACTGGCCTTACTGCAATGGATTCAGAGAAATCAAATTGTGAAATTTACAAAAACACAATTGCATCGGGAAATGCACATGTGCTGATCTGCAATGTATTGTCTATGGAGGCCTATACGATTGTACAAATAAGAAAATTCAGCTTGAGATCAGGGCTTGTCAAATTCAGCAACCCTTGAATGTATTGAAAGAGGTCTCTGTTTCCAACTACAACCTGTTAAGCTGCAACCCCACTTTTGAAAAAAACCCAGAAATGGCATACCCAAACTGAAACAGACACAGTTCATGAACCCTTTGTACTAAAAGCACAAGTATGATCTCATTTGAAAGCTGACACCTGGTAGTTTATTGTAAATGTAGAATTAATTATTGTCATAAGGAAAAAAATAGTTATAAATAGATTAAAAAAAATACAGTTATGAGAATTTTTTTTATGCAACATCATCATGAAAATAAAATTGAAGTTGGGATTGTATAAATATAGAAACGCACTGCAGCTAAAGCCACATGTCTGACCATGTTATACTTAAAATCTGATGTTGATATGTCTAAAACTCTGTATTTAGGTAAATGTTTTTCAAGATCATGTCATATAACTTTATTTATTAGCTTAGCACACCATCAATACACGACAATTTATGAGATTAAAACCATGTTTGTGCTCCAAACTTACTTTATAACTCAAGTCGAGTGTTCTAAATAACCTTCTGTGATCTGATTTGGCTTCAGATAAAAAAAAAATCAGACAATATAATATTTTATGTATAATGCAACGATGATAAAGTCTATCGATTAGCATTACATTATACATATATTATTATGAAAATGCCTGACATGGCTCGAAGAACACAGGTAAGTAAAATATCATTGCAAAAATGTTTATTGTCTTCAAAACGACATAATCTGCATGTTACAGCGATCTGTTAGCTCTGTTTGTGGTCGGGGATTTGGGATTTCCTGCATTGTCGAACGCTCTTCTTCATGTGTTTCAAATATGGACTATAATGTTCAGTAGAGTGCCCTCAGGCTGCCGGTATGAATTGAGCGCTCATAATGATTACATCGACGCATTGGCGCTTTATACATGGAACTTGGACAGGGCCAGGGCACACAGGCCACTGTGGCCATACGATTTTTTTTTTTTTCACGGGGCATGAAGGCTAAAGTGTAGGGCAATGGCGGCCATGGCCGCGTGGCCGCGGTATAATTCCCTCGCTGGCCACCGCACTAGCTATTATTTTTAATCCCTTAATCGAATAAGACGTATCCTTTGTTATCCAAGCATTAATAGCAAGGAAAGCTCCTTATACTTAGGAGTGGCCATGTATGAGGTGTTTCTGGGTGTTTCTCCCTCCTATCTGCTTCCAGGTCTTGATAAATTATGTTTTATTAACAAAGTTCGGGAGGAGGAGGACGTTCAGAAAATTAGCACGAGTGGAGAGCACTTAGCAATCAACGATAAGAGGTGTATATATATTCAGCAGTCTCACCTCAATCCATTGACAGTTTAGCAGCATCTTGGCTCGCCGTTTTGCTACCATGTCGCAACGTCAAAGCTCTTCATCTGACGAGGAAACAAACATCCCCAGGGATCCACCATTGCATTCCGCAGTCCCCAGTATCATTCCTCCTACGGCGGGCATTGCACCTGATCCCCAGGCTTCTACGCGCGGCCACACGCCTGCCCGAATAGCCCTGTGCTCGCCAAGACGTCGAGGCCAGTCTTCGCCACCCCCGGCAAGACTTTCATCTTCCTCCCCGGCCTCCTCCTACCGTTCGGCCGTCCCGACGATCCCACCTATCGGAAAGTGGACCGTGGCAGGATTGAGGCAAGCGCTGTGTAATTCGGATGTATGTATAATCTTTATGTTACTTTACAGTGAACCAACCTCTCTCCAAAGTCCACACCAACTCCCAAGACGGCCCACTGGCAGAGCAAAGCCCGCAGAGCTCAAAAGTCGCCTCTCCAGACACCACCATCATCCTCCCGCACAATATCTGGCTCGCTTCGCCCATAGAGCCGCAGCAACAGGCCTTCAGCGAGAACTAATTTTCCTTTCCAAGCCACAGAGGTTAATCAAAGCGTGAGGCTCCCGCCGTCATTCGCAGCCCTGGCTTACACCCCTCCCAACTCTCTCATATGTTTTCTCTTCTGTTCAGCGAGCATTGGTCTCACAGCGGACACAGCGAGAACTCTCCCGGTAGAGCACTTATGTTTTCTCTTCCGTCCAGCGAGCTCGGTCTCACAGCAGACGCAGAGAGAAATCCCCCGGTCGAGTTCTCATGTTTCCTCTTTTCCGGATATCCTCTTTTCCTTCCAGTAAGCATAGATCAGAATTGTCACTCCACCATCGACGGGGTAGGGCCCGATTACCGCGAGTCGCCCCCGTCAAAGCTACACAGGCTCTCTCGGTCTGCCATCCGTGATCTGCCGGCCCGGTGAGCCGCCATCACGGGCCCTCCTGGTCAAGCAACCAGGCCCTTTCTCGAGACGCCACCCTGCCAAGCTCGGCACTCCTTTGGGGAGTCCGGTGGCTGTCCTCTGCTCTTTAACCTTTTGGAGGGAGTACTTTAGGCTCGGGCCAAACACCGAGCTCGGAGCCCTCCCACCGGACAGCACACCAAATATGCATTAAACTTTACTCCCTCTAATTGTATGTAATTGTGAAATCGTGAAATTGTGGCATTTCTTTGTAGTTTAGAAATCCAGTATACCTGTAATTCTTTTGCCTTTTATGAGTTTAATAAAGAACACAGTCCTGTCTTCTGTTCAAACATACCGCGCCTTCTTTAAAGAATGATCGACTGTCACGTACGCCAGGTGACCTGTAAATGCGATCTGGAAATCCTGGAAATGTTTCCATTGCAGTTTTGCGAAATATTCCATTTTCGAATTGCCTGACAAACCTCATGTGAGCGTAAACACTTTTTTTGCGATATATGGGAGTTTTTGCGAAATTGACGTGTTTCCATTGGGTGTATTTTCACTTTGCGCAGTTTGAAGGGTAATGGACGCAGCTAATGATAATAAACACAAAAAAAGTTGCACTATGACACAAATTAAAAAAGGAAAAGTAAAACTGCAAGATATTAAAAACGAAAAATGCAGAAAGAGTTGTAAATGTGTGTCTGATTGCTTCATTTGAGCTCAAAGAGAAAAACTCTATTAATTGTATATATTATACTACTATATGTGAAACGCACAAACACACACACACACACACACACATGCATAGTTATGCCACCTAAATTAAAACAATTTTATAATTAAAACAATTTTACAATTAAAATAATTTTATTCAATTAAATTACCGAATTTAATTTGAAGGAATTATTTTTTACTAAAAGACAAAAACTATGAAGCTGACATAAAAAGTGTTTTAAAAAAAATTGCACTGCTGTCATGTTCCATCAATAGGTCCAAAGAAAAACAAAACAAAAAAAAAGGCATATTCTTATGGTGAAAATACAGATTGAAGTAGCTCCATGTCATTTCTAAACCTAAATGCATAAGAAAATCCATTATCAGCCAAGTCTTTTTTAAAGCATGCAATTTGATTTAAAAAAAAAAAAAAAAGCAACAAAAATTGTAGTTGGCAGAAACAACCCTATGCTAAATCTAATTAGCTTCTTGGCAGCTTGGTAGATTTTCAAAAGTGAACATGAGCTAAAATGGCATGCATTCATTTTTATATTATCATTATAATTTTGGGGGGTGCAGAAACTTGGGATTTCAAGCTTATTCTAACAACAGTCTGAAAGACTATGAACACTCTCCTCTCTTGATAAAGTACTAATGTTGATCCAGTTATCTGAGGTTTCACAGTGTACATTAACTTTGTTATTGTGGCCTGCTTCCAGTTCTTATTCCGGACCCTTCACTGCACTGGATGCACGAGTGTGTGATACTACCGACTGCTGTGTTTATGGGGAGTGTAAAGTTGCCATTGTGGCAACATGCTCCAAAACACCATCGTCGCCAGCAAATCTGCCCCTGATTCCCAGACCCCCGTCTAAAAAATAGGTCACTTCCAAGTGAAGTCAGTTGGCAAACAAAATAAAACAGACTTCCCAAGCTACAGAACAATAAACAACAAATGTAAAGATGAAAAAAAAAGATGCCTGAAGAAGATGAGATTTAAAACCCTCTCTTTTATTTGTGACTTTGTTGTCTAAACCCCTAAATGCTGAAATTCCCAGGATGCAGCGGAAGGAATTTTGCTGGTGGGGAGCGAGAGCAGCATTGTCTTTAGGCAGGGTGTTAGAAAAGAAAGCCTGACATAGCCTACATACAGCCAGCCCACAGTGAGCGCATGTAATCCACCCAAGACATAAGCTGGAGGGAGGGATGTAATTGAAGCTGCCTTGACAGGAGTAAGGAAACACAAGATTGGAGATTTGGAAAGGATGAAGGGGGGACCTAGCTCCGGATGGGTGTGTATGCATGTTATGTGGCCACAAGAAACAGCAGATGGTTCATTTCCTGCGTTGATTTGTCAGGGCAAAACAGACAAAGCTAAAGATGACTTGTTGGACAATAACAAGGAAGTCCATGACGTAATACACACACTCACAAGCCACATACTTTTGCATGCTCGAATGGACATTTCCACAGTGGGAGATGTCCTTTCTTTCAGCTGTAGGGGGGAAAACGACGGAAAGACGAAGATTCTGGATGCATCTTGGATGCATGTCTCCGGGGAAAATATGTAACCAGAAGTGAGAATAAATCTACAGAGAAAATACTGTTTGATCCCGGGAAATTGCCGGGAAATTGCCAGAACACCTTCTGTGTGAACGCAAACACGACCCGGGATTGATGCCGGGATCGATGCCGGGTTGGGGACCTAGTAACATTGCCGGGATCAGTCCCGAAACGCGCGCTGTGTGAACAAAAGCCGTAACCAATACCGTGTTGTGATGATGAAGCTGAAGTGAAGTGAAAGCAGGCTAGTGAAACGGTACGCATTGCGCTAGTTTATGATCGAATCAGAGAAAAAAATGCACAAGCGTGGTTTCTCCACAGAGAAATCGCAGCTCATAAGCAAACTATAGACGCTGCTGAGACATTACTTGTCACATCGATGTCACGTGTCTTTGCGGGATTTTTAAGGGTTGTGTGTGAACGCACTTGATTCCGGAAAATCACTGGCAGTGTGAATGAACCAAAATCATACGTACCCGGGTCATATCCCGGGTCACTTTTTCCGTGTATTTTCCGGAATCTCTGTGTGAAAGGGGCTTTTCAAACACAATTTGTTGTATTTGTCTTGTTTTAGTGAAAATATGTCAACATCCTAAACCAGGATACAATTATTTACTTATAATTAAGTACATAGGATAGTCTTGTTTTCAAAGATATCTCACACAAAATTTTGAGAGGTCAACTTAAACCAAGAAAAATTATTAGAATTTTGTTCCCCCTTTAAATGAAGTCTATTTTTCTTCTCCAAATGGCAAATTATTTTCTTTATTTGAAAATTATATTGTCATTTTGCTTCATATTTACTAGAAAATGGAAAAGACATTTTACCCTGAATGTCTTAATTTAAAGTCCCACTGTAGTCAATAATTGTATGTATCCCTTAAAACTAATCTTTGATCCAAAATTACATATTTAAACGTTTTTTTCCTTGATTTCTATGAAGGAATGCAAATGCCATTCTATGAATATGGAAAATTAACCCCTCCCCCACTTGATCACACGTTGACGAGATTGGTTACAAGGTAGTTTGTGACATCAAAAATTTCAAACAGCGTTTTTGAGACTGTCTTTGGTCCACTGCAGTTTTCAGGAGAAAATACTCAGCAATGGTGTTGAATTATGAACTTGCACATGGTTTGTCTTAAAGCATATTAAAAACCCCACAAATACCCCTTTTCCACCAAAGCGTTTTGAGAGCCGGTTCGGAGCCGGTGCCTGCGCGCGAACCAGTTCTTTGTGTTTCGACAGCCAAAGAACCGGTTCTCGGCCAGGAAAACTGGTTCCAAAGCGGCACCAACTCTTTGCTGGACTAGAACCAGAGAACCGTTCTTTTACCACGTCATGCTTACGTCGGGGGCTGGGGGCGGGTTTAGATGTGTCCTAAACATCTTTTCTGACCGCAAAGCCAGGAGAAACATTTGCAGAAACACGATGTAGTCCGCCATTGTAATTGTTATGCTTGAAGTTGGCGCAAGCGTTTCTAGCTTTTTTTAATTTTTTTTTATTGAAAACATTATGTAAGCAAAGAAGAAAACAGTCACAAAATAGAACAAATAAACGGAGAGAAAAAAAAGACAAGACAGGTGTACATAACTAATCAGAAAAGATTACATATCAAAGGAAAAGATTAAAAGACTTACATATTTCAATTGTTTTTAAAGCCTTCTTGGTTCACGAGTTAGAGATAATCCCAAAGTAATGTTGTACAGTACTTGCAAGCGTTTCTAGCTGAGACGTAAAGCGACGTACACAGTGACGTAACGACGTCGTTCGCTGGGCGCTCTAGAAGTGGAAAAACAAACAGGTTCTGAGGAGGTTCGCAAGTTGAGCCAACTCCGAACCAACTTTGAACCAGCACCAGTTCCGAACCCGTTATTTTTTGGTGGAAAAGGGGTAATACTGTAGACATACAAACAACATTAAAAACTTTATTTTCACCACAGGGGGACTTTAAACCTTTTCTGAAGCGAGACAACTTAGGAAGCAGTTTACGATGTGTCAATGCAGGTTTAATATTCACATGGTATGATTTCAAATCAACACTGAATAGATGTAATCACAATATGCAAATTATATGCAACCTGCTCTTTGAAACCGAGGTAGTCAAAAACATGACTTGCTACCAAGGTTATTATAGTTTTGCATTTTCAATTTAGTTTTTATTTGAATATCATTTTCAAATTTCCTATAAATTTCAGTTTAGTTTTAGTAAGTTTCATTAATGGTTTTGTTAGTTTTAGGATAGTTTTTATTTTGTGAACACATCACAAATATTTTTAGTTTTTATATATTTAGTTTCAGTTTTAGAAATTGTAGTTTAGCAAAGTTAACAGAACACTTCCAGTTAAAGACATTGGCATCAAAAACCACAATAAAGTAGCGCAGTGGAATGGAAAAAAAAGTGATTGTCCGGTACAGGATGAGAGCTTGTTAATTACGAAAACGATTATTTATTTTTGCTAATTATTATTTTATTTCAGTTAGCTGTTTCAGTAATGTCACGGTTGTGGTGTAGATGAAGACAGGCTGAGGCAAAAAAGCTCCAATTCAAAGATTTACTCAAAAGCAACAACAAACAGGTACAGGCAGGCAGAGGGTACACTCACAAAACACTATAACTTTACATAAGAACCGACAAAGACAGACTGAACAGAGAGAACTAAATACAGATACAAACGTCCACTAACGAGGTGAGGACAGGTGACACAGATGATTAAGACGATGAACAGGTGGATGATTGAGGGAGTGAATTCAGGTGTGGAGACAAGAGGATGCTGGGAAGTGTAGTGAAGATGACTAAGACAGACCGGTGCAGACGAAGACTGTGACAGAATGCCCCCCTTCAACAAGGCACGACCTCGTGCCGTAGAACATCAATGGGGTGGGGGGGGCGGGCGCCCTGAAGGCTGGCCAGGGCGTGGCCAAACTGGGACGGGAAGCCTCCAGGGCAGATCAGGAAGTGCAGGCGGCCATGGCGGAGCAGGACGTGGGCGTGGCCATGGCGGAGCAGGACGTGGGCGTGGCCATGGCGGAGCAGGACGTGGGCGTGGCCATGGCGGAGCAGGACGTGGGCGTGGCCAGGGCGGAGCAGGACGTGGGCAGGGCTGAGCAGACGAACCCTCGGGCGTCCAGGGTGGAACGGTCGGACCCTCGGGCATCCCGGGCGGTGAAGACCCTTCGGGCGGCCATGGCGGTGCGGACCCTTCGGGCGGCCATGGCGGTGCGGACCCTTCGGGCGGCCATGGCGGTGCGGACCCTTCGGGCGGCCATGGCGGTGCGGACCCTTCGGGCGGCCATGGCGGTGCGGACCCTTCGGGCGGCCATGGCGGTGCGGACCCTTCGGGCGGCCATGGCGGTGCGGACCCTTCGGGCGGCCATGGCGGTGCGGACCCTTCGGGCGGCCATGGCGGTGCGGACCCTTCGGGCGGCCATGGCGGTGCGGACCCTTCGGGCGGCCATGGCGGTGCGGACCCTTCGGGCGGCCATGGCGGTGCGGACCCTTCGGGCGGCCATGGCGGTGAGGACCCTTCGGGCGGCCATGGCGGAGAAGCCCCTTCGGGTGGCCGTGGGTCCTTGGGCGCCCACGGCGAGGGCCTATGGCCCCCCCAAAAAAAATTAATGGGGAGAGTGACAGAGTCATTACAAGTCTCTGGGCTGGACGGAACCAGCGGTGAAGGCCCGGCTATGCTGGACGGAACCAGCGGTGAAGGCTCAGAAGGGCTGGACGGGACCAGCGGTGAAGGCTCAGAAGGGCTGGACGGGACCAGCGGTGAAGGCTCAGAAGGGCTGGACGGGACCAGCGGTGAAGGCTCAGAAGGGCTGGACGGGACCAGCGGTGAAGGCTCAGAAGGGCTGGACGGGACCAGCGGTGAAGGCTCAGAAGGGCTGGACGGGACCAGCGGTGAAGGCTCAGAAGGGCTGGACGGGACCAGCGGTGAAGGCTCAGAAGGGCTGGACGGGACCAGCGGTGAAGGCTCAGAAGGGCTGGACGGGACCAGCGGTGAAGGCTCAGAAGGGCTGGACGGGACCAGCGGTGAAGGCTCAGAAGGGCTGGACGGGACCAGCGGTGAAGGCTCAGAAGGGCTGGACGGGACCAGCGGTGAAGGCTCAGAAGGGCTGGACGGGACCAGCGGTGAAGGCTCAGAAGGGCTGGACGGGACCAGCGGTGAAGGCTCAGAAGGGCTGGACGGGACCAGCGGTGAAGGCTCAGAAGGGCTGGACGGGACCAGCGGTGAAGGCTCAGAAGGGCTGGACGGGACCAGCGGTGAAGGCTCAGAAGGGCTGGACGGGACCAGCGGTGAAGGCTCAGAAGGGCTGGACGGGACCAGCGGTGAAGGCTCAGAAGGGCTGGACGGGACCAGCGGTGAAGGCTCAGAAGGGCTGGACGGGACCAGCGGTGAAGGCTCAGAAGGGCTGGACGGGACCAGCGGTGAAGGCTCAGAAGGGCTGGACGGGACCAGCGGTGAAGGCTCAGAAGGGCTGGACGGGACCAGCGGTGAAGGCTCAGAAGGGCTGGACGGGACCAGCGGTGAAGGCTCAGAAGGGCTGGACGGGACCAGCGGTGAAGGCTCAGAAGGGCTGGACGGGACCAGCGGTGAAGGCTCAGAAGGGCTGGACGGGACCAGCGGTGAAGGCTCAGAAGGGCTGGACGGGACCAGCGGTGAAGGCTCAGAAGGGCTGGACGGGACCAGCGGTGAAGGCTCAGAAGGGCTGGACGGGACCAGCGGTGAAGGCTCAGAAGGGCTGGACGGGACCAGCGGTGAAGGCTCAGAAGGGCTGGACGGGACCAGCGGTGAAGGCTCAGAAGGGCTGGACGGGACCAGCGGTGAAGGCTCAGAAGGGCTGGACGGGACCAGCGGTGAAGGCTCAGAAGGGCTGGACGGGACCAGCGGTGAAGGCTCAGAAGGGCTGGACGGGACCAGCGGTGAAGGCTCAGAAGGGCTGGACGGGACCAGCGGTGAAGGCTCAGAAGGGCTGGACGGGACCAGCGGTGAAGGCTCAGAAGGGCTGGACGGGACCAGCGGTGAAGGCTCAGAAGGGCTGGACGGGACCAGCGGTGAAGGCTCAGAAGGGCTGGACGGGACCAGCGGTGAAGGCTCAGAAGGGCTGGACGGGACCAGCGGTGAAGGCTCAGAAGGGCTGGACGGGACCAGCGGTGAAGGCTCAGAAGGGCTGGACGGGACCAGCGGTGAAGGCTCAGAAGGGCTGGACGGGACCAGCGGTGAAGGCTCAGAAGGGCTGGACGGGACCAGCGGTGAAGGCTCAGAAGGGCTGGACGGGACCAGCGGTGAAGGCTCAGAAGGGCTGGACGGGACCAGCGGTGAAGGCTCAGAAGGGCTGGACGGGACCAGCGGTGAAGGCTCAGAAGGGCTGGACGGGACCAGCGGTGAAGGCTCAGAAGGGCTGGACGGGACCAGCGGTGAAGGCTCTGTGCTGGACGGGACCAGCGGTGAAGGCTCTGTGCTGGACGGGACCAGCGGTGAAGGCTCTGTGCTGGACGGGACCAGCGGTGAAGGCTCTGTGCTGGACGGGACCAGCGGTGAAGGCTCTGTGCTGGACGGGACCAGCGGTGAAGGCTCTGTGCTGGACGGGACCAGCGGTGAAGGCTCTGTGCTGGACGGGACCAGCGGTGAAGGCTCTGTGCTGGACGGGACCAGCGGTGAAGGCTCTGTGCTGGACGGGACCAGCGGTGAAGAGGGCTTCGAGCTAGGTTCATGGGCTGTGACGAATGTGTGTGCTGTAGAGGATGACACGGGAGTGGATTTTCACTCCTGTCCCGTCCCACTCCCATAGAAAGAAATCTTGTCCCGTCCCACTCCCAGACCAAAGTTTAAAAAATAATCCCATCCCATCCCGCTCCTGGTAAATTGACTCCCACTCCCATCCCGCTCCTGTTTAAACTGACTCCCGCTCCTGTACCGCTCCCATATATTTTTTCCTTCAATTAGTGTTTAGTTAATACATAGAATTTGATTTAATCTGCTCTCCATCCTGTTTTAGACCAGCTGCTGAGCCCGTTTCTAGATTTTCTCCAGAAAATGGAAGACAGCAAATAAAAGAAAAACAGTACATAGTTCACACCATGTCTACAATAGTTAAATAAACCCAAACAGCACATAAAGCTGCATTTTACTCATTTATTGTTGAGTAAACAATACATTTATAGTTTATATTTATATATATTTTTTATTACATGTTAATTGAATTTTCATCAATTATGCTCTTGCATAATGAGTCCATCTTAGCTATATGTTGCTGTGTAGGAACAAAAGTGCATCTACATTTTCTGGATTGAGGGTAGAACGCCTCTCCTCTATCAGTCTTCCCGCAACACTGAAGCTACGCTCAGAAGGAGTACTTGTTGCGGGGATAGCTAGCAGCCTCTTGGCAACTGGTACGAGCCCACCTGACATCTCCCGCCAGAAGTCAAGAAGACACTGGAAACGTGTCAACTTAGTGTCACTCATGTATTGCAGCACCGACTGGCGACCATGTGACTCCATATCACCACTGTCCTCCTGCCTCATCCTCTTCTACACAACTTGCAAAAAAGTTATGCACCTCCATAGCTCCTTGCTCTGGGGGTGGATCTTCAGGAAAAAAGACAGATTATTATAGAACATTGTCATTTACAATCTAGTTCTTTGTAGTCTAACATACTCAATTGTCTAACACACCTATATTAAACATTACCTATAAGGTAATCCTCACACCTGTCCTGTATGTGTGTGTCACTCTAAATAAATTAAAATAAATTGTCATTTGCTCTGCAAATGCTGTTGATGCTAGTGTTATTCACCCTCTTTCTCCACAAGGCCTCTCACTCTCTCATCTGTCCCTGCTGTTTCTGTGAGTGCTGTCAGGGTGCTGATGACCTCCTCATACTCCTGATCGTTGAGAGTTTTCCTCAAGAAACTCCTCAGGCTTGGAGAGAGAGCTGTGGCTACCTTATGGTACAGGTGGACTTTGAATTTCATCTCCACTGCCTGGGCTAACTTCCCTTTCAGCTAGGGGAGGAGGAGCATGACGATACTTGCAACATCATTGCACTGCTTATGTTTGCTACTTGAATGACCACCAACTAAATGAAAATCAGAAATGTATTGTATTACCTCTTTTACAATCACACTGTCTCCATCCTGGATCGACAAACCCCTCAGTAGAGTAGCCTTGGTCGGGAGGACAAGGTGAAGGGTAGGTGTCTGATCAGTGGAGAGATGCCTGGTTGCCTCATCGAAAGGTTTCAGGAGTTGGATGATGTCTTCAAGAAGTTCGCAGTCTATGTTGTTGAGGTAACGGAGCTCGTTTCGGCGAAGCAGGATGTCATGCAGCCTCCCAGATCTCAGAGCATCATTAACAGATTGGAGCATTGCTAGTCTGGTATTCCACCTCGTCTCCACAGATTGCTTCAGTGACTGGTCCAGTGCTTTTTGCAACCTAAAATATAAAGAGATTGCACAAGAAAAATGGATGTTACGGTGACATAAATTCCAATTCATTGGCCTCTATTTTGGGAAAACAACATTTATTTAAAAAAAAGAGATTTATTTAAAATTGAGTAAAAAAAACAAAGACCTGTGCAGGTATAAATTACAGTAGCTTCTTTTTATTTATTTCACTTTAATTTCTTTCAAATTATATAAGCAGCTTTACCAGGAAGACATAAAATTGTATGCTATTTTACCCTGCTCTTTTGAAGTGTGTGACAAGGGTCTTTGTGTCCTTAAACAGCTTGATGATGTTGCTGTGCACTGGGTTGTTCTCGTCCAAGTGGTCAAATACATGTTTTAAGATTAAGTTGATATTATGGCCAGCACAGGAGAGTCGGACATAATCCTTGAATGCTGCAACCACATTTGAGCCATTATCCGTTACAAAAGCGGTGTCGTTGCTCAGGATGCCAAATTCCTGTGTGAGGTAAAAAAAAAAAAAAAAAAAGATTAAAAAAAGACTAACACAAAATCTTTGCAAAAAGAAGCCCAGATATAAGAGCATCAAAACAGAATGACTAACTGTCCTGTAACTGAACAGAGAACTTTTCAATAAATATATATAAATTTACAATAAATTTATATTAGGACAAAACATACAGTGTTTTAACATGCTAATGCATATCAGCACAGGAGGACACTAAGATATGAAAATATGAAAACTATTTTTAAAAGTTTGAAATTTTTATGAAACGTTTTCCTTAATCTATCAAAAAAGTAAAACTGCCTCCGACACAGAGAGCAGCAAATGCAGCTGCCTGCAACAAACTGATGTGCAGTACAGTAAGGGACAGTGACACACACATGGCTACTGTTGTATTTATTGATATATTTCGCTTATTGTATAATTTCTCTTGTAAACATGTTTTTTGTTGTCGTTACTGTTGCACTCTGTTCTCATACTTTTCCCAATTTTATCATTAATTAGCAATATTAATTACATATGCCTTGTGGATAAAGATGATCTGATTTGAGAGACAGACAGACACACGGAGAGAGATACCTGAAGGATTCTCTCCACAGTCCTTCTGATGTGGTCACTGGATTTAACACCTTCCATCTCCCTTGTGGCCAGAATCCGGTTTACCATCTTCCAGTCAAGGATGTAATGCACTGTAACAGTGATGTAGTGTGTGTTGGTCCTTTCCTCTGTCCAAAGGTCTGTGGTTACAGCATGGTCTCTAGTCTGCATGAAAGGAGGAATTATATTTTTAATGGGCCACAAAATATCTTACATGTAAAAAAGATTACCAGTTTAGAATATGGAGATATTATGGCGTTTAACAATTGTAAGGAAAATCTGGTGTATAGGGTTTAGAATCTATAGATCACAGACTACAGCGTGAGAGGTACAATTTATGTATAAAAATAGTGCAGAGTGACATACCTGACGGAGCTCCTCCATGACCAGCAGTTTTATTTTCTCATACTCCCCTTCTACGTGACGGGAAACTGTGCGTGCACATGGCAGTATGTCTTCCACTTGCACGTTACTTCCATATTTGGCTCCAATGTCGAGCAGCTCCTGTGCTACGTTGGTAAAGCCTTTCCCCTCTACCACAGCAAAGGGTCTGAGATCTTGGCTGCACATGCGAGCAATTTTGTCGGTCAGACGAGACTTGACACCTGACGGCAATTTTCGCTTGATGAACGAAGCGACGCTTGGCTGTTTCTTCCCCGAATTTGCCTTGCAAGTGTGCCTCTTCAGACCGCTCGTCCCTGAATCACTTGCGTACTTTACTAAGACTAAGCATGTCTTACAAGCAGCGTACATCGTGCTATCACCGTCACATTCTACCCTCATAAACTTAATTAATATTTCAGACTTTCCGACCAGTTCTGTGAACTTAATAGATATGTCATTACTTCTGACTTTGCGCTGTAAATCATTTTTTGCCACATCGGCTTCTCCGCGGCTGTTAGCTCCCTCCATCACTGCTCTTTGAATTTCGGCGGTAAGCCGTGACAAAAAGCACTGATGGCTTCTGGGACGGCTGGGTCGTGTAGTTATTTTTTAATTCGTTACATTGTAGGCGTATTAAAAGGAAACTACAAAATGGTGCATTTACTTTTTTCTTTTTTTTTGTCGTCTTTGCTATTGGTTGATTCCCGCTCCCGTCTGCTCCCGTTAACCATTTATCCTGTACCGTCCAAATCCCGTGATTAATAGCAAAGATGACTCCCATCCTGCAGGAATCCCACGGGAATCCCGTGACCCGTGGGATTCCCGAAAAAATGTCAGCCTCTAGTGTGCTGCCCACACACACAAAACAGCCATGGATCTCACAAGGAGCACTGCCTCCTCCAGAGCTGGCTGGACGGTCTCTGGCTGGACGGTCTCTGGCTGGACGGTCTCTGGCTGGACGGTCTCTGGCTGGACGGTCTCTGGCTGGACGGTCTCTGGCTGGACGGTCTCTGGCTGGACGGTCTCTGGCTGGACGGTCTCTGGCTGGACGGTCTCTGGCTGGACGGTCTCTGGCTGGACGGTCTCTGGCTGGACGGTCTCTGGCTGGACGGTCTCTGGCTGGACGGTCTCTGGCTGGACGGTCTCTGGCTGGACGGTCTCTGGCTGGACGGTCTCTGGCTGGACGGTCTCTGGCTGGACGGTCTCTGGCTGGACGGTCTCTGGCTGGACGGTCTCTGGCTGGACGGTCTCTGGCTGGACGGTCTCTGGCTGGACGGTCTCTGGCTGGACGGTCTCTGGCTGGACGGTCTCTGGCTGGACGGTCTCTGGCTGGACGGTCTCTGGCTGGACGGTCTCTGGCTGGACGGTCTCTGGCTGGACGGTCTCTGGCTGGACGGTCTCTGGCTGGACGGTCTCTGGCTGGACGGTCTCTGGCTGGACGGTCTCTGGCTGGACGGTCTCTGGCTGGACGGTCTCTGGCTGGACGGTCTCTGGCTGGACGGTCTCTGGCTGGACGGTCTCTGGCTGGACGGTCTCTGGCTGGACGGTCTCTGGCTGGACGGTCTCTGGCTGGACGGTCTCTGGCTGGACGGTCTCTGGCTGGACGGTCTCTGGCTGGACGGTCTCTGGCTGGACGGTCTCTGGCTGGACGGTCTCTGGCGGAAGAAGCTCAGGAAGGTCGTCAAAAAGCTCAGACTCAGGCTCGGCAGAACATGACTCAGGGCCCACAGTGAGGGAGGATCCACAAACCCATGTGGTCGATGAACTCGACAAAAGGGAGATGAAGATCTCCCAACAGCAGCATCTGGGCGAGTAGATCGTCTATCCCACTCCAGAATTGCTGCTTGAGAGATTCCTCATCTCTACTCACGTCCTGATACAGGTTGATATAGACCTCCACATACTCCTCCAGTGATCGCCCATCCTGGGAAATCCAGTGATCTGCCTTCTTGCCAACCCTCCTTTTCCTCATGGTCGGTTCTTCTGTCACGGTTGTGGTGTAGATGAAGACAGGCTGAGGCAAAAAAGCTCCAATTCAAAGATTTACTCAAAAGCAACAACAAACAGGTACAGGCAGGCAGAGGGTACACTCACAAAACACTATAACTTTACATAAGAACCAACAAAGACAGACTGAACAGACAGAACTAAATACAGATACAAACGTCCACTAACGAGGTGAGGACAGGTGACACAGATGATTAAGACGATGAACAGGTGGATGATTGAGGGAGTGAATTCAGGTGTGGAGACAAGAGGATGCTGGGAAGTGTAGTGAAGATGACTAAGACAGACCGGTGCAGACGAAGACTGTGACAAGTAACTGTTGTTAGTTTCGTTTCGTTTTTCATTTTTGTTGAAATTTCTATTTTATTTCTATTTACGAAAATGTTTTTTTTTTTAAATAGTTTTAGTCTTAGTTTGAGTTTTCATTTACGGAAACCTTGCTTGCTACATGTACAACACTGACAAAGTGAGAGATTGAGTGAGGGAACCAATATTCGATCAAAAATGGTCACAACAATTTAAATGTATGTTACTGGTGTAAACAGACGTGTCTCGCCTGACCACCTGTGATCAGATCAGCAGATGCTACTACAAGGTGTAAACGGGACCGGATCAGCATCTCTGGGAAGAATAATGAAAGTGATTCGCTGCTAATTTTGCCAAGCAGGATGTATTCTAGGACCAACATCTTTGTTAGCCTTGGAATAACATACCTATTAGTCAGTCATATTTCAGGGATAGGAGAGGTTTAGGGCTAAGGTTTGAACAACATTTTTATCAATCATTTCTAACTATCATTTCCCTCAAATTATAGTGTATGCCAGTTCATGGTTAAGGACAGGGTTAGCAATCTGACACCAACAAAATACATTGACCCAGGAACACATTTACAAAAATGATAGTGACCCTGACATAGGCTGTCCTCTTTATCACATTTAAATAGCAAAAGCACAACCCCAACTGCTTGTAACTCTCTATTAGCCTTCCAGAACATACCCAACAGTCTCCCTCTATGGCTCCACTAGAGTTCGAAATACTAGCATACTGCTAACAGCAGTTTTTTTCCTGTACACTGCCTACTATTCTATTAAATTATACAAAAAAAAATGCAAACAGCCATATGCTCAATTTAGCATGTGATAGCATCCAGCTATCATCAATCAAATTTTGTATTTATAACATCTTTTTTTAAATGGAAACTTAAATTTCAGTTTCTGTAAAAAAAAAACTAAAAAAAAAATTATGGTGCATAATTACTAGAAATGGCAGGTCAAGATGAAGGCGATGCAGTTTCTCTCACAGTGAGGTTATATACTGCACTTTTATTTAATGCAGATAGAAAATATAAGCAACGTTGTAAATAGTATTCATACTGCAAAAACATAGCATAGTATATCATCTCTCTCTCTCTCTCTCTCTCTCTCTCTCTCTCTCTCTCTCTCTCTCTCTCTCTCTCTCTCACTGTGGGATTCGTGTGAAAGTGGTCCACTGGACGCCTGGTGCACAGGCACGCTCGATACTCTTGCCGTCTGTTTACAAGCAGGTCCAAGAACAAAATTTAAATAAAATTCCTTTCTATTCGTTGGCGAGATAATACATTAAAAGACAAGCTTCACACTGCTACATATGGTGGATTGTTTTTGTACATGTAAGTAAGCTGTAAGACAAACAACAGATCAAATCATCACAAAAAAAGCCCCATAGACACAGCATTCATGAACATCTGGAAATGCAGTTTGCTGATGTAACCGGCACTGGAGAGGAGTATCATTCAGGGATATAACGATCCTCGTGATGGCTAGAGATATAATGGTTGTGGCGATGATGACAGTTATTGTTCTTTGTTGTCTTTTTTGCAGCTGTAAGGCGGCGATGAGTATCGATCCCCGAGCCTCAGCTTCCCGTCGTGGCTCTGAGGAGGACTGCGGCACTGAGAGAGAGATAAAGGAAAAGAGGGAAGATAAAAGATAACAGGATATAGACTGATTCTTTTCTCCTCCTCCTGTCTCCTCCCTTCATTTGATGGCTGGCCTGCAGCTCTGATTGCTATCTGTAGCTAGTTTAATTGATCTCGGTCATGCTTCCACGCGAGCCGGGATTAGCGCTTATCAGAGTGGACGGGGGGTTGGGGGGGGGGTGTTGGTTCTTAGTGGAAGATCGCATTTGCTGATGATCAGACCCCGTCACCCTCCTCGAAACAGATCCGGCGTGTATGTGTGTCTAAGAGCGGGCCTCGAGCTCGGGGATTAGTCTCCTCCTGCGTCGATAGCGTGCGATAGACGTGTACACGTGCGTACGAGAGAATCCTCAGCTAGACCAGTGGCTATTTATGGGCCTCGGCGGAACTGTGGCTATGTATTTAATCACCGGCTGTTATATTGACCTGATTTACAGGGCAAACACTTCATTTTGTGGACCAGAGCAACTCAAAGATGGACCACAAATGGAAAGGGGTCCCTCTGAGGCAGTGGTTTGAGAACAACTGGAGCAGCAGAGGTTGATTGTCACTGCTTTACCTAAAAAGAAAAAAAAAACAAGACAGTTCTTCCTCGCATCCAGACTCAAACTTCTCACCAGACTCTTTAATGACGTTAATGAGGAGACTCCAGAGCTGATAAGGTCACTCAAAGCGCAGGTTGAAACGTACCGAGTTGGCATGCGACCCTGCACCTCCTGTGACTCAGGCGCTGGAATTAAACTTTCAGCCAGGCCAATTTTCAAAGCCCTCATATTCCTTTGCCAAATGCCAGAGCCACTTCAAACACGTCTGACGGAGAGACAGTGAGAGAGGGGAGGAGGGGGAAAAACACGACAGCTGGCAAAACTGGTACAGCTTCAAACCGAATGAGGGGACAGTCTTTATGCCTAAGAGGGATGGCAAATCCCTGGCTTTACTGTGGAACAGGGGATGTTAGGGATTTCTCTATCAAACGACAACAGTGCAGAGGCAGGCTGGGAACAAAGGTTTTTTTATAACAGGGAAATGTTCAGTATCAAAGGGGGCACAGCAAGACACGGACCGCTTTTTGGACCAGCTAGACTGACAGATCTCTTTAGCGTAATGACCGTTTGTTCTGTCTTCTCTGTTTTATGTTTGTTTGTTTTTTCTTACATGGCAAGTAAACCCTTTGGGTCCAATTTGCATGCGAGTCTGAAAAGACAGAAAGCAGACCCAGAAGGGCTGCTGACCTAGAACGGGAAAGGCACGGCAAATTGTGCGAACCCCTCAGTTTCCTTGTCACCCCAGTGGTGTTTATTGCTCAGGGCATGACAGACAGGAGACCTTAAGCTAAAGAGCTGCCTTAGTCATCATTCTTTTTACCTTTTCGTTTCAAGATGAGTCACTCCGTGTATAACAGATGAATCATTGATATCCGACTAGTCCATCTGGGAAGGGAGGAGCCGGCATGCAAACAAGACTTGAGCAATGACAGTCATGTCTGACTTTACACATGGTCATAAAAAGTAACATAATCGCTACCGACAGAACACGTCTTTTTCTGCCAGTGTGCTTTGAGTTGGAGCAATCAGGCTGTGTTTGATCACGGAGCTCTTGTTTGTGTGGCTAAATAACAATTGACTGGCTATTGATTCTCAGATGCTGAAACAAATTAAATTAAAACTGCTTCATGACTCCTTATATAAACAATTTCCACTTACGGTCCAATATGTGTCTTTAGGTGTACGTAAAAAACAATCTTTACATTCGCACACACAGCAGTTGCACAATTCCACTATAAAAACACATTTATGGTCGTATGAAACCACCCAGCCGTACATACAATTGCCTCTCCGTTCCACAGCTTGCATACACAAATCAAGAGTTAATGTTGGGAGTGTTTTGGTTGGGCCCCACTTGTCAAGTACAGTTCAATGTGACTTGCTCAATCACTTGAGTCACTTTGACCTAAAAACACATTTTGAGTGCAAACACATTTCAAGTATTACACTCTAAAGTATAGTTATTTTATTGGTATGCCAAACTGTTAATAAACTATAAATATTTTAAACTGTCAGAAAGTAAGAAATGTATTAGACAGAGGAGGAAAATAATGTGTAGAATTGTAAATTCAATTTTATTTTAATTAAGGGATTAAAATAAATATATATTTTTACTTAACATTCCTCACGAAACAAAAATATATGGGAATATACTGGAAAATATAATGTGATGTATTACATAATACATTTCCATATACGGGAAACTAGTGCTTATATTTTTCAGTATACTTCAATGCATTGGCCATGTATGGCTATATATTAATACATATAAAAATACAAAAATAGCATTACATGTAATATCCACAAAGTTGTATCCTTTATTGTGTACAAATATTGCACATACATGTTCCCATATAAATGTGAATGTACACACACACACACACACACACACACACACAGCTTTGTTTTTGTGATTTGTGAGGACATTCCATAGGCGTAATGGTTTTTATACTGGACAAACTGTGTATTCTATCCCCTTACACTGCCCCTAACCCTAAACCTACCCATCACAGGAGACATTGCATTTGCATTTTTAATAAAACACTGCTTAGTATGTTTTTAACTCAGGAAACGTCCTCATAAATCACGTTCAAGTTGTAATACCAGTGTAATACCCATGTCATTATACACATTTGTGTCCTCACAAATCACAAAAACAAACACACACACATTCACGGAATGAGTTACAACAGATTTCTAGTTCCCAGCATGCTTTGCTTCTGACTGTTAAAGGTGGGCAAATGTTAAAATTCAGAGTTGTTTTATGTGTTTTGCTCAATATTAATAAAGGGGGAGATCTGCTACTGTTTAATGTTCTATTGTTTTGTAATTTAAAAGTTTTTCTGGTATGTTTGATTTGTTGAGGGTTACCATTGTGCTGAAGAGTAGAGCCTGTGGTTCGCTTGACGATTGGCCAAAGTCCATTAAAGCAGCGCTATGTCCTTTTTGTGGTTTTTGCTCTCGGGGTCCCCCAACAGTTGGGAAACAGTATTGTCTTCTACTACTGTCGTGAAATCTGTCATGGTTACACCAGGGGATACACGTACATTTGTTGACAAGCCGATACTGTCTTGAGTTCTCGTGAGTTCTCACGTCTTGGGTATACTGCCAGCGTTGCGTGTGAAATGTCTTCATCCCAGGAACATTGGCATATATTTCAGCATGTCATATGAATATAATTTCATGGGTTTTGTTTTTTTTCAATCGTCAAAAGATCACGTAGCTCACGTTTACAAGCCAGCGGCATTAGTAGCCTATTGTCTACTGTCTTACATAACGGATATGCTAATTCAATTCAATGTTTCTGTGGTAGGTAATAGCCATATATCATCAATATTATAATATCAAGATACCATAGATGAATCTGCAAATTTGAAAATCGATTTGCATTATAGCCTGAGGCAAGACACTTTCACCAGAAAAATAAATAAAAAAACATGATTATCAGCCTGCAGACATTAGGATAGTTATCCTGAAAGATTATTTATTATTACCATCATAAACTAGCATGTTAGTGTAGCTACCAGATTGATAATTCTCTACTCTACTAGCATTACTTGATTCATGAAGATAAATGGAGGACCAGGTAGATTCCGTAACATGGCCAGGGAAGTGACGTATGCCGTAAAGCAGTCAAATTTTGTAGTTTTTTTTGTGCTCGGGTTACTACCCGAAACCCGAAGTTACATAGTGCCAGTAAAAACGATACAGACACTGTCAGGCTACGGCAGACATGTCATTAAACCTATTGTAAGTCGATGTACCATCTCAAGGGTCTAAGAAATATATAATGAAGGTTGAAAAACGACATAGTGCTGCTTTAAGACTATGATTTAAATATTTTAATAGCAATAACTATGCCCTTCGCAGCACAGCTATAGTCTCTTGTCTAAATACTTTAAATGCAACATGCAAGTATGCTTCTGCTTTTGTTAACTAGCTTGAAAATATGAAACATTTATAATGTAAATAATGAAAAAATATTAGAAATATATTACATTATATATTTCTCTCTCTATATATGTGTTTATGTCGTATGAGTAAATATATCTGCAATATATTACACATGCAGTACCATATCCAATCACATGTACATCAATATATTATGAAGTGTATTACTGAATATAAAATTGCATACATTATGATGTAATATATTAACACAATATATTATTCAGTATATTTTCAAATATAGTGTTAAACCATTTAATATATTGATCATTCATATTTATATTTAATATGATCACATCATATTTTCTTTCCATAAGAGATGCTTGCCCATAAATGGCTTAAAATGATGAATGCCATTTGTAAAATCTAGCTCCCTGAAAAAAATGGCCACTAAAAATGCCCTTCCCCAACAGAAAAAAAAAAATCATGCACGAATAGAGGAAGAGCTGATATATGGGGTCATTTTCTGCAAGAAAGCATGCATATAGGTTTACGCAACCCACCCCACTGAGAGCTGGGAATTTAGAGCTCTGGTTGCTAACAAAAAGCACCAGGCTGGCACATTGGACACTGCCAACTGAACAATCAGTGATCACTTTCCAGGCTGGCACTTTCCTCTCTCCATCTCTCCTAATGTCTGCACCATGCCAGCTGCTTTGCTAAATAAGCAGTGCAGAGGAACACACACACAGAGACTCGGATCCACACTTTGTACCTGAGCCCAAAAGAGGATGCATGGGCATTGAGCTCTGTAATGATGAGTGGGGGAATCTGGGAATGAGCATCCAAGTGCCTCAAAATGTGAACAAATACACAGAGAATTTACAAAAGCATGTTGTTAGACATACTTCTTATTTGGTGTTCATGTGTTTGTATATACAGTCAATCAAAGAATCTAATCCACTAATGAGTGAAAATGTGTGTCATCTACGAATATGTGAGCACAAGTTCTCCTTCGAAAAAGTCTCGATAGACTGAGCAACCATCAATGTGGCTCCACACACATAGTGGCATGAGCAGATGGCAAAACAGATGATCTGCTCTCGATTGCCCCTCTACCATCCATATTTATTTTACACTGACTGACTCCGGGTTTCCCTCCGCCTACATACACTCCCGAATGCACCAGCAAAGCCACACCGCTTACCACAATCTCTGATTAGAAGACAAAAGAAGTGTGACGACGAGAGAGTGGAAAGAATTAGCTATACATGAGGCCAAAGCCAACACAAACACACTTCAACAAAAAAAAAAAATTCCTAGTTCGCCCAATGGTCAGCCATCAAAGTTCTTAAATAACTTAATATTGATCAAAGCAAGCAGCAAATCCATGAGTTGTTCTGTGCTACTGATCAAGAGTAAAGTTCGGGTCGATGGCGTCCAGCGTGATTTATACAGCTTCCTGGAGTGCCGATAAATGAGTGGACTGATTGGCCAGTGCAAGTAGGAGGAAGAGGAGGAGGAGGAATGAACTTGACAGTTTACTCCTTTTGATCTTGCGGTACTTCCTCTGGAAATGAGAATGCTTTATTCAGACAAATCCTCAGCAAGACATCTCATTTGGCTTGGGAATTCGCCAAAGCTTAGAGGCTGAAAATTGGTCTTCATCTCAGCAGCTTAATGGAACCCCTGCTTTTTTATGTCACCCAGGCAAAAGGAGAACATCAATTGTAAAAGACTGAGCCATGATGTTCATCACTGTGCAGTCTTCACTTTTGTTCGTTTTGCAGAAAGCTTTATTTTTTTGGAGAATGTCTCTGAATATTTAGAGGATTCAGGCTTGAGAGGACCTGGCAGCATTCCTCCGCAGTGACCGGACTTGCGGTTGATCATCGGAAGTGACATGGCGGGTGTCCCTCAAGGCCTTTAGCTGAGTGAGCAACTCAATTAAAAGCGGACAGTGGGGGCTCAGAGGGGGCCGCATTCCCCCGCCCCACCAAACCGTCCTCGAGTGAGCCCAGCTTGCTCGTAGCCATCATCTCGAGCTCCGCTGACCATTTGCTCCGGTTCACTGACTGAAGATGACTCAATGCCTGACTAGACCCTATGATCACATCATATCGTGCATGCTCAGATATCACTCACAAACACACATTCGCATCCACAGTACAGCAGATGTCTGTTTAGTCCTATTCAATGCTTGTCCCCCAGGGTGCATGTGCCAACATCCACGGAGTTTTCCAAAGGCAATCTGCTCTGTTTGGAAGCCATCTTAATGATCAACAACAAAGTGCAGAAGGCATATTGGAGTATTCACTTTGGTTCAAAGGTACACAGCCTAAAATCAGCAATACACAGAAGATGGTGGGCCACCATTAGAGAGCCAAAACTATTTAGACTCGACAAACAGTCCAACACCATCATTAGAAGGCCTTGGATTGAGGAGGAAAGAGTCAACAACAAGTACTAAACAAGCTGCTGCCATGGTGCAAGTTTGGGAGCTTGTTAAAGCTGAGAAAAATAATGTTGCTTCATTTGTCGAAAGGAAGCAGTCATGTGTTGGAGATACTGGAAATGAGGACAGGATTGAGTTTTACAAAACTGTGGTATGCTAGCATGCTCTCACCTACAAAAACTATTAAACAATTACACTTCAGATACTGAAAATACTGTACTATTTTGTCCTTAATAATAAATAATAGCACAAATAATAATTTAGGTAATTATTCAGGGGATATTACACTAACAAAATTAGTTCACTCACTAGTCACACATTCATTGAGAGTGCAATGCAATGGTTCTAATGAGTACAAACGGAAGGAAGAAACAAAGTGTGTACAACTGTGGAAAAATAATTCGAAATATTGAGTAATTAGAAGTAATAAGATTTCATTGGGCAATAGGCCCTTTTATTATTAATGTCCTTGAGCTAGTAGCTTATTTCAAATTGAATTGTTATCATAAAAAGAAAAGGAAAGTTAATAAAAGATCTAAGGCATATTCCTCAAACTGGTTAAACGTTTTGTTCAGCCCAGAGGCTTTTCAGATACATCGTTACGCATCCAGTTACTTTACCTCATGAATAATACGAATGGCTAGACTTTGTTTACTGCCAGGTGAAACAGGGTGTCATGCATCTCTCAGGCATCAAGGTGTCCTATCAAAGAATTGAGTCTGGGCTACGTGTTTGATTGATGCACGCTGTCAAAACCGTAGGGTGCTCGCAAGCATCATTGTTCAAGTTGTTTTTGTCTGAGCCTCTCTGTCTCTGACCCTGAAGAAGACATAACAGGGCCGTGACCAGCAGGGGCAAGCACCTTTATAAAACCACGCGGACAGTGACTCAGAATGTCCCCACCGACTCAACCACATCTATCAATCTCTGTCTGTCTGCCGTAGGGGCTGTCAGACTCGCTACTCTCTGTATCTCTGTATCTCTGTCTCTGCGCGTCTCTCCTTCTATCTTTTTCCTTCATTCGATCACCCGACTCTGACAAAGGGATTTGTTCCTTGGAAGCCACAGGACTTCTTGTCCACCTCACTTACTGCGAACAACTGTAAAGGATATTGAGGTTGATGTAGATGCAAGGTTGTGGCCATTCAGAATTTAATTGAGAATACCTTATAAATTCCAATTACATTCCCAAATTTGATTGGAAGTAGGAAACAACGCAGAATTGCAATTTAACTTCATGTAATTTGATTTGATTTTATAACCGTTAAAGAATACTTTATTTCCTGGAATGCATTACCAGTATCTTCAGTCTGCAATTGGTCAATGACACAGTGTAGATGGAAGAGTTGTCGCCGCAAAGAGAAACAACAGCTGCTGACGGATTGGGGTCATTGTTGTGTGCTTCTACCGTGACTCCGTCCCCTCAGCATACATGATGAGCTTCATTAGAGGAGAGGGATGAGAGATGCTTCAGTTGCCATGCGAAGTGACTGAAAACAGCACCGTAAACAAGACAACTGATTAAATGTCAACTGTGCGTCCGCAGGAATTAGGATCGTTCCCCAAAGTGAAACGACTTTGGAAAGTGACATACATGCACACGCAACTCACCCCTTCATACAGTAAATGATGTCCAGAAAGATAAGATGGGCAGAGCTATGACTCAGCCATCACAAAGTTATCACTCCTTTCAGTCGAGTGAGATAAAAAGGGGACCAAGGGAGACCAACGTTACCCGGCAATCTATTCCGTGAAAGGCAGGGAAAAGAATGTGATTGTGAATGTGTGTGATTGTCTGTAGACCTCTGTTCCTGTGTGGGTATGTGTTGGACAGGGATGGAAGGACGGTTGCCTCACAGCGGTGGGACTTGTCATGCCCAAATGCTGTCAAGCGTGGACTCCAGTGACAGGCATGTCACACCCAGGGCAAGCTGGCTCGTCCCCTGCCAGGGTGAAGATTACAATGATCACTGTCTTCAGCTGCACGGAAAACACCCGGGACCCACGTCTCGGAGTTGGAGGTCTGTCGAAATACCTCTCTCAATCACTAGGCTCACTCCTCCATGCGGCAACTCATGGATACAAAGATTAAAGTGCTTACAGTAGGGATACATTATATGGGATTTAAGTTTTGCTGATTTGGGTAAAGCGGTCAACTACCATCTAAAGCAGCATTCGGACAAAAATAAAAAATCTCAAAATTAAAATCCAATATTTGACAAAGACAGCAACTCCAACCACGCATAAACACCACAAATAGTGCTCTTCATTGCAAGAGAAATTAAACACATTACTGATTCCAATAAAGTATGATGTTGCTAAGCTAATAATAAAAATAGAAAAGCACAAAACAAACTACGGTTAATTAGAATGTAAATTAATTAAATGTATTTTATTCAGAACAAGCCAATTAAATTGAGACAACAACATTTAGTTGGATTAGGTAAAAATAACATACTAAGCAGTTTTAACTCAACATAATTTGATTTATCTCAATTTTCATAATTTTCGTGTGAAACACCCAATCTAAATATACATGCATGTTTTTTGAAATAAAAATGATGTATGGAAGTAGAAAGAACATACTCTTCACTACACTGACATTAGTACAGCACAGACTGAAGCAAACATACACCTCTGTGTTCATGCAGCCGCCCACATCCTGAGCACAAGCTCCACTCTACAGCACAACAGTAACAAAAACTACAATAAAACTGAAACATCCCTAAAATACAACATAAGTACACACTAAATACTAACAAGTATTTCCCATTATTCAAAAAACACATTATATAACACTTAATTTCAACTTCCACACCTACACCCCGGAAACTAGAAATTCACTGTAAAGCTTTATTTTACAAATTTGGGTGTTAAAATCAACAGAGATAATTTACGAGAATTGTGATGCAGGTATTGATTAACTTGTTTTTATTTTTTGAATGTTGAAAAAAATTGTTGTGTGATTAATCAAAATTGAGTTTCGATTTTAATTTTGACTTCCCATGATTATAAAAAATTAGGATAATCGAGATAAAACGATTATTATGTCGTATTCCGTACGTTTCCAGCGATGCGCTTTCACTCCTCCTTAAAAGCCCAAATTTAACGTGCATATCAGTAAAATCCTTTAATGTGACCCGTTTCCGTCTGCAGGGGCGTAGTTTGCAGTTGGGGGTTGAGGAATGTAAAATGACTGAAGCCCAATTATTTAATTTTCCAATGGTTGGCGAATCACCATATCTGTCCACGAGTTCACCAGCACACTCCAAAGGTGTGATAAGATTTGTGTGAACCATTCCTATATTGCGAAACGGATAATAAAATGTGAAACCCATTTGGAATTTACCATTTTATATTGGTATAGAGGAATCCAAACATGATCTAAAACAGCCACATAAACTAAAAAGACTGATGAAAAGTGGAGAAAACCATCTTGCACCAACATCTTGCATAAATTAAACTTTTTGAACTACTTATGACCACTCTTTATCACATTTATTGTACTTATTGTGGCAAATTTTGACTAATCATAGAATTAACAATTGATAATCCGTTAAGGGAATATATTTTTCATTTACGATTTATACATCAAAACTAAGGCATGTTGTAGTTTCTAAATGTGTAGGTTTTTTATTTTTTTCTCAATGCTATAGAATAAATTAATGACCAAACAATCAGTTTTTCCCATGTGTAAAATGCATGCATGCACTGTCAGCTCTTGAGAGGGCTGCCTGTGCACACTGTGAAGCACTTCCTGTTAGAGTGCTGCGCTCCCGCTTGGCTATATTATTTCCTGATGATGGCCAGGCTCACGATCCCCGCGGTTCGGGTCCCGCGTCCATTGAGGCGGCGCGACGGCTTAGATCGTGGAGATCGAGGAAGGATCTCGCGGATGAGAACGAGACTGCTGAGGCACCTTTTCTCTCATCATCCGCAGATTCTATGACACTTGTTCACGACGCAGAAGCCCGCCATGCGGCTTCTTCTGCCCGTGACGAGTGCCCAGTGCTCGAGCTATCTGTTTATAAGGAAGTAGATGTGCTCAGCATCGGGAACGAGCAACATGAGTCACACTCGCCGGCTTATGTTTCTGCTTATGTAGAGCTCGTGGAGGTTGTGATGCGTGCGGTGGCCAGACTAAATAAATATATAAATAAATATATTTATATATATAAAATATATGAGCTGGCCACAAAATAAGCAGGATGATCCCCGTCAAAATTAACTAGACGAGAGATTCCTGCAGCACCGTTCACAACCTCAGAGACGGGGCTTACTGTTTTTCCCAGATCTTTATAAAAATATAAATATATATGTGTAGATCCTGGGAAAAAAACCATTCTTTAGGTATCTCACCACATTCAATATATGTTTATTCGAATGTGGTGGGTGCGAGAGAGTCGGGTTATGGCAAGTTGCCGCAGATGGAGGAAGCTTTAGCATGCTATCTTTCTCCTGATCCGGCATCTTCACTTTAAGCCCCGGCGCTGCCCAACAAACCGTGCAGGGACACCTCTGCACTGGTTGGCTGGGCTTATATGGTGCAGGAAATCGATGTTGCTCTTCCGCCGTTAAAAACGTTTCGGGACACATCGGTTTCCAGCGAACGCAGGCTGCACTGTCCGCCCCACATTTTTGCGGCCAGGCAGCATTCCCGGCTATACAAACCATAAGTAGGCCTACAAGGTGCGGAATTTCCCTTCACCTGCGGCCGTTAGGGCATTCGTTCCCCAAAGTGTCGATTCTCGATGCAGTGTTGAGTTCCCTCGAAAGGGAACGTCTCGGGTTATGACTATAACCCTTGTTCCCTGAGAAGGGAACGAGACACTGCGTCGTCCTGCCACGCCCCTCGAGGCCTTAGAGCGTCTTGCTTCATCGCGGAGCTGATGTGTGTGTGTGTCAGCGTCACTTTTATGCATCCGGTTATGCCGTCACATGTTACATCACGACGCAACACCAATCAGGATTGGATTAGTTTCATTCTTACTTCAGAGGCGCACGCTAAGGGAGCGTCCCCAAAGTGTCGATTCTCGACGCAGTGTTGAGTTCCCTTCTCAGAGAACATGGGTTATAGTCATAACCCGAGACGTTTTCCTTTTGTTCAATAGATTTTGAGATTGACATCTCTGTGAAGACTACATGTGATGCCTCTGGCCAAAACAAGGCATCTTATTTGGCAGCATAATTCTGCTGCCTACTGTTTGGATCGGCCTGTAGTGTTGGTAGACTGCATATGATGCCTGAAAATGCTGTCTATACTCACTAGGGTTTGGAGCAACGCCTAGAAGTGTCCTTTATCTTTGTGCAGTGCACTAGTCTTCCTATAGTACACACAAGGAAACAAATTAATTTGGCAGGTAAATGAGCCATGACATGAGTAAACAGTATGTAAGGCTTAGAAGTCATATGGCCAATTACTGTATAAAAAAAAGCATACAGCTAATATCTCTTAAGGCAATAGGTTGAATATATATATATATATATATATATATATATATATATAGCTTTATACGAAGCATATATATGAAGCATATATATGTATATGAAGCAAGTTTCTGCCTGTAGTAGTCACATTCAGAGATATACACTACTGTTCAAAAGTTTAGGGTTATTAAGATTTTTTTTTTAAAGAAAGTAATACTTTTATTGAGCTAGAATTCATTATACTGGTCAAATGTGACAGTAAAGAAATTTACACTGTTACATCCTGAATTCTGAAAAAAAAAAACATGTATCAGTGTTTCCCCTAAAATATTAAGCAGCACAATTGTCAAAATTGAAATCAATAAGGAATGTTTCTTAAGCACCAAATCATCGTATTTGAATGATTTCTAAATGATCATGTGACACTTAAAACTGGATTAACTTTTTCATCACAGAAGTAAATTACATTTTAAAATAAAATGAAATAAAATAAAATGAAATAAAATATATCTGGCTCCTCTTCTTCAAAAAAAATTATATGCTCAATAAATTATGGCAACACGCGTTTTTACATTGCTTTAAATCATCAAAATAAGTTAAGCAATTTTCAACTTTTTCATAAGTTATACAAGATTCAACACAATTTTAAAAGTCAGTTTAATATAATTTAAGTTGAAATGACTTATTTTTAAGTACAATCAGCTTGGATGTAAAACTTTTTATACGGTGGACTTCCAACCACAAATGTATGTAGCAATTTCTCACATAAAAATTTCCTGACAGATCTGTAATTTCCTCAATTTTATAATTTCCAGTCATATGTCAGAAACCTAAGAAAACTAGAGCTGAGTGACATTCTATGCAGCTCTGTTTATTTATCTGGCATTTAGAAGGGCAACTGAAGAGGGTTCTGGGAAAAGGGGAGCCCTGATCAAATACAATTTTTGTAAAACAAAACAATTGTCTATCTCCATTGTGTCTGAGTAAAGGTTAACGATGTTAACAGCCACTGGCTGGGGCTGAAGGACATTAAATGAAATACACAGCCAGATCTTGTTGATTGTGAGTATCAGCACCACCATGATAACATGCCATTAATTAGCATTACCATATCAGAGAGAAACTAGCAGACAGGAAGTGCGCCGTCAAATGGCCCCTGAAATAACCATGATGGGTGACATTTGATGCACCACACTTTGCCACTTTCACTGCATTGTCCCTAAATTAGCCATGAAAGATGTGTGTTCCAGAGGCTTGAAGAACCTTATTCCTTTCACATGTGCAATATAAATACCAGATTCTTCTCCTAACATAAGATTACTCCATGCATTATAATATATAATAGAATATAATACAGTCGACCCAACCGTATAGTAAATGCGATGCATTTATTTTACGTTGCAGACATACAAATAATAATTCAGCTAAAAGTTTGCAACTCCCTATAACACACTGACATAGGCTATTGTTGATATTGCATGCTAACTGAATAAAATATTATGCACTGCAATACACCAAAAGCACCACATTATAAAATACATTAAGGGCCAGATTTACTAAAGTTCTGCACGTTATCTACTGACGATTTAAATTATCACGTTATCTACTGCGCAAATTAAAGAACACAGACGCAGTCCGGATAATTCCCATAATGACCAACACAATCTGCCAAGAGCAGCGCAAAATGCCCTTTGGTTTAAGACACAAAGTATTTGATGGTGCAAATACCAGTAAATTGACGAGTGCAAACCTTAGTAAATCACCTTGCGTGATCCATTTAAATGCACTCCTCACATACCTTTTTCGTCTGAATTGGAAACTCCTACAAATGCATAGTATCCAATAAGGTCAGCCACAAAAATAACCCTGTCCGCCTTTTCAGTGCAAAGTTTTCACTGCGAGTCTTTAGTAGATCCTGACAGTAGTTTTAAATGCCAAAAGAGGGTTTTGCACTGGTGCAAGATGTTAGTAAATATGGCCCTAAGAGGTTGCAAATTTTAGATCTCTCATTTAATATTCATATGATATCACATACAAAGTGCAAAGCGAAACTTAACTACATGCTAAAGTTTGTTTACATTGCAGTACGGGGCGTCACTTATGTATCGAAAAATATATTGTAAACTTTTAGCTAACTACTTATTTGTCTGCAACATAAAACAAATGCATCGTATAACGCTGTTGGGTAGACAGTTTGAGCAGTTGTTGCTCTGAATGTGAAATAACAAGAGCGTGACTAGCCCTTCTGTCTGGTTAAGCCTGAATGCTGATTTGATTGTTAAGACAATCAAATTTTAACATATTAATGACTGCAGGACGAAGGGTGTGGTACAACCGTTACCTACAGAGATCAGTGAAACCGAGGAAAGGATATAGCACCCCTCCCTCAAAACACACACACACACACACACAAACACACACACTCGCTCAGCATCAGGCCTCTCAGGGGATGATAATAGGAAGCCACAGTGGGGCTGTGATTGCATCAGCGCTTTGATCTGACCGCTAATTGCTGGTGACAGACAGGGTAGCGACAGCGCCACTTCCCTGCTTGATGCACGGGCCTCTTATTCTCAGAGAAAGAGAGAGAGAGAGAAAGGCTGGGGTGGGCTTTAGGAAGCTCGATTTAATCAGGGCCCTCACGGGAGTCCAGATAAATCCACATTAGCCTCGTGCAGGATTAACTAGAGAAAAAAAATCAGCTGTAAACCCGTTAAGTTGATAGTACGTAAGAAAGGCTAAGACTTCTGTGTTACCTTTACAGCGTGAAAGACACGCATGAAAGAAGACAAACAGCAACATACTTATAAGTGACATCAAACATCACTGATAATGTATTTAATAATAACAAAGCCAATGTCATATGCAAAAAAAAAAATAAGTAAACCACAGTCGCCTGGTCATTACTGCAAAGGCCTGAAGGGATTTATTTTGTGATAATGACTGGCTGACTGCACATTTTCCCGCTTTGTACACAGCTACTTGCTGTATAAATAATTAAAAGGACATGAACTACTAATCTGAGTTGAAATTCAGAGACCACCGAGTGCTGGAAGACACATGCAACTAGCACAGCTATGCAAGGAAACAGCTGACTGGTACAACGGTCAATTATATCATTTAAATTACACAGTTTAAAAGAAATTACAGTGACGACACACGATAGAAAAACTGAATAAACAATGAAACCTGTGGTTTTCATTAAATATAGGCTAATTAAAGCCATTTGTATAATCAGCATAAGCTTTTCAGTAATTTAATTTGTCAGTTGGCGAGTGAACATTTACATAGAAATAACACAACACTGCCTGCAAAGCCAGTAAAAGAGCATAAAAGTGAAAAAAGGCCAGCAGACGAGCAATATGCAAAGCTGACCAATTGAATAAAATTTGATCTTGATGACTTAATGAGAATTGTTTTTGATTATAGAGATACTTAAAGTGACCATCACGTATCACTTTCACTTTTCAGTTTCACAATAAAATCCAAAATTGTCACCTGGTCTTATATTTAGCATTATACACATATATTTGTCACCACTAATCACCAATCAAATTACAAATCTCCAACAATCTTTTGTGAACAGGTTGTTTCAAAACCAGACATGCCTTTTTTACTTTCTTCAGAGTCTGTTTGTAAACAGTAACTTTTTTTGACCGCAGAAAGTCCCAATGGACCAATCAAAATGAAGTACTACAGAGATCCATATAACAAGCTCACTGAAACAGTTCTACATTAGAACTGACCGTGTTTAGTCACGAAAACAACATTTAAGCGCATTGCACCCACACTGATGCGTCACAATAGTTTTTGCTTCATGATGCAACCATGTTTGTTCTTCCAAACTGGATTCATGATAATTAGCACATACTTGGATGTTGACAGCAAAAAAAGCCACCAAATTGCACAAGCACAAGACCTCATGAAGCTCTTGCCACGATATATCCGCACCAAGCAGATGACTGAAATCAGCAGATGCCACATTCAGTTAAACTATGCAAAGGAGTATTTAAAGAAGCCCGGAGTCTGTCCATCTCCATTATATTTCCTGTTACTCCACCCTCTTTTCCTCATCTTGCCCTGCGGGTTTCTTGTATCTCACTGCCAATCTGTGCACAGTTACGGGCAGCCCAGTCAAACTGGGTGTTTTCTCAAAGTCACAACAGGTTTGAGTGGTTCTGTGCATATCAAGTTAACAGCTCTGTGCTTCGGCTGGGGCATGTCGTCTCCCAGGCAAGCAAATCAATCATCTTTTTTCTTTTTGACTGATCAGGACAAGCCTCCAATGTCATCCCTCCATCTTTCCCCAAAGCACACGGTTATATTCTCTCTTTCACTTCCTACACTCTCACATCTTTCTCTTCCGGTCTCTCCATCCCCATATTCCCTCTATTTCGCCATTTTTGTCACTCTCCCAATTTTTCTTGCTTTCCTCCCCTCCGGGTCCTCTGGTCAAACTGTACAGGGAGCTTACTAATGAATCAAATGAGCTGTCGACACAGGAAAACCTCTGGACCAAACTGCTGGTATGCAATAATTAGTGTGTTTGGGGCCCGGGAATGAGAGCACTTGGGAAACACACACCGCAAACATACATCCACACACACACACAATCTAGCAGCAAAGGTCATTTGTTATAACTGTGCCTGAAACAATACTTTTTGGAGCACAGGTCATTACAAAGTGGCTGATTTCTCAAAGTCATTATGCAAAGCTACAAACGCTTGTGATTTAACATGAAGAAATATGATCTTGTGCATTGATAAGAAACAATGAAGCTAATTTAGGTTTTTCTGCGTCCCCTGACAGGGAGTGCTAGCTCAAATGCATCTCTCCTGTTTTAAAGGGGAGTTACATATCGCATAATGGCAGGCGTAGCGAAAGTCATTCAGCCGTTTTTTTATGCATTCATGTCTTTCATGATACATTTCATATCCCAGAACCCCTTCCCTTTCCCTTAGCACCACGACTGCTGATATGAATCAAATTTCTAATGCAAGTGGTCAATGTTCAGTTATTCCCGTCAGCATATTCTCAGCTGAGCATTTATCAACCTTTATGATCTATCTCACCTCTCAGTGCAAGTCCTATTCCAAACCTCTTTATTTGTGGACACTTTCTTAAGAAACAGTTCATCTAAAAATGAAACTTGTCAGCATTTTACTCACCTCAATATATTAACCATTAGGGATGCATGATATATCGGCCACCATATCGGTAGATATGTTCATTTTTAATGTTATCAAATTTGACCCGATAAGAAATTCTGGCCGATATATTAAGCGATAAATAATATTTTATTTATTTCCGCTGAGACACTTCACATGCATGATGGTTTTGAATTGTTTCAAATATGATTGGAATTACTTCGAAAAGGAAAATACAGTTTAGTGCAACATGTGCAGTGAAAGTCTGTCATATAGGCTACATAAAATTATAATGAGAAATACCGTAAAGGAATGTTGTGAATTTTACATATTTGTAAGACAATAGTTTTTCTTTTATAAAGAAAGTTGGCCATAGGAGTTTAAAATTACTTTTAAAACTCACACTGGTTCAAACTAGGCTACTGTATTGTATATGTGTTGATTTATGTTGAAGTGTGGGACATGGCTTTTAATGGTGAGACGTTTTGCAATCAGGCACTCAAAAATTATACAACAATTTTGAATTTGATTTAGACTTATCGCCCAATATATCAGTTATCGGATATTGTATCGGTCAAAATATTCATGTTGGTGCATCCCTATTTTCCCTACAAGGAAACTGGATGGCGGTGTACACTGCCAAACTCCAAAAAGGCACCATAAAAGTACACATATATAGTTAACACTTTACAATAATGTCCCATAAGTTAATCCATCAATTAGCAAAACATCTGTTACAGTATTTATTCATCTTTGTCAACACAACTGTTCGTTGTTAATTCATGTTAGCTCAGGTACATTAAATAATATTAACAGATACAATTTTTGATTTTAATAATAATGCTGACTTTAACAATACCTATGATTAATACATGCTTTTAAATTATTTTCCACAGTTAGTTTATGTTAATTAATGTTAACCTTATTGTAAAGTGTTACCCATGTGTACTTGAATAAGTTCGATCAAGTGTGAACTTGAAAATATTAAGTAAATTCTACATTTGTACTCAGTTCATGCATGCAATAAATAGTAAAAGTACATATAGAATGAGTCGACTGAATATTGTAAAACAAAACTTGAATATTTCATAAGAATTATTTTTTTCACTGTTTGGCAGTTTTATTTAAACTATTTTTATTCTTGATGCTGTTAATTTAGCAACTTGTTTTATGACGCCTGAGGTTTTCTACTAAAATTATTTGTTTGTGTGCAAAAATTATTTAGATTTATGCATTGGCAGAAGTTTTTATCCAAAGCAACTTACTCTGCATTTAAGGTAAGCACAGCAAGACTATCCAGTGTTTGCCACATTTTATCAGCTCTTGCTTTCAAACCCACAATCTTGCTAGCTCCATGATCTACAGTTCGAGCTTCTGGAAGGTTCATACATTCAATGATCCATAGTTACCAATGAAATCCAGAGCAATAAATAAATAATAAATAATACAACCCATGCACTATACTCCAAGTGCTCTGATGGCATAAGATAGTTTTAGGTGTAGAACAGCATGATAACTTAATGAGAATAGAGCCAGCATTTTTTTTTTTTTTTGAAGGCGTAAATTAGATTTGAGAGCTCCAGAGGAGAAGATTAGTAGTGAATAGCTTAAATTTCACTCTGTTCTTCACACAAAGCTATTGTAATTCGGCAAATTTTATGTAATTGTTTTATGTAATCCTTTTTGGAGCTTGCCAGTATGCATCACCAACCTTGTACTGTATTTAAAAGAGCAGCAATGACATTCTGTGAACCAGAGCAATACAACACACATTATATAGAACACTTGCAGTCTCTGGAACCCTGTGCATCACTACCTGTGTTGCTTTGGCTAATGGCCTGCCAGAGCACACAGCCCACAGAACCAGGGCCTTAGCCAAACGCAACAATCAGAGTACTAATATTTACACTGGAGGCTGAATTCTCGAGGCGTGTTATAGCGGCAGGTTTGAAGAGAAGAAAAACGAGCGTGCCTGGCAGCCATTGCGGTGAGCTCTATCTTTCTTGAGGTCGGTTGCAGCGGCGATGTGTAACGTACCTCAGCGGTGCAGAGTGTAATTAAGAGTGCACCATAAGTGGAGCGCGTCCCTGCGGAAAATGAGGCCACGGCTGCAGCCACTGGAGGTGATGACGGCTGCGTGACTACAGAGAGAGAGAGAGAGAGAGAGAGAGAGAGAGAGAGAGAGAGAGAGAGAGAGCTCTGTTCCAATCTGAATCTCAAAAACAAACATGCTAGTGAACCTGGAGGCCTATATAAGGCTGACAGACGAGAGCTGGGAGAAAAGGTGAGAGAGCAAATGATGAGATCTGCCTGCAAGGAAAAAAATAATAAATCTGATCAGGATATCCTTTAAGGAAACACGCTGAGCGAAGAGACAGACGGCAAGAAAGAAATGCTCTGCTATTATTAGTTTCTTGATAACGAAGCAAGAAATAGCATCCACCAGCTATTCCACAGAATGATCTGAGGGCGAGTACAGAAAAAAGTTCAGTGCACATTCCCGCACCCCCTGAGGGGTGGAAGAAACATTTTCAAAAGTTTCGTAAAATGTGCCAGTTTTTATTAGCAAAGTCCTGAAGCTTAATCAGAATCAACAATCCAGTCTTTTAAAGGGATATTCCACCTAAAAATGTAAATTCTCTCATTTACTCACCCCCATGCCATCCCAGATGTATCTGACTTTCTTTGCAAGTTTGTGTGTTCATGCTTAGCATAAATGCAAGTCACGTCAGAAGCATCAGAAGCGATAATCAGAGGTGTAAAGTCTAGGTTCAGAAAAGTAAAAGTCCTCCTCAGTATTTTGTTCCAATCACCTGGATTTGCTAATTAGAACAGTTTTTCAGCCAGGAAATAGAACTAATTAGTGAAATCAGCTGGCTGAGTTCATGGGTGGAATAAAAATATGGCAGGACTTTTACTTTCTGACCCCTGGACTTTACACCTCTGGCGATAATTTATAGTTTAAAAACATTTAAAGTCCCCCGTCCGTAGTCAATAATTGTATCCCTTAAAGGTTGTATCAGCGATTGTGGGTGACGTCACTTCTGTTTGTGTTTGAAGCGAGATCCCAAACAAACCAAGTTAGCTCGCCCCTCCCTCCCGTTTCGTGCATAGTGAAAAAAACAATCATGTATATAAAATCTGCAGTCGAGCCATGTCATATCGTACAGCTAGTTTTGCTGGTGCTTCAGTGGAAGCATGATAAAATGTACCAGAATCAGTCATATAGCTACAGATCTAATGTTATGGGGAAAACTCATGGTAACAACAGCTATCTGGAATAATATTATAACAGCTTATTATTATTATTCGGCTAATGTTAGTCCTGAACGTAGGCTAGTGTTATTGCTAATAGTACAATGTTATGGCTACACATCAAAGTAGACACATATAACAAACGCAACTCACACACTAAATCCCTACAATCTGATATTCATTAGAGCTATCCAAGTTTAGTCGAGCTTCACTCATATTTTTTAAAGAACTATATTTTCACACAGTTCACAAACAAAAAAGTCAGCACTAGAAACTACTCGCCAGTCCAGAAGAAACAGTGCAACGTCGGCGTCCGATTTAAAATTTTTCAATTCTTTGACTTCTCTCCAGCGTTCAAAAGCCTTCCCGATTATTATTTGTTTCTTTGACGAGAAACGACGGTATTCCCTCGCCCTAATCCTCCTTCTCTTCTTGGGGATTGCCTCTTCCATGTTAAATGTATCTGGTCCGTTGATAGCATAGGGTTGATTGACGCTGCCTTATTCTTCAGCTCCGACTTCACGTGCAGGCGCCGTGCACGAGCGCAAAAACAAACAACACCCGCCCCTGTCTGTGATTGGTTAGAACACTGTTTATTTTGAGTGGTGGTTGTACCCATTTGTTTTTGTGTGCAGATCTCAGAGCCTAGGCTGCCTACAGAAACGCAGTTTTTTGACAGCCTGCTTATGGGGCGGGCAGCTAGCGGATCGTTAGGAAAGATTAGATGAATGTGATCATTTTTGTTTGGGCCTAATATCGATGATACAACCTTTAAAACTCATCTTTGATTAGCAAAATTACATATTGCTCACTCTCTCTCCTCCCCCATCATGAATGGACGCGCCCCCTGCTACTGATTGGCTACTAGTTGTGGTACTCGGTCCAATCCACTTTCATCAGCTTTTCACAGAAATCACTTACTGCACCTTTAAATATTAGTATTTTCCTTTCACCTATCAAGATTGTATGGATTCCCATCGTGTTTGAGATGGATTATTTATATTCAAATCTCCGTTTGTGTTCATCTCAAAGACTGGATCTGGAACAGCAGGAGTGTTAGTAAATAATGGGAACACTCATTTTTGGGTGGTGTTCCTCTTTAAAAGACAATGAAACCTTCTTGATGAGGAACAATGCAACACGTATCTCCCCCTCCTCCAAACCTCCTTCACTCTTCCTCCCTAAAGTGATTGAAATGTGCAGGGCTACAAGGGGTCAAGCAACAGAGACGGAAGTCTTCCTTTTAAAATGAAAACAAGCTCTGTGTTATCCTGAAAGAGAATTTTCTAGTATCCTCTGGCAGTACCCAGCCACAGATGCTCATCATTTTCCTTGAAAACAAAGTCAAGCTTAACTTTTTCCAACTCCTATGAAACCACTCATTCCAGATGTGTAGCTATGCCGGTGTTTAATGCCATTAGTGTGTTAACCCCTGACTGCTTTGAAAGACCCGACCGGTTTCCTGCCCCCTCAAGGAAAGAACAACTGAAAATGCACCATGTGGTGTTCTCCAAATAAGAAACTTATCAAAGAGATCTTCAAAGGAGTTTGGACTACAGCAAGGTCTGACGCCAGTCTTCTTAACAACATGTGGATGCTAATTATGGATAACATACTTTGACGTTTCACAACAGGTGATGAAACAACACCTTTTTTCTAGATCTACCTCTCCGTTCTTGGTCACACAGAAGGAAGAATAGTCGCCAAACACCCCCACATTTGGCAGCTGAACTTCAGCCATTCACGGAGATAGTATGTGTTTGCAAACGTGTCTGTATCCACCAAGTGCCAATACTCCGAGATCTGGCACATCACCTGTTGCCGTGTGTGCGTTCGTGCTGCCGAGGGGAACCGTCGCTTGGCCAGTGTTTATGTTTGTATCATTTTCCTGTCCCTGAAACAGACGGCCAATGCCTTCTCCAGAGGAAACACAAGCCAAAACAAAGCCAAACAAGGAGACTAAAAGTTTTACTGACACAACATCAAGCAAAAATCTGAAAATGAAGGTAGACCTGGTCTGTTTTTTGTGTTCGTAAAAAAAAAAAAAAATTCTGCAAGGGTCATTTAGCCAACCTGATCTCAGTTAGCAATAAAAAATAAAAAAATAAAAACAGAAAAGGTGCATGTGTTGTACATCAAAGGTGGATTAGAACTTGGCCCTGTTTGCTACTTCCAGAGATAAACTGATAATGTTTACATGTTGTCTATATGTATGGGCTTAGTGTTAATCAGGGTTTTGCACAGAATAATACGCATAAGCTGCTTCATATGTCGAAATGGTGGTGAATGTCATCTACTAAGATTGCTGAAAAGCTCTGCGACTTTCTTCAAGCACTTAAATCTCCCATATCACTAAAAGTGGGAGACAGTATTTCCTCTGTGTGTCTTTGTGTTTGTGGTCTGCAGTCAGGCTTTGGCTGAAGGCTCCTAAAGCCTTACGTAAATCCCCTGTCATATCCACCTTTTGCGCTGAGACGGCTTGACAAATAAGTGATGACCGCTCACATTTTTAATTTAGGAGACTGATGAAAAATTCACAGTGGCAACACGAGACCTTGATTTAAAAACAATCCCACCCAAGCCCCCAGACTGCAAGCCTCCACCATCCACATCTCCTTTTCGCTGTATCTAGCCGATGTCGTGTCAACCTAAATCCCTTCACACATCTAGAGTGATTTAGACCACAGACAATGCCGACTGGCTACCTGTCCAGGTAAACTCCCCTTTTCTTCCCACTGTGTGAATGGTGGTCTGGCTTGTGTTAAAAGCAGAATGCAGATGTTATAATGGTTAGCTTGTCCTGCATCTCATTTTGATAGGTCGGACACACTGCACTTTGAGTTATATTCACTTTCATTTGCATGCGTGTGAACGTTGGAGAGCTGGAACATAAAACATATGCGTAGATGTTTCATCTTTTGCTACAAACTAAAGTATTCACATTCAGTGAACTCTCATTTACAAATTCATAGCAAAATATATTTTTAGATCCTACATTGGTCAAATGTCACAGGCTGACCCCTCACTTTCAATTTTACTTTGAGTAAAAGGACAAGTGCAATAAAAATTAAGTACTTTTAAGTATTACAATTAAAAGTACAGATTGATGAATCATGTTTATTATTTACTCTAGACAGTACCAGTCAGACTAGTCATTAGTCAGCACTAATAAGAAAGATTGTGCAGACATTTACTGATCTGCATTTAAGCAAACTATTTGGTTTATTACCAAAGTTTATATACACTCAAAACATTAAACTTAAATATACTAAAATATAAATTTAAGTTACTGATAAATCGAGTTTGCAAACAACTAAAATACCATAAAGTATTTTAATAATGAACAATAACTAAATTTAAGTAAATATGTGGATACAAATACAATACAATATAATATACAGATGCCACATGGGGCCAGACTGAGTTAATTTTAATACGATTGCCGTATGTTTGTAACTAAGTTTTGCCCCATGTGTCATCTGTATATTGTATTGTATTTGTATCCACATATTTACTTTTCACGATCAGTGTTGATTATCAGTGTTGATTACAGAATTATATTTAGATCTATTGCATTATATTTAGATCATAGTATGAAAGGTTGCAGCCAATCACGGACATATTGAGCACATGAATGCAGTGATCTCGTCACTCGATTTCTAAACTCATGCTTTCATCACAACTAACAGTGCAAACACGATTTATAAGAGAGGGAGTGTTCTTTGATCGCTTTCTGTATGTAATTTAATCACAATTTAAAGAATCAGTGTGAAGTTGATTGTTTTGTCACTGGTTTGATTTACTGACACATAGACAAAGCACATCTGACTGTACGTGAATCGTTACATATTAGAAATCACTGGTCACAGATCAGGTATTAGAATTAGCACAGTTACTTAGGCTACATGTTTTGGCAATACTGTCAAGTCCATATCATTTAAGTCTGTTTGCAAAGCCTGCGCCGAAATTGCGACTGATTTACTTGATTTAACGAATACAAATAAATAATGCTCAACTGAGACATTCACATTGTTGAAAATAAAAGAAACACATTCCTTGCATTAGGTAGGATGATAATGTTATTTTTAGTCCATTGATCCTGTATCTCACTAACTCGCCAGTGGGCGGGGCCAAAGTTGCAATAATGAAGTAGGCGTTGATTTTATTTCACCTATCTATCATAGATGAGTTGCCACATTGAATCATTCTCTGGGCTTGCTGACAATAAATGCTGTTTTTGGACTAACGAGGAATTTTTCAGTTCTAAAACTTACAGGATATTCTTATAGTATGATGACCTCTTATGTCAAAAGCTCAAGGAAATTTTGATTTATCAATTCATGACCCCTTTAAATGTTTACATTTTGTTATAATTACTTAAAAAGTATAATCCTGATGGATGACATCATATCCTGTTGCCCATTTGTATAGTTGGGTGCAAAGTAATTATGCATACTTAATATATTTTATTTTTATTATTAATAAAAAATATTAAAAAAGAGAGAGGAATATGATCAGAAAGCCACACAGGCTAGAGTCAAACCCACATCGTCCACACAGTCACCACAATTTGATACATGTAGCATGTACATGCTGACAGCTAGGCCTGAGTTCCTTTCCTTTCCCCCAGAACGTCTACCCTACAATACAGAGGTATAGTTTAAAGTTGGATGTTTGCTTTTATTGATTTGTTTCTGTGATTGAGGCAAACAGGAGCACTATTTAGTAGCTCCCCAGCTGTTTTAAAGGTAGAGCAGCTTCTAGCCTTCATGCATCATGCTCCAGCCAGCTGTTCTTCATAATTTTTTCTCCTTATTACAGCTGCAAATGTGAATAATCCATGATCTCTCCTGTTCGAAAGGGTGGGCTCGAGCTTTCTCTCTCTCTCTCTCTCTCTCTCTCTCTCTCTCTCTCTCTCTCTCTCTCTCTCTCTCTCTCTCTCTCTCTCTCTCTCTCTCTGCTCGCTCTTCCTTCTCTTCTCCTCACTTATCCTCGGGACAGATTTTCATCAGGCCTGCTCAATGTTTAACATGACAGGTTTCCATGGACATCACATGCAGGGGCTACAGCGAGGCGACTGGTTTAGCTTGATGGGGTCAGATTCTTAGTCATGGCCCCTCGAGCACTCTTTCAGCACCTATCAAATGCAAGACTGGGAGCGTGGCAGATGAAAATGTTTACCTTACTACACACATCTACCACTCTCTCTCTCTCCTGTTTCTTTCTTCTTGAGGATGTTTTGATGTCAGCTGTGGTCTGTATGGTCGGGGAGTCATGGAAGATATCAAAGAAAGGTTTATTTTTCCATGTAAATCTTCGATTCCTGTGACAATCGGGAGAGAGACTGGCACTAGTACGACAGTCTTTGGTTCAGTCTTTGGTAAGGTAGACTGTTTGAGCGAGAGAGAAAAACAGAAAGGGAGACCCTAATAATGGCCAGGCCGTGGCTAGACGCAAGATTTAAAGTGACAGTGGACAAGTCATCCATTATTTATAGCCTCCGAGCCGGAGTATTTTTTTTTTTCAGCGGGCGTGAACAGTGAGGGATCGTGGCACAAAACAAGCAGCCAGTCATGGCCCATTCCCGTGACTGTCAGCTGGCCCCGCCATCACTGCTAACGTTAGGAACAATGGCTCTCGGGAACCCATGTCATTGCAGTGCCTGTACCTCAATCAGAGAGCCAGGGGCAAAAGCCCCGAAACCCTGAGAAACAACATACTCTATGGCCTGCTGCTTAAAAACACTTGTGGTTGGCAAAAGTACAAGGACTAAAATCTAGCTACACAGTTACCATGTCCATTGGAAATAATTATTATTTATAAAAAATATATATATTAATGTATTTATTTTTTTACTCTGCTCTTTTCATCAAAGCCAACTTGTGATGATTTTGCTCCCTGATGTGTTAATTTAAATATTTTGATTCTAAATATATGTATGGGTTGATGAAAACAAGTCCATGAACTGTTTTAATTTACCATCAAGGCTTTTAACATTTAACATGAACAGTTAACAGTTATATGAATTAGGGCTGCAACTAAAAATTATTTTGATAATCGATTATTCTGATGATTCTTTTTTTGATTAATTGGAGTAAAATTGAAAAAAAAATGCCCATTAAAAATTGATTTTAATCCATTATTTTAAACAATGTTATTTCACATCCTGCCCAATACTGTCCTCCAAATAATGTTTAATATAAAGCCTATGAAACAAATATAGTTAATATCCATGTCAGCTATGCTGTAGATTATAAGTAAAAAAGGGTTTAAAAAAACAAAGATTGTATTTTAAAAACAGAAATCAAGCAATAACCTACTATGTTAAAGCAGAAATTAAAACAACTAAATAAAAAATTATAATGAACAAAAAAAACAAAATGTTAACTTGAACAATTCACTCATCCAAACATAATTATACTACATTAATGGGCTATAGCCTACCAACAATAGTGCCTTTACTGTTACTGCTCTCATAAATATGATTAGGCGTGTTACACACAGAACCTTAAACTTGCACTTACAGGTGCTGGTCATATAATTAGAATATCATCAAAAAGTTGATTTATTTCAGTAATTCCATTCAAAAAGTGAAATTTTGATATTATATTCATTCATTACACACGGACTAATATATTCCAAATGTTTATTTAATTTAGTTGTGATGATTAAAACTGACAACTAATAAAAATCCCAAATTCAGTATCTCCGAAAATTAGAATATTACTTAAGACCAATACAAAAAAAATGATTTTTAGAAATGTTGGCCAACTGAAAAGTATGAGCATTTACAGCACTCAATACTTAGTTGGGGCTCCTTTTGCCTGAATTACTGCAGCAATGCGGCGTGGCATGGAGTCGATCTGTGGCACTGCTCCGGTGTTATGAGAGCCCAGGTTGCTCTGATAATGGCCTTCAGCTCTTCTGCATTGTTGGGTCTGGCGTATCGCATCTTCCTCTTCACAATACCCATAGATTTTCTATTGGGTTAAGGTCAGGCGAGTTTGCTGGCCAATTAAGAACAGGGATACCATGGTCCTTAAACCAGGTACTGGTAGCTTTGGCACTGTGTGCAGGTGCCAAGTCCTGTTGGAAAAGGAAATCTGCATCTCCATAAAGTTGTTCAGCAGCAGGAAGCATGAAGTGCTCTAAAACTTCCTGGTAGATGGCTGCGTTGACCTTGGACCTCAGAAAACACAGCGGACCAACACCAGCAGATGACATGGCACCCCAAACCATCACTGACTGTGGAAACTTTACACTGGACTTCAAGCAACATGGATTCTGTTCCTCTCCCCTCTTCCTCCAGACTCTGGGACCTTGATTTCCAAAGGAAATGCAAAATTTACTTTCATCAGAGAACATAACTTTGGACCACTCAGCAGCAGTCCAGTCCTTTTTGTCTTTAGCCCAGGCGAGACGCTTCTGACAACTGTGGCTTGACACAAGGAATGCGACAGCTGAAACCCATGTCTTGCATACGTTTGTGCGTGGTGGTTCTTGAAGCACTGACTCCAGTTGCAGTCCACTCTTTGTGAATCTCCCCCACATTTTTGAATGGGTTTTGTTTCACAATCCTCTCCAGGGTGCGGTTATCCCTATTGCTTGTACACTTTGTTCTACCACATCTTTTCCTTCCCTTCGCCTCTCTATTAATGTGCATGGACACAGAGCTCTGTGAACAGCCAGCCTCTTTAGCAATGACCTTTTGTCAGTTTTGTCAGTGCCACAGACTGATAGACTCCATGCCACGCCGCGGAAGAAGGGGATAGAGAAGGTTCCTTAAACATCGCTCGTTCCACTCACTCTGCTGGTTCACCACGACCAGCTGGTCCTCGGCTTCACGTGCTATTGGCGGAACCTTACTTTCTGACAAGGCTGAGATCCTCAGACGCTGGGTAGACCATTTTCAATTGGTATTGAACCAGCCAGCTGCTTTCGATGACTCACTGCTTGGTGAGATAGCGCAGTGGCCAATGGCCTCAGACCTGGACGATATCCCGTCCCAGGAGGAAGTGGCATGTTCCATTAAGCAGATGCCCTCTGGTAAAGCTCCAGGTTCTGATGGTATTCCAAGTGAGGTGCTGAAGGAAGGTAGACTATCTCTTCTCTCCGCACTCAACGCATTATTCCAGTAGCACCTCAATGCAGTACATGAGATCCACGGGGAGGAGTCGGATCAAGATCCAAGGGGTGGAGATGGGTAGGATTAGGGTTGGGTTTAGGGATTAGGGTTGTGTTTAGGGATCAGAGGGCGGAGTTGGCTAGGTTTAGGTGTATGTAAGGTGGGAGGAGTTGGATCTGGATCCGAATCCTCCCCGTGGATTTCATGTTCCGCAGTGAGAACCATCTCCATTATTCAGCAAAATATGGAGCGAGGAAGCTGTGCCTCAAGATTTTAAAGACGCATTGATTGTTCAGATCTACAAGCCCAAGGGAGACAGAGCCTGCTGTGACAATCATCGTGGCATCTCGTTGCTCTCCACTGCAGGCAAAGTTTTGCCACGAATTTTGCTGAACCGCCTCCAACAACATGTTTATGACAGTGACATCATCCCGGAAAGTCAGTGTGGATTTCGTGCAGGCCGACGTACTATGGACATGGTGTTTACTGCTAGGCAGATTCAGGAGAAGTGCAGAGAACAACACCTTGATCTTTATATGATCTTTATCGAGCTCACAAAAGACTTCGACTCAGTTCCCCGCATCGGGCTCTGGCTCATTCTTCATAAGATAGGATGCCCAGAGAAATTCATTAACATAATCCATTCATTTCATGATGGTATGCTTGCTCAAGTGCTGGATGATGGCAAGCTGTCTGACCCATTTGGCATCTCCAATGGCACCAAACAGGCCTGTGTGCTCGCCCCACTGTTATTCAGCATATTTTTTTCCATGATGCTGTCCGTGGCTTTTAAGGAATGCGACATGGGCATTCCAATACAGTTCCGTACAGATGCCTGTGTCTTCAATCTACGCAGGCTTCAGGCTCGTATAAAGACACATTCTGCAATTCTGCGTGACCTCCTGTATGCAGATGATTGATGAAACACCCTTACCGAAGCTCAGTCACTATTCAATCGTTTTCAAACTGCAGCCTCTAGGTTTGGGCTCACTTTCAGTCTAAAGAAGACAGAAGTCATGTTTCAAGCGGTGAACAAGTTAAATTCCAATCCACCGGTAATCACTGCAGGCGAAACAGTGCTGAGGGCCGTTGACAAATTCTGCTACCTCGGTAGCATTCTCGCAACTAATACGACAGCGGACTCCGACATTAGTGCTAGTCGCAAAGGCTAGTTTTGCCTTCGGTCGACTGTCCAAGAGAATATGGGATGAGCACGGCATTCGGCTGGACACAAAAGTGGCAGTATATAAGGCAGTCATCCTCACTGTGCTGTTGTATGGATCTGAGTCCTTGACCATGTATCGCCGGCAGATTACAAAATTTGATCAGTTCCATATACGTTGTCTCCGTCGTATTGCACATGTCAAATGAGAGGACAAAGTCCCAAATACTGAGGTACTTCAGACCTGTGGCATCACTGGTATTGAGGCCTTCATGCTTGCTGCGCAGTTACGCTGGTCTGGATATGTTGTACGCATGGCAGATTCACGCCTGCCAAAACAGGTTTTTTATGGCCAGCTCCAGAGCGGCATGCGCTCCACAGGAGGGCAACTAAAACGCTACAAGGACGGCCTCAAAGCCAATTTAAAACTATGCAACATGGACCCAAATGCACTTGAAGATAGAGATGCGCAGTTGGCGGTTATAGCCGCGGACTCCGTGGATAAACCGTGGATCGGGTGGATGACGTGACAAAAAAAAATATTTTAATTAAATTCGGGCGGGTGGCGGGCGGTTTCTAGTCTCGCGGCTGTCATCAGCAGCACTTTGTATCAGCGGATGGCGGGCGGGAAAATTGGTCAAAAACGTTGGTGCTGATGGATGGCGGACGGATGATGAGTTTTGGGATGCGGTTGCGGATGAAATAATAGCCCATCCGCGCATCTCTACTTGAAGAGATGGCTGCAGACAGGACATCATGGCGAGCACAGTGCCATACTGCAATTCACTCCTTTGAGTTCAGCCACATCACTAATGAAGTAGATAAACAAAGACGCAGAAAGCACAATGCCTTAACAACATCTATAACAACATCTAGCCAGTTTGTGTGCGACGCCTGCGGCCAGCCATGTGCGTAAGGATCGGCTTCTATTCGCATCTTAGGACGCACCAACAACAACAACTGTGACGAGATCTGTCGTGTCGACAGCTCAGACCACCATTGAGTGCTGTACATGCTCATACTTTTCATGTTCATACTTTTCAGTTGGCCATCATTTCTAAAAATAATTTGTTTGTATTGGTCTTAAGTAATATTAAAAATTTCAGAGATACTAAATTTGGGATTTTCATTAGTTGTCAGTTTTAATCATCACAATTAAATGAAATAAACATTTGAAATATATCAGTCTGTGTGTAATGAATGAATATAATATCCAAATTTCACATTTTGAATGGAATTACTGAAATCAACTTGTATATTCTAATTATATGACCAGCACCTGTAATTTCTAAAAAAAAATAATATTTGAGCAAAATGTGTATTTTAGTCAGAATTATGATAGTCAGAATTATTTGATGCGCATGCGCCCACCTGTGCTTGTTCATTGAACTCTGTGAAGTTTAAGACTCGTATGTTGTCAGAATATGTTAAATGGAAATACTCATGGGACTTTCTAACATTTACAGATAAGGATATAACCATAATATGTACGTTATGTGCTGTGGAAAACATGTCAGAGGCAGTAAAAGCACACGGATCTGTCACTACAGCGCTTAATTAGCCTATAAATATAAAGCAATTATATTTCGGACTTGGATCATGTACCTTTCCCGGAGCAGCTCACTGTGTCCTCTGCTATTTTCCATATGCGTTGTGCCCATAGGAATGGGTTATTCAGTACTTTAAAGTGATGTGAATAGCTTGGTTTCCCTACAGTGCGTAGACTCGCCAAATCGATAATCAAATTTTTTGTTGACGATTATTTTTATTGTTGATAATAATCAATTTTATAGATTAGTGGTTGCAATATGAATATATAAGGGCAAGTGTAGGCTATATCAAGTCCTGCATCTGGTCATGTTTTTATTTTAACTATTTTAATCTGCTATTTTGCCTAGTTACTCTGTTAATTTTAAATGGTCCTACACATTCCATTTAGTATGCTAAATAGCCTAATAATATTTTGCATGCTTAATAATTAAGAAATAATTGTCAAAATGCCTTTTAAAATAGTTTTAGGTGGACTATACCATGTCATGACTTCAGGCCATTTCGACTAAAAAATAAAAAAAACACTAAATGGTTTCCATTTAAAAAAATAAGTAGTAGGCTATACAAAGAGGGAATGGGCATTCAACTGAAGTGAATATTAAGTCCATCTTAAATTCTTCCAATGTATCGTAGATAGTCTTGTTGGGTCATTGGTTGCTTTGAGTAGATGCTTGAGTAGATGCTACAAAGTTCCATAACATAAACTATTCATTTAGACCTTGTGCATTAGATTTTAAATCATTAACAGAAGTCCGAACAGCATTTTTTCCTATTCATACTGCTACTTTAGTTGAATTCCTAAGAGAAAAAAAACATTTAATACTTAGCACTTGAGTTGCCACATTAACAGCAGACCTCTCTAAAGGTTCTAAACAATTTCTGGTCCATGTTTGGTTGAGTAATTAAGAAGCCATGAGGTTGGGAATTCCCAGATGTGGATGCTACTGTTGTGCCCTCCAGCATTCTCAATTACTACAGCAAACACCCTGCTGTGAAACCAAATGCCTGATGCAAGTCACTCTCAACAGGATTGGCTTTTGAATGAACAGGTGTTATGGTGACTCATGGAAATACTCTGTAATAACAGGATCTTCAGTAGTTTTGTTCCGAAACCAATTGGATATAAGACTAACCGTATTAGTATTTATTAGTAGTATTTGTGTGGTTTCACTGAATTGGTGTAATATTGGGCTTGTAATTACGGGCACTGACATTAGAAGAACCCCAGTGTGCACAAATTCACAACAGCAGTTAAAATATGAGGGTGAAATTGAACAATATTCATGTTCCAACACATCGTCTCACAAGAATTACTTGAAAGAGCATTTAACAACAGACATTCATTCGCCTACAGCCTGTTTTCCTTTTGTGGGATGCTGTGAAGTCATTTAGTCACAAGCTATGAACACTTAAATTATAAGTACACCTAAATGCATTAAATAATTAAATGCATAATAAATAAAACAAATAACAGAGCAAGACTGTATTTGAGAGATTTTTAAAAACAAACAAGATTATTTTTTTTTTTAAGATATGTTAAGGATAATGAAATGCAATGGAGAATAAACTCCAAAAAACAGAAGATAGAGGAGGAGTTTTTACACATTTTAAGAGGAACCATTTCCCATAATTCATTTTATTAAAGTCAACAGTAGCTCGCTGAGAGGATGTTTCAGAAACCTTTAGACCTTGCAATTCGCAACTAAAACTGTGATCATCGTTCATGCTTAATATATCAATTTTAGAAATTTGGCAGCAATTTTTTAGGCTTTCCAGAGGTACAGCAGAGATGTGATACTGCTGTCGAGACCGGTCAGTGCATGTCAGGGTGGCTGATCTAAATCTGTCGGTCCATCTGGGATAGCTCGCCTCGCCGAGGGATTAGGTAAGCGCAGAGTCTCGATCTGGAAATGATGCCAGTCCTGGACCAACAGCTGGTATGGGTCATGGTTCTCTCTCCTATCTCTCTCTGACAAACTTTCACTCTGTTTACATGGTGTTTGAACAAATAAATCCTGAAGCTGATATGCAACTGTTTTGATAATACAGTATATCAGTCAATTTTCCTAAGGAAAAAAACAAAGCAATGTTTTAGTATGAATTCAACGCAAGTCTTTGTACATGAGGCCCCTGGAATCCTTCCTGAATCACGCCCATCCACGAACGATCTGAAAAGAGAGAAAAACTCAAGTTATTGATCTGTGTTACCCGCCACGTTATTCCTTAAGAGGATTCACTCACCTGGATGCATTCCTGCCACATATATCCTCTTCGAGATCACCGTTGAACTCCCGAAACCCTGCATACTTACCTTTGAGTTAAATAAAGATACATTTATGTTTATCACTTACCTCTGTCTCCGAGCCTGAATCCTGACAGGTTTTGCCATAGAATATACATTTTGGGTTCCCCAAAGAACCTGTTGACAGGTCTTAAAGGGTTAGTTCATCCAAAAATGAAAATTCTGTCAGTATTTACTCACCCTCATGTTGTTCCAACCCCATAAGTCCTTCGTTCATCTTCGGAACACGAATTAAGATATTTTAGATGATATATATATATATATATATATATATATATATATATATATATATATATATATATATATATATATATATATATAAGTAGCAGAGCCTTTATTTTTTATTGTAGGCTGATCTGGAAAGAAGGCACTTGCTAAGAATAGAAATCTAGACATTTCCTTGGTGAATGCTACTTTTTGCAGACATCCTCAAATCAACTTTAATCACTACCAATTGGAAACACTCAAGCAGACACTGACTGCCCCAAAGAGAATGTGTGATTATTGATCAGTTTGTTCAGTCTGGGCTTACTGATAAGCACAGACTGCACAAATAGTGAAACAAACAAAAATGAGAAAAATATCTGAATTGCAGTATTCAGGCATTTTCGCAAGAGAAAGCTTTTATGCCTGGTTCCACAGAAAGGGCTTAGATTAAGCCAGGATTAGGCCTTAGTTCAATAAGGACATTTAAGAGTCTTTTATAAACATGCCTTTGCAAAAAAAAAAAAAAAAAAAAAAATTACTGGTGTGCATCTTGAGACGAGACAAAACAATGTCAGTGGCATTTTAGTATATGTCAGTCCAAGTTGCTTTCAGTTAAAACAGCTCAAACATGCTTTTTAGTTTGGGACTAGGTTTAAGCCTTGTCTGTGAAACCAGGGTTTCTATACTAAAACTATGATTGGCAAACTTAAAAATACAATTATGCAACAAACAAACAAACACATATACAGTAATTTAAATGAACAAGCAGGAAAAATGTGCTTCTGCAAATCTTAATGGCTCAAGCCTCCAAAGCGCTGTCACATTTGACACAGGCACTTGCCATTCTTTGTAACTTTAAACCTGACTATATAAACCTGTTCCCTAAGAATACCATATCACACAATAAGGGGCACGGCACATGGAAACGAAACAGCGTTTATCACACTCCTGTTTCCGTAACACAGCCTTCTTCAGCAGCATGTGGCCCAGCAAAAGGTCATACCCTTGACCCTTCAGCAACTTTATACCTCCTGAACTTCCCCTGAGGTACTTTCATTTCAGCCAACTCTGCTTTCAATAATGGCCTGTCTGGCATTTTGATATTGAGATGAAGGACATGTTGTTGACTCTTCTTTAAATGATGGTATCTGTAGTTACAGTCGGATAAAGATGATACAGAGTACTCAAGATTGAAACAGTGCTAATATGCATATCAACCAAATGCATGATATATACAATATTAGGAATGCTTGATATGCCTGGCATAAGTAAAGGCAGAAAGAGTTATTGCCATGTAGCAGTACTTAGAGTTATGGTTGACACAGATCAAGGCTGTACTCAATAACACAATTATAGTAAAAGCTGCTGTAATGTCCCCATATGGTTGATGTAAAGGGAGGAGAACTTTGACCGTAGCAGACTGAGGACCACTCAGCACTAAACTCTGAACTGATGTTTTTAATGATGAAAGGCGAAAATAATATGCTTGCCATGCACTATGTTAAATGTGGCGAACAAAAAAGAGAAGTCAACATGAAATGGAGTTTGCAACCCATTTTACTTTAAAGGAAAAGTTCCCCAAAAATACTAATTCTGTCATAATTTACTCACCGTAAAGTTGTTCCAAACCTGTATGAATGTCTTTCTTCAGCTGAACACAAAAGAAGATATTTTGAAGAATGTGGTTAACCAAACAGTTAATGGACCCCTTTGACTTCCATAGTATGGGGGGAAAATACTATGGAAGTCTATGGGGTCCATCCACTGTTTGGTTAAAGAAATTCATACAGGTTTGGAACAAAATGAGGGTGAGTAAATAATGACAGAGTTTTCATTTTTGGGTGAACTGACAGGACATTCAATGAAAAAAGTAAGATGGAAACTGATTTTATCCATTAGGAATTGATTGGATATAGGTTGGAAATAGATAAGGGTTGGAAAAAAAATAGTTATATCACTAACAAATAAAAAAAGGAACATTATTTCAGAGACAGAGAACATTAATTACATTTTGATGAAATAAAGAAACCATTTTTATTTCATGCTGACTTCAAAGTAACAATAGAATTATACATGCCCTCACTTAATTTACACTGCGGAGTGATTTTGGATGATAAAAAAAAAAGACATATGAAACTCAAGACTGACATTAATATGCCCGCGACTATTAATAGCATATATCCTGTGACATTTGGATGAAACAGACATAAACCAGCTCTGATTTATACATTTAGAAGGAGCGCTGACCTTTAAGTGATACAATATTTACTTAAGGGATGTAGAGGAGACAATTTTAAGACTGACAGAAAGACATTTTAACCTTTGTGCAATAGCACAATAACAGTTTGTCCAAGTCAGCAAGAAAATGCTCTCTATGGAGGGAACGCCATTTTAGTTTGTCTACAAATGCACAGGAAGCCGTGTTTGCCTCTCAGAGCGAAATAGTAATCGACTTCATAGCGCCTCGTTGAATTAACCCGCAATCTCACGACAATATAGTTGTTTCAATTCAACTTTGCATCAGCCTTGCAAATTAGACGGGAGGAGGAAAGCTTCAATGTTAATTTCAGCCTTGCGTCCTCGTCAACGCTGACGTTTGATTTCTAATTGACCCCGGGGTCAAATGGGCCTGAGATAATATTTTGTTAAAATATTCTCATTTCCTGGGAAGTCACATTTCCATATAACTTCACCTCATGCTTTATTTATGACTTTCTTTACAATTCCCATGCAAACGACATCTTAACTGTCCCCTTATCTCCCACCCCCCAACCAAGAACAGTTTAGTAAATATCAAGCTGTATTCATTATTAATAAATCTACAGTTTAAAAAACCCTCTAATAAGTGCATTAATTATTTAAGTGTTCAGAGGCCTGGGGTGGGTTATAGCACACTCAGTGTGCTGTATATTGCAGTTAGAACACTACTAAGTAAATACTTCACCCTTGACTGCAGAAAGTAGCTGTTAATTTACACGTCTGGCTTACACCCTGTCAAGACTTGGTAAACTTAAGCAGTAGTTGTTGATGTTTACACTGAACCCACAGCAGGTGTGAGACCCTGTTGTTTAGAGATCATCTATTGCTCCTTTACTCAACCTCGTCTCTTTCAACTCACAGGAATCCCATCATCTGTGCGTCCAGTAAGCTGTTTCTCTCATCAGCATGTGCTTGTGAGAGGCAGTCTCACATTTGATCCCCTCACCTACAATAAATCTCAAAGGGGTGGAGAGACAATAACCATCCGCATGCCTGGTTTTACAGTTCTCGTCTCTCTGACACGATTTCTAAGTTTCCAGCCTGTTTTTCCTGGTGAGAAATTATAAAGGAGGAATTCTAAGAAATACGTCTAAACCTAGTGTAACCTTAATTTCTTAATGCCGTATCGGCGATTACTCCAGTCTCTTCATCGTGGGTATCATAAATGAAACACGGGTTACAATGGTGATAATTCACGTTTCTTTTTTAATCAGAAGCATCGGCATTACACCATGAACAGCCAGTAGCCTATGAAAGTGAAGCCTATAGTAGTGGCCGTACTTTTTTAACAAGTGTGAATCCAACTGAATAACGGCATATCCCAATCAACTTGTCGGCTGTATTGACATCGAAGACTGCAACATGGCGTTACATTTGGCGATATCCAATTCCTGCAATGAATCGTTCTGAGTGTTATGCATCGGCTCACAGAAGAGTTCTGAACTAATCGCTGTGTCCAAATTCACTCACTGATTCACACATTCATTATTCAGAGACAGTCAACAAAACTTCTATTGCAGCGTTTACAGTAGGCTATTGCTAATGTATACAGAACTTGATGTGTTGAAAGAGCATTGCGGAAGTTCTGAAATTTCTAACCGTTACTGACACCAGTGGCCGTTAGAGAAACTGCAGCCAGTCTCATGATGTTCTCGGTGCGCACACTTGCGCGCTCGTTGGCCGCACTAGATAAGGCTCTTTTTTTTTTTTTTTTACTTAGGAGGAGTTTCCGTGGGTGTCTGGATTGTGCTGGAGGCTGGTCGCTTCTTTCCGTCCGCAGAGTCCATTTGAAACATACTGCTAGCGATTGCCGCTGCCGTACGGATGTAAGCCCAAGTAGACGAGAATGCGCATGACGTCACATTCTGTGAATTTTCGCGCCAATTCGGACCCGACTCCTCCACACACAATTGAGCCTACAGGCTGATAGAGGCAACCGTGGTGGACAGTCAAGGGGTCATTCTTTCTATTACAGTATGGTTGGCTCATAAATGTACAAATGAAAACTCTAACTTAAAGATTTTTTAAAGTAAAAACCTACACATAGCCCCTTTAAAACAGTCAATTCTGGCAATAAATATGCTGAAGTAAATTTACTACAGTGATTATTGCACTATATGTGGCGAACGAAAATGAGTGAATGGATCCGGACGCTGACGTCAATACCACGCCGCGAGCTGGAGAGCGCCACGCTGTGTAGGCTACGTAGCAGAAACTTCGTCACTTATAGGCCAGGTTTTTTATTTGAGAAATACGGATTTCTTCCAACGTAAACATCGCTGATTAATGTTTGGAAAATCTGGCTTTATTTTGCAACACCACGCCAATATGCGAAAATGACACAAAATCGCAGTGAACCGTAGCCTACTATTAAATAGTTAGTCAAAGTGTTAATGTATCCTAATCAAAAGACTGCATAGCACAATTATGAGAGATGATTGAAATTAGTGCTTTACTGCAGCATTTTGCCTGTTTTCCATTTTATGTGTGATACAAAGCCCAAATAACCCAATTTTGATTGGCACGTCAAGAAAATTCCCCATTGGTTCTTTTGCAGTTTATTTGCAGCTGAGTCAGCTGTTTAACCAATTACTGTATCAAGTAGCACGTGAATATGATGATTCTATGACATTTCGTTTTAAGACCATACAATCAGAAGGCATGGTTACAAGCTATATTTCTCCTTGGGAAATAATAACAACCTTATTTTGTGCATACTCACTTTTTCAGCTTTGTGGTGTCATGAATAGTAGCCTGTGTTGTAGTAGTTCATTAAAATTTGTTCATAAAGAATAATAATACAATTTTAAGAAAATCAAATTAGATGGAAAATATTTGTAGCTAAGTCTCCCTTCCATGCTGTTCATTGGTGGGGCAGATATAGACCGTTCCTTAGATAGTTAGATATAGATAGTTCCTTAGACTCGTGTTGCTCTGGGACACACCTGTTTACTTTCCCCAGCAGTTTATTCATTCAGAGGCGCGCATAACCAAGCACCCCCTGTTGTTTAACAACCAAACACCCCAACTGCAAGTCACCCCCAGTTTAAACCCTTAACCAATCGCAGGATCCTGGGGGCGTAGGCCAACGGCTGTCCCTGTGGACTGAGAATTACTTCATTCTCAAACTCGATGTTCCCCAGTCCAAAAAAAGCGTCTGTTTTATTCATCGCGCCATCATCCAGTCAGTAGTACGACAGTCAGTGCGGATCGCATCCTCGCCTTGCCGCTGCATAACAAGAGAGTGCGGAGCGAGCAGAGCAGTGCGGAGGGGACTGTGCGTAAGAGGAGCCTGCGTTCATGTTCGCTATAGAGATTGTGGTGCTGAAACGCGCTCAGTTGCACATGCGAGCGGAGGAACCCCGCTGAACACGAGAAACGGAGATTGTTCTATCACCTATACACCTTGGATTTACTCCAAGTACTTGGATTGATGCAAGACCTACCCATTAAATCAACTTGATATGAACAAAAAATTGTAGGGAAATACATGGAAACGATCTAAAGAAAGTTCTAAACTTTAAAGAGCCAACCAGCATCGATGCTTAGACTGTGTTCGGATGGCAGTAGAGACTTGCAGCTCTCCGAGCTGAGGTTAACATAATCTGCCGTTAATTTTTACGATTTTTTTTTACCGTATTCAAGAGGAGGGCGAGGACCAGGCTTCCACAGTCAGTCCAGTCGGAGCTTTCGTGCGCACACGTTTAGTCTGGACTGCAGGACAAGTGTTGAAGACTCCGGAAAGATGCTGGTGTTTTACATCGCATTGTGCCTTTTAGGAACAGGTAAGACATTTTGCTATAGTTCAGTAGCCTAACTATTGTAATGATAAAATCGGATGTTTGCGTACTCTGTATCGCTGCGTCAACCTAATCATAGCGCGATTATCTATATTTCACCGCGCTCCGCTTTGGAGTAAAACGTAGTCGTTTTAGTTGTGTCATAATTTCATTTTGTGACATATGAGGTTCTAGTGAGACCCTGGTGATATGTTGGGCGAATGGCACTGCGCCAAATGGAAACAAGGCTCATTTGGAAATTAAACTTGTCCAATACAGGCGTGTACCCCAGCAGAATGCAGCTATAAGCTACATCTCTTTATATTCTTACAGAAGATTACTTCAGCAGTGCCGTGGCACAGTGATGGTATTATGGTACATAAAACATAGGCTAATACATAATAAAATACGCGTATTTGCTTGATACTGCAAAGTACTTAATAATGGTAGGCTACAACGTGGAAGTGTTTTTTTTTCTTTCTTTACTAGCCTAAGTGTTGCAGTTTATGTTTTGCGCATTCTAGTTAGGCTATACACCTGTTGTCTGTGGATATGAAGACAAACTCTGGCACATAAATAACTTGATCGTTCAAATGTTAGCCTATGTGAGGTAGGTATAGAATGGATGCGCTTTGGGAACTTTTTTGTTCGCTGCAATCGCGGAACATCATTCAGTACAATGGAACAAGTGGCTGCGTTTCTGACTAATGCATTACTGAGGCTGTTTTGTATGACAGATGTTGACTTGAGGTTGATATAGGCTATTCAGGGTCCACTTTACTGAGATCGTCTAGCGGACTTGCAATAAGAGAAAAGTTGAAGAAAGAACGAACCAGGTGTGACCACGATAATGGCTATCAGCTAACACCCTTCTGGGTTTTGGAAAGTGTGTTAAAAGCCACAGAGGTCTAATGCACTGGAGATGCTGATGACAGTCTCCAAAACAGAAACACCTCTTAATAATTTCACAGCCAACGCCATCAGGAAGGCACCATCTCCTCGCTCAAACAGAATAATTTAACAGCATTAAATAAATATAAATGGTGGCGGGCAGAGGTGCGACATTTCTCAATACAGTCTAAGGGGAGCCGGGAATGCGCGCGATCTGAAAGATTATGCTCGTCGCTGTGTTGATTTATTCATTACTTTGTACTTTATGTTGTAGTGGCCGCGGGCATCTAATGCTCTCCTGATATGTTGTGAGCGTAAATGAGCTGACTATCGCTTGCTGCACTGAGTGCGCTGCCTCTTTGTTTCTGATAGAGACTAGCAGCGCTGCAGATATGGGTTTGGAATGGACTGATTTCATTCTTTAAAAATACTGGAATCGAATGTTTTTTTTTATGGCTTTCGATTCTGTTAACGTTCTCGAACACGCTTTTAACGCCGATACGGACGGAATGTCGCACTGACAGCGATGACTGCAGTTCGATTCCTAAACGAATGACTCTCGTGAAAAGGTTCTTTTTAGTGAGTCATAAACAACGTGTAGTTCGATTCCCGAAATTATTCTTAAGAACCGGTTCGTTTTAGTGAATCACAAGCATGAAGCGCTACAAGTAGCCTACAGTTTAATTTTCAATATAACGACTCTTATGAGTCGTTTCATTTTTGTGAATTACAAAAATACAGTGTGGCAAATGTTGCTTGATTTTCGAACAAATAACTCCATTGAGCCGATTCTTTAATTAATCAAGTGGTAAAGGCCACTGAATCAGTCTGGAATCTGTTATTGGGATTACTTGTCGTGTCATAGCCTACTTGAAATGAGGCAAGAAGTGTTAGTTAAAAATGAAAAAAAAAAAAACGTACAAATGAAAATTCTGTCATCATTTACTCACTCTCAAGTTGTTTCAAACCTGTATTAATTCCTTTCTTCTGATGAACACAAAGGAAGATATTTTGAAGAATTTCGGTAACCATTTGACTTCCATAATATTTTGTTCCTTTCTACGGAATTCACTGGGGTCCATCAACTGTCTGGTTACCGGAATTCTTCAAAATATCTTGCTTGTGTTCAGCAGAAGAAATAAATTCATACAGTTTTGAAACAACTTGAGAGTGAGTAAATGATGGTAGAATTTTCATTTTTAAGTGAACTATTCATTCAAGGTGTAAAGTCATTAAAATGCATTTATTTCTATTATTATTTTTTCTGAGTTGTTAAATTTGGTTAAAATTTGAGATTACATTTACCTTCAAATTCTTATTTTCTCAAAAGTATTTGTTTACCAGAATCATTAAAGTCTGCAAAGTGAAAAAAAAATTATGCAAACTTGTCACTGCACCACAACATGGAATTTGAATTCTTTGCAAACTGGTTTAAAAAAACCTTCTATCTGTGTACAATCTATAAGGTTTGTTTTAAGAGCTCAGTAGGCTACTCTGTCCACCAAAGTAGCCTAGTTGTTGTGAGCCGTATTCAAGTTTGTGATGTTTATTTCACACTAAAGGCGGCGCTATATTTTGCATATTCTGTGTGCTTTGATTGAGAGAGGTTGATTCATTTGCGGAGAAGTACAGCATCCTTGAGCCTGGCCTATTTTTACCACGAGTCTGTTGTTTCCACGCCTTTTAACAAATATTTTATTCATTGGGTGTATTATTAACGCCGGCTTTGATTCAGCTCGAGATAAAGGCTTCAAAATCCCCCGGCCCTCTCAGATCCAAAAGTGTTTCTTCTCCCAATTAACGGCGTAACTGCAAGCGAGGCAAAGCGCTTTCGGTCGGCGCTCCAGTAAACGGAATTAAAAACAAATGTTTATTGGCGGTTAAGCTGCGCTTTCTGTCTGTCTCTTTGATAAATGAGGCCGCCGTATTGACACGGGTGGAGGCGGTAATCAAATTTAAATGTTGAATATAAATGCCTAGCACCTTCACAAACTTGGAGGGAAAATATATATTAGACATAAATGTGCATACCTGGTTTGCAAATAGGCTCTAAATTTGTAATAATCATACACGGCATATGAGTATGTTACAGTCGAGTTTTGGTTTTATTTGAATTTTGTTCAATAACAGGTTAACTGTAGGATATGTTGTCAGTTAGTCGAGTAGCATATTGAGCTTTTTATGTGGACTTTCTAGCCCGTTAAAGGGGGAAATGTGACCCTGGCTGCACTCTAGATGTTTTTCTCATCATTAAGTGGGTGTGTAAGTAAGACAGAAGGAGGGGGGAGAGGGAAGAATAGGATGTAGCAGAGCAATTCTTTGACAGACTGGTGGCAGCTGCTTTGGGAGGAGCAGAGAGGCTCCCGGACGGCCTGAACCACTCATCTCACCTGACATCTACACAAGCAGCACGCCACACTCTGAAAAACCACCACCAGCTCACATCTGACTCACCGGCTCCCTCTCTGAATAATGGCTCATGGATAGATAGCGCAGCGAGAGAAAAATTGTCCTGCTTCACATAAACACTCATGCTCCCTTACACACTCACCCAGATATATACACACCCCAACGTAGGTGTAAACACACATCTTCTTTATCTCTTGGTCTCTCTCTTGTTTGTCTTATTCTCTTTCTCTCTCTCTTTCACACACACACACACACACACACACACACACACACACACACACACACACACACACACACACACACACACACACACACACACACACACACACGCGGTTTCAGAGTGTCTGACAACACAAAGACTCAGAACTAGTAGAAAAGAACAGGGATTGAAGCAGAGAACATGACAGAGTCTTGAAGAGACCAGCCCCTAGTGCCAGATATTCATGTGCATGCCCTTAACAAAGCTCCGCCGCTTCTTTCTCCCAGCCATAATTTGCTTTCTCGGAATGCCCCTCAGTCTCCCAGTGGAATTATGCTGCACTGTGCCATCAGTATTCTAAGTATTCTCCAGCACTTATTTTTTTAAAAACCTTTGGCGTGGGGTTGGCAATCCCAGAAGGCAGTGTTCAAAGGAAGCATGTTGAGATCATAAAACATTTGCCCACTGCTTCCTTCCTCTCTAGTCCTTTTGCCTTGTAAAGAGCAAAAGAAATACATAACCGACTATCCCCTTTGTGCATTATTATTTTTCATATATCATCTTATATCACTAACATACTCTCATTCACATACTTTATTTCTCTCCCACCCGGTAGGGTTGATCAACAGTATCAGTATATGATTTAATAAATTGACTATTTAATTTATAATGGTGGTATGGCATCAAGACATATTAAATCTATTAATTGTGTAACATAACTTCAGCTGCTCAGTTTTTAAAGGCAGTACCGTGATATCCCACAATTCTATGTGTGTGTGGTGTTGAAAAAGTCTATACATAAATGTCTACTGAGGAATAATTACAATCTTTAAATACTTAGTCTAAGACTCGCTCGAATTTGTTCTAGATCATTAGGCGTCATTATGGTGCTTTGGAAGCCGGTCTGAAACCAGTTTCTGTAGTCGGTGCCGTCATACAAATCTGCTGTCTGTTAAGTTATTGACTGACTGGGCAGCAAGGCATCTAACTGGCTTGAGTTTCAGACTCAGCCGCACACATGTAAACACTCCAACCAACAGCATTGCATATCTGCAGTCTTGTCTTGATGTTTTAGCTTTCTCCATTAGAGGGACAGATAGTTTGACCTGTACACAGGGCCTCCCATTAGTGGTGGGGACTGCTGGGCGCTTAGATTGAGTGGGGTTGTGAGGTGGTATTTCTGGCCTCCTGGGTTTGTTTTAGGAGCGTTTTGTATTATGCATGAGCTGAATGTCTTAGGAGACCTTATAGGGACTGAAAATAACTTTTTTATGTATGTGTCTGTATTGTTAAGAGGCTTAATGTTTGCATTGTATGTAAAGGGGTGTAATGTGAGGTTGTGTGTCTGTGTTAGGGAAGGTGTCGGATAAGCTGCATCTAGTGTAAAGATTGGAAAAGCAGAACATAAAATGTAGAGGTAATAATACAGAGAATTAATCTCGTATTTTTTCTGTTTTCTTCTCGCTTCACTTGCTCTTTCTTTCCTGTGGAAGCCTGTTTTCACCTCAGAGTTGAAAATAACAAAGAGTAAATGTGACAAATTTTAAAAATAAGAAATAAAGTCAGTTGTATAATAAAGTCAATGTTTTTAAGAAATAAAAACATTGTGAGATATAGAGTCACAATTGTGAGAAACACCATGACACTTGTTAGAAAAAAGATGAAATTGTGAGATATATAAAGTCATAATTCCAAGAAATAAAGTGGAAATTGTAAGATAAAATTACAATTATGAGTCACATTATGACTTTTTTAAACTCTGAGACAGAAATGGGCTTCCATTCTTCACCTGTTTTTCCTCATTGAAAAGGAGTAGCAAAGTTGGAAGGCGAGGAAGTTCAGTGATAAGTGTGTGTGCGCTCGAGTTAGAGGGAGTAAGTGACACACGATTCACAATAGCGCCGATGCAGCAGAATCTGTCTGGTGCGGGAAGACTGCTGCATTATTTAGGAGACGCTGGTATGGCATAGATATGGATGAGTTTTGGCCTGCTTTGATGCGCTTGCACTCTGCAGAACGGAGTGAGATGGACTGGCTGCGAGCGGCTGAGTGCTCTGGGCTCTTTTACAGGGAGAGGTTGGCGCTTGGAGACAAATTCAACATAAAGGTCAGTTTTGTTTACAGCAGAGAGCAAATCGCGAGATTTTCTCCCCAGACAACATTCTAGTGTACGAATATTATATGTGTTCATGGGACCAAATGACATTCAAGCTTGTGAAAAGGACTTAGGGGACCAGGATAATGATATAACTTCTCTTTACAGTAAAACAATTAAAAGAAAAGAAAACCCTTGTTGCAGGTAAACAGAAATCTGTAAGTTAACTTTTATAGTACCTCCCCTGAAGAAAAGGCCACAACTCCTTGTTTTTCATTTTTTCCTGCGCCCCCATTTGCCCATCACAACGTTCAAACTGCGCTCCTGATGACACGTACAGCTGTTAGGTTGGGGGGGGGGGGGGGGGGGGGGTCTTGAAACAATGGCTCTCTCTGTTTTCTGCTATACACAGCCGTATTGTTTAATTATCTTTCACAGACACAAGACAGCGACCCTCACCCACGGTTTTCCGCAACCCAACCCCCCCCCCAACAGACAGAGGCACACACAGAAAGATATTGAGGAGAATTAGTGGAATAGAGAAAGCAAATGAGAAGGTTTTGGAGGGAAAGGCTGTAATCTACTTGGCCATGCAGGAACACATAGATAAAGAACTTGGCATTGCGTTCAGGGGGGCATTTGTTATCAGCTCTCAGCGTCTCCAGCCCGTGCGGCTAATGGCAGAGCCTAGAGGATAGGTGGCCAGTTGTTCCTCACTCTGGGACAAGGCCATCTCCATTGTTTTTTCAGCCCCTCTCTTCCTCTAACCTCGTCTCCATCCACCCACATCCTCACCTCATTTTCCTTGGGCGGAAAGACGAGTGAGTGGACAAAGAGGAATTGTGCTGACTTCTTCCTCTGGAGGAGAAAATGAAAAAGAGAGCAATGATGTCATCAGGGGTCTTCAGTTTGTTTTTCAAGGCCGAGAGTGACTCCTAGATTGTAATTTTATCTCATGTTATCCATGTTTCTGGGGATGTTTATTCTGATGATGAGATACAATAGGCAATAGGGTCAGATAATCACTGATATTTGCATACAGGGAAAAAAAGAGGGTGTTTACTGCTGACGTTACTCCCAGATCATAAAGGGGTGAGGCTAGGCAGCCTGAGTTAATTTGGAGAAAATCATTAAAACAATGCCTAAGGAAAGACACAATTTCAAACACTCATTTCCTATTTTTAGAAGCACTTTGCTTGCATTTTTTCTCTCCAAAAATGCAAAAAGTGTCACTCGTTACTAGGGGAAATGTATCATAATTTGGTACGAACAGAAGCAGGGAAGTGTTTTGAAACAGGCGAGAGTAGAATGAGCTGGGATTTGGTAGAGTGCACATTGGCTTCTATTTTACTATCACCTCCAGTCCTCCAAGACAAAAATTTCATATCTCTTGCTGTGACACAGGAAGCAACAGTAAATTGAAATTTATCTTCCATGTTGCTGCAATATCTGGGCTCATATTATCCTCTTGGGCCGAGATCCCTAAGCCCGGTCTTAAAGATGGCCCTGATTTGAGAGGATGTTTTCTGCGGTGGTAAAATCCAATTCTGATATAAAACTGTTCATTAATTTTATCTGTCTGCTTATTTATTGAATATTAGATTTTTGTGTTTACGTTTGGGGCAAAATGTTGTACTGCAAATCATTGAGCTAGATTTGAAATTATGCTCCTTTATTACTTATCTGTTCTGGGATTTGCATTTTTTATAGTTATGGATTCATGCATACATTAAAGAATGAGTCATGGAAGTTCAGATGGACTGACAGGTAACAGTAATTGATTGTTTTTCTGTCACAGACACACAGTTGAAGGTTGTGCCAGAGGGGCAGCTGAGATGAGTGTCTGGTGGTTAAAGCTGCATGGCCTTTGTAGGGTGATTAGTCAAAGTCTGACTATTTAATTAATGATTACTCCATCACAGAAGACATTGTGTGCCTGAGAGAGACAGAAAATCTCTCAAAAAAGCCACAGTCTGATTGTACTATTACATGTGATGCATCAGGATCTAACTTTACCCCTGATTCCCGATATATTCAGTTAAAACTCTTTCATACACTTTAGGACGTTTAAGGTATTGACAGTGTAACATTGTGCAGGCCAGTTTTAAAAATTTTTTGAGCTAATAAAGTCTAGAATAAATCACAAACTGCCACTTTAAGATGTTCGCCATACCATCCAGCACAACAAATTAAAGCTTTTCTGTCCTGTTTTACCTAAAACAGAGTTATATTTCATACAATATAACAAGTGTAGTAAGTGTTTTTGACACCCCTGCACTAGTAGGTCACTGATTTCAGTTCCGCTAATGCTGCCTAGATTCTGTATCAGGATCGGATCTTATACCTGCTTCCATTATATGTTAGCATCATATTAAATCTTTGTCATATGAGTCATATAAGTCTTTGGCATAAAGACTGTCATGCAGACAGGAATACCCTCATTATCAGCTATTTGCGAGCTCATTCCCTCTCTCTGTCTGTCTCTCTTTCTCTGTCGCGCACACACTCACATCCGTTAACCAAATAGTTCTTCCTCTCTGGAAACCCCAGTGGAATGTGCGCGCAAATATTGTGATTGTGAGCCCAACCGTAAACCATAATACTCCACACCGGAGAGAAGACCTTACTCAAGCTCCCCTACCACATCAGGCGTAAAGGCATCTCTGTTTAGTTTTCAGACAGCTGGGCAAGAAATTGAGTAAAGCATATATGTCTTTCCTTCTCTCTTTCCCCACCGTCTTATTTCTCTTGCTGATTCTTGATTGCTGGGATATTACGGCATGGCTTTGAATGCCACAGTGGGAGGTCGAAGGAGAAGCTGGCCAATTTGCTATCAAGCGAGGGGTGTAAGTCAAGGCACGTCAAACAAGCTTTCCGCCGTCACTCATGTGTCCAAACATGGTAATTTTATCGAGCGATCCAAAGTTATCTGAAACAAGCCAATGCCTTTGGAAAAAAAGAACGGGCGATCAAATGATTCTAAAGTTAGAGAAGATGGCGGTAAAGAAAGTGAGAGAACCGTTTAACCAAGGTGTGGAAGGCTTAGGAGTTCATGCAGCTTGATAAAATGGTGTGCCAATGCAGAAAGGGAAGAGAGGAAAGAGGGGGGTCAAACAGATTAACTTCCAGCATCTTAGCTCTGAAGGTAATGGATATCCTTGTACTGGTGTGAAGGAACCCCTTCATCTGTTCTCCCAGTTTAAATGTAGGAAACAGAGTAACAAAGACATACCAGATGAAAAAGTGAGTGTCTGACACAGGAGACTGGAGATAGGGCATTTGGACACCTGGGGGCAATGATGAAGCCGACAAAGTAGACAAGCTTTGAATGCACAGGTTGGCCAGAGCTGGGTGGATAAAAGGGAAAGCATTGTTGTTGATGGGCTGAATTTGATACACAGTCTCTTTCAGACGATGAGGTAATGTCAGGCAGTGCCCCTGGACCTTCCTGATTGATGTATTCCAGCCGCTCTACTGCTGTGGGAGGGCTGTAACGGATTACAGCGCCAAACCTTGCACGGAGAAAGACAGAGAAACCTCTAATGGTCTGTGACTATTGTCTGGGTGAGGCATCCAAACTCTACCATTCTCTGCGGAGTTGAAGAGGAAGTTCACACACACACACAGGGACAGGTACACGATACACACTGAAAAGAGCTACCTCAGCGTTGTTGTGCAGGATATTGGCTGTTTACTTTTGAAATTCTCTCCCTGCTTCTGGCTTGCTGTAAACACTGGTGTGGGGTACTTGTCACTCACAGATAAGGACAGAGATAAAAAGAAGAGGGAGGAAGTGAGATAGAAGACAAAGAGAACAAGGAACAAAGAGAGACAAAGAAAGAAAAGTTGCTAGCTAAACATAATGTCTCTTGGAGTGAATAATGAGTCTGTATGGACAAATGCAGTCTAAAAAAGTGATATGCATACATTGGCTGAGCTTTTTAGAACTTTACCAAGCTGCAGCACAAAGTGACAGTTTTTTATGCATTTGCATGCATAAGTATGCCTATTATGCAGATTAGAACAAAATGGGCTCCATAGTCCCACTGAAAAGACCAGCTTAGACTAGCACGAGTTTCAGTGAATGTGGTTTGTATATATTTAACCATGTTGTTCACAAGCAAAACTTGGCTAGTGATGCTGATAGACCAACACATGATCTAAAATGCATCTTGGTAAGCAAACTTGCTAATCTTCTCAGGAGAGAATCCATAATGTGTGTAAGCTGGAGCCTTATTTGAATCCTGTGTTGTCATTCATGTTTTTTTTTTTTTTTGTTGTTTATTACAGAGAAGGACACAGGGCAAAATTGCACGCCACCCTTAAGAACAGCATAATAGTATAGGACAAATAGATAAATAAGAAAAGCCATCAAGCAGGCAAGGAAGTGTGGGCTGGTTCATGTGTGGAAGAGAGCAAATGCAAACCGCTTGGTACTTTACCACAAGCCACTTGCTTAAGCTTTCTTTTCATATGGATTGTGTATATTACTGGTGTGTGACAAAAACAGCTTCACCAGTATGCTGAGAATAAGATGCATTGGTTTTGGAGGACACAGCAGGTCTTCCAGCTCTGGGCTTCAGACTGGCTTTGTAAGCAGCAGGCTGCTTGGTTTCAAGCAATCCCAAACAGAGCCACCTCAGAGCAGGTGAAAGAATGAGGAGCGTGTTCCTGCTGGAACTGCACTTCTATAGCTTCTTCTCACTTACAGACGCAGGCGAAGCAAGATACTCTCCTGCCTGAAGATATGGGTTCAGCTTTCTCTATGAGATGCGTCCCACTGCGAGGAGATTTAGTGATGATTTATGAAGCCCCCTAGAAAACAGGGCACACATGTGTAAGGTTTTCATATGATAATGACATCTCGCCTTCATAGTCAATGTTTCATTGAGTTTTGGTGGAGCTGCTGCTTTGACAAAGCTTGTTTTGATATGAAAGGATTTCACAGACAGAGGAATTTGTGGGAATATTTTTTTCAGAGCCTCTTTTGAGCTTTGTGCTACTAGAATGGCCAAAAAAAGAATGTGCTTTGGAGACGATGTTCAATAAGTAGTTGTTAATCATATTAATATGAATGAACATGTTCTGGTATACGGTAATGTTGCTGGGCCAACTTTGTCTGTTTTACAATTTTTTTGAATGAATGTGCAGTAGTATATAGTGTGGAATGAACAATACGCCAGCTCAAATTACCAATTAACCATGTAGAATATCTATACGAACACCTCCATTTGCTCAGTGGTAAATTAATAATACTAATTTGCATTCTTTTCTTTTAACATAATTTTACAAATTGATTCAGGTCATTGTGGTGTGATAGTAATTTAAGAGCTCACAGTACCGCAGTAAATGTGCTCTGTTCACTTACACTGATGTTATCAGTTGTAATCATGATCTACTTAGCCTTTTCTTCTTGGCTGACTGTGAGAAGCATTTGTCTCTGATCTGATTTGCAGGTTTTTTGTAATTTTAAGTTTTCTTTAAAGTAAAAATAACTGAAAAAAGTTTGTGCAATGTCACAGTTCCTAAATTGTGTAAAAAAAAAACAAAAAAACGTTCACCTCTTTATGAGTACATTCTACTGGAAGTATACAAAATTCACAAAACTCTCCAGTTTATTCATATGGGATTTTTTTAGCAACCGTAACCAAGATGGGCAGAGCTTAACAAAGGGTCAATTTGAATTTTGGATTTGAACTATTAATTTATAAAAAGGTGAAAATGGCACAATTCTGACGAATGTGGACATGCGTAAGCTTATATATTGGTGCAGGGGAGTGTCTGATGTCATCCCTTTTCACTCAGCTTGTTGGGAGGAGGTGATGGATAGGCTTCTAATGGACCCCCTCAATCACAAGCTACTTAAGCAGACTGATCAGTAACAGAGTGGCAAAGAGGCCAACACAAACCCCCTTTCAACAGAGCCACAGGGAGGTTTAGAGATCATCCATGCTAGTGATTAGCCCTGTAACAGTCCTTACGCTGCAAGCTTTCACTCATTTACCAGGCATCTGAAAAATCTATGGTCCAAACTCACCGTGAAAGAGTCTTGAATTGTCAAGCGGAACCTTAAAAGGCTCAGCCTTTTGTCCCAGTGTGACGCAGTAGCTTGTTGCGAAACCTCTTTTATTTTGCAAATGTTATTAATGGACTCACTTATAAAAGTATAAAAGTGAAGCAGATTCAACTCGGTAGGGGAAAAATATAGCGTGGTTTTCCTCCTTATATTCAGTTTATATTGTACAAAGGTGTACTGTAGGCATTTCAGCATGAAGGTGTTAAGTGTAGTTATTTGTCAGTGGAAATGTCCTGCGAGTCTGAATCTGATGCCATCACTGGGTTTTAAAAAGCACTATAGTTTAAAGTGGGAGGAACTCATTAGCCCTATTCATTAGAGCCAAGCAAAGATATCACAAATATTAGCAGTAGGTGGGGTCTCTCCTCTCAAAAACACTCTCCCTTTTGACTCTATCTCTCCCTGTGATTCAGTGTATCCTGTTAACAAGCGCCAGCTTCATCGAATACCCACAACACAAGTCAATGTGTGTTTTTTCACACCAATTAACAGCTCTCTTTTGGTGCCTGCTGAGGTGATGATGGCCTGCCTCTGGCCAGGCGCATGGTGTTTATGTGTATTTGGAATATTTTTTTATGTTCAACCTTATTCTATTTTCATTAGTAAGCAGTGGAATTAGTAGTAGTAGAACCTTATATATCTCATAGATAGAACACCAGAAGGTCCAATGAATGTATAGGGATTTCTCAGTCTTCGTATAGAGTTCTCTCAAGCCCCTTTCACACAGAGATTCCGGAAAATACCCGGATAAAGTGACCTGGGATTTGACCCGGGTTTGTTTGACTTTGGTTCATTCACACTGCCAGTGATTTTCCGGAATCAGAGAGTGTGTTCACACACACCCGTAAAAATCCCATAAAGACACGTGACATCGATGTGTCATGTAATGTCTCAGCAGCGTCTATAGTTTGCTTATATGCTGTGATTTCTCTCTCGAGAAACCACTATTGTGCATTTTTTTCTCTGATTCGATCATAAACTAGCGCACTATGTACCGCTTTCATGCTGGCGAACGAGCCCGGCTTCAGCGCTATTATTACGACACGGCATTGATCCCGGCATCAAACCCAGGTCGTGTTTGCGTTTACACAGAAAGTGTTCTGGCAATTTCCCGGCAATTTCCCAGGATCAACACGTTGTGTGAAAGGGGCTTCAGTCTTCACAAATCTAGCATGGGCTGACTTGCTCTCTGACAAATTAACGGCCTACTCTGCACCGTTTACAATATGCCCCTTAAGAGGTAAAAACTCCTCCATTGGTCGAGAGTTGAGTGGTCATTAATTTCAGGCTGGTCCTCATTGGCACAAATGGCAATGCTGGAGAAAAATTATTCTGTCCAACAATCTTCCTTTCTTTCCCTCTCTCCCTCACACTATCTTTCTTTTGGCTCTCGGAGCCAAACTAGCATCCCCTCCTCTCTTGCACTCTCAATCTAGATAATTCAATCTGTCCAATATCAAATAATCGCCTCCATTTTTTCGGCCCATTTTAACCTTATCACTGGCGCTGCCTCCTCAGGGGACCGAGTCTCGTTTCACCTTGTTAAGAGAGAGAGGGAGCCCAAGAGCGATAACCTGGGATCGTGGTGAAACGAGGCGGGTGACGAATAGTTCTCTAAGGAGCGGGAGTGAAGACCTGTTTGTTGTTCTCACAATGTGAACGAGCGGGCAAACAGGCTAAGGAATTTTTTTTTTTGTCTGAAAAAGAAAAGGTGGGTAGTTGAAACAAGGGTCACACAAAAAAGAAAAGTGCATGAAAAAATGTGAAGCATGAGAAATGTGCTGTATGGGTTTGTTAACACTGGAAACCCTCTGCGTCCCCTTGTCCTTTTTAACACTTTCTCCTGGCACTTAATTAAAATCCAATAAGGATCTCGCCTGGTGGGCATTGTTCCTAACCTATGTTTACCTTCTCTAGGGGCATCGCTAGCAGCTTAATCTTGCAAAAAAGTGGGGTCGATAGGTCAAGACTGGACTCTAGTCGCTACCCTGAGAGGGGGGGGGGGGGATGCTCTTGTACCTCATCTTCCTATTCTTTGTGTTGTGTCTCTCTCTTTCCTTTTCTTTTCCTCATTTCCCATGGAACCTAATCCGTAAGCTTGATTGTTCTAAGCTGATTTCAAGCTTGCCCCTGGGAGGAGATGGGCTTTTGGAGTTGTTTTTAATTAAGATTTAAAGGAGGCCTCCCTCAAGAGGGAAGATTGAGTGGTTTCTTTGGATGGGGGGATGAGAGTGGACAAGAGGAGGTGAAACAGATTGGCCAACAAAAAAGCAAAAAACAAAACAAAAACAACAACAAAAAAACAGCATTATTCATCATGGACAATTGAAAATAAAATGTTATGTCTGTTGAATTATAATAGGTTATGTGGAGTATGCATTCATTCACACTTTGGTAAAATTCCACAGCCCCCATTTCTCTCTACCTTCATCTCTTTTGGGGTGACACCCTTTCTTTTTCTATTTCATTCAGTCTCCAAGAGCTAAATTATTATTTTCTTTTAAAAAAAAATTTCAGAATCTATAAAAATTGATTTGGGCTTCCTAAGATCCAAACCCATATCCTGTAAAGACGTCATTGGAACACTGCCGAGCTGCAGGCAAGCAATCTCCAGATTATCTAGATGTTGTAATGATCGATAGCGACACCTTATGTACCCTTTTTCCACAGAAATGGTGCTGATGCTGGAGCCAGTGCTTTGGGAATCTGTGAAACTATCATAGAACTGGCTTAAATTTACACTAGTTTCAGAAATTAATAGAAAATCCAATTAATAATAAAAACTGAATATTTGAATTTGGTTGTTCAACCAGAAGTTAGGGGGCACAGGGACCAAAGTGGCCACACCAACAATGTCTGCCATAAGTGTAATTTTAACTAGAAAAAGTACTTGTCTTACAGTTGAACAGGAGTAATGAATTAAGGACACATACCTCACTTGTTTACCAGCCTCTGAAGTAGCCCAGAAACTGACCCTTATCTGCTAATAAAGCTTTGTTTATGTAAGCGGTCATGGCATCTGGTGCTTAAACATGATTTGGATCAGTTGGTGTCCTGGTCTTGACCGTACAGGGAATTAGATTCCTACAGAGTATAAAATCAGTATGTATGTGTGGCTTTGTTCATCTCTCTCTGTATTTCTCTGCTTTTGCCTATCTTTCATTCTCTTTCACACACACAAACTCTTTCTTCTCTTTCTCTCCCTCTGTCTCTCTGGATAATGGTCTTGAACACAGGTGGCCATGTCCCTTGGATGGACACCCCCAGACGTCCTTGTTAGACACTTAATTAAAAGCCTTATCACAGGAAAACACGCTGAGACATTCCAATATGGGCCTGGGCATTAGAGATACTGCCACAACCAGACAGCGTCCATCTATTACTGCTGTCTGCTTAACTGTCCAGCCAAACAGAGTGTGTGTTTGTATGTGTTAAAACATAAAAGAATAAGGAGTGCGTATGCAAAATAAGAAATGGTGCGAGTTGTTTTAGAATAGATAAAGAGTGAATGACGAAGCGAGACAAAATGTAAGGCCCAGTTTACCTGGCATTAGCATCCCCTTTGGGGGATCCGTTTGAAACAGAACAGTGCTAAATAGAGGTGTAAATGGGATCCAAAAACATTTTGAGATTTGGTGTTGAAATAATATATCTGACTGATGATCTATCCACAACTTTCTTTTGTTTCTCTTTGCATTTGAGATGCAAGTTATCACCAGGTATAGACAGCAATGTGTCTCAGCTGACCACTTGTGATAGGATCACCCAAATGGATCTTAATATCAGGTGTAAACAGAGCTTAGGCTAGGAAGAACAAAGTTTTGGTGCATGGCTGGCGCAAAACACATGTGGGGGGGTTAATAGCAGGAGAATTTGTGAAAACATCCACATCTCCTCCTTCTGTGCATTGCTTCCCGCCCACTGCTATCAGAACTCCTCCCATGGTCAGTTAAGTTTTAGAGCTGATGACAGGAGGGAAAAAATCCCTAACGAAAGAAAAGCACACAATGAAGTGTTTAAGTTAATCACGCCACTAGCTGGGTTAGGCATGCTAGGTGTTAAATGAAGAGTGGAGAGGTCAAGTGTCCCTCCCACTACATTCTTCAGCAACGCTAGGCAGGGACCAGCACACAGGGACCATATGTCCCAAGCTCTGGTCAATGATCCTCCCCAAATGGAAGGACAAAGCCTTTTTCACTCAATTGAGACTGGGGAAATCTGCAATTCCACACTGGCAGCATTGCACCAGTCATCAAGAAGACAGTGAAAAGGAGGAGGACAGGGAAAGAAGGAGAAAGAGAGAGCATGAGAGGGACTTGGCATTTTCCATCACATTAACTAGGAACAATCCTGCCAAACAGCCTTGAGGCTCCTTCCCTTTTTCCCCGAGTTCTTCTGTAGGTTGCCCAGTTCCAAAGCCCCCAGGGGACTCTCTTCAAAAGCTTGGTGTCTATTCCTTTTGCTCAGATGCTCAGCTAATAATGCCACAGCCAACGTATAGAGATCTATATCTGTGGCTATCACAAAGCAAGTTCTCTTATGTTTAAGCTGGGTCTTGTGCACTGGGGAGTTGAAGGTTTACAGGGGCACGTCACATTTTTTAAAAGGCCACAACAAACCTATCTAATCATAAAATAACAGTTAGGTGGCGCATCCTGGTGAGGTGCGTTTCAACAGGGGGTAGTCTTAGTGAAAGAAAGAAGGAAATGAGATAAAGAAACCATAGCAAAGACATGGAGAGGCCAGAGCTGCACTGTAAAGTGCACAGGGTTCCTGGGGGAGAAATAGATCAGGCATGTATTCTGGCGCTGCAGCGATTAATATCAGCGGAGGAAAAAAGGTCAAACTTGACTGGAAAACTCTACAGTATATCATTGTTACTGGCACGGCCCACATTTCATACATCATGCCATGCTGTGTTGCCTCAACTCTCCCGTCGCTGGTCTCGCAGCCACAGCCCACGCCAAGTATTATCAAAGATTGATAGAGTGTCCTAGTTAAGTGGGGAGAGTGTAGGAAGTTGGAAGGAGGGATGAAAAAAGATGGAAATGGAAAGAAGATTTGCCACCTCTGTGCTTCAGGGTTACAACTTGTTGTCTTGTTGTAACACGATGTCACCAATCAGCAAAAACGAATGTGAGTATGTCACATTTTTTACTAAAACTAACACTTGTTGTCTGGAATCCACAGTTATGCCCAGCTAAAGGTTATTCAGACGATGTGTGTGTGGCTTCCATAACAACGCTCCCTTCACACTCTCTTCAAACTACTCATCCTCCCTTTTCTCTTGTTCAGAGTGCTTGCTTAATAATTAATTGATTTATTAGTTTGCTCATTAATCATTCATTCATTAATCAAGGCCAGATTTTTCCAGAGGAAGTGGTTCAATCCGTAAAGAAAAAAAAAATCCTGACTTCACATTTCAGTCTAATTACGCTTCTTTGCTAATCACCACCAAAGAAATGGAGTTTCAGGAAATTACTTTTTTTCTTCCCTTCTTCCCTTCTTCCCTCCCTCCCTCCCTCTCTTCTTTTGCGCTAAGCAAGCCAGGATGTATTGAGGTCGGCAGGTACGATTTTTTCAATCCTTTTTCTATCCTCCTTCGCCAAGCCATTATTTTTTGTTCTGGAGGGTTTTAGTCATCAGTCATGTTAAAAGGAACACTTTTGAGACCATGCTCATCTGATGAACAGTACGGCCTTTAATTAAACTACCCAACTTCCAACCATCTTAACTTGATAGAGGAAGGAAAGGCAAAATGTGGTGACTGTGAAAACCAAAGACTTCGATTAATCATGGTGGATTTGAAGGCCGTCCGTGAGCGTGGGTCAGCTCTTTCACCGGCGAAGAGGCGGCTCATTGTTTCAGCTGATGTCACCCTTCCTAGAGAGATGAAGGAGCTGTTTGTTTAATTGTATACTGTTACGTGATGAGAAGAAACATCCGCCACATAGGTGTCGAAAGAAACAAAGCATAACAGGCAGGATGAGAAAATTCTAATGCAAAAGGGAAATTCTAATGGAACAGAAATTAAATCTCTTGTACATCAAACACACGGGTGGTTTTCAAAAACAACACTTAGCCATGGCCAGTCTCTCTTTTGAGGAGAGAGGAAAAACATAAAATTAGAGAAAGCTTCAATAGAATTGCCAGCGCCACATTGACCTCCAAGCGGTAAAAAAAGCACACACATTGAACAACCCTAACAAGGTATTCATTGAATCCATCTCTCTTTATATTCCAACACGCATAATCCCATGCATGCACAGACTTCAATATGCCACTAACAACTGAGGTTGCAGCTATTTTCCCTTTCCTCTCTGTACTTAGACCAATAAAGTGCATGGCCCTCTTTGCTCTAATGAGATGCATACATTTACAACATCACTTCCTCATTAAAAAATAATAATAATAAAGACAGTATGAGTAAAAAAAAACATATTAATTATAGAACGCACTTCCTCCTATCACAGAGAGCCACAGGGGCCTCCACTGGGCTCAATTAGGAAGTATAGGCCACAAATCCCCAGAATAAATTAATTGACACCCCAGGGCATTGAGCCTAGCATCCCAAAAGCTCAGTATAAGTGCTAGATTTCTTAGTTTTCATTTCATTTGCCTTTTGGAAGTGAGTTCAGGGCACAGTGATCAACAAAGACGAATAAGGGGGGCACGTTTAAAAGTGATCTTTTCATTGCCTTTATGGATTTTTAATCATCTTGCCATATTTACAGTGCTGCTTTTTCTCAGTGTTGTTTTCCCGGACTTCTCTGCCAGAGGAATGAAATGAGAGTGCATATAAAAGCGTTGTTTATTTATTTATTAATTTGTCTTTATTGTATTTATTTATTTTCCCTGCAGTGAATTAGGCCCATCGGAGGCGTACCAATTGTAGATGTTTCCATTATTGTGGGGGTGTTGGTGCATAAAGCAACCCACACATTTATGCAAAGAGCTCACAACGCTAATAATTTAAAAGCATACTAGATCTTAGATCATACTGTACACCAAGCAACAGAGAGCAAGTAAGAGAGCGATAAAGAGAGATTGTTGCATGTTGTATAGGAGAGAGAGAGAATTAGACAAAGGCGGCATGAAAAGTAGATAAAGTGTAGAGAGAGAGAGAGAAGGAAGAGAAGCAGCAATAACCATCTCCAGAAAATACCAGGAGACCTGCAGGAATGAAATGACAAGACTGGCTCAATCAACATCTTGTCAAGACAGTTGGCTGATGTGTAGAGACAATCTCATCCTCCCCCTCTTCCTTCCCTCTCTATTTTTTTCCTCTCAGCGTCTTTTTGTTCCTAGCGGAGAGCTTTCCGTCTGTGAGTAGAGGAGTTCTTAGACTCTGAAGTGGGAGAGTGAGAATGGGAACGCTGGAATAATGACACTTGGAAAAGTTCTGACGCTCACCAGAGACGCTGCACAGCATAGAGGAGTGTGACAGATACAGCCTCTTCTGCACGCAGAGGTCCTGAGCGGCACACGCACATACATACGCATATTTCAGTATCATTCTCATTTCAAGATTTAGCTATCTGATTTCTTATGTGACCTAGCAGGTTTGACGCAATCTGACGATTTGGTCATTGTTACTGCTGTTTTCAAGCCAAGATTAAGAAAAGTAATAGCACAACAATCCTCAACAAGGTACGTGATTCGAGGAATCACTTTGCTTTGAATAAAATCATCTACAAAATTAATAAATGTAAATATAAATCATTCATGTCCATAGTCGGTTTAATACTTCAGGTTAGGGGTTTGTTAAATTCCCTAACCCTAATTATGAGAAATTCTGCAAGCAACTTAGCAAGCTCCACTAACAAGAGAATAAGACAGAGTGAGAAATAACTGCAGGGTGAGAAGCTTGATTAAAGATTCCCTTCATTCCATCTGAAAGCATAGGCTTGTTTTAGTCCTCTTTCTGTCAGAAGTGTGTTCTTCCCTTCTCCACCCCTGCTGGAAGCTCTTATGTCCTATTCTCTGTTTCTCTTGCCGCTGCAGACCCCCCATCATCCCCGTTTCACTCTCTCTGTCGACAGGCTGACTTGAACCCCTGCAATTTTCATGCTGATAAATAGAGAAAGGACAGGGATAGGGAGGGTGTGAGCAAGGGACAGGGTGTCTGGAATGCAGAGAGACGAGCAGAAACAGGCATGAAGAAGGCAAATCAACAATTTGTCACACCTTATGTAACTGTGAAAAGGGCCCTGCTCAGCATTGATGCCGGGGATCAGGCCTGGCTGAGAGGAGAAAAGAGAGAAGGATGGAGGGAAAAGAGAAAGTGGGGGTTTACTAAAGGGATTGGAGGGGCTAGAAGAAGAGAGGAAAGGACAGAGGAAAAAGGTGTGATGGATGGATGAGCTGTATGGTCGTCCTGAAAAGGGTCTCGTACTGTGCCAGGATGCTTACAATAGACTGCAGACTGAATAAGAGGCTAGGAGGATTAAACCCCTGCAAACAGCTCTTAAAAAGCTGTTAGGCTGCAATTTAGACACAAAACAACACTGAAAGTGAAAAAGGAAAGGGGGAGAAAGATGCGACTGGAATGTGAGGCAGTAGATAAGGTGCAGAAGATGAGACCAGGCAAATGGGAAGGCAAGAACGAAGGAGAAGAGAAAGGAATGAAATGTGGCAGGTTCTGAAACCGCAGAAACAAATACCAGTGCCCCTTGGCTCAGTTTGCTTGGACATTAGGTAGAGGAGACGGCTATGTTTAGGTAGACTTTTTGAGATGCAGCCTAGAGAATGTTATAGGGACTTTGGTATAACACATCTTCACATCTGCGTAAACTATTTCACACACACACACACACACACACACACACACACACACACACACACACACACACACACACACACACACACACACACACACACACACACACACACACACGCACGCACGCACGCACGCAACCAAAGCACGCACACACACACACACTCACACAAACTCATCCTCAATGAGAGCGAAACAATAGAGAGTCTACCCACACCAAACAAAGGGATAATTCCATGGCGCAGAATGGAACTCAGCTCTTTCCAGCTTGGGTTTAGTGGCCTTATCTGAAGCAGGCACAATGGATCGCTCTTAGCCAGCCCTGTTTATTTCCAGCAAGTTACTGTTTCACACTAGTTTTCTCTTTTTCCTCTGCACTCATCCACACCTTTTGCTTTACTCTAGACAAGTCATGAGAACAATGCTCAAGGTGGTGTTTGTTTGTACTTAATAGAAGAGCAGGCTACGGTAAGGGTGAATTGAAGAGTGCAGTGATTTTTATTATTTTTTTTTATTATTATTTACAGGACAGGAAAATGGAATTAATTGGATTGAGACATACCATCTGTATTCAAATGTGTCTCACATGCATTTGTTGAATTATCTATCTATCTATCTATCTATCTATCTATCTATCTATCTATCTATCTATCTATCTATCTATCTATCTATCTATCTATCTATCTATCTATCTATCTATCTATCTATCTATCTATCTATCATGAATCCATGTGAGCTGTATTACCTTCCTTAAACATATTCACTGTTTATAATCAGGGTTGTCAGAACAAACAGTGAAGAGGTTGAGGGAGGGCTAAATATGTCTTGACATGGGATAAATATTCTGATTTATCTGCAACTGTGCCAGGGGCGAAACCAAGTGCCACACACACACAAACATAGACTTTCGCTAATACCATCAAGACTCCCCGCTGTCCCTAGTGAGGGTAGACCAGAGAGGGATCATTGCTAACATCTGTTCGTCCGTTCGTCCCAGTGAGGCAGAGTGCATAGCTCTCTCCACAGACACATCCTGGGCTCTAAAAACAGCCTGGAGAAACTAGGGGAGAGTGAGAGAAAAAGCAAAGCTCTTTAATATGTCATGCTCAAGTCAGGCACAGCTGCAGTTGCACTTAACATGTGACAAAAAAAGACAAAGTCACTGTGTCAAAGTAGCAACTAAATGTGAGCCACAATCCCCACAGTACGCCTGCCCTATTTACGCCACCACATGAACACACACTCCTCTCTGCTTCCATCCAGTGCCGTGAAATGATATTCCATTTTGAAAAAAAATCCGGATTAAAGTGTATCAGGCCAAGTGTGTTATGACCTTGTTACTAGGGGAAGGGGGAACGCGTAAACACACAGGCACACACAGATGCCACACACTGTGGAGCAAATCACAACGTAGGTTTAGAGACGGTTTTCTCTGTCTTATCCCACGCACCTCTTTATTTGTTATGGTACCTTGTAATGACATTGCACGAGCCAGACTTGGTATGTTAATAACAAGCCTTTTGTCTGACCTGCTCATGTGAGTACCATATTTATTATCCTGTTTTGTATTTTATATATGAACTTTTGTTAATGTTAAATCAGTTTTTGTTCTTTCCATGTGTGCATTCTGAGCAGGACCAACTTAGAAATCCTCAAAAGGGTCCACCTATAAAAATGTTCAATTCTCTCCAACCATTGCTTCTCTTCATCTCAACACCTCCTCCTTTTTATTCATCTTTTCCTGGGTTCATCCTTCTCTTCTCTGTCAGGAATGAACTCATGTAATTAAGCCGCTAACATGCCGTTAAAGAATTGGCTAATTCAGCAAGGAGGAATTATTCCAATTTGAAATGACTCATTAACCAGACGTGATATTTTGTTGAGCTTCTCTTGGAGCAAGATTTGGAGAGCGCTGAATCACTCCCGTGGTGTGAACTCGTTTCGTTATATATGTGGGTTTGAGTGTGTGAATATCTACATGCATTGCAAGAGTAATAAATATGCTTTTGGTTTTGCTCATAAGGCCAAGTGTGTGCACTGATACAGGTGCATAACTTGTAAATGGGCCTGAATGCAAGCTGTGAATGTCTTATGTGTGAGAGAGTGATTAAAGACATCCACAGAGGCACAACTCAGTAAGGGGTCTAAAGAGGAACTGTTGAATGTACAAAAGCCCTTAAACATCGGCTCATCCAGAAGAATTATCACCGCTCGTAAACATTTAGATGCTAGGGCAAGATTCTTTAATTGCAATCGATGTTCATCCACTACCTGATGCAAAAAGGAGAATCCCAGAAGCACAACACAATTACAGTATCTGTAAAAAGATTCAATATCTCATAAAAGTGGTGCTCCAGGGATGGCAGAAGTGTACAAAAAAAGAAAAATTCTATATGAAATACACTTAAAGTATTGGCTTAGAAATAACTGTCGCTAATAATAATGTCAAGAAGAGTTTTGTTTTTGACAAAAGAGTCATATTTAGCGCTTTTGATCTCATATTAAGCTCTTGACACCCCCCCCCCCCCCCCCATAATAAAAAAGAAAAAAGAAAGAAAGAAAGAAAGAAAGAAAAAAGAAAGAAAGAAAGAAAGAAAGAAAGAAAGAAAGAAAGAAAGAAAGAAAGAAATATATTTTGTCATGGAGGTCTTATGAAAAGTCTATTTCCAAAAATAAATTACTACTTTGTTTATGGGAATTTGAATAAATACTGTAATAACGAATGAAGCATGAAAAAAATAGCATGAAAACAATAATCACAAAATCACAATACTACACAAAGTAAACGGTATAATACCAAAGAAGCATTTGAAGAAACCAGGTAGCTCTTTTGAAGAGACACCACTAGTTCTTAGCATTTGGTATCCTCCTCTCAGTAACAGTTCCAATGGGAATGGGAACTTGTGGGATACAGGGTGATATTAGGGTAGTAGGTAGGTGGCAGATACAGGCATGATGCATGTTTCCCCCTTATATTTATTTACATTTTGATATGGCTATTTTGATTTGTGTTTTTACATACTATTTAATGTGTCTGTCCAGTAAAAGGTTGGTGCAGTACAAGAAAAAGACAAGGAAGTAGAGGTAGCATACTTCCATTTTATTGCTATTTCCTTTCCTGTCCATCCTCAAGAGAAGAAAAGAGGACTGTCAGCACAAGAGGGAGAAAAAAGCAAGTTTGAAAATACCTGAAATCTGCACTGGCCTTTGCCTTGGAGGGAAAGAAGCTTATGTTTCTGAGAGAGAACACTGGTGTGGGGTTGTGTAGGAGGTTGGGGGGTGGATGGTCTTTGCTGCACCCCTTGATGGAGTGGATAATTGAGTCTCGACCAAACTCTGTCAGCCAAGCTCGGAAGCCTCTTTTCAGCTCAAAGAAATGCAGTGAGAATGATGAAGTGAGAGAGAGAGAGAGAACAACAGAGAGTGAGAGAGGATGGAGGAGAAAGAAAATCCTGGGCTCCCTCAGGGGGGGAAAAGCCGCTATTGAAAAGCTATTAAACTTGCATTTAGCAGGATTGATTGGAAATGAAGAGGCCTATTAAAACCAAGGGACAAGGGGACAATAGTGTGTTTCTGGCCACCGTATGTTGCCCTCCTTTCACCCGTCTTGCTGGCCCCCCTGGGGTGAGGCCCCCTACCCTGTCTGTTTAAACACCCCTGGCCCAAAGAGAGAAGTTTCAGAGGGGTTTAGCACCAGCTGAATAGACCCCTCTTTATCCACCACTGGCACGCTATTCTCCTATTTAACCACACAGAAATAAAAGGGCAAAGAAAGAGGAGGAAAGGCAGAAAAAATGGGGGGACGGTCATTTTCTTTTTGAAGAACCAGTAACAGCCCTCCCCTTCTAAAACCTCCTCCAAATTGTTCTCTTTCTTCCCTCGCCCTTTCTGAAATTTCATGTGAATGGATTAGTTACTTCTGGCTGGTTGCCATCTTTCTACTTTCAAGAGGACTCATGATGCATCAGATCCAATCATAAAGCTCTTGCAATGGAGAAACACAGAAATGTGTGTAAGAAGACCATGTGTGTATATAAAAGTGATTGGAATAGTGAGAGCGAGATGGATGTTTGTTGTTTAGTCTGGACACATTTATCTTGAGAGCTTCTATGCAAATCAAGCAGGAAAAACAGAGTAAAAAGTGTTTAAAAAGGAGAAAGAAATATAGCAGCAAAGCCAAAATAGAGGAAAGACAGTGCGGTGGCAGGTGCCTGTTTCAGCCCCCGACGGATGGCTCTCATGGGACGCTGAAAGCTCCTTTGATTGTTTAACCAACAATTTTACTAAAAAACAGCACTTCCCCCACCCTGGTAAGAAGTAACAGATTCTCTGGCTCAACGGGGCATTGCTTTCCATGTCATTCTATGCAGGTTGCCATATGGGCATACGAAAGAGTTAAATAAGTCATGACCAGCTGACGCCTAGACCCCTTGCCAAGTTCAGAATATCAAAATGTTATAAAATGTGTTATGGACTGTTCCTTTTTCTTCCAACCAGAAGATGATGCAATATTAGCCTTTTCTGCATCAATCAGTTAGCGAAATGCCACTCACTGGCCTTGGTAAAAAAAACTAGCACAGTGTGTGACCAGTTGTGAAACTTCAATTAAAAGAGTGTGTTGGGTAGGCAAAATGGTTTTAGATCAGTGTGAAAGAGTAATATGTTCCTAGAGCCCAGTGCATGGGTACTGCAAGGAAAATTGTGTTTCATTGTGTAACTGGGAGAGTATTACCAGCTGCAGAGAGATGGTGAATGCAAGCTGGAATGGCTCTTGCTGATTCAGCGCTAATATACTATCGCACTAATGTGTTCTGTGCTTTCCCATCTCTCTCCCTGTACAAAATCACTGACCTGAAAGCTGGACTGGTTAGAGCAAAATGACAGATAGGCTTCAGCATTAGGAGGGAGAGCCTTGCTGTAGTTTACCATGGTAATCCAACTAGCTCCTGGTCTATTTCAGAGAGCCAGCCTTGTAGGCAGACTGATGCAAAGAAAGTTGCCACTTCTGCATTTAAAGAAAAGCTCAATATGACTGGAAGAGAGTAAATGCTGTGGGCATGCAAACAGGATGTGATTGAAGCACATCATTGAATTTGTATACTATTATGAAGTCTTAAGGATGCTTCAGTTTTCAGTGATATAAAATTCATTGACAGCAGGGTCCACTAGGTGGCAGCACTCACATTTATGGTGTTGCTTTCAAGAACAAGTCAAAGAAGATAATGGAATATGGTGTGCTTATTATACATAGTTTACAATATCAGACAACAACAAAAGTATTTTTTTTTCCTTCTGCAGTTTCTCAAGCAGCCTACTTCTCCCAGCAGCCCCAGGACCAAGTAGTTGTTGCTGGCCAATCAGTAACCTTGCCCTGTGTGATTGTGGGATATCGGGGCATGGTGCAGTGGACCAAAGATGGCCTGGCATTGGGTGGTGAACGAGACCTACCTGGTAAGAGTTGTTCAAAAGCTAAACGAACAGTGAGGTTAAAAGTCATTCCATTTAACAGTGCTTTTCATTATCAAGTCACTTTTAAAAATTGAGTTGAAAGGAAAAAAAAATAAGTCAAAGTAATTAATTTTCAAGGTGTTTCAAAATGGTGCACTGGTTTGTTATTAGCTAGAAACCCAGTTTCCTATATGTCAACCAAATTTAGAGCAAGTAGCAAGGCAGAAATGATGCTGTTCCCCCAGGAGGTACACAATGCGTATTGAAATCCATTTACCAAGGCTTAGTGTCCTCTTATCTTCATCTTTTTCTTTCCAATTAACAATTGCGAGATAAAACTAATCATAGATTGGCAGGTAAAGGGCAGCATCCCTCCTCTGCAGTGAATGTGTGTTTGAGTAATGTCACAGCCTTACTTCCTAGGCTCTATTGACTGAAGTAACGGGAAGGCAAACAAACACTGCGGCTAATGCAAACTAGCGTTTAATTTGTCTAATCATTTCAGCCGTCTGCTCGGGCTGAGGTGGAGAATCAATCACCGCTCATGTCACGCACTGACATTTAATATGATTCCCCCAGCAGCTTTGAAATTAGCAACGTGGACAGTTAAGGCTATCTCTGTGTGCTATGCTGGCTGCATGAGCGAGGCATCTCACATGTTGCCGCTGATCCAAAGTGACACAAAGATGCTAATGCACATAGAACTGGATCTCAAAACTAGCCCTACCTGTGATGGCAATATCTGTGTGCACATGTCTAACAGTGCTGTTTGTGTGGATCAGGTTGGGTACGTTACTCTCTGGTTGGAGACCCGCTATCAGGTGAGCACAGCTTGGTGATCGATTCAGCTGAGCTAGGCGATGATGCAGTCTACGAGTGTCAAGCCACGCAGGCTGGGCTGCGATCACACAGAGCCAAACTGACGGTGCTGGGTAAGAACTGTGTGTGTGTGTGTGTGTGTGTGTTTTTGTGTGTGTGTGTGTGTGTGTGTGTGTGTGTGTGTGTGTGTGTGTGTGTGTGTGTGTGTGTGTGTGTGTGTGTGTGTGTGTGTGTGTGTGTGTGATATGAGTGAGTGTGATTGAGAGTGAGAAGAAACCACTGCAATATAACTCTTCTGCAACTGATTAAAAGCGGGGGGAATAGAGCATTCCTCATAGTCCCCAATTTCATTAACAGTATTTAAAATACTGCCTCAAATTCGTAACACTGCAAATTTCTCTGCTACACATAAACACTTCAGAGATCCCACCCCCATGCAATCATAAGTCATTCCACAACAGGACTCTTTTTTTTTATCAAACCAAGTCAACATAACCCTGAAAAAATATCCCCCTCCTCACTGTTTCTTTCCCCCTCTCTCTGTAGCCTTCTGACACTTAACACAGTGAAGGGCCAAGGAAATGTGATTGCAGTAGTCACAAATGACTTGCGTGAATGGTTAAAAGTCAAAGTATGCACAGTTAGCACATTCTACAGTGACTCACAGAATTCATCAACCACAGGGCTGCTTTTACATTAACGCAATATGATTGATCTACATACTCTCCGGCATTTAGCGACAGGGGTAGAGGGGGGAGACTGAGGGAGTGGGGGGGGGGGGGGGGGGGGGGGTCACTGGGGATTTCAGCTCAGTGCTGCGTTGCTGACACCTGGTGGCCCAACTTGGACAAAGCTGTGTTGTGTAGAATTGGAAAAACACAGATTCCCCCCATAGCATTAGTATATCATGGGCTAAAAATTATGGACGTTAAAGAGTTAGTGCTATGAGAATGAGTTTGGTACTGCAAAATAACAAGAACTCTGTCTCTAATTGAACAAAGTTGGTACACCCACACAGACTCACCAAAGAAAAGTAGGGCTACAACAATAGCCTTTGTGCACACTGCCGATGTTTGGCCTGCTGTTTGAATTACCTGACTAGAGTGTAGCGAATATGCCAGCTCCTGCATGAAGGGAAAGAGGTGTGTGTGTACGTATATGTGAGCGATCATGTGTGTACGTGCATGTAGGGGCATGTGGGGAAATCAATGCAGCCGGATGAGACCAAAGCAATCCAACAGAGTCAAAAAAGTCAACGGCAGGAGTGCAGTCGAGGGAATCCGCATGGAAATTAGAATCACCTCGCGCACGGATTCCATTAGCGCCTGGGCAAGACCAGCGAAAAGACCTCTGACAATTCTAGTACAAAAACAGAAATTGGTTCGGAGAAAATGAGCAGGACAGACGGAAGAGTGTACCACAGAAAGATTATTTTATTGCAGGCATCTGTGCGTACTGCGAGATGGACACCTTCATCAAAAGTGGCAGACACTATTTGCCTAAGGCTTGCACACAGGCATGCAAACAAATGAACAAATCAGTAATTCAGATGAAACGGGCCTGAGGCAGAGTGCCTGTAAATAGACTCATAATATCAAATCTCAGCCATGTTAAAAGGGCACGAGTACTGTCTTAACCTTTTTCATGAAGAGCCTATCTCTCTCAATCTCTCTGTCCATTTACCAGCCTGTTCTGTATAGGTCAAACCATCTAAATTAAATGCTTCTGAACTCCAGTCAGGAAGAGGATAGGATATGGATTTATACATGTACAATACACTACACTTTGAACAATCTTTGGTAGAGTTGATGTGAACTGAATAGTCTACTGGTCTTTAGGACACTTAAAAGTGAATTTAGCATTATGTTGATTAACCGACAAAATATTAATTTTCAAAAACATTCCAGCCCTAGTGTATATGGAATTTCCATGTAGTATATGCCGTTATACTGTGTAAAATAACAAACAACATATCATCAATAGGACGAAAAGATGAAGATCAGATCCATTTTACGATTTATCCGCACAAATCCAAGTCTCACATTGGTCATTGCCAGATTTATCACAATGTCTTCAACGAACCACTTGTGGGTTTCCATAGTGATTCGGCAAATTTCTCAGGCTAATTGGGTTGAAATTGTTTGGACTTCAACATGTGATGGCTTTAAATGGCAGGTGAAAGCAAGTAGAATATGCCCTTCATGTTTTTTCTCCCAAATAATTTTTTTTTTTTTTCAGTGCCACCTTCAGATCCTTTAGTAGAAGGAGGGCCAGTTGTTCGACTGAAAGCCCACACCCCTCATAACCTGACATGCCGGGCATCTGGAGCCAAACCTGCCGCAGAAATTACCTGGTACCGAGATGGAGAGATAATGCACGATGCCATCTACTCAAAGGTGAGGCTGTGGACACATCAGTCTTTACTGACAGGCATGACAGTCACTATGGCTGATTACAACTTAGGATATCTGTCTTGCCTCTTACCTGTCCTTCACATTAATTCTATCTCACAGTGCACAAGCAAAGTTGCGAAAACTCTTGAATTCAATCTCTGTATGTCTCATCCTCATCACCCCACCGCAAGCTGCCTCCTTTTGTGCCTCTATTTTCTCTCACTCTCGCTGTTGCTCTAATACTCGAGCATAACTGGAGCATGTCAAAGCTCAGACAGGCATAAGGGTTTGATACAGTTTCCGCTGAGAGAGAAAGAGCAAAGGAGGGCGAGAGGGAGTGAGAGAGGAAAAAAAAAAGAGAGAGAGAGAGAGAGAGAGAGAGAGAGAGAGAGAGAGAGAGAGAGAGAGAGAAAGGAAGAGGGTGGGAGAGGAGGGGAAATCAGCCACAACAATGCCGAAACACAATGGGAAGTGCAGTGGAGCATGAACCGGGTGCAACTGCGAAAGTGTCACATTTGTCATGCTCTCTGACCACGCTAAATGACACTAAACGACACGTTTAAAAGGGGGAAAAGTGAGCAGTGAATCGAAGGAAGAGGAGGAAAGCAAGAGAAAAAAGAAAGACAGATGAAACTCTGAAAGTAGATGAGGGAAAAATGACCACGGGAGAAGCTTGTTTAAGAGTGAGGTAGAAAACTCAAAGCCATTTTGATTTGAAAAAATGAAATGAAAAGCCACATAAAGACACACAGAACAAAGTGAAGGAATGTGAAAAAGGTAGACAGAGTAGTTGGAGAGAGCAGATGAGCAAAAATAAAAGGACAGTGAGTGGAAGGCTGATGACAGGCGGCATCATGACTCGATCTAGCGTGAAAATGCATTCAGCGCGTCGGAGGTTAAGCGTGTGACCTGCCATCGATTCGCCCCAGGCTCTCCAGGGAACTGTCTTCCCATAATGCTCCTGCCCCAGTACAGCACTGTGTCTTTCACCCCTCCAAACCTCCCAAATCTAAAACTCCGCCTCATCCTCTATTAAGGCTGTCTTATAGTTTAATCGGGCAGCAATTCACCTAGACTGTACACCTCTCCCTACTTAGGTGTATTGATTTCTTTCACACAATAAATAGATTCCGAAGATGATGTGCAGCAGGAAGAGCTGATAGACAGATCTTTGGGAAAACGGCATCGTTGTAAAACACAAACGCACACCTGCCTCACTAAACTGATGGCGGCTTTAATTCTCTGCAATGCTCAACCTACAGTGCTGGCACAGAGTTGAGCTCAAATGTGATTACTGGCATCATGGGAATTCCTTATTAAATTAGGACTTGCATCAGGAAATATAGGACAATTAGATTAGGATTATCATGTCTGTGTGATTTTAACAGTGATAACAAGATAAGAGAAACAGCTGTGTTTTGTATCTGAAGTACACCAACCATTAGGGCGAAATAACATTTCAGTGGCCATGCTGTCTGTCAAATGCCTCTTCTTATTTGAATTCAAAGGCTGTCGCACCTAATAGAAATTACAGTTAGTTTTGTTGAGAGCTGCCTATGACATTATTTTCAGAACATTTCATTGAGGCATTCTATTTTCAGAGGGCTACAGCAATTTGTTCCACCAGCACTGATACGGTCTCAGTTTTTTAACTGTTTTCACACTGTATTACTGTCTTTTCAGACTTTGATGGAGGATGGAAAGAGAGAAACAGCGGTTAGCTTGCTACCCATGGTGCCTGAGGACAGCGATTCTGGACGTACCTACACCTGCAGGGTCCTAAACCCAGCCGCCCCTGCAGGTCGCCAAACTTCGGTTACCATCAATGTTCAGCGTGAGTATTATTTATATATATATATATTTTTTAAATAGTCTTGTCTGTGATGCAGAAAGTGTGGTGCTTTAATTTTGCAGGTAGAGGCCACATGTTTTTTATTTGTATACTGAATACTTGAAAACAACAATGGTTACTTAGTGTTTTCTAACGTGAAAAAGTTTAGCACGTAAAAAATGTTTTGTTACATAAAAAATATAACTGAGAGCAATGTTTCAGAATAAGATTAGTGATTCTATAAATGTGAGAATTTTTGCAAGGAACTATGGAATTATCTATAGAGAAGCAGGTTTTTTTATGGTAAAAAAAAATGTGTAATTGACAGGGAATGGATTTTATAAAAGGATTGTGACTTAGATTTACACACCTGGAGCTTGGCAGTAAAGTCATTGGGAAGGATTTGTAAAGCCTCTATTGCTGCAGTGAATCTAATCCTGAATGTTTCCTTCCAGATCCTCCGTCTGTGACTCTGTCTGTTCAGCCTCAGACGGTGATGGAGGGAGCAAAAGTGTTGTTCATCTGCTCTGCCTCTGCCAACCCTGAGATCACAGGTTACAGGTAAGCACATTTAATATCACAACAGACTCACTGCATAATCCCAGATTATCCACTCCATCAGATTTGGGTTTGAGGGTAAACCCCAAATTGGATATAAATTACAGATCAAATGCTTTGTGCACAGTTGCTTCAATGTTTGGTGTTAATAATAGTTTTCATTGTAAAAATATCATTGTTTCAAACAGATGGTCCAAAGGTGGGATTCCTATCTCAGAGGCCAATGGCGACAGCCTGGAGGTGACCGTAGATCATTCTTACTTCACAGACCCAGTTTCCTGCGAGGTGTCCAACTCAGTAGGAAGTACTAATGTCAGCACCTTGGTGGATGTACAATGTAAGTACATTTCTGCCAAAGAAAACAAAGCTCTATTGGTCCGCCAGCCTGTGTAATGACATTTAAATCTCTATTTCTGTCTTTTTTCCCTCAAATTACTTTTTTTTTAGAGAGCTATAGAGCCCTATTTTAACGATCTGAAACACAAGTGTCAAAACGCAAAGCGCAAGTAACTTTGTGGACGGATCCCGGCGCTGTTGCTATTTTCCCGGCGGGATAAATGCCTCTTGCGCCTGGCGCAAATCTAAAAGGGGTTGGTCTGAAGTAGCTTCATTATGCATAGATGTGGTTTGGGCGTAACGGGAAATAAACCAATAACAGCTTTACATCACATTCCCTTTAAGAGCATGATGAACGAGGTGCACTTGTTCCATGGCGCAATACTATTATAACGGCGCATTTACCAGGCGCGCTTCAGAATCGGTTCTCAGCCGAGGAGATCGATGTTCTCGCCAGGGCCGTAAAAGAAAGAGAAGTGACATTGGGGTTGGGACAAAACCACCCAAATTAGCTTCGGTTAAACATGCATATAATAATTTGGGTAAATGTGTAAGCTTTATGCCTATTTTCCCCATCGTCATGGACACAACAATGATTTCCCTCGTGTTTTAATATTTTTCCTTATAATAATGTATCATTTGCAAAAAGTTAAATGCATCTGTGTAGATGAGAGAATCATCTACAGTGTATGCGCGTTGTTCACACTCTGTATTATGGCCAAGCATGCGCGCTTAAAATAGCATCTGAATGTACGCGCAACGCGCCATTGACTTTAGACTAGGTTTTTTCTGGTCAGTGGCGCAATTGTTTTATAGAACAGCAAAATAGCATGAGGGAAAGTTTGCGCCGGAACACGCCTCCTCTTTGCGCTGAACCGCCCCGGGGAGCGCAAGTGTATTTCTTAGTTAACCGACGTGTGTCTGTGGAGGGAAAAGTCCGCTTTGCGCGTGTGAAAAATTGGAATGATAGATGTGTCAGTGTACAAAGTAATTTGCGCCGGGTGCAAGATAGGGTTTGTTGTACTATAAGATGCATTGTATTACAAGTGCTAGATAAACTACTCACCTTTTTTTTTTTTGGCCATGTAGTTTGGTCTTCATGTGGACGTTTTAGACATGAAGTGTCTGTTAAATAAGATATATTTTCTTTCAGTACAGTCTAACGGCAGTGTTAGGTATAATCAACCTCCTAAATATTGTAAACGTGGCACTGCATGATACATTTTCATATACAAGAGGTAAACAATACACAGTCATATCTTTTCCTTCAAAAATATAGAAACATACGTACCTCCCACAATCTTTTCTTGGAATGACCTTTATTTCCTACTTGTATTCTAGAATATTTCCCTTAATAAGACTGCAGATGAGAACAGTGTAATGGGCTTCATTCTTGTTTTGCGCACACAAAAACACACTGTAATGAAATGTACAAGAACACAATATGAATCCACATCTTTCATTTGCAGTTGGTCCCAGGTTGCTGACAGAACCAAAACCCCAGACAGTGGACATAGGGATGGATGCTGCATTCACTTGTTCGTGGACGGGCAACCCTCCCCTCACTCTGGCCTGGACCAAACAAGGATCCAGTGTGGTATGGTGACCTCTTCTCTTCTTCTTTCTAAAAATGACATACCATCTGTTCAACAACTGCCACAGCAATCCTGTTTGAATCATTCTACAAGTGTTATATTTAATTTGATTTCTATTAGCATATGGAATGATTGGGTCGCAATGATTCAGAACGCCTTTTGTTTTGTTTGACAATCCATTGTTAATCCAGCCCAGTTTTTGTTTGATCCAGTACACATATTCCATCTCCATTTAGCAAGTTGTTAACTCAAAAAAGGTTCACTACATTAACAAGTATATTAATGATCAAGTCATATCTAATTGTTTATGGCACCAGAATCAACACCAGATTTCCCCCACCTCCAAAACCCCAATTTAACCCCTGTCTGTACAGAAACGATCAAATGATTTTCTGCTCAGAGCTGGATGGTTAATGGATGACATTTCTGTTTACGGTGCATTTACAAGAATATGGCAAATGGATAAAGTGATTGCTAGCCTAAAATGAAAGTTTAGCTCCAGAAGGGGTGTGAAATGCATCAGCCTATTCTGCTGTAAGTGTTTCTCTGCTGCTGCTTAATCAGATTTCATAAAGAGCCTGAGAAAGCAAACAAAAAGCGAGAGAGGAAGGAAAAAGAGAGAGAGAAAGAGTGGGAGGCTAAGGCTGAAAAGCCAGAAGGTTCTGATGAGGCAATCAGTTAATTTTGCCATGACTACATCCCTCCACCCTGCCCTTCCTGAGTATGGGCCGATCTGATCCACAAGTAGAGCGTTTACTTCATCGCCACAAGATATGGATTAATTGGCTAATTCGATGAGTGCTGGCGAATGAAAAATCGAGGCGAGTGCTAAACGGATTAATCACAGTTTGGCGGCGTCGAGAGGGGAAGGAGGGGAAGGGAAAGAGGGTGCTCTAATGATCAATGGCTTCTAACAAGTGACCACAGTGTGTGCACTAGAGGCGAAGGATCACAAGTATCTGCTCACTTTCCGGAAATTTTTGCACTGCCATTGTCGTAGGTTTAATTAGAGCAGTGGGTTGACTCAGAGGACCCAGGCTGGAGCGCTTTAGACAGTAATTAAGATTGCTGCAGACGAAATTACAGGCGGAGTCAATGCTTTCCCCTTGGTATTGGTGGCATTGGTCTTTCTCTTGTGTGAGCCACCAACTACAAAATGGATGACTGGTGCTAATGGGGCCATCTCTGAGGGCCATGGATTGATCTGTCTGAAACAAAAAAATCATGCTGTGTGTCTACACAATCTTCCCAATCATTCTGGGGAAATATTGACAATATTAACGATTTTCATTCCACAACTTGCTAGAAAGATAAGACTTTAGCAGGAAGAGAAAAACATCAATATAACAAACACATATAGACAGGCACTGTCATACAGACATTTGAAAGATAGTGTATAGTTATATTTGGTGTGTGGTAATCTGTTGGCATAAATTATTGACATGTGGTTTGTGGCAAGCTCTTACCTGATGTTTATATCTGTGGTCACTTGATGAGAAATGTCTTGGTATAGCAACAGATCTGAACACAGGCTATTCTTGTTCATTTTATTTAACAGGTGCTCAGTAATAGTAACACCCTGCAGCTGAAGGCAGTCACCCAAGAGGATTCTGGGACGTACACCTGCAAAGCCATCGTGCCTCGAATAGGTGTGGCCGAGAGAGATGTGACTCTAACTGTCAATGGTAACCAAATGCTGTCTTTTTATCTTTTTTATTTTTTTTCTCTCTCGTATTTTCCAGATTTTATCCATAATATGCTCTGTTCCAAAACCATGAGTTGGATTCTTTTACTAGGGTTTGGAGCAGAAGCTGTAATTTTTACTATTAATCAGTGAATTGCTCCCTTAATTTATGAGCTTTATTTTTATGTGCATGACTCATGCAGTTAGTCTTGAGTGCACAAGGACCATCAGCTTGGACGTAGTAAGTAGGATTTCTCTTCATCTATGTTTCTCTTTCTCACACAAACACTTCAGGACCTCCCATCATCACGGCTGAGGCCGCGCAGCAGGCCGTCAAGCATTCCAAGGGCAAGCTGGAGTGTCTGGTGGGCAGCAGCCCTCCTCCTGACAAGATTGTAAGTATACTTTCTCATATTTCTTATTGTGTGTGTTTTCTAGCTATCTGATGCGTAGTCTAGCCTTATTTCTGACAAGCTTGTTTGTGAGCCTCTGCCTTGAGCAGGTGCTTTTTTTGTGTGTGCACATCACACGCTCAAGCTCCCTTCCCCGCTCCCTCCACCAATAGCTCATGCGAGTCTTCTCTTTCCTTGCTCCTGTTTCTCTTTCCCCGTCTTTCCATATCTGACACCCACACAAATATACACTCGCGCAGCCACATAACCCCGTTCCCCTATTAGAAAGCGCTCGATGGGAGGGCTGATCCTGTATCTCACCTCTTCCACCCTCAAGCGTGCAGAGGCGAACTGCACTAATGCCAGGGTCTGCAGAGAAGACCTCCGGCCATCCAGGCTACTTTCCAACGACGAGCAATTAGTGCATAGCACTGCTGACCTCCCATGACCTCATAGTACGTGGGAAGGCATTTCAGTGGATAATTAGGGTCTAAGTTGGAGAGGCATCGAGAAGAAGGGGGAAGCGTAGAGATACACAGGGACAGATGGAAGCAAGGGTAACTAAAAGCAATGATGCAAAGAAGGAATCAGTGAGGAAAAAAAAATCTGATCCTGGAAACAGTGACAGGTGGGGATTCAGGGTGTTATTGCCTGTTATTCCTTCACCTCAGGCCAGTCAAGGGAGGACTTCTCTGACATGCTATTTCACCTCTTTGCAAGAAAGGTGAAGTGAAGAAACAATGGCTTGTTCTCTCTCTGAGTAGCTTTGAGATTTCAGACTGACCTTCTGCTAGACAGGAGCTACTTGTCTTCCCTACACGCTTTTTCACAAAGCTCTTTTTCTCAAGCCGAGGTACAACACTGTTGGTTCACCAACTCGACATGACAGCGAGCACAAGAAAAATTCTAATCTCTGACACTAAGTTTAAGATACTGAATGTCTAGTACTGGGTTGACAATTGTTTATATGCATGTCCTTAATTCTTTTATGCGCAAAATGCCACCTGCTGGTTGTTTTTTGTGCCCCTGATCTGATCCGAATATTGAATATCTGTCGAAATAGAGTCCCGATCTGATACTTGTATTTTCTTAGTGCTTGGAGCAAATTTCAAGTACATTAGAGGTATTAAAATCAATCCCATGTATACAGGGATGTGCAGAGAGTTTCTCAGGGGCTCAAATGTAAATTGTAAAAAAAATCAATTAGCAAAATATGAGTGATTCCAATATAACTACTACTACTACAGTAATTATATTTGTTGGCCTATACACACACACACGCCTATATATTTTAATAATAAGATGCTCTCTCTCTCTCTCTCTCTCTCTCTCTCTGTATATATATATATATATATATATATATATATATATATATATATATGCACATACTGTATAAAGACATTGGTAGATGTAAACGTTACAATCATAGACATAAACAGACTGTGTGGTCACAATTATAAAAATTGGACTACTGATATAAACTTCTTGTCATTTTTTTATGTACAATACGCAAAATGATTGTTACAAAAGGGAAAAATAGTGGTTTTAAGGTTAGAAAGCATGAAGCTTGCAGTGTCAGAATATCAGTCTGTCAGTTAAGTCTGAAGCAAGACACAACCCACAGCAACGCGTTATGGCAACGACATCTCAGATAGACTGACGGCAGATAACAATAAACAGTCAATAAATGACTTTCAAGGGATATCCATACAAAAGTGCACCTCAAATATGCTAAACACGGAAGCTTGAACGTGTGTATGTGACACGCTAGAACAAAACTCATTGGTTCTCGCGTGTCACACATGCATATTTGAGCTTCTTGTTTTCCGTTTAATGGCGGTCACCAGTTGGAAAACCCACTTGAAGATGCATATCGCCACCTACTGCACAACACGCATTGTGCATCCGTTTTAAAATAAAGGATCGGGCTTAAGATTGCCGATACCGATCAGTTAAAAAAATGCTTAAAGCTACATTATGTAAGATTTTTATAATAAAATTTCCAAAAATCATTTGCATAGTGTGATTTCGGCTATAGAGGTTAGCGATCCTTAGCAGCCTCAGGGGTCTGACGGGTTTTCTGGGTCCTGGAGGTGTTCTGACATGCTCTGACAGTTGTGCTATTTTCAGTTATTTATAAACATGTTAATGGCAAAGTTGTAAATTCACTCTATATAGCACAAACGGGGCTACCGTAATATGTGAGCAACATGTATGTACATGTTTGTATTTTTGAGAGAATATTTTTTATGCATGGTTATTGAAAAAACTAAAACTTAAAGTGTCTGAAATAAGGCCACAAAACACATACTAAATATGTGTCTACAAGAATTTTGACTAATGGGCATTGTTGCCTAGAGTTTTTGCTTCAAAATGATCTGAAAATCATCCTGCCTACTCATTTACACAAAACAATACATTGATTTAAATTTTATAAGACATCTTTTGTTTGGAAAGGCAATATGCGTGGAGACATGTTCACAGCTGAGAAGACAAAGGCCGGATAATGTGCCACATACATAATGAGCTGCATATTATATAGCCCTTTCACACAGGAGTGTCACAGGGTCCCAAAGACTGCAAGGACAAAAGAAATTATCTATATATACATATTTTACAATTAGAAATTGTAACCAATTACAAATAGGTTACAATTACAACAACAATTACAATTTTAACAATATTTCAAGTGTATTCTTTCTTTGTAAAAAGTATACATTTTATCATAGGTATTAAAAAAGGTAAGGATTCATTATTTTGAATATTGGAACAAACACTAAAATAACATCTAGTTGATAATTCAATATACCTACTTTATTTTTGACAAAACATCTTTTAGTATATTTAACATGAGCAGAAATTGGTGAACAAAAGCTTACCTATTTAATGTGACAGTAGTCTTTTTTTACAGTCAAAACTTTATAATCTATCCAAAACTAATCACAAAATCTTGTCTAAACATTCATATTTAGTCTGTAACATATTGCGTATGATATATTAGCATATACATGTTAATTTGCAGTTTGTTGCTTATACAGACATTTTATTTCAACATATTTCAGTCTATTTTTACTCATCTTAGTAGGCTATAGCAATATAGTTTTGATGTGTTCATGTAAATTTAATAACATGTTTACTAATGTAGATGCGAGAGTGAATGAACGGCATAGATACGCGCTGTATAACTGTAGTAAACAAAGCGCGCGGGCCTGTGCCGTTCATTCATCATTTAGCCTACACACAGACACGCGATTCATATTTAAACAGTCTTTTTGCGGTTTATAGACACTATTCAATATCGTGATTAGAACAAAGCACTTAAGAATAAATGACTTACTACATCAGCTGGATCCGTTGCTCCTTGAAATGAAACTACCAGCACTTCTGGTACATTTTCCAGGGTTATTAGATTAGGGTTATTAGGTTATTATAGTATTATTACTCAAAGGGTAGGGATACGCTGTGTTCACAGTGGTAGTAAGAAACTTACTAAACATGATTTTATAATCCAGCTGGTGGGCGTTGGCACGTTTGAATGGCTTGCCTTAGATCATTTGCGTTTGAATACCGCGCGCTCTCCGTGGGCGTGGCACATTAATGAGGTATAATGAGCTGGAAAGAAAAATACTGACATCTCTCTCTTTTCATACAGATTACATAAATTGAGAATATTTGTTTATTTATATAAATTACTTCATTTAAAAGAAGAGAATTTCAGCTTCATATAGAGAAATCTCTTATCTCTGTGACAAGTATTGACAGAGTTACAGTTCATTTTTCGGATGCGTTTCAGAATGGACCTCACTGACGAGAGAAGGTAAAATGCGCATCATGTTTATTTTTCTTTATTTGACGAAAAGCACAACACTTTGTTTTTATTGTGAGTACCCACAAAAAAATAGACACTTAACAGGATGTAATGATGTACAGCACTTATATGTAAGATCAAAATCAACAGAGTAATTTGAGTGTCTTTTGCACTGATAAGGAAAAAAGTGAGCTGGTATCGCCGGCGATACCGCCGACCCCAGAGGGTTAGCAGTGAAAAAAATTACATATTGTAGCTTTAATCGGCCCTAATCCCGATCCTTGAGATCAGCACGGGACATCCCTACTTAATACTTGTTCCTGGTCATATTGTAAATAAAAATTACAAACTTTCTGCTTGACATCAAGAATCCCTCTTACCTTTTCATGATCAAATCAATAAAATCAGTTGTAACGGTTGTAAACATTTCATGCTTGCTTAAAGTGTGATAAAAAGATTGTCACGCTACCTTACACCTTGTTGTTTCTTCCTCCTCAGGTGTGGACATTTGGGGACATGATCTTGTCATCTGGCTCTTCTGGTCGTTTCTCTGTGCAGACAGTAAACAGTGACCAAGGGGTCCTCTCCTCGCTCATCCTCTCAGAGACTCTGGCCCAAGATTTCCAGCTTCGATACAACTGCACTGCTTGGAATCGCTTCGGTACAGGCACAGTACTGGTCACTCTTGAAGAGCAAGGTATGGGTCCTCATGCCAAATTATCCTGTGTAAAACATCCTTTCATCAGGCAATATAGTTCCAGTCAAAAGTTTGGACACACTTAATCCTTACTATTACATGTTCCACCTTTTAGAATGGTAGTGGTCATTAAATTATGAAATGACATGAAATTAAGTATGGATATGATGTAGTGATTAAACAAATTAATTATTTATGGTAAATAAATCTAAACTATTTTATATTTTAGCTTCTTTGAAGTGGACCGGCCATGCTTTTACATCTCTGTGCTGAGATGCTTTTAAAAAACATTTAATTTAAATTTAGTATTGATTGTTTTTTTGTTAAGAAAGTTTTACATAGGCACACTTTATATTTGTCTAAAAAGTAATTGTATGCATTTAAGCTTCTTCGTTTATGCATTGTAGCTTCAAAACATTCTGAAGACTGTGAGAATCATAAATTCAGTCAAGTGTGTCCATAGTTTTGGTAGTGCAGATCAGCGAGGACATTTTTGGGGGAATTATCTGAAAAATGTTGGGTCGGGAGAGTCAAAATGGAGGGGTGAGAAGCAAACACATGAAAGTAAAGTGAGAAAAGTGGCATGGGGTTTTAGATTTGGGTATGGGCCAAGCTCTGTTTGGCACCATTGCTTTAATCATTGAAGGACGGTTGATTTTAAAACACTGACAGTAAGTTGTAGGGTTTGTCCACCTTAGAGTTTGTGCCTTTTATTTAGGATTAGTCATGACAAGCTGTAATCCAGTTTGAGTCAACTCTAGGCAGGGATTGCATTTCAAAACACCCTGCAACCCTATGCTAATCTTAATTATACACCACCAAATCAATATCATTTAATCAGGAGATGGTCGACTTAATGAATACATTCGTTCCATAACAAAGATATAGATTTTGAGCCTGAATTAATTAAATCAAGACCCAATGTACGACATGGGTATGTGACGCTTCACTGGCCGTTACATTTTGTATGCACAGTGCACCATCTTAAATTTGCTTAAATAAGACTAAGAGCGTGGTAGATGGCTTGAGCCTTTGTACTGCGAGACACCAAAAATAAGGTCTTCGCCAGCAATTTGCATCAAGGCAGCAGAGCCAAGTCTCTGGAGAGGCAGACAGTGCTATCTCCTGGAATCTCTAATTAGATTACTGTCGGCTGCCTCGCTGCATGTCAGGTCTGGTTACCCCTCTTCCACCAGAGATTAGAGACAATAGCTGGGTCCTATGATGCCACTGCGGATCACACTAGATGAATTTCTATATGTTGCACTTGAGTTTGGACGTGGCTTGGAAAAAAAGTCCCTGGTAGAACGCATTTGTCAAGCAGACAGCCTTTCTTGAATCACCTGGAGAACTGGCATACCTTTTGATAATATGAAAATGAAATCATCTCACAAATAACTGTCAAGAACATGTCTGAATCATACTTAAGCCCCAAAGCTTAAACCAAAAAAAGAAAAGGAAAGAAAATTAACCCTATTTTGGATCTATAAAATGTATGGTGATTTATTTTTTTATATCCTCTAAATATGATTATGGCAGGACAAAAAGTGTAGAAGGACGAACTAAGCGGTGTGACCAATATAATCGAAATATAAAATCATTAAACCCACTTGTTTTGTAACTGACCTTGTAATGCTGTGAAAAGTATGTGCAGCCTGAATTTGGGTTGTCTTCAATCAATTTGAGAGATAGTGGCTTAAAAGAATACCTGTTTCCCTTATAGAGGCCCTCCCCTTGCTAATCATCATTGGAGCATCGGTGGGCGGAGGCTGCGTCTTCATCGTTTGTGTCATTACCCTGGTTTCCATCTGCTGCCGCCACACTGCTAAAGGTGAGGTCAAAGGTCAGATGTTATCTGAGAGTTCTTATTCTCTCCTCAAAAAACATGATACAGTAGAAATCAAACGAACTAACTAGACAGAGGTTAATCATGGGGCCACCTCTTTGCCTGGAGCAGTGTTGACCTTTTCACCTCTCTGGAAATCTTCCCACCGTTCACCTCATTAATCTCTATACACTGCGCTATTTCCTCACCCAGGCAAAAAGGGCTCACGTCTGTCTAAGAGCGACATCCGCGTACAAATCGTACACAGTGACCACAACGCAGCAAGAGGAAATGACGATGAGGAGGATGTGAAGGAGCCTATGGTAAGCCCCTCTCAAAACAATGCAGAAATGCTCAGAATATTCTTATAGATAGGAATAGCTTTTACATCATGTTCCTTTCAAGTGCCATACTGCAGGAAAAACAAGAATAGTGTTCTCAGCCCATTTTAAATCTATAATATAGTTGCATATTTCCAATAGAAATTGGATAGGCACTAAGAAAACAACATTTTAGGCTATATTTGTCTTGAAAACAATATGTCAAGAAAAATGAGAGGCCTTATAGTGACATGAGCCAAAATGTAAAGTACTGATAATTTGTTTACAATAAGACCAGGAGCTAGGGACACTATTAATTATGAGTGTATGACATTTAACATACCATAGACACTGAACAGTCTCTAACCCAAATTTCTGTTCTTCTCTCAGGCTCCCAACAGCAGTGAGTCTCCAGGAACTTCTCGAACAGAGCACAGCGACCTACTGGAGGAGGAGGAGGATGAGAGATCAGATATCAAGGTATTACATTTCACAAAGAGCTGATGGTTAATCTGATATAAAGCAAAAGGTTGTTTCAAAGGATTGAAGAAACTATTGTACTTAATAACACTAACTTGCTGAAAACATATTTGTATTACACTACAAGTTTGGATCGTGTTCAAGAAAGCCTACAGTTATTGGTCAATTACAAACTTCTAGCTAGCACCTAACTGAAATAATTTGCGTTTGTTTAATTCAGTACAATATTAAAAAAAATTCTGACAAGTTTTTTTTTCTTTTTTCCTAGGATCCCACCAATGGCTACTACAATGTGCGGGCTCACGAGGACCGCAACATCACGAGAACTGGCTTCTCCGAATATGTCCCTAATGCTCGCCCAGTCTACACTCCCTCTCAGCTTCCCTCACCGAGCCCCTTATATGGCCAACAGTCCACTCAGCCTCGGATTTATGACTTCTCCCAGCGTTACGCCACAACCCCTGCCACACGCACCACCTATGAGCAACAGCAGTCACAACAACCACAGCAACAACAGCAAACTCCCACCATCTACCCCCAGGAGCCAGTCTATGCGGGCTCTGCCTATCTGCCCGCTACCTACGGTCGCGCCTTTACAAGCTACGTCAAACCTGCCTCCTTCGAAAAGGTTGACGGATACGAGCATTCAGACCAGGCCAGCAAAGTATCTAGCTCCTCCCGTTTCTCATACGCATCCTCGCAGGTGTCATCACAGCAATCAGACTATGGGCGGCCCTCGCAGCAACGCATGCAGACTCATGTGTGAAGGCTCCCTAAAAGACCCACTGAGGGTCTGGCATTATCAGTGTCACAAGGACATTCTTCTGAATTGGCTTCAGGAGGGATTAAGCAAACTTTAAACTGAGATACAAGAGGCGGAAAACCTTTATTGCTGTCTTGAAGTGAATGTTGGATCGATGAAAAACTTCTTTCGAAAGAACTACGAAGTGCCACTCAAGCTTAGAAGTCACCTTCAAGCTACTGATTTTCTTCGCCCAAATGCTGAACTTTTGGGGAAATGAACACTTCCGTCAATTTGTTGCACTGTATTTCTGCAAAATTTCTCCAGCACTAACTCTTCTAGATCTTGGAGAGAAAGCAGTGCTGTGGAGAAGTGCCCTCATGAACTAACCTAAGTAAATGGGGACAAGCCAATGACACTATGCTGAAACAATCAAAATTACATTAAATAAAACGTTTTAAAAAAAAGTAATAAAAAAAAATGTGTTTGTTGGCATGCTGATGGAATTGTAAGCACATTTGTGTATCAATGACAACATGTCTTGCCTACACAAAGTGGCTCAAAGTTCAATCCACAAAGCAGGGGAGCAGAAGACGGCAGAGCGCATGCGCTCACCCTAAGATGTTTCTTATTTCTGCACTGCTGTAGGGCTCTCAAGAGAGTGTTTATGTAAAGACACAATGGACCAGTGCAGGAAACTGGAATCTGGAATGCTTTGGTTAAAAAATAAAAATAATAATAATAAAAATTGAGAAAATCCATAAAATGTATTTCTGTCTGTTGGATGGAACCAGGATTGGCCAATCCCCAAATAAGCTAATTTAGAGGTGCGGTGTTTTTAAGATATGCTCTCAAGAATTTGTTGCCATTTCGGGACCATGATTTCTTAAGCCAAGCCATGTACGGCAAACCTAAATTACTACACGGTCTTGCAGCGTGCAGTAATACTCTTGTAATGTTCCTTACGTGACCACTGTATGTTATTAAATACAGAGTGTGCCAAGGTGACTGTTATGTCATGCTGACATTGCTGACACCGTCAGGTAGCACCAACATGTTTACAAAGAAGAAAAAAAAAAAAACAGGAAAAGAAATAGCAAGTAAAATGCAGTACTGTCCATATCCACTTAGAGCCACTTCAATGACTGTACAAATTGTTGGGAAATTCACTCCTGTCTGTTGCATGCAGATGATGTTTGTACGTGAACGTATTCAGCATTTCTTCTCATCTGTTTGTTCCTTGTGTGAGAAACCGCTTACTGCACCCTTCGTCAATTCGATCATGGAGACTTGCATTTGGAGGTTTCCATACTGCCATTTTCCTTTAAGCCTGAATGGTTGGCTCCTTTGGAAAGATTTAAAAAGAAAATCAAATTGAACTGTAAGATACGTGAAACAAAACATTGCTTGTCTTTATTTTTATATTTTATATAAGCCTTAATGTACAGCGTGTAAGCTGCTCTATTGTAAAGTACTTTATATTCTAAAATGCATATATATCTTTGAGTTGACTTTATTTGGTTCACAACGGTTTTTACCCCATGTTACTTATCAGTTGTGGAGAGGTGAAAAGTGTTACACAACTAATTGACTTTTTCCTTCCGTTTCTTTTTTAATAATGTTCAAATTATTTTATTTGCTAAAAAATGAGCTATTGTTGCTTGTAACTTTGTACACATATTTATATTTAAATAAAACCATTTCAAATAATATCAGCTCTGACTGGAGTGAGTTTGGCACACATCGCTGGGTCTCGTCAAATGTCATGAGGGAATGAGGACAAACAATACCGGGGCTGCCGAGTTGATGAATACATAAATTAGCAGTGATGCCTATGTTGATTCTCTTATTCCCGCGGCGACAGCAGGGTTTTTAATAAAGACGGATGAGATTCCCAAGCCTCCCGCTGTCTGCGTATCAAACATAGAAGGCACAGGCCGTCTCCCCCAACACAACGAAATATTGCGCTGACGGAGCGGGTGTTGTGTGACAACATTATCTTGTCATGTCACCCAGTCTCTCAGATTTCATCATGTCATGCCGAGCTTCACCGCAGGGAGTGTTGAAGGTGTAAACACATACTCAGCATTAAACAAATGGCAAAAAAAGAGAAAAAACCGGATGGCTACTCTGGTAAATTCCATCAGCTGTCATCATCCCTTGCAAACAAGTCACTGCCAAAAATACTGCCAAAAATACACAATTAACCCCACAGAGTGCTCAAGAGTGCATTGATACATAATGGAGAGAGGAGGTAACATTCAGTGGCATAGCATCTCACGCACATGCTTAGTGGCACATCCGGTTTTCATTGGCATTGTTCTTTGGCAATGATGCGGAACTTTTCGCTGTATGTTGTGGGTACCTCTAGTAGTGACTGACAGATGAGTATTTACAAATTTACGTATTTACAAATGGGTCATATAATTTTTTTCAAACATCTGGTCAGTTTGTGGCACAGTGAAAAGAAAATATATTTAAATTGTACTTTTTTGGACATACTTTGGACATAGGCCTAGTATATTAAAAGTATGTATTAAAAGTGTTATTTTGAAACAACGTCAAGTATATTAAACATATTTCAAGATATGCTTAAGATCAATTTTAATATATTTTAATATATTAAATTGTGCTAAAATGGAACCACTTCAAGTACATTTGCAACAAATGCACGTGCATTTGTTGACAAGCCGATACCGTCTTGAGTGCTCGCGTCTTGGGCGGACTGCCAGTGTTGCGTGTGAAATGTCTTTATCCCAGGTACATTGGAATATATTTCAGCAAGTCAAATGAATATAATTTCATGGGTTTTATTTTTTTCAAATGCCAAAAGATCGCGTAGCTCACGTTTACAAGCCAGCGTCATTATAGTAGCCTTTTGTCTACTGTTTTACATAACGGATATGCTAATTCAATTCAATGTTTGTGTGGTAGGTAATAGCCATATATCGTCAATATTATAATATCAAGCTATCATAGATGAATCTGCAAATTTGAAAAATCGATTTGCATTATAGCCTGAGGCAAGACACTTTCACCAGAAAAATAAATAAAAAACATGACTATCATGAAGATAAATGGAGGACCAGATAGATTCCGTAACATGGCCAGGCAGACAGCAAATTCGAAAAAATAGAGATAGTATGCAAGCAATATATTTACTAGTCCAACAGCATGACGGCCAGGTCCATATTGGTCGGGCACTCCTCCTCCTCCTTTAGCTCACGTCAGCGAGCTCACGCTGGGCCAATATTGATCCTCGTCCGGCCTTTTATTTTGTCACTCTCCCTTTTTCTCTTTCTAGTCTCCTCCGACAAAACCTTTTCCTTCTTCGTTTTAGTTGCTGCTTCGGCCATGACAAAAACATACAGATGGCAAACAAAAGCTAGTTGGGCTCTCACGTCAGAATTTGAGGAAGTGGGGGGTGGTGGGGGAAGTGAGATATGCCGTAAAGCAGTCGAATTTTGTAGTTCTTTTAGTGCTTGGGTTACTACCCGAACCCCGAAGTTACGTAGTGCCAGTAAAAGCGATACAGACACTGTCAGGCTATGACAGACGTGTCATTCAACCTATTGTAAGTCGATGTACCATCTCTCATGTCTTGGAAATATATTATGAAGGTTGAAAAACTACATGGTGTTGCTTTAACTGTACATTTATTCTTCAAATCTAATTGGAATGTTGCTCCATGATCAAAAAGGATGTTGATTCAGGGACGTTGTACTTGATCAAATTATGTTCACCCATTTACTAAATCCCTTTGCACATACTGTTTGCCCTGAATGTCCTTTTACAGTTTTTCTAAGTCACTTTGGTAAATTTCTTGAATCATCCTTAAGATTTGCAAACCAGTAAATGCATTTCTCAAAAATAATCCATACTAGCAGCACCACGCAATGGATTACCTGGAAAAGCCTGTAACTCAAAATCCTTAGTTCATCTCTCAAGAGTCAGTATGTATCCCAATGAACACACCAGATCCATTAGAATGAAAAGTCCTTGTGTCGTTGTTCACAAACAAGATAGTCAATGCTTAGTCATGTTGTCAATATAAAATAGTACTCGGTGTGTATTTCAGATTTAAACTATGGCTACGATTTATATTTATAGTCTTCTCTTTTTCTTTATATCACAATGACATATACACACACACACACACACACACACACACACACACACACACACACACACACACACACACACACACACACACACACACACACACACACACACACACACACGAAATCAATTTAATATCTGTACATGTGTGTGTTTGTGTGTTACATTGTCTCTATAAAGTATATTTACTGTATAATGTAAAATGAAAGTGGACTACTGTAATACAGTAAATATACAGTATTACAGTACAGAAAACAATGTCTGATTTCATTCCTGTTCTGTCTACAAATGTTTGAATGGTTGAAGACACTGTTGTTCTCCCAACATTCGGCTGTACCTTTTGACCCACCTCAGTCGTTGTAAGGTCAAGATTGAGAACATGGTCCGCAAGTGGCCCTTATTTCATTAGAAACATGTCCACAATCTTGACCTCTTCCACTGTTTTGCCTACGTACCCCACACACATCTTTACTCCTCTTCTTCTTCTCGGCTGTTGACCCTGTTTGTTTCCTTGTTGTACTTCCATTATCTAAATTTGTAACACTGAGTTGTGCTCTGTCTATATATGCTTGCCAAATGAAGCTTCATGAGATGCACCTCTGAGCTATTTCAGAGAACTGGTTGATCGTTGGTTGATTTAATGCTTTACATTCCCCTTCATTCGTGAAATGCAAAATTAAAAGGCAAGAAATTATTGCTGTCATTAAAACATTAAAATGTAGCATGTCATGAGAACCAACAATGGCACATACATTTAAGCTACCTATATTTCTATTTATAATGCTCCACTTTACATTCACATAATGTTTCACTTCTGGATAAGAGAATTTGGAAAATATAGTTTTTTTAATATAATGAAAATTAACTGCCAATTGAGACAAAAAGTTGAGGAAAAATAAACCAATACACAAAAAATTCCTGCAAATAAACAATATGTTAATGACTGGCTATTCACACAATAGTCAATGAAAATAGTTCCAAACAGCACCACAGCAGAACAACTGCAATTGTCTAAAAGTAGTAGTTGTGTGGGTATTTAATATATATTTGTGTTTTTAAAAGAATAGGTTGAACATTAACCAGTAATTGCAATAGAACAGTGCCTTGCTGCCACTGGCGGTTTTATATTTATATTTAGTAGTTTCATATTTGTTTGGCCTCCTTGCATTTCGGTATTTACAACTCGGTTTAAATGAGCTTGCTAGAAGTTCATAGAAAGATTTTTTATAACAGAAATTCAGAATATAATTAAGTAGAATGCATCCACTCTACTAAAAAGCTTAGCGGGGATTCGTTGTAGCCTACTGTATCACGTGCCGTTTGAACTGACGCACTACAGCGATCTGTCACATTTAAAAGCGCCAAAACGTTGGAAATATTGACAGAATCTGACAGCTGAGAATTTGTTCCATATCAAAAGTAACCTTCTCTCTAGTCTGTCGGTGTCAGTGTCCTCTTTGTCCGCGATTTTTCTCTGGGTGAGAAAATGCAGTGGTCCAATCAGTAGTTAAGAGCCTGAACTTGCTTATAGTAGGCTAATTCGGAAATTAGTGCACATGAGTGAAAAAAAAAATACAGCACAGAAGAATGTCTAATTTAGCGTGAGATTTCTTTGTTGAGCCTGAGACCGTGAGATTGAGGCTGAATGAGTGTCACGCCAGATGCGTGAGAGTTGGCAACCCTGAGTTAGAAGCACTGAAATGAAAATTAAGCAATTTAATCATCTGTGGAACGGGCAGGACTCGAAAAACTCCAGCCAATCATTTCCAAGACCACCTGGAATCATTGGACAGTAAGTTCATCAATCAAACGGTTGTACCATACCCCCCTCCCCCCATCGCGCGTGACCCCCTTCGTCCTCATACTCAAAGCTCGTGAGAGTCGTGACGCATGCGCATCTCGTCAGTAAAGCCGGTTCCATGATTAGTAGTAAATCGTCATTACAATCTCTCGCGCATCTGAGTTTTCGCTCGTGCATGATTGCACATCCATGTTCTTCGAATGGGTGGAGTCAGATCCAGCGTTGGAGGAAAGAAGGTAGGACCATTCTCAAGGTCGGACATCCGGGACTTCTACTCCTATAATGCACTGCGCGCGCATAGCAACGCGGCGAAGGGTAAAACAAACAAGCGCCCGCCATTAAGCAACACGAAAGCGGAAGATAAACAAGCGCCGAGAATCATGCCTAAAAACTATACATTTATGCAGTTAATCTTTATTGGCTTTTTTGAAAAAACTGTGTCCCTCACTGACATTGTACAAGCTGTGCCACTGACAGACTGAGCTCATTACAGCCACTTTGTAACAGTGCTTTAGAATGAACAGTTTTTTTTAATGAATAAAAAATCGACATAGTTAATGTAATCGATGCTTGATGGGTATTTAAACATGACTGCAAGTGTAGGACACATGGTATGTACACATGGTGTTCATACATGGGGATTTGATGAGGTAATTGTATATGTCTGGATACTCGAGCCTGGGCCATGCTTTTGGGTTGTTCTTCCAGGCCTCAGCTGGATGCCGATAGGGACAAAATTGTAATGCTAAACCTACAAGCGACAGCTTTCTGTGGTACCTGGTCAATGCAGGCGCTAGGAGACTGTCTATATATATGGATAAGACATTCTGTAATAGAAGAAGAAGATCTGTATTCATATAGCTGCTAGCGCCTTTCACAGACATGTAGCAGTAACGTTAGCTAGTCACAAAGCGCTTTACATGAGTGTTTTATTACATTCACTTCTCACCAGCGACATACATTCGCATACACAGATATCATGCATCATTAATACAAAGTAGTCCGTTAGTACCCATAACTGACATAATCCACAGCAAAACTTCTGTGAATAGATACCTTTTTGATTTGCCTCGGGCTGTCTTCGGTTTGTTTTACCCTTCAAACACGGCGCCAGCTTGTTGCTATGCAGGTCACATGATTTGTGACGTAACGCCGACCAAGAGAATTTGAATTGTGTATTTTCAAAATCTGCCGGTCGTTTTCTAAATCACATACCCCACCTTTAAATTATCAAATCTTCTAGCCCACACTGTTTGAACAGTGTCTCAAGTAAGACAAGTCCATCATAAGTAGCTGCATAAAAGTATGTGCGCTGTCAAATACGGCGTTTTAAACCGTATTTGGGCTGCAAAATACGCCATTGTAATTACAAACGTAAAAAAATTGCGAAATAGGTCAATGACGGTGTCCGTGCACTTGCGCGTGCCAAGGACTGCATCTTTCAGACAGGACGCGGAATGCGCGGCGCTGCGCTATGGAAACCCATTAATTTTAAAGGACTTCCAAAAATACTTAACAGCTACAAGTGTAATATGCAAGCACTATACAGGATTCACCCTATTACACTTTATCGACACAAAGTGATAAGTCTATGATAAGTCTATAAATAGGTTTTGAGTTCACTTGAACAAGGTTTAAATTACTTGTAAGGCTACAGAAGAATACCATAATTCCTCCGTTCAATTAGGCCTAATACATCGAGAGTCAGACAGACCTAGAACAACCCAGCCACAACACATAATTGGGAGTAACATGCTTTAACCAAGAATGGATTTCAAGGACTTTGCTCGCAGATCGATGGACTCCAACGTTATATTTTTTCTACGACTCTTTGAGTTAACATGGACTAACCATGATCGGAATTTGCACTGCAGCGCCACCACACATTGATGCTCATGACAAGAATAGCGTATAGTTATCTTTATGGAAGTGAATTAGGTTTAAATCGCCATCATGCATGAATTAATTATATTTTTGCTATTTTCACATAATACTCCATGTTGATCACATTACACAAAACTGAAATTGCACGTCAAAATAAAACTGTCAATATTTTTTTAGACCCCCCAAAAGTTCACGAATCACGTTTTCAGGGGAGCCCGAGCTCCCCTGTAGAGTTCACACCCTATATCTCGACACAATGCAATCACTAGTAAGACTTCCTGTTAATAAATGTGGCGGGTGGAAACTTTTCGTTGGTAAAAGGGAAACTTCTTCTCGCCCTTGGGGAAGTGAAGCCCCTTTTTAACCTGTTCAGCGTCTTAAATTTTAATGAAAACACCAACTACGCCACCCAGGGAGTTTCACCCCGGGAAATTAAACTAGCTCAATGAGTAACTCTCCAAATTTACAGGAAGCACACAAGTTCGGTTCATGCATGAAGCCAGAGACGCAGTTCCAGTAAAACAATAATTTTATTTAGATCATTAAAATGGACATCAAATATAAAGTAGGTTTCACACTAACACAAAAAAAAGAAAAGAAAAAGGAAGAAAGGGTGCTGAGGCCTTACCATTGGAGGAAGCCGGGTCAGAATGTGTGGTACCTCAGTGGTTAAGGATTCCCTAATCACACGTACACACCAAAGTAACCACACTCCAAATACACAATAACAAAAGGGAAACAGCACACAGGAGGAGACCCCACCACCAAGGACACCGACGCCACCACTTCTGGCACTCAGCACTAAAAGAAAACACATTCAGTTAATAAAGACAGAAATCACACAATATACCAAAACAAATCAAACGAAAACAACAACAAAAAAAAACAATCTTCTTTATAAACACTTAAACCAAAGAAACAAACTAATCAAAATCACTTAATCATAATCAAGCAACAGACACCTTTCACACACATACACACATACATTCATAACGCCGCTAGGCCAGAAAAGGCCAAGCCGTCGGCTGTATCAGAGTCACTGAAATACAGAATGACCAAACGCCCAATTGCGCGATGAATCCTGCGCTATAAAGTGCATCAAGGAGTCCCGAGGCCGGGATGAACTCCTCTAGCTCTTCCTCATGAACAGTCGGTCAGTAAACCGGAATCAGTTAAAACAGAGCAATCCGTAGAGACAGAACAGCAGCATAGCGGGAAATGAGAGACTCGTGCAGGAACCGGCGCCAGCAAGCGCTTCACAGTTCCGTCAGGGAGCTGCGCATATATACTAATCGTGTCGTTTAGTACAGCTACACGAAACCAACAGCACCACGCAACCCGGTTCCGTTACAGGAAAGATCGGCTTGTGACAGGAGAAACACTGTTTGATAACCGTAACTGCACCACGAACACGAGGACCCACCACGAAAATGTGCCTCTGATGGCAAAACCATAAAGTATCACACGAGCCACCCTCTGCCCATATAGCATGCAGTTCAGTCCTGATTGGTCCAGAGAGTATGACCTATACCTGCTGCAGTCAATCAACCCGCTACATAAAGTATCTGGTAAGAATCAATTCTATATTAACAATGCATCAAATACAAAATGCAAAAAAAAATACACATCAATAAACCACAATAAATAAACCAAATTAAGTCATGTCTCAAGTCAAGTGGTCATTGGACAGTTGCGTCCAATCACAACTGACTTCCGGAAAAGGGGAAGTAACCAATGACATTTGAGGTTATTAAAACAGCAAGTCCCAAGCCTCGACTGTCAAAAATAAAAGTGTTCAAGCAAGCAAAATCAGCAGTCGAGAGAAGATCAAGCGCGAGAGCGTGGAGAATGATCATGCACGCGCAAGGGCCCATATTGCGGGCAGAGGAGATGTCATGCACGCGCAGGGTTTGAATCAACTCGCGAGTTCCCGTTTCCTCGCGTGTAGATCTGTTCATAGACAGTATAAGAAATGGACAGAGCCATCTCATTGGAACTCAGTTGAGACAGTTGAAGCCCATTTTTAGCTATTTTTTAGCACTTCCGTTCCTGACGCGCAGACTCAAACCGACTCAAACTAAGCTTGATGACGTGATCAACCTGTCTGACAGACGTAAATCTTCAAGTAGCTGTGCGTGAAAATTGCCAACGTTAATCACTTCATATGTATTCACTTGCCACATACCGAATTATTTCCAATTCCCCAAAAACGTTGTTGAAATATTTTGTCCCGTTGCTTTTATGGACTCATTATCTATGGGCTTCTCCCTTGACGGGACGTCCCCCCGATTGCCTGCGAGCTTCTCCTCCTGTCTATACGGTAATGTCTCTATTGTGCGACAAAAAGTCGCGTGGTTATGACGCAATCGTTAGCCTATTTTTAACAAAAACGGCTTCTACGGGGCCATAACGTAAGATACAAAGTAATGGAGCCTTTTATACATTGTCGTTTTTATTTAGAAATATATAATGGACAAATGAAGTCTTTGGACGCCTCAGATGTAAAGTTATTCGCTGTCAAATAGACGCCCAAATGAATGGGAGTCAATGGAATGCTAACAGCAGGTGAAGTTCTGCTACAATGGCGGCTCCCGCGAGGCTTCAACTTCCGGCTGATGGATTACCTCCTTGGATCTGTTACCCTCTCGCGGAAGTCATTAACCGCGCGCGCCAGCATCAGTTGTGCGCTCGGTTCTTTTAGGCATTGATTTTTCGCCATTGAACCTTTTAATTAAAATGACTGGAGCACCAAACCTGCTATCCTATGGAGCTTAATGGCAAATTATTAACGTCTTGTTAGTACACATTTACATATTTCGTGGTTTCTCCATTAAAAACAATGAAATTGAGCAAACATGCCAAACAACTTAGCTAATAAAAAAAAAAATCTACTCACCGAACACGCTGCTCTGCTGGATGCCCACCTCAAACTTCACGTTATTTGCATAATTTAGAAGATTTATGACTCAAGATGAATCTCACCATTATTTCGATGTGAACTATTGTCAGGCTGTAGTTGAGACACCTTAAATAACTTGCGTGTGCAGCAAGCACAGATTTTGATTTTTTGCTGTGCACATGCATATTAGTGTCCTCTTTGATGGGAAATTTGAACAATGGACGCCCCTCGATCCGAAGATATCAGCAAAAGTTTTTTTTTTCTAAGATAAGACTTTCACTTCACCATGCACTCTCCACAATGAAAAGCTTATTCCTTATGTTACTGTTAAACGTACCTGGTATCACCACAAATGCTATTCTGTGCCCTAAAAACTGGCATATTTCATGGTATTGTGTCATGCAAGGTCATTGCAAAATCTAGAGAAATGTGCGAGGTGGCCTGCGGGGTAAGTTGAGACACACGTGTATCAAATGTACCTACGGTAGAGTTCTATTACGAAACACACTGTTTAGTTGTTCAGTGTTATGATAACAAGCTAAACGTCGTAATTAGCCAGCATAGGACGCAAATGAAAATAAAATTTGATATTTGTGATATTTAAACTGTGTAGCCTATCATTAATGAATATATTAAATATATTGTTCCTGTTTTATACTTTTAAGCAGTGCTAATTTAAATAAAATTAATTAATTTAAATGGATGGATAAACAAACATGTTGCCAAATTGTTATTTTCTTTATTTGTCTTTATTATATTTTCAATGAATGGTTAGTTACCTTTACATCATTAAAAATGGGTGTCTCAACTGTACCACATATGGGTACAGTTGAGACAAAAAACATCTTATTTTTATGAGCTAATTGTGGAAAATATAAACTACTTATGTATTATTGATTGATAATATCTTAGTCTACAAGCTAATGAAATGTCATGTGGAAATTCACTTTTTTTCAGTATCTATTTTTGTGTGAAAAATCAAAACGCAAAACGTGTCTCAACTGCACTCAGTCTACCCTACATATAAGCTAATGGAAATACAGTATGGAAGAATTAAACTAATGATTAGCTGGATTTCATTCATTCATTTTATTTACCAAAATTCTTTGTTTCAATCAAGTGATAGTGACCTTTGGCTGCCTAGATACCATATTACTGTGCAATATGCTAAGTGCAAGAGTTATGACACCAATTGGAGATAATATAAAAGGTTGAGCACCAATCTAAAGCTCATACAAGGTCAAATCTGGCATGTAATTAGCTTAAGTTCAATACTCTGCCAACCATTTAAAACAACTATTGCAGTGCAGTGCAAAGATTAATTAAACCTACAGCTTTTTAATTGGTGCAAGGTCAAAACTAAATACATTCACATCTGTAACAAAGTCACGCTTTGGGTTCTCGATCGCATCAACTGAAAAGAGCAGACATGTTTCCTTTCCCATTACTGATTTATGGGCAAATAATTGTTGAAGGAAATGTTGATGTGATATTGGTTATTTATGCCGAGGCCAGCTAATTTAATATTGATAAAATAGTGTTCGGTTGTTTTTACTACATTTGCATTTTCAGGGGGAAATTAAATTTCATGGAAATTAAGCAAAAATGTTGTATTCTGAAGAAAAAAAAGATAAGACAATGAAAAACCACCATGTATTTTATTGTCAAGAGAACATTGTAAACTCTTGGGAAATTTGAATACATTAAAACATTTGCATAGTGTTTAAATACAAAACACAATGAAACTAAACAGAAAAAGTAATCTGCTAAATTTGCATTTAAAAGTATGTTAAATATTTACACAAATGTTAGTCACCCAGACACTTCAAGCCATATACAATCATTGTAGTTAAACAATTAAAAAAAGCTGTTTGTTATTTTCGCCAGTTAAAAACAGCCCTTAACAGGTCAAATTATACATCATGATGCTGTATGAAACTCGAGTAGTACATACATATATAATCAAAATACACGTCTCTTGTACCTCCTGGGAAATAAATCACTACACTACAAAGCCTGAAATTCTTACTTAAGCAAGTGGACTTTTCATGGGAAAGAAACTTGCCAAGTCTTTGAGGATCCAGGGTTATAGATTCCTCAATACATTCAGGACTCTTTGAAGCAGAGACCATCCTGCTAGGTTGTTTCAGCACAACTGCTTTGACATTGATTGGCTGGAACTTTAACATGCAGCAGAAGTGAGTGACCTATGCTGGCCTTGGTTGTATTGGCAAATGGATGACGGAAATATCCTATTTTTACCTAATCCTCCATTTTAGAGCTTTGCCACTGAGGTCCCAAGATCACACAGATGTGAGGAAAGAAGGTCAGCCTGAGTGGGATGCTTACAGAAATTTCTAGATTGCAAAGAAGCTTTTGACCTTCACTAAAAGAAAAAAAATTGTAGGGACTGAAGCTCGCTCCAAAATCTGAAACACAAGAGTCATTGTTTCTGAGGAGAGGCATAGTCCAGTCTTTGGAATAAAGGCACGTTTTGACCATAAGAAAAAGTTAAAAGATTTGTATAAAACGGAACATAATTCAGAAAGATAACAACATGAATTCCACCGGGTCAGATGTTGCTGGCAATCTCATTATAAGAAGAAGTTTGATCTCTTAAGTGCCATTTATGAAGTTACTGTTCAAGAAATCAGATTCAAACAAATGAAAGTTGGTGTAACAGTGCATCACAGTGAGTTTTTTTTTTTTTTTTTTTTTTTCCACAAATGCCGAGAACCAATGCTGTATTGCGTGAGTGCGGCTCACATACTGTACTAAATATTCATGGAGCTGAACATTTGTGTTCTTCTGCTTTGGTCGTCGTATGATTGCAGGTCCAGGCTCCACTATACGGATGTGATTTCACGGATCCATTCCCGTAGTTTGGTGACACGGGTGTAGACGCCAGGCTTGTTCCGCCGAGCGCAGCCTTCTCCCCAGCTCACTATGCCAGCCTGGAACCATTTGCCAACATCGGAACGACACACAAGAGGCCCGCCCGAGTCTCCCTACGGAAGCCAAAAGAAAGACACTTCAAAATATCATTCCACATTTTCCAAAAATGTTTGAAAAAGACCAAAATGCATGGAGGACTTATGTAACAAAACATATTTGATCACCATATTCAAGAGTTGCCTGTTGATCTATTCAAGAGAATGTTCATTAATGAATGTTTATATTATTTTAATTTATTGTGGTTATTTTAGTATTACCGAAGACTTTTTTATTGTGTTTATCAATGCTCTGGCAATATTGTATATAAAACAATCATGCAAATAAATTGCTTGAAATTAAAAGAGTAGATGAAGTCATGATTATGTATGTGAGAAAAGAAAAAAGGAGGGAGTGTGAAGCAATTGCAAACATTTTAATTATTATTGTAATCACTTATCATTTATTATTTTGTACCTCTAATTTAAGCTGCTTATTTACTGTGTCATTTCATTCCATTACTATTATTCCTGAATGATTTGTTTTGTGTGTAATACAATTCGGCTCTTAATTACTTTGCCAATATTGCAATGTAAACAGACGTGTTAATAAAGCATATTTGAATTAGAGAGAGAGAGAGAGAGAGAGAGAGAGAGAGAGAGAGAGAGAGAGAGAGAATATATTAGGAAGGTACAGAGAGGGAAAGAGAGGAAAATCTATGAGCTCCTATGGCTGGAGAGAAAGACAGAAAGGAGTCACAAGACCAGGACCGGAACCTGTGCGAGGGAAAAAAAAAGCACACTGAGAAGATTACACCCAGAATAAGAGAGACGCACAGAGCGTTCAGAAGGGGAAAGCAAGATGAATAACAAGTGAGATAGAAGTAGAAATTATGGAAATCAGCTCATTTAAATATCAGGGAACAAGGTAGAATAATTAATCTTCTCCACTACGAGGGTGTACACACACTGCAGGAAGACAACAACATTAGCTGAACACTTTGACTGCATTATGCTCATGTCATATTTGTACTGTAGGTGTTTCTGAATGAATAGAACAGGATGAAAAAGGCTTGACAATGCATCTAAATGGCTATTAAACCACCTTGAATTCATTACCATTCAATAAAAGTGTAATCTTGGAGTATGTTTTAGTTAGAAAGCTTTTTAGCTGCATTGAGGGTGTTATTACTGTAACTCTGTAAATGCTAATTTTGGAAAATATAAAGTGTGGTCACATTGACACATTTTCATAGTTGAATTAGTTATTTCAATAGTAATCCACACAATTTGGAATTAAGATTGAGGGTGAACAATTTCGCCATGTAGATTTTGCATCGTTCAGTTCGCCACGTTGACCAACAGAAACTTTATACATCATTACACTATTAACTGTGGACCTTTTTTCCCTGCAAAATTCCACCTAAATCCAATGTGAAGCCACCTACAGACATGATTATTTTTTTCAAAATATTTACAAATATTTGATTATTATTTCTATTATTAATATAATTATTTTGTTACATTAGTTGACAACATATAACAAAAAATTATATATATATATATATATTTTTTTTTTTTGACCAGACAGTCCATACTCAAGTCACTTTGAAAAAAAAAATATCACAAGCATATTAATTAATATTTTGAAAGAATTCTCTTGTGCTGATCAAGCCTGCATTTATTTGATCAAATACAGAAAACAACTCTAATATTGTGAAATATTATTTCAAATTAAAATAATGTTTTTCTATTTGAATATACTGTAAAATATAATTTATTTCTGTGATGCAAAGTTGAATTTTCAGCATCATTACTCCAGTCTTCAGTGTCACATTGATCCATCAGAAATCATTCTAATGTACTGATCACATAATCAATGTTGGAAACAGTTGCTTAATATTTTTTTATAACCTGTGATACTTTTTTCAGGATTCTTTGATGAATAAAAAGTAAAAAAATGAGGCCTGATGAGCATAAGATAATAATTTTAAAAACATAATAAAAACAGTTATATTACTAAACTTTTGACCGGTAGAGTACATATACTGTAAGTAACCCAGATCAGTGTGATTTCATAAAAATAAAAAACATGTGAATGTTTTTTTACCTGACAAGCGTCCACACCTCCGGTGAGGTAGCCGCTACACATCATTCTAGAGGTCACCTGACCTTCGGTCACCATGTTGCATACTGTATCATTAATCACCTTAACTTCTGCTTTCTGCAGGATTTTTGCAGCACTTCCTACAACACATACATAAATCATTAGTCCTATGAGAACCAGTCTAATACCAAAAAGCATCTTTACTCAGTCATAATTTGAAACATTTATTAGAATTAGTTATGTGATTGCACAAATAAAAAAAGTTGACATTGAGACAAGGGATTGATAAATGTCAAACTTGTGAGGCACAAAATTCCAAAGGTATCTCATGAAAAAGCGGAACTCCAAACGCAAAGGGCAGCCCTCAGGCACACAAGCTGTCTCACCTCCCTCTCGGAGCGCGCCCCAGCCCGTCACAAAGCAGGAACTGCCGGCCGAGAAAACGTGGGTCGATGCTGGAAGGCAGATGGGATGCACGGTGTTGCTGTAGTTCAATGGCTGGCTCAGTTCCAACAAGGAGATGTCATAATCGTAGGTCATTTCACTGTAGCTTGGGTGGGTGATGATGGTCTTCAGAGTACGCTGCTGAACAGAGCCGTCCAGGATGTTCTGGTCCCGCAGACCACTGTACGTCAGCCAGCTGGATGTCATTTTGTAGCTGTTGGAAGAGACCATGAACACAATGTTGTTTTGGAGGTTAGTTGTTTGAATCAGATGTTTTGAAAGGTCAACATGAATGACATTCAGATCCATTTTGACAGGAAATCTGAGGAAATCAGATTTAATGAGAAAAATTAATTTACAGTCAAGATTGTGAAAAGCCGTTTGATTTTTTTCATGTTTTTTTTTAAGAATTCTCTTCTGCTCACCAAGGCTCCATTTATTTGATCAAAAATACAGTAAAAACAGTAAAATTGTGAAATATTACAATTTAAAATAACTGTTTTCTATTTGAATATATTTCAAAACAATTTATTCCTCTGATGTCAAAGCTGAATTTTCAGCATCCTTACTCCAGTCTTCAGTGTGACATGATCCTTCAGAAATCATTCTAAATTACGATGATTTTGTGCTCACTTAATTATTATTGGTGCTGAATTTAATAATGGTTCTTATTATCAATGTTAAAAACTGTTTTTGCTGCTTACTATTTTTGTGGAGTTCATTAATGAATGGAAGGATAATATTGGGAATATTTCACAAAAAAACGCTGCCTTGGTGAGCATAAGAGACTTTTTCTTTTCTTTTTTTTCAAAAACATAAAATCCTAATTATTCTAAACTTTTGACCGGTAGTGTAAATGAAGAGGGATTGAAAAATAAGAGGGCTTGGTAATTTCAGATGAAAAAGCAAAGCCATTTCAGAGGTGGAACAAGTTATTACATTTTGATGAAAGACATTTGTGCATTGATGTTTCATTCACAAAAAAGACCAGAAACATTTATTAACAAAGTAAAATGGGGTCACTTTTGATTTCATGGTGAAAGCGTAGCTCAGGGGAGTGAATTATCTTTCAGTTCAGCTTTTGTGTTTCAGTCTCAGAAACATATTGGAATAACTCTATCAAGGTAAAATATGATTTTATGCCATGGCTTGTGCTCCACCTGCTGGCCAATGAGAATAAATACAAGCTCAGTCTTTGACCAAAATGAATGGAGAAAGATACTTAGCAAAATGTCTAATTCATGCCTTTGATAATATCAACTACAGCTAACAGACAAACGTAAGCAGCCACAGCCATACAGAGATGCAATAAACCGACTCACTCAGCTGAACTAGACTGGATGAAGCAGTGGGCAGCACAAAGCAGCCATTTGTTGGAGATGATTGAGGCGCCGCAAGTGTGTCCGTTGGTCTTGAAATGTAGACTGACCTGCCACGGCCATTCACCCACATCTGCGTTCTGCCCACCCACAATACGGTTGTGCTTGTATGGCCGGATTCCACAGTCTGAAACCAAATTATAGGAATGGTTCAAACACAAAGAGAGACTTCAAGAAAGACAACGGAAGAGATATTATTGGCATGCATGAGATGAGAGGTTAAGGAGGTCTTGTTCGAGACCAGCAGGGATAAGAAGAGGGCTAGCTGCAAAAAATGTTAGCACTGAAAGTTCGAGTTTCTCCAAACATCTGCTCTGACTCACAGGACCGTCGGCCTTTAGCTGGACTCAAGCAGAATCATAACAAGGCAGATATGTGGAGGAACCAACCGTGCTGGCAGATAAAAACACAATGAGGAAAGGAAAAAGAAACTAGCAACCCTGCGGCCTATAAAAGAAGAAGAAAGAATGAAGAAATGTCGAGTAAGATTTCATAAAATAAGTATAATGGCTTTGGGCTTTAATGTGAATGTTCTTTCACACTAATTACCACATTGGCGATTATTCAGCAACTTCTGGAAATGACAATTGTTTTTAAATGCGCTGAAACAACAAAAGCTTGTGAAAACACTGGGAAGCTCATTATCTTCAAATAATTATGCAATAAAGACACTAGAGCTGCATGGGCGGTAATTGTATTCTCTTACATATCATTATATATTATGAATCTATACTATTTCATAACTAAATCTATAACTACTGTATGTGATTTGATTTTGAACCATTAGCTGGATTTTATAAAAGAGTTTTTCTAAAAGATATTTTACTGTGCATTTCAAATTAATATTAATAAAGGCTGCTGTACTTATTTTTTGCCATAATCTAATCGCTGTTAGATTACCTAAATCTTAAAATAAATTAAAAGACTGTAGCACATCACTTCAGGACAGTCTGTTGTTAAGGGTAAAATCTTTGCCATAACTGATGTGCCTTTAAAATAGCACGAGATGATGATCTAAATCTCAAATACTGGCTGATACAGATTCATAAAACAACAACAACAGATAATCCATATCATGCAAAATTAATTGTGCATCCCTAATTATATTTATTTTTGCTGGAAATTCGATGACAAGGTGTTTAAATTATAATATAACAATATAATATACTATAATATATAATAACAAAATAAATAAAATAAAATATAAAATATATGACTGCATGAGCCACATTTTAAACCATTGTGAAATAGCTGAAACACACACCTGAGCACTACAGTTCAATTATGCATTTAACAAATATCTCATGCGCAACAGTGCTGTTGTTCTAAATATCATCACAGCTGCAAATTAATCAAAACGTTCTTAATATTGAATAACTTTGGACAAAACATGGGCAGTAACCATTCAACACACAGACTAAAAGAGCATCTTCATTTTTGTTTGTGAGTGAAAAAAAAAAAAATTAAACAATGTGACTTACTGCATCCCTGTTCATCCGATCCATCTGAGCAGTCGTCTTCGCGATCACACTCTGCGTTCACTTTGTTTACACACTGATCGTTTTTACACTTGAAGGAGAAATCATTGCAGACACTAGGCACTAAGAGAGGAAGAGAGCATAAAGTAAAACTTGAACGAGGGAAATAAACCATAAATTGCGCTTATTTTTATCATCAAAGACCTTAAAGAACATGCAAAAGCCAGCTTATTGATCAGGCCTATTGATTGTGGGGTATGTCACTTATCTCTGCTGAAGGATACAAAAACAATGAAACATTTTGGGATAGAAAGAGTGGGAGGTAAATAAGGGCTGAACAACTTGGAAAAGACCAATATGTGTGATTTCACTACCGTTTCATCCCAAGTGTTGAAGCTATTGCCATCAAAAGAGAATATGCATATTGAAAGCAGGTTAATAATGCATGTAATGGTACTCGATATGTGAATGTACATGTCAATTTGACAGCTACAGAACTGGAGAAACACAGCCAGTAGAAGATCATTTAGAAGAAAAAAATAAGATGAAAATACAGCAGCTTAATGGCTGAAAAAGTCTGATTAAAGTTCAATTTAAAGCATTCCGAAATATTTTAGTTCACCTTTTCAGTGGCTGGCCATTTACTGTGATGGCAATCTTTTAGTTTTTACCTACACTGATATTTCTGACAATAGAGACCCTAAGCTAAACACACAGCATGGTCCCAAATCTCACTCAGTACCACACACACACACACACACACACACAAACATCCAGCCAAACAATAGAAAGCACTTTAATATGTTTAATAATTTACAATTTTGTGAATAACTCAGGACCTGTATGTGTCTCACAAAAAACATATCCTGCACAAAGAACATAAAATCTATTTTTTGGTATTGTGTGCATGTATGTATGCATGTATGCGTGCATGTATGTATGCGTGCATGTATGTATGCGTGCATGTATGTATGCGTGCATGTATGTATGCGTGCATGTATGTATGTGTGCATGTATGTATGTATGTATGTATGTATGTATATATATATATATATATATATATATATATACTGTATATATAAATAACATAAGCGACTTTATATAAGCTATAATTGTGTGACTTCTAATGGCTAATTCAATTGTATCTGTATTCCTTTTTCTCCACTTTGTCCAATTTCTGTGGATTGATTGATAGATTCATTCTTATTTTATTTTATTCTAAATTTGGATTTATTTTATTTTAATTGAAGTCACGTTCAAGTGACTGAACCATGATGCCATGATGAATGATAAGTTAGTTTGTTGCTTGTGAATAACTCTGGTTCTCATAACAGACATAATGCAATGCAGATAAGCTTACAAAACAGAGCTTAACACTAGGTTGGTCAAGTTTATGTAAAGGCAGTAAGTGATCAGTAAGTTAAATCCACTCACATCCTAAGCAGGAGACCTCATCGCTGCCATCAGCACAGTCATTTTTCCCATCACATACAAAATCCTGTGGGATACAGTGGCCATCTGCGCACCTTTCCTCACCCATGCCACAATCTAGGAGGAACAACAAAACAAAGCCTTCTCAAGTGTCCTTCAATGGTAAAAAGGAAAGTGGCCTTTTGAAGTACAGTATGCAACAATGAAGCAAGTGTTAAATAATACGTCAATAATAAAGTGTTAATATGTTGAAGTTCTCAAAGAAAATCCCAGTTTAAGGTAAGTTCGTCTTAAGCTAGTGTTTATTTAAATCCCAGAAAACAGCTGGTCGTGGGATCTGATCAAGGTCCTGCTTTACTAGGCCACTGCTTTATCTGTGTGAATGCTAAGTGTATCCTTAAATGGATTATGTTTAATTTAAATTTACTTCCTTTGAAGAAGTGTTTCCAAATGGGTTTCACTGCTGAACTGTAAATGCTGAACTGAGCAATAAAAAAAAAGAAAGAAAGAAAATAATGTTTGTTGAAATGTAATAGGAGCAACTCACCGCAATGTTTCTCATCACTGTTGTCGCCGCAGTCATTCATTCGGTCACAGACAAAGTACTGAGGCCTACAAAGCCCATTACTGCAAGTGAACTGTTCCTCACCACAGCCTGAAACATTAAAAACACATACTGAATAATGCAAAATTTATGTGAAACATCACCTAACTTTGTCAGATATTAGTACAATGTATACTGTCCTGAAAAGGTTATTTCAAATAAACAGCTTTCCAAGTATTCCCAATTTCAATGGCTAATGATACAGTAGGTAGCAAACAGGATGCAGAATTATAATTCAAATCAGAAGTTAAGGAAACAGAATTTTTTTCAGTATGAATTAACCATAACCATGCTTCCTATTTCCAGAAACATTTAATGATTTTAAAAAATGATCAAAACAGTGTTCATTTTATGAACCAAAAACACCTAATTTCCCAGAATGCTATAATTAATACTTACTTATAAATTGAATTTATAATATTTAAAATAAAAAAAAATACACAATAAATATAATTGTTCAAATGTGGGTGTTAATGTTCTTAAGTTATCTGAAAACAATGAGGTGCTGTTTGGCAAAATTAAATTCTATTCATTGGTTTATTCCAAACTTAATTTGGAGGAATCTGTCCAATCAGTTGAAGAAATCGACAGATACAGTTGTATCAGTAATTGTAAACAATAAAGATCTATATATTACGGAAAAAATCAACTTAATTAAATGATTGATGCAATTATTTATCATTCATTTTGACTGATGAATTATCTGTGTTGTCATTATCTTCAGGTCATTCCGAATCAATATCCCGCCGTACAGGGCTATTCCAATTCAAGCTCTAATTAATAAATTTGAAAGGTCTAAACTAAATGTTACAACATTACTTACTGCAGTTTCTCTCATCACTCATGTCTTCGCAGTCGTTCCACCCGTCACAGTGCTGCTGTTTTGTGATACACAAGCCTGAGGTGCACGCAAACTGACCAGGGCAAGCTGCAGAAAAAAACAGGAAGACAGCCAGGACTCAACGCAAGAAGAAGTGAAGGAGAGTTCTAATGATAGAATAATATAATCTGTCCGTTTTAAATGTTCCTGGATCAAAAACTGATCACTGCATTTAGATGGTCATTTTGAAACACTGGGCTTACGTACGGTTTACAGGGTCAAATGCGGTGTAAATGATCTTGAATCCCTTATCAGTGTAGGATTCATCTGAATGGAACTTCACTTCCAAGGAATTGCTGGTGCTAGAGAGCACGAATCTACCTCTTTCCCCACAATACCTTCAAAAATCGAGGAAGGAAAGAGCTGTTAATAAAACAAAGGCTAAGAAATCAACAACAACAAAACGAGAATAACAAGAACAAGAGACGGCTCCAGCTGGTTTTCAGATACAGTAAATTGAGCTTTATGCCATTTTATAGATTGTCAGGAAGCTGACAAGAAACAGTGAAATCTTTCTGGCTATCATGGCGGGACAGATGACAGAACTTACCTTTTTCCCAGCACCTCTATGTAGTCTTTGTGACAGGTGTTAGTGTCCACCCCCGGCTCTTTCAAGCGGAACATAATGAACTCAAGCTTTATATTTTTGCCAGCAGGAACCTGCAGAATCCACATGATAGAATTCAGGTTCATTTTCAAAAAGGCATGAAATCATCAAACTCTTGAAGAGTTATAGTTCATCGAAATATGAAAATGTTGTCTCCATTTTATCACCATCACATATTATTTCCATTCTTTTTTGAAACACAAAATGAGAAGTTAGACAGAAACACTAGGCAGAGATGTTAGGTGTTTCCCGGAAAAAAGAAAATAATAAAAACAGAGAACCAATATTACATCTAATGAAGAAATACTTGAAAATTTAACTCAAATATACCTTTAATCTTAAAACATGAGTACATTTCTTAACCCTTTTCCACCAGAATGGTTCTCATTCTGGAGCCAGAACGTGTTCTCGGCCAGGCGAACCGGAGCCTGTCTCGAACAGGCTGCGTGTTTCCTTGAGGAACGAGCAGTGATGTAGCGCTACTATGTGTTAACCAGTCTAAAAAAAGCATTGAGTGTCCCGGTGTTTGTGCAGGCAGTGCTGCACTTCTGTATTGTTGTTCACAGTACCGAGAGTGATTTTAGCGTACCAGCAGTTCACATAAACTGCCCATAACTCTCATCTATCTAAATTGAAACTGAAACCCTAGATTCACTCGCTCTCTTGCACACTGGGTCTCTCTCGTGCGCGAGACAGCGGCAGCAGAACAGGCCCGGAACCACCTATTTTGCAGTGGGAATGTGCAGAACGGTTCAAGAAAGGACACAGCTAGGAGCCCGCACCGGAACTGGCCCGGAATCCCCTTTTTTGCAGTGGAAATGCGTGGAGCGGTTCAAGAACGGACACAGGCCAGGAACCCGCACTGGAACCATGTCGGTGGAAAAGGGGAATATGTTAGTAAACAAAAAAAAGTGAAACAGTGTTGTGAGGCTTACATCGATGTTCCATTTGCAGTCCACCAAAGGAGGGTAGAAACTAGGGTAATGCGGAGAGGTGAAGTTTCCTGTGGAAGCAGTCAGATATGCTCCACAGCTCTCAGCTAGAAATGAATATGGGGGAGGGGGAATTGATGGGAAAAAGTTATTAAGAAACCAACATGAATCACTATCTGGTCAATTCAACATTCTTTTTTAAGTTTCAAGGTTGCTTTAAGCCAGACACTGCAAGTGTTTACATGAGCAATATCACACGAGTAGCAGTGCAATTTGGCTGTATATCAGCACGGCTGTGATTCGGCCGTCACAGCGTACTAACGTACACCCATATCGCACAGCTACGAGTGTGGTATTACGTTTATACAACAGCTCAACGGCACAAGTGAGTAATTAAATAAGATACAACAACGGAGTGTCTTGAAAAAAAAAAACTTCCTTCCACCATGTCTTAAATTGAGAGTTTGACAAATATCAAATTGACAATAGTTGAGCCCAAGCCTCCATTACCAAATCTAAAACGTCACTTCAGAACTAGTAACGAAGGAACGTTAAGTTGTTTCATTGAAAGCTTCTTGTATTATGTAGAGTATTATGGTATTTTGAGAGAGAGAGAGAGAGAGAGAGAGAGAGAGAGAGAGAGAGAGAGAGAGAGAGAGAGAGAGAGAGAGAGAGAGAGAGAGAGAGAGAGAGAGAGAGAGAGAGAGAGAGAGAGAGAGAGAGAGAGAGAGAGAGAGAGAGAGAGAGAGAGAGAGAGAGAGAGAGAGAGAGAGAGAGAGAGAGAGAGAGAGAGAGAGAGAGAGATTAATGTATGTGTCCATATCACGATCACTAATGGACCATTTCTCAATACTAAACAGCATATTATTTATATAAAATAATATTTATTGAACAACAATATTTAAATTAATGACAAAAGCCATTATAAAAGACAATAGGAAATAAGCAAACAATTCAATCACATGTACAAAAGCAGCACTCTAGTGGCCTACAGGATTTAAGTTAAATATAGCCTAAATATATACTTATGAAACTTAAAGACCAAGGATTGCCAGTTTGATATACTCCCAAACGAATTATATCTCTTTTAACCACTATCTACATAAGAGTCAGCGGCAAATTCCCGAAGGACTGCCCGATGCTTTTCTCTGTGGGTACATGAGCGCTGAACGGCCTGGAGCTCGCATCGGCAAAAGTGTCTAAACAGATGCTAAAATGGGCACTATGTTTATATATTAGTCACATATTTGAGGTCTAAATAACTACATTCTAGCCTAAAAAACTCTTAAAATTACATTTTGTGACAAAACAACAGTAGTATTTGTAAAAAAATATGGTGGATTTGCTCATCCGCCATGACAGTCGCAGCAAGCGGAGTGATACAAACGGTGCCGATACTGGGGAAATATTGCACGGCTTTCGGCCAATCAGATTCGAGAACCAGAAAGAACTGTTGTATAAAAAGACTTAATCTGAACTGGATGATGGCGTTATAAAATGCTAAAGCATTTGTACAGAACGATTACAAGTTTTACCAGTAGTAGAAGGAATGGCAGAGTAAACCGCTTTGAATCCTTGTTTCCGGACCTTGTCTGTGACCAGGTTGACAAGCAAGACGTTACCAGAAGAATCAACCTCAAGAGGATTTGTAGGAGGGCGAAGTCCACACTGTCTGTGATGGAAAGAGTGTTAGAACTGTGACAGCTTTATAGAAGAACATTGTATTATTGCATTCTAGTGTTGATTATATCCCAACAGAGAGAGAGACAGAGACAGAGACAGAGAGAGAGACAGAGAGACAGAGAGACAGAGAGAGAGAGAGAGAGAGAGAGAGACAGAGAGAGAGAGAGAGAGAGAGAGCGCACAGCAACTCTGTCACCTTAGAAACGGGGCAGAGGCTGAGCAGTGTTGTAAGTATTATGTTCAGAGCCCACTGGCTTCAAGATACAGTTCGCGACCTACACACTTCAGGTGAATTGTTATGTATTATAAATACACAAAGAAAAGAAAAATAAGCACTCCTTTACTAAAGCCTGTGATAAGGTGACTAAAAATTGGCATGTATCTGAGAGGTGCTAGAAAGGGGTCTTAAGCCAATCTTCAGCTAGAAGCCTGAGGCCAACCATGAAAAATTAAACTGAACTGAAAAAAGTCAAGTAACCGCTGCCCAGCGATGAGTGGGCTTCGTCCTTGACGTATAGAAGATGGTGCTATATATCCTATACACTACGGTTTAAAAGTTTGTGGTCAGTATTATTATTTTTTTAAATACATTAATATTTATTTAAATGAATAATACTTTTATTCAGCAAGGACAAATTAAATGGATCAAAAGTGACAGTAAAGACTTTTAAACATTCTATTCTCAAAGAATCTTTAAAAATGGTTTCCACAAAAACAAAGCAGTCGCAGCACAGAGATGTTTCTTGAGCAGCAAATCGGCATATTAGAATGATTTCTGAAGGATCATGTGACACTGAAGACTGGAGTAATGATGCTGAAAAATCAGCTTTGTCATCACTGAAATAAATTACATTTAAAACTATAAAATGCATAATAATATTTCACTATATTACAGTTTTTTTCAGTATTTTTGATCAAATCGATGCAGTTTTGGTGAGCAGAAGAGACAAAATGTTCACTTTTTTCTCTTTTAAATTTGAGGTCCCTAAAAGTGTATTTTTGTTGAATTTCTTTTTAAAAAGGTGGGGAAAATTGGTTATTTTGCTCAATATAGTGGGAAAAATGTCTCAATGCTTAGTCAAAATAATCAAGTGCATTCAGCATTACAATATAGTGACGATATTCAGAGATAAATTATGCTAAATATTTTGTTAAATCAACAGAATGTCACAGATTATTTCAATAGAGTATAGCTGGTATTTAACTCAGAATATTCCAAGAAGCAACACTGGTAAATGTTATGACATGAAGTCAAATCTGAGGGTTGAAAGCTGCATATACTCACTTTGTGATGCTGTGAGTGCTGTCAGGACTGAGAGAGTCGTAGATGGCCACATAGTCATTGGCACAGTCATCCTCGATGTGGAAGGGCTTGAATTTGACAATGATGGCGAAGCCTTTAGGGGCGCGAATCTGCCATTGACATCGGGAGTGAGCTGGGTATTTCTTAGGGTATTCGGGAGATGTAAATTCTTTGTTGGTGGTTTCAGCAACAAGACTGTAAAAGCATTTACCTGACAACAGAAACAGGAAAAGTAGAAAGATCTGATCTTTGCTGCATGATGGTATCTACATTCAAACCATCTACTCGACAGATACTTCAGATGAGTGCTTGTGCACTTGTATTTGCCTAAATGAGCAGTATACACCAGATGCAGATCCCACAATGCAATTTATTTATGGAAATGGGATTTGCGTTCTTATTCTAAAAAGTCATATACTTGCATATGTTGAAAATATGTGGAAATGCACAGTGAAAGTTCTAGTATATTGAGGGGAAGGTCAAGAGTTGGAACAGGCACATGCTAAAACTACCTTGAGGAATAGTGGCAGGCATGGACATTTTATCAGGACATTATATCTGCTTAGGAACAGAGGGGCATATGCTCCGCAGACACATGGAATCAACCAATCAACCTTTTAATCATGCTATTTTTATACATTCTTTCAAGGGATAAATATTTGTGGATTTTTCTCTCGGTTGTCGTGACTGGCTCTTTGCCATCTTCGTCAATTATCTTTTTTTTCCCTTTTGTGGAAAGAGCTATTTGGATTCGGGTCTGGTTTATAAATGACGGGACTTGATGTTGTCAACCTGGAATTGAGCAATAGAAAGTGGCCATTGCAAAACTAAATGGAAGCATATTTGATCAATCAGTGTGTAATGTCCCAACTCTAACCAAACACACCACAAAGTAACACCCAAAACGCCACCATAACCACAGAATTAAAAACTGAATGTTTTGAAATCATTGCGTTGCTGTCAATTATTGTCGTCATGGTGAATATTTACGATCAGAAATCCTGTTGTGTGGTGGGAACACCGAGGAAGAACGCGCAAGCACTATGTAGATTGTCACCTGGAATAAAACGATACCCAATCAGAAAGCGAGCTGACAGAAGATCAGAAATCTTCCTGACCATCTTACGCCATGTTTTTTTTACTCTTAAGGCAAGTTTGACCGCAAGAGATTTTGCGAGATTTCCCGCTCTCACAGTCGGGATTCTGGTCGTTTGTGAATGGAATCAGTTAGTGTATGTTGTAGTGTCTTGGGGTCACATTGTGGCACTCAAAAAACACACAAACAAAACTGTTAAATCTATGAATTTTTCTTTTCTTTTTCGCCATGTTTGTCGTCTCTCAAATTTTGAAAATCTGATTAGATTTGAAAGATCTTTCAGTGTGGGCCAGCCTTTAATTGAAGTAAAACGGGTCTGTTTTGCTTTGATGTCGACTATTAAGCCATAAAAAATGTCAATGCACTTGCCGTTTAATGCAGATAGTTTAGACATTTGTATATAAGTGCTGTTGAAGAGCTGTACATTTGCTTTCTGTGGTTGAAAAAACGGTTTTTGAGATCTTGTGTGTTGTGCGCAGTAAGGTAAGTGAAAGGGAAAGTGAGCGAGAGACAGTGTGTGTGCGTGAGATGGAGGCGGGCAGGCATTTTTCAGTGAGTGACAGGAGAGAGCACGGCAACCCAGGTGGAAAATTACAGTGCAGCGGTGACTGAAATGGGACACACTTTACTTACTGGATCTGGGGTCCCTGGCCATCCGAGGGTCTGTGGCTGCAGAGAGAGAGAGAGAGAGAGAGAGAGAGAGAGAGAGAGAGAGAGAGAGAATGATGCATGCTGTCCTTTTTTCAGTCCTCTTTGCTTCCATTTTCCACAGGCCTGTAAGACATTGTGTTTTTCCTCCTCCACCCCTCACCTTGACTGCGACGTTCACAAATACCAGTCTCTCACCTCACTACAGCGACACGAGTCTCCGTACAGAGATATCATTTTAAGCAGGGCACTGAGGTGTCACTCAGGCCGGGTGCTCTCGTGTATATAATGCAAATGGGGACTGGAGAAGGACAGACAGTAACAGCTTTTTTTTTTGTAGAAACAGAATTACTCTGTTGCATTGAGCCGCACATTGGAGGCAAGTCCCTACCGTTATCTAGAAAGTTATTAAAAAGCATCAGCAAGGAGCCATTCCAATTTGTTTTTCATTTATGTACATGTTAGACAGCTACAAAAACAGTCATAATGTAGTTTTCCACAACCATTTTCAATTTAATCTTCCTTTATTCACCCTAATTACTGCACTGTGACTGTGTGGATCATATTTGCTCTTTCTTTGTAATTAGCAATCATCTTACGTGAAGCGGTGATGTCGGTGGAAGTGATTGCGACGCTCCCGAAGCGTTTGCCCTCCTTTTTAATGTTTTTCTGCAGAGCCTCGATCACACGCTGCTCTGTCAGCTCTGGGACGATCTCCTGGTCCATCTCAGGAATGTCAAACCGAGACCAATGATACGCTAAGGTTCCTTCACTGCAGATGCATGATATTGACATATTATTGAATGAAAGTTAAAACAACTAGATTTTTTGTGTCTTGCCCATGTGATGTGTTACTTGCCCATGCAAAACTCACTGTCAAAAGCTAGGCTATTGTGTGTTTTCTATGGTTTTAAGGATGTTGCTATGCCGTTGCTAGAGTGTTCTGGGTGGTTTCTAACTAACCCAAATAAAATGAGCCCATTATCTATGATACTCTGATTCAGTGTAATGGATTTTTGTCCTGTTTTTATGGTCCCTTACCCTGAGTATGAGCAACAGTAATAGTTGAACTGGAAATTAATAATTTGTATTCTATTAGGGTGTTTTTTTTAAACCCAGATGCTACGAGACTTGTAATTTATCTGTATCAGCGAAACCACTAGGCATTAAAATCAAGACATAAAGAATGATCTATTCTTTAATTTAAAAACTATTAGATTTAGAGTGTGTGCTATAAATCTAGCTTTGTCTAGATTAGTGCTCTTTGGCTCAGCTGTACCTGAAGGCAGTGATGACAGACTTGGTGTAGTATTTGGAAAGTAAAGGATCTCTGGTGAATGATTCGTTCATCTGAAAAAGAAAGTAGATTATTATTTAGAATAATTATTATTTTAAGAAATAAAAGATGGATGGATAGATCGATAGATAGAGACTTTTATGTTAGATCTGATTAATCGATTTGGCAGCATGTATGTACAAATGTCTAAATAAATTAATAGTAATATTTTCATTTTAAATCTTTAATAACAAAAAAGTCAAGATAAATCCTAAAAAAAAGCCTGTTTACATAAAACAGGCTTTGTAAAATCTTGCTTTCACAATGAAATATTTGACACTGATCTGTCTTGTGGCATTCAGCATGCAATGTGAACCTAATGAATCAAGCTTTGTTTATTGGCTCTGCAGGGCAATGGGAAGTTGTTTGTTTGAGGCAGACATATCTTAGGTGTGCCATCTTGTGCTTTTCAGCATGATACGGAAGGAAAACACAAATTTGATAGAACAGTATACAGTATAATCCTAAATACAACCTTGCATGTTGAGTCAACAGAAATTAATGAACATGCATACTGACTGCCTTACCAGAATACAGTCAGTAGTAATTTTGTTGTTGTTTAGTAACAACAACAGGTTGCCATGAGCATAAAGACAAATTTTCCCATTTACCAAAATCAATATATATGGTGATATATTCCATCCCAACAATATGTGTAAATGCCACTTTTGTGGCACATATGCCACTTTAGATGGGGCTTTATTGCATATTTTGCAGTGTAAAGACACAAAGACTTCAATGACTGAAAGTCTATGTTCTGATTTTTTTTAAATATCAAAATACAGACAATATGGTGAATCTCTAGTGTTCATTATGAAGAGGACCAAAAAAATAAATAAAAAAAATATCACTCTTCAATTTAGAATAAAGGATCTCAAAAAGAAAGTCTAAGTTTCCAGAACACTCATAAACACTGTCAATGGACAAAAGTCTGAGAAGAACAAAAACACTCACAATTCCTTCCAGGTCTTTTGCCACTTGTTGGAATTCCGTACTTTCAGGGTTGTCATATACTGGGCTGTACTCCGGTTTGAGAAGCTTCATGTGTCCGCTGTAAACCAGCGTGGATGAACTGAATTTCAGAGTGGTGGACTCATCTTCCAATTCTTTGCTCCTGACTGAGAGATGGAAAGATGTTATTATTTAAAATAGTAGGAATTGTACACTACCATTCAAATGTTTGGGGTCAGTACTTTTTTTTTTTGGGAAGAAATAAACAATCTTACAAAAGATTTCCATTTCAAATAAATGCAGTTCTCTTTTTTTAACTGTAAAAATAGATACATTAGATTCGTTTATGATGAAGTTTTTGATAAAGGTTGAGCATAAGAGACCCTAAACGTCTGAAAGGTAGTATAGGTGTGCAACCTTCTTGATTTAAGTGCAAGTTCCCTAGAGACAATTATTGAAGCGTTTTACCTACAAAGAGCCACACAAGAAACCCGACCACTGCGGCCACTACCAGCAGGGAAACGACGACCCCCACGGCAATGCTCGTCTTCCGTGCTGATGTCATCTTCTGTTCATTCCTCATTAAGGTGACCTGCTCATGTGGCCCATTCCCTCTCTAAAACACAAATTAATGTATTATTCTGTGAGTGTGTCCTTCAAAAGTAAACATTTAGCTTCTCAGTCAAGCAAATGATACAAAATAGCACCTTCAGAGTAAATGATGAATTCCGCTGGTTTCACTTTAAATTAGCTTTCTGACTTTAAAGCTCAAAAAGCACCAAAAGCAAAAGGGAATAGGTTTAAGAAATAAAAACATTCATTTTGGTCAACTTGAGACTTAAAACATAGCACAAGGCTTATAGAGCACCGTTTTTTTTTGTCATTTTTGGGTTTTCTTTGTATCAAAAAGAGCAGTGCGAACAGTTTAAAACTCCTCCTTTTGTGATCCTGCAATGTAACTTTTGCTCTACTGAAGAAAAACACCACACTGTATAGACAAATTATTGTTAGTTGCTTTGCTTAGAGAACAAAAAAGCACAAACACATTAAACATTAAATGACATTAAATGTTAATATAAGCCACCACATTTGTTAGAAAAATAAATGAAAGTAGCCTCTGGAGGTGCAGCATCTGTAAGAATATTTAATGGAAACTAGCCACTAATGAAAACTATATTTCAGTACCACTTATTTTTATTTAATCTCATAAAATTTAGACTTAAACATGTCACAAATTATGCATGAGTAGGCACAGTATGCTGCCTACACACCACACACTTCCAGTACAGGAAGGGCTGAAAGATAAAGATAAACCAAAAGCCAAGCTTTTTATATGTGCTGCAACAAGTCCTAACAGTACTGAATGTGCCAAACTGAAAAAAAGCATTGTCGAATTGAAATAATGCACATCATGTAAATGCACATGCGCTGTTCTTTGCATTAAAACATGCCAAGACTGGTTTCAATGGCCCGTACATTGCAGGATCAAAACTGGTTAGGCCTGTTTCTGTGACCTTACACAAACAGACAATTATATGACATACTCTGTCATCCAGCTCTGGTTTAGAGTATTACGTTGTTTATCATCCAGCTCTGGTTTAGAGTATTACATTGTTTGCATGCCTATGTTTGTGTGAGTTAATAGATCTAAGAAGGATTGGAAAGAAGATCTGAAGATCTGTCTTAAAGTCCTGTGTCCAAATACAGGAGGTACAGTCTATGGGGTAAACAGCAGTGCTCTGGAGTTACGTTACAGGGAAGATGGATGTTGCAGAACTATGGCGTTATTTTCCTGTCAAATGTCGAGAGAGCATTATTGTAGCGCGAAAGTGCATTAATATAATGCGCGAGCGCGAATCTCTCTGCTCGCGTGCGGAATATAACGTGCTGCGCTCTCAGATACACGCTGCTCTTGCTAGAATAGGTCTATTTTCTCTGGGCTCGCTCAGAGTATCCTGCACTTAAAACGTGTTCAGTGCAATCGCGAATCACTCCTCTTCCCCAACTAACAATTTAGGTTATAAGAACGTTTTCATAATGTTCCCATTAAGTTATAAAAACGTTATTTCTGAATGTTCTAGGAACATTCAAAACGTCCAGTTTTAACGTTATTTCTTGGTTATAAGAACTTTATTCAAAACGTTATAAGAATGTTCAATTCTCCTGTTATATAAACGTTGTATTAACGTTCTTGCTTGGTTATAAGAACATCATTCAAACGTCATTAGAACGTTCAATTCTCCTGTTATATAAACGTTGTATTAACGTTATTTCCTGGTTATAAGAACGTTATTAGAACGTTAAAAAATAACAATTTTAGGTTATAATGGACGCTATTCTACAATATTCACTAATGACAGTATAATAGACCATCCTAAGTCAATTTAGTGCAGTAATTCCTCTCTCAACCAGTAGAAAATGCTTTGAACACCTGATTATGCATGAAAAAAAAAAACGTCATAAACTGGAAAACCGGCATAATTTTGAAGAAAAAAAACGTGATATAAATTTTTGGTCAAACCGCCCAGCACTACTTTCTGTCTTCCAAAAAAAGTCAAAAAAGTCTTCCAATGATATTAATCTTTGGCATTATTGTTTAAGTTCTGGTGTGGACTATGCTATTGGTTTAAATTTAGAATGTTTAAAATTATATCTTTATAATTATCGTTATAGATATTATCCTCCGTGTGAATGGGCCTTTAACAATAAAGGTTATTTACTTGTTTCATGAAGAGCATTTAGGGAACTTATTGTTCTTTTTACTGGGTTATAGGAACTAGCCACCAGTGCGGTTCCCCAGAGAACACGATTTACCCGAGGGCCATTTTTCTGGTTGACTTCGCACTCGCATTACAAACTCTCAAGTGTCGTAAGCCGGCCGACAGCGACGTACTTTCAGCGCAACATTCAACAACGGCAACAACTGGAGGGAAGAAGCCGTGATTCGTTGAGAAGAGCCTGGACTTCGGCGTCGGTCCATCTATTGCGGTTTACCATGTTCGTGGAGTAAGTAAATGTACACTGTGCGTTTGCACTAGTTTTTAAACATGGCGGGTGCCAGTTTTTCATATGGAATGCATTCAGCCGATCACTGGTAGTTCCTATTGTGCTGGGTTAGACCCTGCTCTGAAGTAGGAGCGTATTTAGTTCACCCAGAAGGCATTCCTGTAAACAAAATCGTTCCCAGTTCCTGCGGTGCGACACCAAAAAGAGGGTACTAATACCAATATTTATATTAACTATGAAAATGTTTCTCCGGTGAGAAAGCCCCTTTTAACATTCATGAAACCTTTCCATTCCAGGTTTTCTTTTTTTTTTTTTTATAGTGTAAAAGGTTCTTCACACCAAGAACATTTTTTTTAAGAACTTTTTTTTAAGTTTCTTTGGGGAAACAAAATAGTTATTCTATGGCATCACTGTAAAAAAAAAAAAAAAAAAACCTTTTGGAATCTTTATTTTTAAGAAGGTAAGTACACACAATATCAACTATCCAGCACAATATATCAGTCAATATGTCCAAAATGCCTATATATTGGTTAATAATTGTTCATGCTAATTTCTCTTATTTTTACATTCAAGTTAAGGATTAAAGTTAATCTTTCACAATTTATTTAGAGTGTAAATGCAATATTCAGCAAATCTCAAAATGAATAGCCTATCATTTTTTAACACTGTACATAATATTCTGATGCACAATTATTTATTTAAGAGGAGACAGACGAGTCACATTGAAAAATTGCTTAAATGTGTGTGCAAAACAGCAAATAACAGAATAAATTACTTTATTTCAGAGGTCGGTGTTTGAGAAAGGTTCAAATTATGCCTTGATTTTTGCAAGATGTGGTTAGTGTACTGCCGTGAGATATCTGGATGAGCTTCATGCTGTATGGGGAATCCCAAAGGATGCAGAGGTACTAAATAACAGCACTGACAGACATCTACAGTCAGGCATTTCAGGGACCAACCGGCCTCTTCCTTCATTTCCTCCTTTCTTCCACACACACTGTTGACTCCACAAAAAAAAAAACCCCACTGTAATTGTCCATAAATCACCCGTTCCCTACCGCAGAGGTATCGTGCTGAAGCTAAACTGGGACTGTGGAATGAGCCAGAGCCTCAGTACATTGCGCACGTTTTTAACTGAAAAAGCATGCACATTGCACAAACAATAAGGAAGGGGTTGCAATTAAAAAGTGGTTAGAAATCCGAGTGTCTACACCCTGGGAGGAGAGGAATCAGGAGATCATTAGGGAGAAAGAATCACATTGGTATTAAAATCAATTTGTCAGACGTGCTAACCCTCCTTTCAAGATCTGGGCCCGATTACAACAGCGAGCGCGGTAACTCATCGCAATTAAAGCCGTTCGTACTGTAGCCCGCATGGCACTCAAGCTGCCTAAATTGGATTTTTTTTTTTTAATAGCCATCATGGCATAAGATTAAGAGAATCATTGGGGAATGCAGGTCACTTGCTGCTGTGGGCTTCTGTTATCAGTCATCCTGATCACAGCCTAATAACAGCATTACACGCCATGATTCTACCCATAACCCTCTGCAAAACGCCATACTGAAGACATATCACTCTCAGTAAGAGCCATCAGCAAAACAGTACTGTCTCTTTCTCACTTTTATCAGCCAGGGTAGACAAATCTAATTAGACGCGCCTCCGCAGGTGTAATCCGCATAAAGCCAGTGCGTGTTGGTTCTCTGAACTAAGGATTGCTTCGAAAATGGAGCGATAACACTGCAATTAAATATTAAGGTGTGGGTGATGCTTTACAATTGAACAAACAAAAGAAAACTACTTTATATTGAAACAAAATAAAGCTAATTTACTTGTCTATAGGTTGCATTGATCTTTGAAAGCTATAAATAGTTATCTATAAAAATTGATCAATTGTCCCCCACACTGACCAATAAACTAGAAATAAATAGTTTCTTACAGATATTTCCTGTGCTTTTCCAATAAATTTAATTCAATAAAAAGCTGAGCTGCTTTTTACTTAAGTTGTCCCCTAGGGAAGGATTAATGAGACAGTGGTCAAGTTAATACTCTAAATTATGTCAACGTGTCTTTTATTAAAATAGATCAAAACGTCTGTATCATGGGGCGATAGAAATATGAAAAATATCAAGTGTTTCCAATGACACAACTTGCTCCAAATAAGCATGTTGACGCAGAATCAATTGAGAAGATGTGACGTAATTACAGTTCGAATAAAAATGTCAACATAAATGACAAACTACTAATGCACAACCCCAATTTGAAATTGGCTTTGCATCATCCGGTGGACTTTTGCTGACAAATAAACGTACATTTCACGGTCCAGGTAATACAGAGAATGGGTAACTGTTCATGAGCATATATACAGACATTGTAACAATATAAAGCGTGTTGAAAATCAGCGAAGTTACACTTTAAGCCACTATGACAACTTAACCTGCAACATTTAACCCAAAATCTAACATTTTTAGGAAAAAAATGCTTAGTTTAAGAACTCATGATGTAGTCAAATCTGATTCTCTCAAATGAAAGTGTATTAAACTTTGATACACACACAAAAACATGTTTAGCAATAAAAAGGATAAAAGCCACTGTATATAATTGGTGCATCCTAAACGTATGGGCATGTGAAAAGTATTACGCACTTTCTAAAACTCCAGTCAAACCCATTACACAGAATCTGCTTTTGAACACTAGTTTTGAGGGAGGAGAAAAAAAAAACAAAAAAACACACGTACTCAAATGTGACAAAAATCACAGAATGCATCCTAACACATACAGCCAGCATTATCCAGCGGTGCGGATTTCCCACAGCAGAGGGTGTTAGATATGTTAACCTGTTACCTCTTTTTAAGGTGTGGGGCTCTTGAACTGAGACGTGACCCGTGCCTGCCTTTAGCTATTTCTGTTTACCACAAAGTAAATCACTTATGGCACACGTAGCCAAACCTGTTCACAAACTTATAAAAACTCTGAAGACATAAAAAGCAAGGAGAAAAATAGAAGAAACAAACATACTTTTTAATAGCTAATAGCTCAGATAGTATTTAAGATTCTTCATGAATTCTTCATGTTCAATACGGTGTTACAGTCTTATGTTATCTCTCTTACAGTAAACATCACAGGCTGTTGACTCAACTCATCTTTCTATTTGTCTTTAATCTTGCACTGCAACATATCGGCACTGTTTGTATTTGTTCGGTTATATTTCTGTTCTACTGTTTCTGAAGGTTTAGCCTTTGTACATCTATCCTTAGTTACCAGCCAAGACCAAAAAATGCGAATGAATCACTATTGTGCAACCAAACCAACAGCTGAAATCATAATCACCTAATAATCATAAGCTAGATTTGCCATTTACACGCGTGAAACCAACAAAGTCATACTGGAGCAAAATCTGCAAGCTGAAGAAAACATTCAGGCACGGATATTAAAAATTACAGCAGATACAATAAGCCAATAATTGTTTATTTCATTGCCGATAACTAATAAATGGCCAATATAAAAAGAAAAATGATATACACATTACAAATCAAAAAAAAAAAAAAAAAAAAAAAAAAATTTAAATGCTACAAGTGAATTTAGGCACCATAACATTATAATTTACAATATAATATAGATTTTTTTTTTTGCAGATTAATTTACATTTAACAGTTATTTAGGGTGTGTTCACATTTGTTGTTTGGTTCGTTTGGTCTGGAGCAAAAAATAAATAAATTAGTCCTGGTCCGCTTAGTATTCACATTGGCATTTTAATAGCAAACCTAAAGATACCGAACCTTAAAGGGGTCATGACATGAGAAACCAAATTTGCCTTGATCTTTTGGTATATAAGACCTCTTTGTACCATTAAAACTTCCTGCAAGTTTCATACGTCCTCCCCATTATAAACGAACAATTTATTTAATCAAGCTCTAAATACAGCTCGTTGGGGATCCATGGTAAGAAGTGACGTGATGGTAAGAAGTGACGTACCAGTCGTTTGCATATGACCGCCTCAAGAGCAAGACAACTACGCCTCATTTCGCATCATCGCACTGAACACCTGTGGGCTCGTCAGTCGACGTGCAGCGAGTGGGTCTGTTTACAAGAAGATCACGATGCCACACAGACGTGCTGTTCCTGGCTGTGGACGAACAACATGTTTGAATACTGTAGGATTATCTGTGAACAGGCCCTTTAATGAACACAACACCACATTCCACAGTTCGGAACGATTCCCCATCGAACCATTAGTAAGTCATAAAACACAGTCATGGTGCCAAGATGGAGAAGGGGTTCAATCTTCAACTGGCTGGCAGGAGCTGCCACTGGCAGGTCACGTGACCTGTCAGTGGCTGGCTGGCAGCTGCATGGCTGCCTAGCTGTCTGCCTTGGCAACTTTCAGAAACCATTTATTTTTGGCAGTTTTGCGTTTTCTGTTCCTCCTTCGCTATCTCATGTAATATGCTTCTGTTGATAAGATTATGTTCTTTTGAATGATTGATGTTTTGGGGCTGGTTATCCCAACTAAAGCAGTCAAATGGCCCTGATCACGACAGTTTGCTTACTGACGCTCAATCCAGCCAGCCGTGGTTGAACTGCGAGTATAGCACGTTCTCTGTCAATCTCGCTGCAAGGAAATGCATTGTATTCTTTTTATGAATGTACTCTCATGCATTTATTCTTTCGAATGATTGATGTTTTAGAGAATTTTATCCCAATTATAGCAGTCAAATGGCCCTGATCTCGACTAGTTGCTTACTGACGCTACTTGCTTAATGACGCTCAATCCAGCCAGCCGCGGTTGAACAGCGAGTATAACGCGTTCTCTCTGTATTATGAATGTACTCTCATGTATTTATTACAGAGTTCGTTTGGAAGCCGACCAAGACCTAGACGCACCAGGGTTCGAATGGCAGCATTCACCTTATTCAAATGAACCGCACTAACAGAGCAATTGCATCAGGGTTTGTTTTAATCCAATCAAACATGCCAAGTGTGAACAAACACTAAATTATTAGTGTTTTAAAGATCAACTAAGTAAGTGTTAGATGATGGGGTAAAAATGGGGTATATGTCTTTCCAGATAGCATGTTTTTTGGCTTGAAATAATGAATACTTCGAGGGCTGACATTTTTTTTTACATGCATTTCAGACAGTTTCTAGATTAATATGATGCCATATAAACAACATCATAAAATAATAAAAATCATTTTTTCCACTCATTTAAAATACACGGCACTTCCTGACACTGCTTGACATCTGACCTCAACTCAAACCCAACAACTTTACCTCCAAGAAATGTAGCATTACATAACGAAAAAGCTTTAGGGATGGTGGGAAACCGGATTACACAAGACGAAGTATAAAAAATGTCCGTCTGTGGTCATGTTTAGTCTTGCTGTAGCATTTCTTATACTAAGGTGTACTGTCACAAAGGTCCCTATTCAATAAACCCCAAACAAAATGTCTTTTCAACTAGGTTACATGGAACAAAGTGCCAGACACACCAGGCCAATAACCTCCTCAGGTTAATACATTTGAAATTGCAAGACAAGATGAATCACTGCTGAATGAGATGAGGGTGGGATGACAGTCACACTGACTGGATTGAAAGAAATGCGATGTGTAAGTATTGGTCCTTCTGACAACATGGACCTGAGGTCATTTGGATTCACAAACGTACTTGTATAAGAAGTCGGATCATATCACTAAGCTGACAAATACAAAGATAGGTCTTTGTACAAAGACAGAGGTTGTTGTTATTTAAAGTAAACAATTATTTGTTTTATTGTATAAACTCTTTCCATTGACAGAATTTTACATCATTTGTGACACAAAGCTTCCCTTTGTTGACGGAATATTCCGGCGATCTGTGTATTCACTGTTATACGGTAGGGGGCGCTATTACACATCTTCTGAAATAGTCCAGAATCTCTGGAAGTAGAAACAAGGGAAAGAAGCATTGCTTACACGCATGTAAAATAACGTGATCACCAAACAACAGCATATAAGTCAATACTGCCAAACGGAACTAAATGAAATGTTAAATCCATGAAGAGGTGCAGGACTGTGAAGCTCTGGGGGTGTTGATGATGAACTCAATCTACTTATGTTTGCATCATTGTTCTGAATCCAATCCAGATCTAGTCTTTGATAACAACAAAAAGAAAATGTATTGTATCAGCTTTTTGCTCAAAATGTTGCTTTTTGTTATGAGATATACTATATACGATGTTGTTATTTCCCTTGGGAGTGAACTTTGAGCTTTGTAACGCAAATATGTTTTATGCGCAAACAGCAACATTACTAACAAAAGTGGAAAAGCATAGGACCCCTTTAAAGCTAACAAGAAACACAAGCAACAAAACTTCAACTTTGATTTCATGGGGTCTGCAAGTATCTAACTTTCATAACACAAACCCAAAAAGAACAAGCCTCTTACATCACAATGCCTGTTTCAATAAACCAATGACTGAAACACATTTGATCTATTTCTAAATAATAGCTTAAAGCCATTTACTTTACAACATCCTAGCACAAGTGTGCATTCATATCTGAACATCACCTAAAACCACTGATTGCAGTCTGTGTAACAAATTAGAGGAAATACCATCCATTCTGTAGTACATTTGGATTCTATTTATCAGTTTGTTCTTTTCTCAAATGGAGCAGATAATCGCATGTCTAGGAAGACTAACAGCTGAAAGTGTACTGAACAATACTGTGGGACTCAGTATCATCAGTCCACATCACAGCAAAGAGACACATTAAAGCCAACCTAGTCAAAATGCCATTAAAGATTGAGCACAAAGGGGAAAATAAGAGAAAATCTGTCAAAAGAAAAAATCTGATATTAATCTATATTTTTAATATAGTTTCAATAACAACTGCATTTGTACATGAAATTCATGGGCTACTGCACTTGTAAAATACAGAACATTTCAATGATAATTGTAAAATACTACACATAGGCCTAGATTAAAATAATAATAATAAAAAAAAAAAAAACTGAGGAATCTCAGGAATTTTGGTTTTTGCCTATGAAGTAAAAGAGCATGACACAGTGTTTCATTCTCTTGAAAAAATTACATTGTGGTCCATTAAAAACTTACCGTTACGGAATTAAGCTAGTCTGTGGAAGCCTGAAAAAAGACAAAATGCATATAGGCTAGGCTGTGCTGCTTTGAGGATTCTGGCTATCAAGTTGAAACAGGCCTGAGGAGCAGAAGAGATTGCAAATACTTGGAAATGTAGGTGTGCTTAGCTTTACTTGGGAAAAAAACCTTACCCCATCTGAACACATTACCTCCCCCTAATGCAGTGAAGGTCTTATGTCTGATCATATATGGGTACATCCATCTAACTCGAGTCAACATATTTTGGTAGTTGGTTGCCATGGTTAAATGATACAGCCAGCCAATGCATCAAGTGAGAGAATAGCCAATGAAATGATTCATCCTCACTAATCTATTTATAGGACATGCATATCCATTATGTCTTTCCTTAAATTGTGATGGCAAGACAAGAAGCACAAGGGAAATTATTGGCTTTAAGAAACTACCAGTGTCATTTGGGCTTTGAAAATAATGTATATGAATCACATGGAAAATCCATCTAGATTTCTCAACAAGGGATTCAGAAAAAGACATGAATAATATGGATTATATTACTTAATGTGTCAAAACTGGGCATGTCTCTTGGGTTTTGCTTTCACAAGCAATGTGTTGCTGTGGGGTCAGGTTGAGGGTGTATAGGGTTAAGGGTTAGAGCTTTGTCATGACAGACAAATAAACAACTTAAACGAACAATCTGTGGATGTGACTCAGACCACACACTTTAAGGACAAGGAAGTTGCCATAAAGAGCCAAGCCCAAACCCTGATGTGTCTCCATTTGCAACTTTGTGACAAGAATTTACAATATACCACAACTACACACAGAGAGAGACAACATTAAAATGCCACGGTGACACTAAATGGATCTAAAACACATACTTGCCCTTCAGGGGAATGTTTCTGTTAGAATTATTGTACATTCCTGATAGTCTGCATGGTCACCAAACACCAAAGTCAAGGGATTTATTTCTAGCGAACACCAAAAAATTATACCCTGAATGCCAAATGCAAATGTCAGGCATTAACCCTATAAAGCTTACGGTGTCACACTCATTATATTTAGTCTTCTAAATTATCAACCTGATCAAAACCACAGGCTGTACACAATCGTCTACATGCCTTCTGTTATCTGATTAACAAGTACAAATGTCCATCGTCAGGTTGTGGTACATCATGAGAGTCTTTTTGCTGCAAAATCTTTAATGATTTTTATAAGTAAAAAGTAATTTGCACTTAAAGATGAACATTTACCACACTGAAGCAACTTTGACCACTACACATTTAAAACTTAGAACAAATTATTAACAACTTAAAATCTAAAAACAAATTATTAGGAGATATAGAGTGACAACTGATATTTATATTTGATCTACCTGTTACAAGGATATCATTGATTTACTGTACATTACACGATATCAGAATGAACCAAAAAAGGTGATGCATCAATATGATGCAAACATAACCTAATACGCATGTAAACCATTTTTTTTGTTTTTAATTTTATACTTTGTGTAAAATATTAAACTAAAAAAATGTTTCTGACAATCCAAGTCTAACTGGTTAAACCAGGAACTCTGTTTGAAGGTTAAACTGGTCAGTTCCACACAGACACATTTACTCTCAAAAATGAGCTTCTTCACTGAAATATTAGAATGTTCAACTTTACTCAGTGGTAGGAGCATCTGGACACTACTAAACCTTCACTGACATGGACTCAGAGATAGTCTTGTTAAGAGAATCTTGAACGAATCGTTCTCGTTCACCTCCAATGAACTGGACTCGTTCATGTGTTTATTCAAACGAGTCAATGAATGAATCAAGAAGAGTGGTCGATGAATGATGGCGCAAGACTCGCACAGGTGTCAATGTGAAACAATTAAACAAACTGAAGAAAAGTTTAAAATTGATCTACCTGAATACATCACACATCAACCGTATGATACAACTTTATATTTACATATTCAAGTTACCAAGTTGTGTTGTCATTTTTCTTTGATACGGAAACTTTTAATATTACGAACAATAAGGTTGACAACATTAGAGAATTTGGGCGGAACAACGGCACTTAAGTCAAGGTTAAGATATTTATAAAATAAGAAACACTTACATACGCGGCGGAACTCATGTTAGACTACTTCAGCAAACAGACACCAAACAGAAACTCAGATCAGTCTATTCAGGCGCTTGTTTCTGCGTCTTGGATGAAATATTCAAATTGTAAAAGTTGTTTGTGGACCGTTCAGAGTTTGATCCAGTGAGTCCCGCGGCGTCCTCTCTCTCTCATCTCTCTCGCCTCACCTGAGCTCGTGATGACGCTGTAGTTTCGCTGACAAAACTACTTCCGTCACTAACCTCACAGGCGTTTTTCAAATCAAATGTTACTTCTTCTTCTGTTGTTTAAATGGCGGTTGGCAAACCAACTTTAATGTGCATTTCCGCCTCACCTCAATGTCACAAGTTTTTTTGTTTTTTTTTTATGTTGGTTTCAAAAAACTATTTCAGAATTGTTAAGATATTCTGAACTCCAAATTAATCATGATTTTGTGGTTTGGTAATCAAGTGAACACCCACGCTAGTATTCCGACGACGAGGTGTTATTGAATGTAGACTCCAGCTATCTGAGGTGACAAGTAATGTAAATATCGGTCCGGGGCAAGTTATCACATTTTTAAATGTTAAAAAAAAATGATGTAGCCAATGTTAATGTAGACAATTTTAGTTAGCTACTTTTTTATTTTTATGTTGCTTCTGCCTGCTGCTTGTTTCATAAGTGTTGTGTGTTTCGTAATCGTTTTTGAAAACCCAGGTAAAGGCTCCAAAGAGTGACAACATGCCCCATTATTGTCAAAATATTTTTTTACCTGAGCAATAATAGTGGAAATATTCAATGTCACCTATTCATCACATTATTATTAAACATTGCCATCTTATTAAACATATAAACCTCATTAGCTACCTAGAACGTTACAGCCTATTAATTCATCATTTTATACATAGGCCTATGTGTGTGTTAGAGCGTGCGTGCCTAATCATTTATCTTGACTTCCCTCTAGCGACTCAAGCCTGAAACTACACCATAAGCAGACAGATGTGAAAGTAAAGTAGTGAGGAATCACGGCGGCTGTAAAATCAATTTGAAATAAATTGTAGGCACCAAGATGCATTTAGCTGGGTGAAAAGTATAAACTAGTATGCCTACGTATTTCTCCCACAGACTTCGTTTAACCTCTTCTTTTCTCACAGGCGTCCACAGTGCACTTCTATGAATGTCCAGCAGGGGCCGCTGTTCTTCAGCAAATGGACGACCACCTTCTGCGCAGCCCGAGCGGAGGAGGGTTTGGTTTTACAGGGGGAGCCGCAGCCGACTGTCATTCACACCGAGATCTGCGGACACAGGAGATATCTCAGCCTAACGCCGATCAGACCAGCTCGTATCCCGCAGCAGACCTGTTCAATCCCGTTGCTTTCTCTTTTGTAAATAATACAGTAGTTAAAACAGGCATTCAGAGAAATCAGCAAAGTTAAATACCAAGGAGAGAAGGAAGAAGAATGGGGCAGAAAACGCCATTAATATTGATGACTTTATTGTCTTATTGCGTCTGGAGAGATGAGGTAGGATCCGAATGCGGATAACACATTTATGTCTTGTTCTAATTGTCATGTACTTGATTCAGGTTAACCTTGGGAAGACATCATCTTTTGCAGGCTGTTTTTTAATTTTTTATTTAATTATTATTATTATTATGCATCCACATTTAAAATATTAAAACAGTTAGCGTACACATAACACAATTCTGGGGTCAGATCTGATATTTATGAAGGTTTGTCTGCGTATATGTGTGTTTGTGTGTGTGTGTGTGTGTGTGAGAGAGAGAGAGAGAGAGAGAGAGAGAGAGAGAGAGAGAGAGAGAGAGAGAGAGAGAGAGAGAGAGAGAGAGAGAGAGAGAGAGCGAGCGCCAATTGGTACCTTGGCCTGATAAATGGAAAGACAAATTAGCTGAGCATTTTTAGGGCATGTTTTTTTCATTACAGAATGGATGTTTAGTATAAAGATTGGTATCATTGAGTAATCTATTAGATTTAGTATTGCTTACTTGCATTGATGAGGAAATTGCTGTCTTGTTGCAGATGTCCAGTATGCAACGTAATGAGGTGCCATGAATTGTAGATTGTAAAATGTAATAGTTTCGGAGTTTTATAGACTATTTGTATGGGAACAATTCACTGCATCAGTAAAATGAGACAATTAAAGTGGTCTTTCTGATAAAATAGTTTGAGCAGCGGACTGTTATAGACTCGATCTCAGCCCTGATGCTTGAATGGTGTCAGGCGTTGTTGATTCAGTTCTATTAGATATGCTGCAGCCTCCTTGGCCTGCAGTGCTGACGAAGCCTGCTCTACCTTCAGGCCCAAGATGCAAAAATGATGTTACTCAGACATTTTTATGCCAGAGATCCCATGCCTATTTGTTTTTCTTTTCTTCTTTTTTTTTGCATAACGATAGGGACGGTGAGCGTTTTAGTGAAGGGTTGAAAATCCTTCTTGGAAAAAGACAGAATAAAAGAAAAAGACAGAAAAAAAAGACAGGCTTTATGTAATATGATGCTAGATTTGTCCACATGCAGATCAAGTGTTGTACATGGATCGTGATTGTGTCTGTCTGCTGCAATGCATGGATGTAAACGTTGTAAATCCTGTTAACCCCTTGTGAACAAATCAGGGTAAAATCAGGAGAACGCATATCTGTAATTTCACTGCATCCGAAGGGATTTTTAGTGTTACCATTTTAAAGCGGGAAAATGTTTTAGCAGGCGATATCGGTATGATTTAAAATAATTCTAGCATGAACTAAATTGTGCATTTGTCTTCAGTAAACAAGAAACAAACAGTTACACTTTACAATGAAGTTGTATATGTGTATTCTTTATAACACAACACAATAGTTATCATTAGAGGTCAACCGATTTACCAGATAAATCGGCACCGATAAAGGATTGCTGGAACATTCGTTTATCGGCAAAAATCCATCAAATAGTTTTTTCCGGGGTTGCATCCGTTGCTGGAGCGGCTGAGAAGGGTCCGCTGTTATTATACAGTATGAGAGCGGCCCCTAGAGGCGAAATAAAAACTATCACTAACGCCTCACGGAGTTTGTTTTGAATACGTGCGGTTGTGCACAGAGCTGGGCACTTCAGAAATGGATGTATAGATACAATATTGCAATGGCCTTTGTATAGATATTTTAAAGATGGCCAACTTTAAGCATGACTGTTTGGATTTATATGAAATAGTAACACTTTACAATAAGAGTCCATTTGTAACATTTACTAAGGTTAAATAAAATTATTGCTCATTGTTAATTTCAACGTTTTCTAATACATTTTTAAATTTTAAAGCACTGTTTTTTTATGTTATAAAGTTCAGCACTATTTTATGCATTACGTTTGTTTTCATTCAGTATCCATTTTAAAAAATATCGGTTGATTAATCGGATATCGGCCCACATGGTCCAACCTAGTTATCGTTATCGGTAAAATCCACTATTGGTTGACCTCTTGTTATCTATCTATCTATCTATCTATCTATCTATCTATCTATCTATCTATCTATCTATCTATCTATCTATCTATCTATCTATCTATCTATCTATCTATCTATCTATCTATCTATCTATCTATCTATCCGTCCAAAAATACATACATACACACACACAGTACATAGAAATATTTATAATTAATTCAGTCAATTCACTGAGGTTAAAACAACCTTGTTGTAAATAGGTGTTACCTGATAAGAAAATGCAGTTTTTCTTTATTCTATTTTGTTCAGTTGTTTATTCAGTCATTCACAAAGCATAATCAATGACCAATTATCAATCAGCTCTGAAACGGCTCTGCTGTTAATATGAATCCCCTTTATGAAGTCACATCCTGTCTCCCAGGATGCAATCAGTTTGATTGAAGTCAGTGAAATTAGATCTCAACTTAACCAAGCTAATAATCCTGAATCTACAAATGTCTTCAGAAACAAAATTCGTTAGATATATTGTGTTATTACTCGTCTCCGTAACCTTGCCACATTTGAAGCTAGTTTGTAGCTGTTTATCGATGAGTAGCTTGGTGTATTTCTAGCCTAGAAAACCTGTATTTTGGGTCATAAATGAAAGCTCATTGGTATAACAGTAAACGCCATTACCAGCTCAAAAGAAGCACTAAGCAGAGGGAGAGGGAGGGGAACGGGCTGATTCTTCTTGTACCCCTCCTGCTGTCTGAATGCGTCAGCACTCCACAGATGCTGCCGCCGAGCCTCATGGGAAATGAGGAGCAGAGTCTTTAGGGTGTGTCTAGGAAACCCACTGTCACCTTCGTCGCGCAGTGACCCAGTGTGTCCGTACAGTGATGGCAGAGCAGGCTAGATAAGATGGGTCTATGAGGGGATACCCCTTTCTTTGTTCATGTGTATTACAGCAGTGCTTTTAGAAATGTCTGTGCACTTATAGTAAAATATTAAAGGGAGAGGAAAAATGATGACGTATATGTGTAGACTACAGAGTGAAGGTTTATTAGCAGTACAACTGTTTTCAACATTGCTAATAGTGATAAATGTTTCTTGAGCAGCAAATCATAATATTAGAGTCATTTCTGAAGGATCATGTGACACTGAAGACTGGAGTAATGATGCTGAAAATTCAGCTTTGACATCTGGCATTCAGAAAACCATTATTTTAAATTGTATAATTTTTTCGATTGTATGTTTTTTACTGTATTTTTTTTAATGCAGCCATGGTGAGCATAAACTTCATTTGAAAGAAATGACTTCTTTGAAAAAACGAAACTCTACCCTAAACTTATACTTTATTGATTGATAACAATGTATTTGCTTTAAATAATAAGATGCTTTTTTCAATCGAATAAACTTGGTCAAATTTTTTTGAAGGTGATTCAAAATGTTTCAAGCAAAAATAAAACTGTAGTAAAATGTAGTTTCAAATAATAAATACATTTGTTCCACATAGTTTTTCACTTAGAACAGAGTGATGAATATGAAATCATTCATATGCACTGGCAATATTGATGTAATAATCAGTCTTTACCTACATAAATATTTTTGCTAAAAATGTAATATGTAAAAAGCCACAAAAGTGAAGATGCTAATGAATGTATAAATGATTCTTTTGAAGTGATTCAATGCATTTGGACATTTCAAAAGAACTCATTTAGAGAAATGTACTTCCTAATGTTGTTGGCATCTTTAATAATATAATATCATATCATGGAATATAAATATTTGATATTGGCATATATAATATAATATAATATAATATAAATATTTGATCACCCAAGTCTGCTGGAATGTCTATAGAAACATTGGGTCTAATTCATGACATAATGTGTGACATAAATTCAGTGTAAATGATTTGTGAAACCATTGTTCAATCCAAGAGAATGTTTGTACATTTTAATTTTGCTTAGTGCTAAAAAAGAAAAAATGAAATTACGCTCACATGGATAGCATTAGCAACAGTCCTGTACGTATTTTTCTTTGATTAACCATGTATGCATTCACGAATAGATTACAAATGTAGCTCCATTCAAATGCACCTGTATGACAGATGAAAGCTGGAGGGATAAGTGTGAGAGTCTTTAAGGTCACCTTGTCATGTGAAGCAGGGAGCATAATTCCATTTAGCAATAATCTAGATGAGGTGCAAATCCTATCTTTTGTTATTCGAAAGTGGGAGACTGCAAAAAGTTGACAGTCATATCCTAAGAGGATTATATACTTCGTTATGTATTAACCACCAGTGAAGATTGCTTAAATTTATTAGCCATAAACCCATCTTTCATTGTTCAATTATGCTGGGCTGGTAAGAGCATTACTGGGATTACCGTTGCTGCCAGTGACTGTGTTGTGTTGTGTTGTGTTGTACAGTCAGTCTTGGGCTTCATTGGTTTTGCCGTCACGATTGAGTATGTTAGATTCCCCCTGTTTGACTCACAATAAAACCACTTCTTAAATTTTCACTCATGTGGTTCTCAAAAAAAAAGGCACAGTTTTCCTCACCGCACCTTACGATGTACCTCACGTAATCTTCTCTGGGAGTTGTTTCCCCTCGTGAAAGCAATGTTTAGATTGTTGTGAAGAGGTTTGTTTATTGATGCTAGAAACCAAGGATTATTCTCATGCTTTTTTGAGGTTTTTTGTGTGCTGCAGTGCTCTTTCCTACTATGTTTATGCACGGAGGAAACAGCTGAACTGTGGCCTGTTGTGTATAATGTTGGGACTGTGAGATTCCTTTGAGAACATTTTGATATTGGATTTCTATAGCAGAGGAGAGACTCCATATTATGGAACCTGAGAACCGATGAAGCTGTTCTGCGAAGCCCCTCGGGGACCGTAGCATGAAATGGTTCCAAAAGTTGAAAATTATACAGCACATCTGGACTGAGTTTTTTTTATTAACAATGTACATTGCATTTTGATGATTGTAGGCTTCCCGGATGATTCATTTATCACAATGGTATTTACTGTTTTTTTTTTCTTTGGTTATTTTTTGTTTTTAGATATATATATATTAGAAGCAAATATATAGTCTTTTATACATTTATTGAAAAGCCTATTGTCCAATAAACTGTTAAATTATATTTTATTAACACAATTTCATATATAATGTAATTCATGTTAGGATGATTTTTATAATATAATTTATATCATTAATATTTAAAAATTACATAGAAAATATTAAATACTAATTCAAATAACTTAAATTCTAAAAACGTATTAAAATAATTACATTTTAAAATATTACATTACTATTTGTATTATTGCATATGCTAAATATTATGTATTTATTTATGTATTTATTTATAGTTTTAGTATGAATTTTATAATATTGTTTATATCATTAATACATTAAAACTACATAGAACATATTAAATAATAATTTAAATAACTTTAATTCTAAAATCATATAAAAATAATATTTTTGTAAAAATATTACACTATATTATTTTTATCGTTACATGTAGTAAATAATATTGGACGATTTTTTTACGATTTTTATATAATTTATATAATTAATAATTATATTAATTTTATGAATACATACATATAATTTAATAAACAATTTAGTATGACTAGTACTATAATTTATATAATTAATACATTAAAATTACATATAGAATATTAAGTAATCGTTTAAAAAAATATATATATTATTATTATATTACATGATTAAAATGTAAGGATGAATATTATTAAAATGATCAAACATTGTTATTTATTTATTTAGGCCTAACAGTCGCTTTCAGTCCTAAAAAAAAGTCCAGGACGTCCTTATGTAGTGACTGTTAGCAGAGGGTGGTGGAGGGGTAAGACAGTGTTAAACAGGTACAGAGAGAGTCACGGATGGGAGGGAGGACCCTTGGGTGGTGATGTGCTTGGATTTGTAAATTGCCCAGCATGCTCAGCTCTTCCCAGTAGACTGTGGCTTTGTCTGTACAGAGGCACAGCGGCTCTGGCTGCAGGGCAGGGGATTTGTTGAAACAGATACGAGTGTACAAGCCCCACAAGATTCCCCCTCTCTCGTTTAATTAATTTCCGAGCATGGGAGATAATCAGGTTTCACTAATGTTTTCCAATGTGCTTTGCTCCACCATGTGCATTTGCTACAGGGTATGAAATGCACCATTTCAGTGCATCATTCCTCTCCGTTTTTGTATTCCTTGTCAGTGCAGAGACGAAACGTGTTCTGTGACTAAGAGATACACTGCTCATTTAAAATAAATGCAGCTGAAACCCATTAACTCTCACCCATGACAGTGTGTGCATTTAAGCAATCTGGCTTATTTGGCAGCCACTAACACTTGTGTTTGTTGATTAAAAAATCCAAGGCTGGTGAATTCCAGCACCTTTTTTATGGATCTTCTAATGAGGGTCTGGCTAAAAAAAAAAATGCATACTGAATGCAAATGCAAGTATGGATACATCTGCATAAGACGTCAGATCCAAATAGCTCAATCATCCAAATAAATACTGAAGATTATGACTCCGCGTGCACCTGGGACCCGCGTCTCTCTGTAGGCAAGGGTGTGGTGAGCTGGTGCCTGCTTACATCACGCAGTACCACAACATCCGATAGGAAAATTCAACTGCATTAGCCACCGTTCAACCTGAAGGGCAGCATTCAGACGTTTTTACACCATATATTGTAGAATTGAAACACTTTATACCCAAATGTCAAAGAATTTACTTGAATCAATGAACAGCATTAATAAAGCCCCAGTCTTACAGATCATTAACTAAAAAAAAAGTTTTTTTAGGGTATAGTTACCCTTTAAGCAGTATGATGTGTTTTACAATATACTTTAAGGCCCACAAAAAGTCAGTGTTGAATAAATATCAACCGACTCAGGCGAAAAGCTATTTGCTAGATGTCTTGCTGTTTGCTTGCAGTGTAGAAAGTGAAACGCGTACAATGCAATCAATGTGAAAAATCTATAATGCTCCCATTACATGGCACATAGAAATTAAGAGATTTGTTGTGCAGACAGACAGCATTTGTTCAAAAAATTAAAATTTTGCCTTTCGTGCTGCCAAGTGGTCAGTGTTTGTCAACTGATGTATATAATAGCTATACCGTTACACAGTTCTCTGCCACACTGAAAAAAAAAAAATATATATATATAAAGACAACACGTTTTTACATTGCTTTAACTTATCAAAACAATTTAAGCAATTTTCAACTTTTATTATAAGTTATATAAGACTTAACTAATTTTTAAGTCAGTTTAATGTGATTTAAGTTAAAATAACTTAAATATCCAAGTTGATTGTAATTAAAAATTTAAGGCAGCATTTTTTGTTTGTTTTTTTACATTGGTGGATGTGTAACATACATAAAGAATATGGCTGTCGTTGCGCTATATAAATAAGTATTTTTAATGTCAATTTAATTAATTTGAATAAATACAAGTAGCTATTTTCATCCTAATTGTGCAGCCTTATGGGTGAGAATAAAACCCAGTGCAGATTTCTGTCTGTGTCTTCAGCCTGCCCAGGGAAAAGACTAATTGGCTCTGGTTTCTGCTCGAACTTTCAGAGATTGCGAGGCTAAAAATTAAGGCTGAAGTTTTGGCTTCCCAGTAGGAGACTTTAGTCAGACAGCCTATGGAGCTGCTGCAATACATTGATAACACTTCTCTAGACTTTTGCTGGAGGGGGAAAAAAGTGTGAAGAAAGAGCAAGAGAGAGAGAGTTTACATAGAAAGATACAGTAATGGCAGATGAAACTGCAAGCCAGGGGATGGGAGGGGAGTGTAAGGAAGATAGAGCGATATTAGCTTTGGGAGAAATCCTAACCCTGCTGGCCCCGGTTTGTTCGCCTGATCCGATTCATCTCTGTCAGAGATCCACACACGTTTGGTCTGGTGGGAGATGTCGGTCATTGGAGAGATGTCACGAGCCTTCAAGTCTTCATAGCACAGCTTACATTATATAAAACCATGCCGGGCGTTTCAGGAACCAAGAACCGATTTCAGCAGCGATGGGAGTTTGCGATAATGAACGAACAGACACTGTAGGCCTTAATATAAGTATTTCTGTTGTAAATGTCAGTGGTTTTGCATTGGCAAGCTAAACCAGCGGCTAAATACAAGAGTGCAATGCAAACTGGGCTAAATGAGGAGTGGTAATAGATTTATAGCAAATGGAGCAGGCAAATAGCTGTAGGCAAGATAAGATGGATTTGTGAGATTGAAGACAGATTTAGGGCAACCTTGGAGGAATTCTGTGGAATAAAAATATATGGTCCTATTAGTCTTTCGTGTTCAGAGACTTTGCACGTACCACTGAGACTCCACATGAAATAAATCCCCCTGGAAACATGTTGGTTTGAGCGGAAGCATCATCAAATGTGTCCTGTGGAGACGGCAGGTCCACTTTTTTGTCCACCGTTTGCTGGTGAAGAGTAAAATGCAAAAATGCCGTTATGCAAATGATGAGGTTTTGCCTATTATTTGAGTATCACCTGGATGTTAAATGTCAAATCTCATATGAGGAATGCAATGATTGCCAAACCTCTGTGCCATTACTCATTATAAGGATGAAAACTGTAACCACGGATAACAAAGCAAATGTTTGCACAAGCAAGAATCATTCACATTTTCTTTAGAAATGTATCACCCATATGTCATGAATGAGACCCAATGTTTCTATTGACATTTTCCAGCAGGCCTGGGTGATCAATTATATTATATTATATTATATTATATTATATTATATTATATTATATTATATTATATTATATTATATTATATGCATTGTCTGTCTGTGTTTATGGTCTAATCATGAGTTTGCATTAGGGTTTGATATATTTTGATGGAAAAAGTCAGGTGACATTCATTCTTGCCAGTTCTCTTGTCTCAGGGTTTGTGGCGTTCCGTTCACAGTGTCTACTGTTGAGATACAGTATGAAATAAGGTTTGCCTCCGCTGCTAAACAAGATGGGTAATGTTTTAGATCTCGGCTTGTATAATTCGACTCATCACCATCATAGGGACGTTTGTAGTCGAGTGGTATTACCAGGGTGGTGCATCATTCAGAATTGAAAATTTATTTTAAATGTAATTTATTTTGCTGAATTTTAATTGAGGTAGCAAACAGGGTGCAAAATTGCAAACTTTGAATGTTGAAACTTTGAACTCTGAAAAATATTTTTTAAAGACTTAAAATGTGATGGCCATACATTGCTGTTCAAAAGTTTGTGATCAGTAAGGTATATAAGTGTGTGTGTGTGTGTGTGTGTGTGTGTGTGTGTGTGTGTGTGTGTGTGTGTGTGTGTGTGTGTGTGTGTGTGTGTGTGTGTGTGTGTGTGTGTGTGTGTGTGTGTGTGTGTGTGTGTGTGTGTGTGTGTGTTTTAAAGAAAGTGTTATTATGAACTAAGGATTGTTTTGTTAAATTGATCAAAACTGATAGTAAAGACATAATGTAAGATTTTATTTTAAATAAATTAATACATTATTTTAAATGTAATTATTTAAAGAAAAAAGTGGCATGGTTCCCACAAGAAAAGAAAATGTTGTAACTGTTTTCAACATTAATAATAATAAGAAACGTTTCTTGAGCAGCAAATCATATTAGAATGTTTTCTGAAGGATCATGTGACACCGAAGATGCTGAAAATTCAACTTTGACATCACAGGAACAAATTATATATTTAAAATATATTATAATAGAAAACAGTTATTTAAAAGTGTAACAATATTTCAAAATATCATGATTTTTGCTGTATTTTAAATCAATAAATGCAGCCTGGGAAAGATACTTCTTTCCTAAGCAATAACATTTTATCCCAACTACTAATATTTGAACAGTAGTGTAGATAGATTTGTATTTACATTTTAATAATTGTATATAGTTCATGTATTTCATCATGTTGAATAAATTAACATTTGTGGAAGATCACTTAATATCCCTAAATACACTCTGTTGAATTACAATTAATTAAATTCCACTTCATGTTATTTCAATTCAAATTCCATATTGATCTTCCTGTGGGGTGCGGCCAGTTCACTTCAAATTAACACTCTTGAAATGAAAGAGATACATTTCTTCAATTCTGAATTTTGCAGCACACTATTATGTATCAAAACCCCAAAACGCAGATGTGTGTGACACACAGCACATTTAAAAAAAGAAGATGGCTGGTTGCTGCAGCTCCATCAATAATGCAAGGCCTCGGAAAGGCCCGGACTCTTGCTTGTCGGATCTGCTTGGGTACCTCTGTCACACTCTCCTGTTCTCGGACGTCCTCCGTTCCACCGCCCCTCTTCTCTCCTGACACCCCATGGGTTCATCCCCAGCCGACCCGCCACTGCTTTTCCCCTCTTTTTTCCATCATCTCAGTTTGTAATGCAATCAAATATTTATCATCTGTGCCCACTTCACTCATTCTCCATCTGTCCTCCCCTTCTCTTCGGCTACTTCTGTCAATCTAACGGCTCTCCTGTCTCTAATAGAACTCCATGTTCTCCACAACCTCTCTCTCTCTCTCTCTCTCTCTCTCTCTCTCTCTCTCTCTCTCCTCCAACCATTGCACCGCAGCATTATGGTCTATCTTGGCTTGTTCATCGCTTTTAAAATGTTTGCTTTTCACAGCAGCAATTCATTTTTCCTTTGTGCTCTCTCTTTGCGGTGTGATCTTTCATACAATGTGTTTTTTATGTTTGTTCCCACAATCTTTTATCGGTGGCATATTTCACACGGGCAGGAAGTCTCAAGGACACAGCAAGAAATTGTGATTTGTAAACACTTGCTACTGTGAGCCGAGATGAGTTCTGTAGCTATCACAATGTTACACAAGCTCAGATAATTGAATGAATCGTTTAACTGTGCTTCTCTATTCAGCACAGATTACAGAGCATTTTTCTCTTTTCAGAAATGGGAAAGTATTAAACCTCTAGGCTTGGTCTGAAGAATAGATTGTAGTATATATACTGTATACAGACAGAGGTTTTTATTTTTGTCCAATCTAACATGGTTCGCTCAGAAACCAAGCCTGACTAACAAGGTACAAATTAGACATGGACAAAATTATTTACTCTACCTTGTGTATTTCCAAACCCAATTTTAGTTAATGTATTAGCTAACATGAATGAGCTATATTTTTTGTTAGTTGAACAAACAATCAATAATTGTATTTTTATTAAAGGTTTAGTTCACCCAAAAATTTACATTCTGTCATTAATTACACACCCTCATGTCGTTTCAAACCCCATAAGACTTTAATTCGCCTTTGAAACACAAATGAAGAACCTTTTTAATGAAATCTGATAGATTTCTGTCCCTTCCGTTTACCACAACTGATGTGTGAGTTGATGAATGTTTATGTCAATAAAAGCCCAAATTAAATCATATAAAATCATATACTCATATATCATCATATAAATCGAACGAGTCTCTTCAGAATATTTGGATTGCTCAATTCATATGGATTCGTTTTATTGTTTCTTTATGAATTTTTTAAAGCATCAAAGTAATAGTTACGTAGACTGTCAATGGAGGGACAGAAATCTCTCTGATTTCATCAAAAAGATCTTCACTTGTGTTCCGAAGATGAACGAAGTAAACAATGACATTATTTTCATATTTAGGTGAACTAACATGTTACAGATGCAACTTACTGAATGTCCAAGTTAACATACTAAGTACACTAACAAACTAAGCGGTATTGTTTATTGTATTTACTGTTATAGTCAGCTTCAAATGGAAATTCTCCCTATCAATTTTTTAAATGCACCAATTTCCAGTGTATTAAAAAAAAGATGTATCAGTGTATTCAGTCTATCCAGAAATTTTGTTATTTTTAGTCATTTTTAGTAGATTTTAATGTTTCTATTTAGCTTTAATTTAGTTTCAGTAATTTGTAATTTAGTACTTCAACTATTTTATTTTATGTAGTTGCCAAGCCAACATTTCTAATTTTCATTTAAATTAAGTTTTTCACCCAATGTGTATATTTTATTTTATTTCAGCTTTTTTTTTCAAATAACGAAAATTATTTTTAATAGTTTTAGTTAATGAATAACAACACTGCCTCACAGCTTACAGTACATGTCTTGTATAGTCAGTTGTTAAAACAACATCAACAACATGGTGTTACATTTCAAATGATAAGGGCTGAATCTATGCATTAATACTAATGCTAACACCACTGCTAAATCTCTGCTAATAGCAGCAATTACACATTGCAATTTGATATATGAGTAATATCACTCGCTAATGGTCTGTGATGAATATTTATATGAATATTAAAGGGTCCTGCGGTAGGAAGGATGAAGCGGATCTTGTATATTTCACATGTAATGACACTCTCAGAGAGAAAGCTGGCTTGGAACGATCTGCGTAACTTAATAGGCTAATTCCCTTTTTTAAAAGGAAAACTGCGAGATGCTAATTCCAAGCATCGGACAGGATGAAGCATTTAGAGATGCGGAGATTTGGGGTGAAATGCACTGGAGCCATTTAGACCATTGAGATTGTTGGACATTATCTGATTTGATTGCTCGCTCTTGTTTAATTATGTCATGAGCCATTGTGTTGAGGCGACATCAGTCACATGTAAATGTGTGTCTGAGCATCTTGAGAGGGAGCGATGTAGCGTTCAAACAAACAATATCAATGAGTCTAATGCTCTGTGCTCATTTACTGGTTCTTTGGGCTATATTTTTGACCTACTGAATATAAAGCATCCAGGAAGGCATATTTCAGTTCAATTATGGAAAGCAGAGAGAGAGAGAGAGAGAGAGAGAGATGGAGTGGCTCATTTGAAATCCTGCAGGGAACCAGTTGCTACGGTAACAGGGAAGGTAGCCAGCTCCGTTGGGAGATGTTGCCACAGCAACCAGCCTTAGTGGCCAAGTGATGCTGCCGAAAGAGAGCGCGAGGTAAAGAATGGGGGAAGGAGTGGCAAAAAATACACACAGAAGTGTTTGATGTGAGTAAGAGAGATGGGGGAAGAGTGGCCTGGTGATGAGATAACATGGAAGAGCTGATAATAAAAGCTTTAAATGTGTTATCGGCAACTTGCGTGCCGAGATTCGGGGAGGCTTAATTGAACCTCGCAGAAATTTCCACAACAAAGTGAACAGAGGTAAACGGTGAGAACGAGGAAGGGAAACCCAGTGCTTCGCTCCTCTGGGGAGAGCGAAATCATGCTAGCCTCAGATTTCCACATGTTCTTCATAACCACAATCCATTCTGGGTTTGTGAATCAAAGCATTCACATAATAGGTATTACTGAAAATATGAAGAACTGTAAAGACTGAGGAAGTCTATAAATCAGGTGTCATAATGAAGATAGGGGATTTGATTACCACAAAATGAGATTGAATGTTGAGGACTTTATACATTTGTATGTTTCTTATGAATGTTTGTTTGTTCGTTCCAAGAGGTACATTGTAAAAAAAAATGACATGATCATCAATAAGTCATGACAACATATGTTTTTACATTACTTCAACTCATCAAAATAATTTGAGCCATTTTAAACTTTATCTTTTAAGATATACGAGACTCAGCAAATTTTTTAGGTCAGTTTAATTTTAATTTAAGTTTAAATGACTTACACAGCCAAGTTGACTGTACTTTTAAGGCAGCATTTTTTTATTTATTTTTTTGCAGTGAATGAAAAATGTATTTAATAATACTTCCTCATAGACAGCAAGGAGATTAGATGCAGAACAAAGTGTCTATTTTTCTCATCTTTTTTAGATTTATGAAAATCCAAGTTTTCTTCAAGATTTCTTCAAAATTCAAGTTTTACAGTAGGACAAGTAGAACATTGCATCCTGTATGCCATGTAAGGACAAAAACATTCCAGTGCACCAATCAGAAATTAGCTTATATTCATTTGGTAATGCTGCATTATTATGTTCAATTTGGTTACATTACTCATTGCTTTTGGTATCAGGAACTATCAGTTAACTTTTACACAATGTTTATAGGTTAATATTGTCAGAGTTGTGTTCTGTTTAGTTTGGTTTTATTGGACTTGTCTGCCTATTCTGATGTCACATGTTATCATCATTATCAGTTCATCCGCATCAACTGTGTTTAGTTAAAGGCACACTGTGGAGGAAATCCGTTTTTGTCAAACAGCGACCCCTTGAGTCGCTGTGGAGTACTTGTATTTAACGTTACTGTCGTAAATACCACTCACCAGAGATGTCTCTGCACTCACGGCCTGATCCCCTCCCCCTGTATACCGGTACCTGTTCAGTAGGACCCCTTTAAGAGCTGCACACGCTCTGTTGAACATCAAGGCTGCAATTATTTGATTAAAAATAGTACAAAACAGTAGTATTCTGAAATATTATTGTAATTAAAATACTGTTTTGTATATATAATATATTACTATTGAATAATACATTTTAAGATGTAATTTATTCCCGTGACAAAGCTGAATTTTTAGTATCATTACTCCAGTCTTCAGTGTCACATGATCCTTTAGAAATCCTTCTAATATGATTTACTGCTCAAGAAACATTTCTCATTATCAATGTTGAAAACAGTTCTGTTGCTTACTTTATTTGTTTGGGGAAACTAATAGTTTTTTTCAGGATTATATGATGGATTGAATATATATATATATATATATATATATATATATATATATATATATATATATATATTTTTTTTTTTTATATATACATTTTTTAACAACATCTTAATAAATGTATTAACTGTCACATGTCCTCGCTGAATACAAGTATTTCTTTAAAAAAAATTTGATCAGTACTTTTGATCAGTAGTGTATATCAATACATTTGTAACATTTTGGATAAATTACCAATGTTTACTGTATTATAAATAAACATGAATTAACAATAAATAATAGTATTTGTATAAATGAACAATCTATATTTAAAAATGCTGTAAAAATATATTTTTTAGTTCATGATACCTAATGCATCAACTAATGTTAACAAATTGAACCTCTGTGCTCGCACTGTATGTCCGCAGTTTCCTCATTGGGCTCTATTTTACTCTGGCCTGTTTTGTAATCTTTGCCCATAGCTATTTTTCAGGATGAAGCTCTAACCTGAAATCATTCAGTCACTGAAACGCATAGACATCCGTCCATCCACAATCTCTGCAGTGGCTTTACACCTGCTGCAGTTGGTCATCATCTGATCTATAACACACACACGTACCTTATGCAGAAGAGATCCAAAGGGGACAGCAATTTGAAGACAGCAACATGCCGCATACAAACCGAACAGATGTGCTAAGTGAGGAGAAGCGATAGAGTGAGGAAAAGACAAGAGCAGAGAAGAAAAGAAAGCTTAATGGTAATGAACATCACATGCAAATGTGCTTTTAAGAGAGGGCACAAGATCACAAAACCTGTCGGTGACTCCTATACTAGCTGAAGAAACATTATTAGAGGCAGAAAGACCAGCGGGGACCATTTCAAATGTAGCACGACGGTATTCATTTTACACACGGGTAGTTGCTGGTCCAAAACAGCCTCGAGAAAAATAGCCTGAATCATGTGGATCGCACATTGTCCTTATGTAGAAAAATGAAACAGAACAGACATGCATGTTTTTCTTGTTTGCGTGTGGTACGGTGTTGACATTTCCACAGTCTTTTTGGGAATGCCTGAAGAGCAATTCCATAAACAAATTAACTTTACTTCCACATTTCCTACAATCCATGTGTGTGTTTTCTCCCCATTTTTCCCTGGTAAGGTCAGTCCAGTACAACAGAATTGATAAGTTCAGTTAAGAATGTCCTACTTTGAGATTTTTCTAATAACCGTTTTTTTAAATAGGTCAACAATGTTTCAAACATTTCTCATCAAATTTCTCTAAGACTAAATCTGAGCCTATTTTCACATTCATTTTATAGCCTCTATTCTCTTACTAGATTTTAGGGATTGTCTTATTAGTAATCTATCCATCCATCCATCCATCCATCCATCCATCCATCCATCCATCCATCCACATTTATTTGTATTGGGACAGCAATACACAATTGCTCTATTAGACATATTATATATATTTTTAACCAGAAAAAAAATCTGAGCCTATATTATTAATATCCATCCATCCATCCGCATTTATTTGTCACAGCAATTTGGACAGCAATACATAATAACTCTATTAGACATATTATATATATTTTTAACCAGAAAACAAAAACAAAAAAAAAAAACACGATTACATCATGTTAAAAATGCTAAACGTTAAATCGTTGATTTTATATCCTTGACTGCATAAATGGAGTACGGTTTTAAGGTCTCAGATGGTGTGTTCAAGTCACGTTGGAAAGATCACATGCACAAGTTGAACACACATTTTTTAAAATCGTAAATACCAGTGGAAAGCTTGGGATTTTCTTTGAGTCCCGAGTTTACGAGATGAGGCATGTGTCAGTGACATACATGGCAGAAAACCACAATACTTAAAGGTATTTTGTATGTTATTTATAATTTAATATGTAATGATGAAGTTCACATTGGCTTCATACATTAAATATAAAAAAAAAATCCTTTGTCCTTTGTTTTCTAGAGGTAGAGTTTAAAAACCTTGCTGTGTTTTTGTGTAGTTAATTGAGAGAAGGTACACCGCCATCTTGTTGCGACGAAAGAGACTTGAACACACCAAAAGGTTGTGGTGGTAAGTGAGGGGACACAATCCGAAGAAAGCAGTATGGGGTTTATGTGGGTAAATGTTAGATTTTACTGATGATTTCCATGCTTAGGAGGATTGAATAAATATTCAGATGGATAAGAGCTCAGGATATTCCCCCAGCGCCGATGAATGTAATTCACTTGATGACTGTTATTTGGTCTTTTATTTTAACGAGCTGAATTTGATAAATCGGTCTTTAAACATGCACATTAGCCTTGGTACGCACACATGCCTCGAAAGAAATTGAAAAATATCATCTTTATCCTTTCCAAATCCAATTCACATGCCATCCACTGATCTGCAATAACCCCTAAAGAAAAGCAAGCGATTCCAAAACAGGATTAGTGATTTCACAGTGGTTAGAACGTCACGTCTTGCTGGCAAGCTTTCAGATGGCAGAGGCACTGATTTGCTCTGGCATAAGACACCAAGTGAATGAAAGGCATTGTAAGGAATAAATTGAAATATACCGTATGTGCTGATAACTAGTGCCATGGACATATCATGTCATTATTCATTCTTTACATGCGAGGGCCGATATGCTGATGCCAAGAAAATGACCTCGCAAAAGAAAGGTGCTCACTGATTTCAAGGGTAGTGATTCTGTAAATCCTTTGCAGTCATTGTCTGGGGAGATTATACAATAGATTGGACTGAAAGACTCAAGATTTACATAAACACAACATGTTTAATTCACGCAGCAGAGCCCGTCATCCTCATCTGTTCTGCATCATCTGAGGCCACTCCAAAAAATTACTGATTATGATGAAATGATTATCTGAGTCAGCAGGCTCAAGCATTAAACAATATTTTCAGTGCTAATCATACTAAATTTATCAGAGATATTGCACTTTTTCTTTCTTTCTTTCTTTCTTTCTTTCTTTCTTTCTTTCTTTCTTTCTTTCTTTCTTGTGCAGTGACCTTAAGCTGGACAAACAGCTGGTTTGTTATCTTGGGCAGAGTCTGGGAAATTAGTTTTAAAAGCAATGCGTTACAATATTATGCGTTACAATATAAATGATTTACACCCTGTAAAAGTAACTAAATGCACGCTCAAATTTATACTCCCAATTTCTCTCAACATGGGGACAGAAGAGCTGTCAGTCAATGAGAAAACAAAGTAACTTGCATTACTTATTTGAATAATTTATTTGAGTTTTTTATTTGTCAATTTAAAAGTAATACTTTACTCGTTACTTGAAAAAGTAATCTGATTACATAACTCAAGTTACTTGTATTGCGTTACCCCAACACATTATAGTAACTATCACTCACATTTACTTAAGAAATTTAAAATGTAGTTTTGGTTTTTACAAAAGAGACATAATGGGGAATGTTGCAATCTGAATTTGAACATACAGTACATCGGCTACAGAGAACATGCTCTAAGAAACAGACCACATATCTTTCCAGTATCAGTTTTTCCCCAAATGTAGACTATAAAATATACCTCTTTCTAAACACTAAGTTATCTCATGCTGTACATTTCTGAGTATGTGTATTATACAGTCTGAACTCTGAATGATGTGTGGTTGGGGGGTCAATTTCTGTGGTTTTAAATATTGGTCCTCACTGTGAAATGTGTTACTTTCTTTATGAAATGGTAATTGTTTGTCCTTAGTAAAACAGTGACATGCTGTTTGTCAATCAGCTTGAGAAAGATGGGTGAAATAGAGGGGGCTAGTAAACCCTACATTATGGGGACAAAATGTTCCCAGAAAGATGGCAAAGTCCAAAATCCTTGTGGCAAAAACTTTTGGTCCCCATGAGGAAAACATCTTATAAATCATACTAAGTGATGTTTTTTGAGACGTGTAGGTTTTGAGGTAGGGTTTAAGGGGATAGAAAATAGAGTATGAAAATCAAATAAAACATAAAAACCCTACTTGTAAAATGCATAAGGTCTACTTCCAACTGTCAGGTTTTTATGTCGTTTTGAGGTCATAAAGTCCTTGTTAAGATTTAACACAGTTCCCACCAGAATCTTGCCAGACTTAGCTGCAATTGTCGTACGAGTGACTCTTGATTAGTACTTTTTTTTTTTTTTTTTTGGAGAGCTACCATGACATTGTTTATCCCTCAGAAAGACCCCAAAAACAGGCAGAGTGTCTCATCGAGAGGCCTCGACTATGAACCGTTCCCAATCTGAATAGAAGTAATTGAATTTAGAAAATGAAAAAGCCTCTTTGTCTGTTAAAAGAAGATTGCTTGATGTCCTCCTTGATGTTCTCGCAATTAAGCTATAAAAAGGAAGCAGCCCACTTTTGAGAGGGAATGGACAAAAAGCTTTAATGATGGCGAGGAACAGAACGGCGGGTGACAGACACAAAGAAAAATGACAGGAGATTGTTTAAAGTGCAATGTTTAGGCCTAGTCATACATCACTCTCTGAGTCAGACACATTTATCAGGCAATAGCTCAATGCAGAAAAACAACATTTTGCCTGCTGTTCCTGAAGACTGTTTGCATATCATAAGCAAGCTCAGTAATTTAAGGTCTGGTGAGTGTGTTTGTGTGGTTTGACAGTGACTCACCTCTCGCTGCTGGTGCCCATCTGAACTTATGTGGGTGTGTAGAAACCTCTCAGACCAGTAGGGCTATTCTCGCGGTTTAGCTCACAGGCTACGTAGATCTCTGGCTACGTGTTTATGGCTTCTTATTCACAAAGTGTGGTATTAAAACTGTGACACAGGACATGGACATCACGACTTCACGGCCCACAAATGCACAGTAATTCAATGAGTAAACTTTTCAGTCATGACTAATCCATCTGCTGTGTGTGTTTGCCATTATACATTTTGGTAATGAGACATGAAAATCCTGTCATAATTTTCTCTTTCTCATGGACAATAAAATGATTAAAAAAATAAAATAATAATCCCTTAAACTTAAAACTGAAAAACTCTGAAAATCAAAACTCTAGTTTTGCACAAGTATTTTCTACAAGAGTGTAGTTCTAGTACTGACTGTCAGTTTTTTCTGTTGTTTTGAGGCCACAAAGTCCTAGTTAAGATTTATTAAATCTGTTTGACTTTCTAGGCTATCTGTAGAACACAAAAGAAGATTTTTTTGAAAAATATCTCTGAACGCTATTCAATAAGTTAGTGGGGTCATAAACAGTTGAAACATTCTTCAGTTGAAAAAAAAACAGCCTTCAACATATCTTATTTTGTGTTCTGCAGAAGATACTGGTTTTGCAATTTTCATTTTTCACTCTGTCACTAAAACTAAGTTTTGTTTTTCCTTTAAATAACTAATGTTTGATATTCAATATGAAAATACTATAACCAATTAGTTGGCTTAGAAGAGTTAGTTCACCTGAACATGAATATACTTGTCATAACTTGTTAAAATATAAGGAAATATTTTTTGGTTAAAAAATGACAAAACCAGTCTAAAAGAACCACAAAAGTATTCCATACAGCACTATATTCAAAATTTTCTGTAGCCACTTTCATGGAAATGAGAACCAGTGGCATTCATCTAAAGCTGTGCTCTTTTTTTTCTATGAAAAACAATGACATTAGGGTGAGCAAATTAATTTTTCTTGAAGAAGAAGAAGAAAACAACAACGAATATATTCTGAAGATGTTTTCACCCCAATGTTCTTCAAAATATGTTTCAGTTTGTAGAATAAAGAATATCACAGGTTTAGAACAACATGAAAATGAATAAATCATAACATCATTTTCTTTTTTGTAAACTATCCCTTTAAGTTATGTTTTGTCATTACATATCCATCATTTGACATGCTGTTTGAAAATACCACTTATACACAATTTTAAAAGATTATGTATCACCCAAAAATGAAAATATCGGTTGTCATTTACTCACCTTAATGTCATTGCAAAAATTGTATGACTTTCTTTCTTCGATGGAACACAATCAAATATATTTTGAGAAATGTCTGTGTTTTTTGATGATTATTGTGTTGTTTTGACTTTCCCCGACGTTCTTCAAAATATCTTCATAGAAGAAATAAAGTCAAACAGATTTGGAATGACATGAGGGTGAGTAAATGATGACACATTTTAATTTTGAGGGTGAACTATCACTTTACAATATGAATTAATTAAATTCTTAATAGGCAACTAAGTGCGAGCGCACCCTTCTGCATCCACATGTGTGAGGGTTTGCCTTCTCTAGTGTGCAAACCCTGTCCCAGAACAAGCCCTGCAGGGGTCACCCATCATCTGCCATCTGCTACTCATCAAGGCAGCTGGAGCTCCAGTTCAACTAATCTGGGCTGATGGGACCGTAAGTGGCGAGCGTCCAGCTGCCCTGTCAGTGCAGACACCACTGCCTTCCAACCCACTGTTCGCCCCAAGGCAAAACAAACAGATATGGAAATAAATGAATTTGGAAAAAGATGTGGAACCTGGTGACCCAACCAACCCGATCTCACAGGAAAACGTAACTTTTTTTTTTGGTACGATGTGAGTTGTACAAACATTTTTTTTTTTTAATAGTACAATGAATAAACAAATTTCATTCAAAAATTGCCTGTAAATTTCACAAGCAATTGCAAAACACATTGAATTTAAACGTGAAAACATTGAAACGTAGAAAAACTGAAAATAGTATTTTCTTGTACAACATACTCAAATAATCTTTGTTTTGGCTAAAGGTATAGTTCACCCAAAACCTTCATTCATCTTCGGAACACAAATGAAGATATTTTTTTATTAAATCCAAGAGCTTTTCTGACCCCTTCATAGACAGCAACGCAACAACCACTTTCAAGGCCCAGAAACGTAGTAAAGATATCATTAAAATAGTCCGGAAACTGGCCAGCTCCTGCATCAGTATCACACGCATGGTGCTCACGTGACCAGCGCCGGCCAATCGTGAAGCACCGTTCTGAGGTAGAACTCGGAAAGCGCTGCACTGTGGTTACAACGTAAACAATGTAGAAGACTGACAATGAAGAAATTCTTCTATAAAGTTCTTATTTTTCTTTTGTTTTTCAACACAAAATGTATTCTCGTCGCTTCATAAACTTAGCGTTTAGTCACAGGACTATTTTAATGATGTCTTTACTATCTTTCTTGGCCTTGAAAGTGGTAGTTACGTTGCTGTCTATGGAGGGGTCAGAAAGCTCTTGGATTTCATCAAAAATATCTTCATTTGTGTTCTGAAGATGAATGAAGGTCTTACGGGTTTGGAACGACATGAGGGTGAGTAATTAATAACATATTAATTAATATTAATTAACCATATTCGAATGATATCATATGAATAAGATCATACGAAACTCTAACAAATTAGCCACCAATTCGGCAAAATGTAACTAGTTAAAAATTGCCATGAGATTTCTGATGACCCACCAGCTAAACCAGCACAAACCAGTCTGAAATACTACCAGATCTTTTCAGCAAGGGATATTGAACTGTTTGCCCTCCGTAACATCCCATTTCCTGCCGTGTTGTCCACACTTCACACCAGCCAAGTGTGAGAATCGATAACTCCACAGCTCGTTGCCTTTCGCTAACATTAATTACAGCGTGCAATTAGCATGGGGCACACAATTAGCATCAGAACCTAACAGTGGTTGCTGCTCTGACTGATGCGAGTCAGGCCGCGCTCTTTCATCAGGCCTTCTTCACATCCAAGAGCAGGGTGGACCCAGCTGACTCTCTGCTCTCCTAATCATGGGCTGGCAGGCAAATGAAGCTGAGCACTGAATAATTAATCAGCATGATTACAATGATGAATGCACCCAAATCTTGTAGGGGCTGTTTTACTGTGGGTGGGGGGTGGAGGAGGGAGAGCGACACGGAGAGGAAGGGAGGGGGAGACAGATTGCGGAGAGTTGAGATCAGCAGAGAGCCAGAGAATATGAATATGGAGGGGGGCCGGAGAGCTGCAACCACCCACTATTAGGGCCATCTGTCCTGCAGTAAGACATTTGTGTGTAAGCGCACACGAGAGAGCTTTGCACTTGTTTGTTTCTATTTATTCCCCAAAACTGCGGCAGAAGCCCAGTGTGTCGCTGAGCCAAAGGAAGAAGCGATTCCAGGGACACTTCCTGACATGCTAGAGCTTGTCGTGTGATATTCAGTTATTAGACTTGGCTGAACTCCTGGGACCTGCAGCAGTTAAGGGCTTTGTCACATTTTTCAGTTGAATGATTTGTGTGCATATATATTAAATAGGAACCTTTGAACCTTTGAACCTCACCTCAGATGGTGTATTAAATTTGTTAATTTCTTAAGGTTTAAGACTTAATCGCAATTAATAACACTTGTGTTATTATAATTTTTTAATATATTTTATAATTTAATAATTTCACAGTTAATCTCCAAATTAATTTTGAAACAGCATAAAGACAGTATATTTTAAATACTTGCTTAATGGCATTTTTTTTATGAATGAAGGCCAGTAACACTGATACCAATACTACTGTCTCGATGAAATAATTCCCACCCAATTAATTTCATCCCACACGCATTTTCTCCAAACTCTTCAAGTTAATTTAAGACAATAACTCATTTAAGACTGCTCATATGAGGATACTCGGCAAAACAAGCATTTTGGTGTCTGTTATTGTTCGTTCAAGCGCAAAAGAGAACTCTGTCTGTGTGCACTATATATATTGGCACGTGTCTTTCTGTGCGTCGTGTGTGTGTCACATAGACAGGACATTCAAAGACAGCGCGTTCTCTGTTGTCTTGTCTGGTTTAAGAGCATTTGCATGAATAAGAGCTTGATCATATAATGTAACGCTAGCCATAGGATGACAGAAAATACACATTATATATATATATATATATATATATATATATATTTTTATAAATATAAAATATTTATATATAGAGACTGAGATCACAAAATAGAGGGAGATTAAAATAGAGAGATTAAAATCACAAAATTATATTCAAAATATATTTTAAAAAATAAATTACAGTAAAAATAGAAGGATAGGTTTTCCCCACTGATTTAACTTGAAACACAATTTGTATGTAGTATGTTTATATTATGAGTTGTTACTGTAGGATGCTGTTTAATTCATTGTGAATGAAAATAAGGCCTAGAAATCTAATTTTAATTTTTGTCTGCTAAATGCATTTTTTTAATGTTTATATTTATTTATATATAGATGAGTTAAATATATCATATATAAAAACAGTTAAATATATAATATTATATATACATACATTATTTTATTATATTATTTAACATATTTACAAACATACTAATATAGCCTACACATAGAATAAAATAATTATATATTTATATAAGTAGTTTTTATTATATGTTTAACATATTTTTATTAAAATACATGCATAATACATACATACATACAGAAATACATAAAATACATACATTACAACATGTATTTTGTCATTAAAAAAATTTATTTTATTATAAATATATTTAAAATGTAAAAAAAAAAAAAAAAAATTGTTTTTTGCCAGTTGTGATCAATAGAATACACTGAACAGACTTCACTTCAATTCCCCAGAACCTAATTTTCATTAGCATCAATTCAATATGAAGTATAACTTGACTAAGGTACACCAATACACCTTAGCTGATGAATACTGATGTTTCATTCTACATTGGAAGTGTGAAGGAACCGTGATTCAGTAGTGCGACGACAGAAACCCAGCGGCCCACTTGACAGTTGCATGTCTAAAATGACGTATGGTGTGTGGACTAATCCTATCACCCATGGGTACAAATGGAGATGACTGCATCTCTAATGAAAAGAGGATCCACACACACTGTCACACACAATCCATACATTGTATTTACTGCGGGGTGGTCTGATGGATTAAAATGAGGCTGACTTGTTAAAAGGTGACACATGATGAACTGGCGTCCTCTCCCTGCTCACTTACCCAGCAGCTCTGTACGATTGCATCATCGCCAGGCATGATGTCATCCTGCATCCACCACCAGGAACAGCAAGCGGTGTAGAATATTTAATCAGAAAGCAGGACACTGTTATTGAATGAATCATATTTCATATGTTGCAGCAAACAGCTGGAACACAATCTCAAGGGAAGGTAGATTGAATATAGGGCGGTTTTGCGTTTGATTTAGTCTGATGGTCAATATACTTTCTTGATACACGTTCCTGGTGTTTTTCTCTGTGATTTATTGGTGAATGAATGTTATTCCAAAGAAAAGTTGGTAATCTTTATTGAAATATAGTAACGCTCATATTATTCTCATTGAACGTCCTGTGTTTCCCCTGCATGTTGTATGTCTGATTATGGAAAAAAATGGGTCGCAAATGCTCTTTATGTTGTTGACTGCACTATTTGATGTAAGGAAGGTTTAAAAAAGGTTGTGCAAACAAAATGAAAAAAAAACAAGACTTCAAAATTAAGGAATATAATTTTCAATAGTTGCATGTTTGTTTGGTTTTAAAACTTGGAGAGTCATAATATGCTATCGTTCAAAAGTTTGGGTTCAGTACGATATTTTTATTGTTTTTAAAATCTGTTCAAAGTTCAAATACGTTAGGGTTCAAAAACATTTTTGGATCAAAAATACAGTAAAACTAATATTTTGAAATAATATTGCAATTTAAAATGTGATTGAATGTTTTAAAGGGGTCATGGATTATTTTTTTTTATTTTTTTTATATGTTCCTTAAATTTCGGTTATAATGTTAATACATTTTTTTTTGCTCAAGAAAACGTCTCGGTTACGTATGTAACCCTAGTTCCCTGATAGGGAACGAGACGCTGCGTCAAACGCTGCGGGAACGCCCCTGCGTTGTGCGTCATGAAGCACGTATGGAATCAGCCCAATGGAGAGATGAAACGTCATAGGCGGGTGACGTCATCGACCAGGAAACTATAAAGCACCCCAAAAACACAAGCGCATTAGCTTCTGATAGGCTTGAAGGAAGCGCTAACGGGAGTGCCGGGAGTATGGCGGAGCGACGCAGCGTCTCGTTCCCTATCAGGGAACTAGGGTTACATACGTAACCGAGACGTTCCCTTTCAAGGGAACTTCGAGCTGCGTCAAACGCTGCGGGAACGCGAATACCCACGTCGCCATAGGACCAAATGACCGTCATGTGAGACTAGCGCACAGAGGACGAGAGCACCTGTGCCCCAGGGGTAGAGCTTAAGTCTAGGTCATAGAACTTAATAAAAGTATGCGGTGAAGACCATCCAGCCGCATCACAAACATCACTCAGGGAAACCCCCGACAAAAGAGCTTTAGAAGCAGCCATACTCCTGGTAGAGTGAGCTCGGACAACCAAAGGTGAAGGCTGGCCAGCCGACTCATAAGCAAGTGAGATAGCCTCAACCACCCACTTGCTCATTCTCTGTTTAGACGCCGGACACCCTTTCCTGGGTGGCCCGAAACATACAAAAAGTTGTTCTGATTTCCTCCACAGGGCAGCTCTGTGGACATAAGCGTCTAATGCCCTAACAGGGCAGAGTGAATTAAGTTTCTCCTGGTCCGATGACATAAATGGAGGAGGACAGAAAGCCTGCAGAACCGTAGGTCTAACAATATTAGTAGGAACCTTAGGAACGTAACCTGGTCTAGGATGCAGAAAAGCTTTAACCATGCCAGGTGCAAATTCCAGGCACGAGGGTGAAACCGACAGAGCCTGCAAATCTCCGATTCTTTTTAGTGAAGAGATAGCAAGCAAAAAGATAGTCTTAAAAGTGAGAAACTTCTCGGGAACTTCTTCGATAGGTTCAAAAGGAGCTAGGGAAAGACCTTCTAATACAATGGCCAGATCCCAAGTCGGCACCCTCGTACGAACTGCTGGCCTCAGCCTCAAAGTGCCACGGAGGAAACGAGTTATAAGCGGGTGTCTCCCAAGAGAAACTCCACTGAAAGGGACGTGGTAAGCAGCTAGTGCCGCCACATACACCTTTAGTGTGGAGGGGGATAACCCTGTGGAGAAGCGCTCCTGCAGGAATTCCAGCACTGCACCCACTGGGCAGTTAACTGGGTCCTGCAGGTGTTCTCCACACCAAGAAGTGAAAAGTTTCCACTTCAAGGCATAAAGCTTCCTCGTGGATGGAGCTCTGGAGTTAAGAATGGTCTCAACAACCTCGGTTGAGAGACCGGAGTCTATGAGCTGGGCCCCCTCAGAGGCCAAGCCCACAGTTTCCACAATTCTGGGCGGGGGTGAAGTATCGTGCCCCCCGCCTGGGAGAGTAGATCCCTCCTGACCGGGAGCTCCAAAGGAGAACCGTCCAGGAGAGAAATCCATACTCGGGCCGGCCAGAACGGGGCTACTAGTAGTAGACTGACCCCGTCCCGGCGGACCCTCTCCAGAACTCCTGGTAACAGAGCAATCGGGGGAAAGGCGTACAGACGTGACCTCGGCCACGGCTGCACCATAGCATCCAACCCCAGGGGGGCTGGAAGAGTGATGGAGAACCACCGATGACAATGAGTGGTCTCCTTGGAAGCGAATAGGTCCACCTCGGCGCGACCGAAACTCAACCAAAGGAGCTCCACCACCTCGGGGTGGAGTCTCCATTCCCCTGGCCTCGGCCCCTGCCTCGACAGGGAGTCTGCTACCACATTCAAATACCCAGGGAGATACATTGCTCTCAGAGATAGTAGCTTCCCTTGGGACCACAGGAGGATCTGACGGGCCAACTTGTAAAGCCGGCGAGACCGCAGGCCCCCCTGATGATTTATATAAGAGACCACCGACGAGTTGTCTGATTGAACTAACACATGATGGCCTCTCAGGTCTGTTAGGAAGTGTTTCAGAGCCTGAAACACAGCCAACATCTCTAGACAATTTATGTGCCACGAAAGATGATGATCCTGCCACAGACCTTGGGCTGGGCGACCACTCATGACCGCCCCCCACCCTGTGAGGGAAGCATCCGTCGTTAGCGTTATGCGACGACAAAGAGCCCCCAGCACAGGACCTTTGGATAGGAACCAAGTTTCTCTCCACATGACCAGAGCACGAAGGCAGCGCCGCGTGACTTTGAACGTGCGGAGCGGATTTCCCCTCGGGGAGAATCCCTTGGTCCTGAGCCACCACTGTAGCGGTCTCATGTACAACAGGCCGCAAGGTATAACGTTGGACGCTGCTGCCATCAGACCCAACAGTCTCTGAAACTGCTTGACAGTGAGTAGCTGGCCTAGCTTCACTTGTTTCACAGCTGAGAGAATCGAAGCGATGCGGGTCGGAGAGAGTCGCGCCCGCATCGATACCGAATCCCAAACGACACCCAGAAAAGTGGTCTTCTGGGAAGGAGATAATACACTTTTCTTTGCGTTCAGCCTCAACCCCAACTTTCTGATATGAGCGAGGACGACATCTCGATGCCGAACCGCCATCTGCTCGGTCTGAGCTAAAATCAACCAATCGTCGATGTAATTGAGAATACGAATGCCCTGAAGCCTCAGAGGCACTAGTGCTGCATCCATGCATTTCGTGAAAGTGCGGGGAGATAAAGCTAGGCCAAACGGAAGAACCCTGTACTGGTACGCCTCGCCCCCGAAGGCGAACCTCAGGAACTTCCTGTGTTGTGGAAGGATGGACACATGGAAGTATGCGCCCTTCAGATCTATCGTGACAAACCAGTCCTCGGACCTGATTTGAGACACGATCTGCTTGATAGTGAGCATCTTGAATTTTAGCTTCCCTACCGAGCGATTCAATATGCGCAGGTCTAAAATTGGACGCAACCCCCCATCCTTCTTTGGAACGATGAAATATCGGCTGTAATAACCTGACTCCAAACTGGGAGGAGGAACCCGTTCTATAGCCTCTTTTTGAAGGAGCGTTTTCACCTCTTGTTCCAATACCAGAGCCTCCTCGGGGCCCACCACTGTGTGCAGAACCCCTCTGAATTTTGGTGGACGACACCTGAACTGGATAGCATAACCCTTTTCTACTGTCTGCAGGACCCAATGAGATATTTTTGGAAGGCTTTTCCACTCTGCCAGAAATTCTACTAAGGGTACCAGCCTCTCGAGACTGGCCTCTGGTGTAACTTGAGCAGCAGACGCAGCGCCCTGTAACGGCGCACCGGCAGGGAACAACTGGTCTGACCGCTCTGAGACCCTCCTCAGAGGGAGCGAGCGTCCCTCGGGAAAGCGCTCGCTGGGATCGTCTGTGCCCCGGCATAAAGGCGGGGTTGGCAGAACGAGCCCCTGAGGGCACCGAGGAGGAATGGGCACCGTAAAAAGAGGTGAACACCTTTCCGCCTCGGTGGGGACCACCCTCAGCATCCTGAACGGCTTGGCGTCAGGACTTCTTCTTAGCCGAAGCCTTCTTAGCCAATATAACTGTCCTCAGATCAGTTCTACTGGGAGAAGGCTTCGGCTGAGAGTGTCGCGGCTGAGCCCACTGTCCAGCAGGGGGAGCACGAGACGCGACACTCTGCCTCTGCTGCGCTCTATGTGATGAGCTCGAAGACGGCCGGGGCTGCTCCCGCCCAGCAGCCCCAGGGACATGAACTTTAAGGGGAAGAAACTTTTTAAAAGCTGCAGTTTGTTTCTTTTCTTCTTGGAATTTATCGATAACTGAATTCACAGCATCACCAAACAACCCCATGGGAGAAAGAGGAGCATCTAAAAGAAAAGCTTTTTCTCTCTCTTTAATATTAGTCTGATTTAACCACAAATGTCTTTCTGCGGCCACCAGAGCTGCCATAGAACGACCCATTAATTTGGCCGATTCTCTGGTGGCACGCAGGGATAAATCAGCAGCCTGACGCAGTTCGCGAACTACGTCAGTACTGACCTCCTCACTCTCACTCATGTCCCTTAGCAGATCAGCCTGGTATGCCTGCAAGATTGACATAGTATGCAGACATGACGCAGCCTGACCTGCTGCCGAATATGCTTTACCCACCAAAGCCGAAGTGTTTCTTAAAGGCTTGGTGGGTAATGCCGGTGCCTTAAAAGATGATGCTGCTTCGGGGGAGAGATGGCTCGCAAGCGTCTCTTCCACACGAGGCAAAGCACCATAACCATGAGCCTTGGCTCCCATAATATTAGCGTATGTTGAAGTCTGGGGACTAAACACTCTATATGACACCGGTTTTCTCCATGATTTCGACACCTCGGTGTGGAGATCATGGAAAAACGGCAGGCACCGGCGTGGAGGCTGCACACGTGACGGCAAAAATCTCTCATCCAACTTTGATTTAGAAACAGACTCCTGTCTAGTCACTGGCCATTCAATATTAAGTTTTTCAACAGCTCTTGTTAACACCTCCATAAGCTCATCACTCTCAGGAGTGTGGGGTGTCAACACTAACAACATCAAGTTCCTCAGAACTGGATAGCTGCAGCATTGGTGCCTCAGCCCGAGCGGAAGAGACCGCAGCGCGTGCTTCCGAACCCGGGACTGAGGCACTGGATCTCACAGGTGAAGGGAGAGATAAGGCAGAGCCCGTCTCAAACCCCGCTGTGAGATCCATCTGCGATCCCCACGATAAGCGCCGCCGCTCTGCCTCGGCAGAAGCGGGACCCGAACCGCGGGGAGCGCGCACCGAACCGCTCTCCTCAAAGAGCGATCGGCGGGAGCGGAGCGTCCTTAACGGCAAACGCTCGCAATGCTCACAGTCTGCTCCCTCGAGAGCAAACTGGGCATGCTGAACTCCCAAACAAACAACACAAAGATCATGTGTATCCCCGCTCGTTAAATAACGCGAGCAGGGAGGAACACACTTTCTAAACTGCTGTTCGTCCGCCATAATCTCTCAATATATATATATATAGGGATAAATTGTTTGTGTGGTGCAGGGTATGTAAGACAGACAATATCACACAGGGACAGATTCACATGTAGCGCGACTGAAAGCACAGAAGCTAATGCGCTTGTGTTTTTGGGGTGCTTTATAGTTTCCTGGTCGATGACGTCACCCCTCTATGACGTTTCATCTCTCCATTGGGCTGATTCCATACGTGCTTCATGACGCACAACGCAGGGGCGTTCCCGCAGCGTTTGACGCAGCTCGAAGTTCCCTTGAAAGGGAACAAATTTATAAGTGGGAAAACCCGCATTTACAGACAAAGCAACATGAAGCCGTTTTGAGATGCAGCTGCTGTCAGATCTAATATCTGTCAAATGTATTAATCCAGTTCCCTTAAATGTATCGAACAAACATAATCCTCCGACGTGATCCATGACGCCATTAAAATAAACCATCCACTTGTTCCTGATGCTGATATCTTACTGAAGTCTATAAGCTGTTTAAACATGATATGTCAAAGCGAACATTCCTTTAGGCTTCCATTTATTCTTCCATTTGTCCTGTTGTCAGCAGATTCAAGCGAATAAAGCGCATCTGTATACTGTATCCAGTGTAGACAGTATCAGTGATTATAATGGGTTCTGCTTGCTTCTGACGAAACGAAAACGTCCGGTGTAGGTGTCAGCTGTTAAGCGACTGAATGGGGTCACGGATCCCGCAATTTCAGAACAAGCCATTTTTGGAGCTTGATTGAATAAATGCAGAACATTTTAATGGTACAAAGACCTCTATGCAAAAGACCAAGGCAAATTTGGTTTCTCATGTCATGACTCATTTAAAAAATCCAAATTTTCCAGTCTTCAGTGTCACATGATCCTTAAGAAATCATTCTAATATCCTGATTTGCTGCAACCTTATTATTATCACTGTTGAAACTAGTTGTGCTCCTTTTTATTTTTATGGAAACTTGTTTTTTATTTTAGAAACGGTATCTTTCTATGTCAATGTCTAACTAGTCTGTTCATGCCCTTCGTACTAGTAAGTGTGTGTGTGTGTGTGTGTGTGTGTGTGTGTGTGTGTGTGTGTGTGTGTGTGTGTGTGTGTGTGTGTGTGTGTGTGTGTGTGTGTGTGTGTGTGTGTGTGTGTGTGTGTGTGTGTGTGTGTGTGTGTGTGTGTGTGTGTGTGTGCCTGAATGAGCTGTGGGGAACATACAGCTTGCTGAGCTTCACATTGACATGAAGGAAAATCGATCACGACATAAACCCTCCAAAAACTAGTACATGCTCTGTTTTGAACGGCTTGAGCTGTGTGTGCATGGCCTTTTCTACGATAAAATCTTGAGTTTCCATTGCACAGATGGAGAGGGAGTAGCAGTGAATTAGAGCCGGTGTTATTTGGTAATGTAGTCACGGCCATTTAACAGGGTTTAATCGACGGTTGCTGAATGTTAGAGTTCAAGAGCACACAGGAATTAAATGGAGCTCTTCAATAGCATTACAATGGAGCTTGTGACTTGCATTATGAGTCAAATATAATTTTCTGTTTTTAAAGGTAACGGATAATAAAGCTTTTGAACTAAATTAAACTGAACTTAATGGAATGTATCAGAATGTAATCTAATTACATTTGCGAGATGGCGTGGCCCGATTAAAATGGAACAATGACTAAATCTGCATTGATGGGATTTTCTTTTTAAAGGGCACCTATTATGCAAAATTTGAAGTTTGAACATAAACTTGTGTTGGCAGTGTGTGAGCAAAACCACCCTAGAATGATAAAAATCCACCCAGTGTTTTTTTTACAATCTCAATAATTCATAAGCACTGTCTCAGAACGAGCTGTTCTAAGATTCGGCTCAATGTTACGTAGAATTGAGCAAGCCCGACGTGGTTTGATTGACACTGTGGTTTTGGCATAGACCCGGCCCTCGGTGATCTTTTCACCATCCTCCGTTATTTCAACAACAGCCGGTGTTCTGACGATTTGTGCTGCCTTGTCGAAAATGTCTCGTAAGAAACATAAGTGTTCTGTTGTGGGATGTAATAATGTACATAGTAGTTTTCACTTACTTCCGACATCAGAGCCACTGAAAACGCAGTGGATGGATTTTATTTAGGAAGGAAAGGCGCCACTTTAACTTCCAAAATATGTTTATGTTTGCGCGAATCATTTTCTGACTGACTGTTTTGTGAACGAGGGTCAATTCAAAGCAGGTCTTGCTTCAAAGTTAATCCTCAAGTGTGGATCGTTGCCTACTGTTCGCGATCCAACGTCACCTCCAGTAGAAGTAAGTGTATTTTATGATTTTTGAGCAAATAGTCATTTCAGTCGATGTCAGCCAATTCAACAACACATGCGTCTAAAGTTGTTGTCGTCGTCGCAACAGGTCCCTCGCATAAATGTAATTTCGTTTGTACGTAGCAAACGTTATCACAGTATTTGTGTTTGTAGTTTCAAAAAATTGCGCCAACTTTATTACACTTTGTGTGTGTCTGTGTGTGTGTTGCACATAATTGCAAAGGGGACGCAATTACAACTCTATAAGTACATCAAATAACCATTCCGAAACGTCCTGGTCCATTCTCATTTGTGTTTCTTCTGCCGGAGTCTCTTTATCATCTGGGTCTTATTCCGGTTCAAACATGTACGGCTGAATGCTATACAAAACAGCGTGTTCTCTCACTCTTAGCCATTCTGCTTCTACCGACTGTTCATTGCCATAGGTTTGCAAGTTACGCCCTCATCCAAAGGCAGGGCGGGATATGCAGCTCATTTACATTTAAGGTGGTACACACCAAAACAGCTCTTTTTAAAACAGGCCCCAAAAATGACATTTTCAAGTGGTTATAATAAATTAACTTTGAGGTATTTTGTGCTGAAACTTCACAAATACATTCTGGGGACACCCGAGACCAATATTACATCTTGTAAAAAGGGGCATAATTGGTGCCCTTTAACAAGATGTATGAAGTATGAAATGCTGCATTTTCTATTGCGAGAGGCATATGAATGCTATTTTATAACAGCAAAATATTTTTTTTTACTCGGAAAACATTTCAGTACCTCTTTTGATGTTTTTTCTTTATTATCTTTTGCTAATTTCACTGTGTGCCTCAGAGTAAAAATTAAACTCGATTCCATATCCCTGCTTCCTTTTTGTATCTAATAATGCTGTGTTGTTGGTTTTATCTGCAGGGGAGTTCGCTATTAGATCTTGTTCATATGCATCATTTGCTTTGCTGAGTTTACCCAAAAAAGGGTAATTATTCACTCTGCCTCGTATTTTGCCAAACCCATATTTTTATGATGTTCTTTCTTTCTACACAATGGAACATAAAAGATGCTATTTAAGAATCTGCCAGCTACTTTTGTCAGTATAATGAAAGCAAATGAAGACTGACTAGGGCTGTAAAGCTTCAATATTGATAGATAGATAGATAGATAGATAGATAGATAGATAGATAGATAGATAGATAGATAGATAGATAGATAGATAGATAGATAGATAGATAGATAGATAGATAGATAGATAGATAGATAGATATGCTTTAAAAACCCCAAATGTTGTTAGTGTTGCAATTTTTTCCAAATGTAATTTTTTCCTGTGGTCAAAGCTGTATTTCCAGCATCATTACCCTAGTCTTTAGTGTCACATGACCCTTCAGAAATCATTCTAATATGATGATTTGAGCCTCAAGAAACATTTCTGATTATTTATATATGTTGAAAACAGTCATGCGGCTTTTTTCAGGATTTGTTAAAGTAAAAAAAAACAACCTTGCAACACGGGGACTGACGTCCTGGTAAGTTGTAAATAGGAAGTCTTGTGAGAAGCATGAAACATCTGCTTTACGGCAATTCTGCTTTTACAGCTCCACACGATAAAATTGGCCGGCTCCAATAATAACAAATGCACACAACGGTAGAAAGGGGGAGGAGGGTGCCGCAAGTGAGTTTTTTTTTACGACAGTTTTGTGAAATATACGCCCCACAGCTGTAGGGGGAGCTCGTTGAGAAAACAAGCGACAACAAAAGTGAAAATCAGCGAAGAAATAGCTAGATTTGCCAAGTTCCCCTTTAATGCATCCTTGCTGGGAAAAAAAAAATCTTACTGACCCATACCTTTGAACAGAAGTTTAGCTCACAAGTCATATGGGTTACTTTTACACATTTAGGGTTCTGTTTGTTTGTTTGTTTGTTACCTTAAAAGGTCAAATTTCTATTCATTATAATTGCTTTGACCGGTATACTGTTCAAAATTTCTACTTTTGTGTCATGAGTCATGAGAGTGAGTAAATGATGACAGAATTTTCATTTTTAGGTGAACTATCCCTTTAAGAATAAGCCTTCCACTTTAACCTGTCAAGTGTTTCAAGACTGATGACATCTGTCATCAACAAGCAAGATAAACGCTGTGTCTTAAATATCTTGTACTGAATAAGAGCATTGTTCATTTGTCATCCCCAATACACTAACACTTACGGACGGTTCTTTTATTGGAGAGAAAGAGTTGCTGCACAGTGCTTTATTCTGCTGTGGATGAAGAACCATTGTGTAACTCGGCTCAGGTTTTAGCAGACTGCAAGAATTAATAACATGATGCACATCATGGAGTCATGCGTATTTGCTATTCTCAGAATGCAATCTGGCCAAAGCCAAAAGACTTGTTATAACAAACCTTCTGTTTGTGTGTGTGTGTGTGTGTGTGTGTGTGTGTGTGTGTGTGTGTGTGTGTGTGTGTGTGTGTGTTTGTGTGTGTGTGTGTGTGTGTGTGTGTGTGTGTGTGTGTGTGTGTGTGTGTGTGTGTGTGTGTGTGTGTGTGTGTGTGTGTGTGTGTGTGTGTGTGTGTGTGTGGCTGCGTGCATGTTTTAGATCAGACCTCGGGGCTCCTGATGCACTGATATCGATTGAAGAAGCAGGATTGTACAGAATCTCTGGATATTGATCTGGGCCGTGTGTGTTTCTGAATTTGTGTTTGTGCCATGTGTGCATATGGTACTAAGAGCTCGAGAGCATGCAGGCAGGTTATCTTCTCAAATGTCCGGAAGTCTCCCATGTGGCTTTGACCTTCCTCCAGTTAAAAAAAATAATCTCATTCCATTATCTGAACAGCGTTTCAGTAGATAGAGGCGCAGGTCCTGTATCATGCCCTGTTTTATCCTGTTTTAAACCACATCAAAGGTCTTAAAAAAGCTTCTCTTTCATGGTATGTAAAAATTGTCGGTTTAATGTAATCAAATAGGCCCGCACATAATCTACACAGACATCACTTGCTCAATTTGTTTCTGTTTTATTTGGATTTTAGTACTCTCAGCTTAGTTGAACCCATATTAGAGATGCATTATTGTTAAATGATAATTAGTTTTATGTTTTGCTCAAAAACCAATGTTGTTTTACTGTTGTAACTGAAGTTTTGTAGATTTGTTGATCTAATAATATTGTCATGATTTCCATTACACGAGAGTACATGTTAAACTTCATGCTGATTTGTACTCGGCTTTCGCCAAGATAAGCACCAACTAAGCACTAAACTAACTACTTTACAGTAACCTATGCTTCTCCATCCATTTACGCTTCTTTCCATATGGTGATGTAAATCTCCTTTTGTCTAGTGTTAACACGCATCAGCACACACAACGGCTGCAACCACAGTGCGGTCCCCCCATGACAACCATCTGGATTGAGCTGAGTAGGGGACATCTCTAGGGTCTTCAAGTGGGCACCTTCCTTCTTCAGTGTTTCGTCGACTAGCCCACGACACCTCAAGAGGGCTCGACAGTGACTCTGGCGTCCCAGAGTCATCCCCCTCCGTCCCCCACTCAACTCAGCCCAGCTTACTGACCTCTACATCCCTCCTGCTGCTGAGACCTAACCACAATCTCACAATCTCTCCGCAACCCAACCATACGCGCCAACCTGTTTGACTAAGGCTGTCGAGCCCCACTGGTGCGTTAATATGCAGTCTCAGTGGCAACGGTTCCGTATGGCATACCAACTACCGCAAAAACACAAAATCTGCCCAACCACCCGTCATTCACGCACTATACACAGGAACGTAATGACTGTAAATACTATACAACCTCTACAAATAAACCAACAGACTCTTCAAGTTTTCAAGAATTCTACGAAACCGTAGCATGGCGGCCTGTACAGAGCCAGCTAGAATCTTTCAGTCTCAACCACAGCCAGTTGCTGCTCCTTTCTGCTGCTTCAGATAAGCTCTTTACTGTGCGACGCAACTCTTGGCCACTGAATCCGACATCTCTGAGGAACCGGGTTGTAGAGTATGCCACAAAACCCCGACAACCTACTTCCACTGGATAAACCTGGACTCGCTGTTCTGCTTCAGTGGCCAGATGAGCATACCGCAGTTTCTTCCTCTCATATGCCTCATCTACCGCATCCTCCCATGGCACTGTTAACTCTATCAGTTGAACAATGCGTGCTGATCCAGACCACAAAACAATATATGGTCGTAGGTTAGTGGTGGCAATCTCAGGTGGAAAAATAAGCCGTTGATCAAGATCAGCCAGCATCTTCCAGTCCCTAGCAGCTTCCAGTTGTCCAGGGCGAGAATTGGTGTTGGCACCTTTTCTTGGTGGTTGCTCGCCTGGGCGGAGGAATATTGTCTTCTGCGTGTAATGTTTTGCTAGAACAGGCGGCAACTCATTGGTCATACTACGCTTGCCCTCCAATGCTTAAGCCAAACATCGCAATACTTGGTCATGGCGCCGAGTAAACCGACCTTGGCTAAGAGCCACCTTACATCCTGTTCAAAATGTGCCTTTATGTGGCAGGTGATGAACACAAAGGACAAGAGGGATCCTCTCCTACCCAGAGGTTTAGGTTCTGCGGTGATGGGAGAATATCATATGTTGACCTAATAAGGAAACTGATGCTACTCTCTTCCATTGACCAAAGGTCTTGCCTGACAATTTTGCGTTGTTCCACACTCTCCCATCTCATCCACTCCCCCTGCTTGGCCTGGGAAATGGCCTTTATACATCTCATCCTCTCCTCCTGCTTTCGCACCTCGTTGACTACCAGCTTCCTCCTTTGAGCTGGGCCTGCCTTGTGCCATTTAGGAGGAGCTAAACTGAGCCCAAAACCCCCTCTTCCATGCTGTACCTGTCCCACGATATCCCAATTTGGAGGTCAGCCTTTGCCTCTACTACAGATTTCTTTGCTGACCACTTTCTACCAGTTTTTACCACAGGGGCTGCCTCCCTTACACATTTGTCGCGTGACTCTGCTAAAGTCATTTCCAGTCTGACCTTGGCACACTTAAACTCCTCGGTTAAAGCAAAGACTGGCAGCTGCAATACTCCTTTACTATAAAGTCCCACTCTGCTGAGGCAGCGTGGAACTCCCAACCATTTCCTGATGTATGAACTTATTAAAGCTTCCAGACCAAACTGAAAGCACCAGAGTTTCAGTTTGCCTGGTAGAGCACAGCTGTTTATGCTCTTCAACCCTTCCACTGCTTGTCGTCTAACTTCTCCCACTTGAACTGTGTCCTTTAGATCCCCATCGCACCATCTCCCAAGACTCTTCTCAGAAACTGTTGGTATTGCCTCACCATTAATGAAGAATGTTTTATCTACTACCTTTCCTTTAACTATTGAGATGCTCCTTGATTTAGAGGGCTTAAATTGCATTCGTGCCCATTCGAAATTATCTGTTAACTTCCCCAATAACCGATTAGTGCAGGCTACTGTTGTAGTCATGGTTGTCATGTCATCCATGTATGCTCTGATTGGTGGTAGTCCCATCCCAGAAGCCAAGCGCTCTCCTCCCACTACCCATCTTAATGCCCTAATGATTACTTCCATTGCCATGGTAAAAGCCAGTGGAGAAATGGTGCATCCTGCCATTATTCCAACCTCTAAGCTTTGCCATGCGGTACTGAATTTCGGAGGTGAGAAACTAAATTGCAAATCTCCATAATAAGCTTTCACTAAATTTGTTATTGACATTGGTACTCTAAAGAAATCAAATGCTGCCCAAAGAAGCTCATGTGGCACTGAACCATATGCATTAGCCAAATCCAGGAATGTCACATGGAGCTCCTTCCTCTCCTTTTTAGCTGATTGAATTCGTTGCCAGATAACATTGATATGTTCTAAGCATCCTGAGAACCCTGGAATGCCCGCTTTTTGAACTGAAGTGTCAATGAAACCATTCTTTAATAGGTAGGTTGACAATCTCTGTGCAATAATGCTGAAGAAAATCTTACCTTCGACGTTTTATAGTGAAATAGGACGAAACTGACTGATGCTTGTAGCATCTTTTTCTTTAGGTATAAAGACTCTACCTGCTCGGCGCCATGCTCTAGGTACAACCTGCTTTTCCCATGCCAGTTTTATCAATTTCCACAGAATTCGTAGAACTCCTGAAGCACTCTTGTACACTCTGTACGGAACTCCATTAGGCCCTGGATATGATGAAGCCCTTGCCTTTCTCACAACCTGCTCTATCTCTTTCCACTTAGGTGCACAGACCTCCATTTGGTACTCTGGTGGATTGATAGGTGGGATCTCTGATGGAATTGACATAGGCTCATGCCTTTTTGCATTTGTATGTGTTTCCTCCAAATATCTCTCTAGCTCAACCCTAGATGCTTTTAAAGTGCCATTCTTCTCACTGGTGAATAACTTCTTTACGAATTTGAATGGGTCTTTATAGGAATTAGCCCTCCCAAGCTCCTTCTTTTTGTAGCGTTTCCGTAGGCGCTCAGCTCTGCGTAATGTTGCAAGCTTATCTTTTATGGCCCTTTGTAAGAGATTGAGTCCCTCCTTCTGACTTTGTTCTGCTTTTTTCCATTGCCTCCTCAGCTGTCTCCTTTCTCTAACTAACCCTTCAATTTTCTGCTGCCGTCTAGATACAGCAGGAGTAGTTTGTACATTTTCCTTCCTTTTTTCCACACCAAACCTCTCACTTCCATATGCGTAAATGATGTCCCCAAATTTACAATATATCACAATTCAAAAATGCAACAATATGTATTGTGCTTAGTGACAATATGTTGCCTATCGTATCGTTCACCAAAAATGAAAATTACTTTGCTTGAAAAAATGCAAGTTTACACAGTTTTCGTCTCACTACTACATTAAACTACTTTATATAATGTTGAATATAATGTATAATAATGCAATGGGCGAATATGTGTGGGTCCTGATCATGCCAAACGTCTTATGTTACCAGTAAAAAGTGGCCTACATTATTTTAAATATATCTAGTTAGTGAAAGAGTGCAAGCATATTCGTCTAAAATAATTGTTTTCAGCTTCAGAATCATGAATATTTTTTTATATTTTATTTATATATATATACACACACACACCATGATCTGTACATATTCAGTTGAGTTCAACAGGAAATCTGTCATACTCAAAAATAAGAGTGACACGAGCAGATGTTGTCTTCAGAACAGTTTTGTGAGTAATCGACAGCTGAAAGTCAGCGATGACTAAGCGCAAGGTCATGACACCTGGTTCTCTCGGAGCCTTTGGCACACACGTCTGTGCACTGCAAACACTGCAGCGGCGGTACCAACCCATTCGTCAAGCTTTTTTTTTCTCAGCATTTTTAATCCAACAGTCTCCTAATGGCATTTGCCTCTTATTCTCGGCTCTGCTCTAAATGCTGCTCTCTCTCTCTCTCTCTCTCTCTCTCTCTCTCTCTCTCTCTCTCTCTCTCTCTCTCTCTCTCTCTCTCTCTCTCTCTCTCTCTCTCTCTCTCTCCTCCTGCGGGCTCTGTATATTTATTGTATATTTACAGCTCAAATTTATATATTTATTTCCTCATAAATTTTAATTAGGACTTCAAACGTTTTTTTTTTTTTTTTTTGCATTGGCCAGCAGAGGCAGGGTTTTCCTTTGATCAGTTTCACATTTCGCCTTTCTCTCTCTCTCTTTTTTTTTCCTTCCCTGGGGGCATCTCCAGTCTAATTGGTTGCCTGAGTGCTGTGTGTCTGTCATTCACTCTGTCATTCAAGATTAAAGTACGTCGGGTTTCCAGTCTTTGCCAGAGTTGCTAGACTGGTGCCCTCGCTGGGGATGCCATTGAAATGCAGCGAGCTTTGGAGTGTAAGAAAAAAAAAACTGTGACAAGCTTCTAAAAGCAGTTTTTTGCTTTGATTGCGTCTTTCCACCTACAAGTAATTTGTGCAACCTCGCAACAGCACTCCCCCTCAGAATTCATGCGTGGTAGAATCATATTCAGAACTGACGCACACCCGGTCTGGTGTTATAATCACATGTTGCAATGTGTTGTTTGTCATTAGTCATTACAGTTCTCGTAAAATCACTCTTGGCCACTGATCAAAATGACTAGTTGTGTGATGAAAAGGACATTCTCCTAGCTTGAATTAGCCTGACATAGACCATGGAACACTTTAATTTAGAATTGATATATGATATATCAGGCTTTGCTTCAATCTGATGGGGTTTATTCTGCGATAACAACCGGCTGGATGTACATTATCCCACTTATTACACGGCTACCTGCCACATAAGTATATAATTATATATGAAATATTGATCTAAGTTGAAATATTTTATTAGCTCTTTAAATGCAAAGCTTCTGCAGAGAGAGCATTTGCTAGCACGGCAAGTTCAAACGAGACGAACATGTAAGGGATACAGTACAGTCATACCACTTATTACACAGCATTTTGGCACATTAATAATTATGGGGTTAAGAGATATTGATTTAAAATTAAGTTTGAGATTTTAAATCGTACCTGTTTTTTATCTTCTAATCCATTACAGTGTATAAAACAATCGTCCCAAAATGGCAGCAGCTGCATTTGTATGAAACGAGTCTCGAGAGTGAGTCCACGATACTGGATGACATAATTAAATAACTGTACACAAAATATTGATTTGACTGGTTTGAGTTTAAATAGTTTATTAGCTCACCAAATGCAAAATTTCCACACAAAAAAAAAAACGTTCCTATAGCAAGTGTATAGCGCTGCTGACTTCAGTAACGACTCAGTTACTAACGTAACCTCGGTTCCCTGAGAGGAGGGAACGAGTATTGCGTAAGTAGCTTACGCTATGGGAAAACTCCTTTTCTCGAGAATATTGAAGTCTTTATGTAAAACGCATTGCAGCTGCACAGCTGACAGCAATGAACGAAGGCAGCTCGGTCATTGGCTGTGCTGCGGCAACTTGCTCGAACCAATGACGGGGCGACTCTGAATGCGCGACCAATGAGCGCGCTTCGCGCCCGCGCGCGTCAGAGCCCGCCAAGATGGGCGTGGCCAAGAGCTATATATTGGGCGCCCCGTCATGAGAGTTCTTTAGGTTAAAACGACTGAAGCGAACTAACCAAGCACAAGCACGGCAGCTTACGCAATACTCGTTCCCTCCTCTCAGGGAACCGAGGTTACGTTAGTAACCGAGTCGTTCCCTTTCGAGAGGTCTCTCCTATTGCGTAAGTAGCTTACGCTATGGGAACACCATGCAAAACGCCGTGCGTGCTGAACTTCGCCTCATGATAGCCAGAGGCAGGTGCCTGAGCTAAAAAAGCAAAGTTATCATCCAACTAGCCGGCAGAGGCGAGCTTTATATGTGGGAAAGAATACAGAGCGGCTAGAAGGCGCTCAGTGTGACACAAGCACATACATAATCTAGATACGAACTCGTAGTTCAACTAGCATCATGCTGATAGTACATTGGAATGCAGTGTCGGGACCTGTAGGTTGTAGAACCTGATAAATGTGGACGGTGAGGCCCAGCCTGCCGCCGCACAAATATCCTCGATCGGTATCCCGCTCGACCATGCCCAGGAAGAAGCCACACTCCTGGTGGAGTGTGCTTTGACTCCCCAGGGGCATTGAAGTCCCTTAGCTTCATAAGCCAGCGCTATAGCTTCAACTATCCAGTGAGAGATTCTCTGCTTTGAAACGGCGGAACCTTTCGTACGGCCGCCAAAGCATACAAACAGTTGTTCTGTCTGTCTGAATAGGGCAGAACGCTCCAAATACACTCTGAGAGCCCTAACGGGGCAGAGTAGATTAGCGTCGTGTTCGTCTGCTGGGGACGATAGCGCAGTTAGGGAGATAACCTGTGCTCTGAAGGGAGTGGTGAGCACTTTAGGAATATACCCATGTTTCGGTCTAAGGACGACCCTGCAGTCGTTAGGTCCGAATTCTAGGCAGGCAGCGCTTGTCGAAAGCGCGTGCAGGTCGCCCACTCTCTTGACCGAGGCGAGTGCCAGCAAGAGCGCAGTCTTGAGCGAGAGCTGTTTAAGGTGCACGGTTCGGAGTGGTTCGAACGGAGGCCCTTTAAGAGCATCTAGGACAGTAGCTAGGTCCCAGATCGGCACTGAGGGGGGGCGTGAAGGGTTCATCCTCCTAGCGCCCCTTAGGAAACGAATAATTAGGTCGTTTCTTCCCAATGGACGTTCCATTACAGGGTCGTGTGATGCTGTGATGGCCGCCACATATACTTTGAGCGTGGAGGGGGCGCGGCCCGCCTCCAGAAGCCCTTGTAGAAAAGCGAGTACGTTCGTAATCTCGCATGTTTCAGGGTTCAGGCCCTTGGCATTACACCAGACACTGAACACTTTCCATTTCTGGGCATATAAGCGTCTCGTGGAGGGCGCCCGCGCCTCAGCGATGGTTTTTAGTGCTCCGCTCGTGAGGTTCCTGGGAACCCGTTGAGGGGCCATGCATGAAGGGCCCACAGATCGGGGCGGGGATGAAATATCATCCCGTTGGCCTGACTGAGGAGGTCTGGCCTCAGTGGAATCGGCCGTGGTGCAGATTGCATTTGCATCAGATCTGGAAACCATGTTTGGTTCTTCCAGAGTGGGGCTATCAGCAGCACTGCGTCTTTCTCCTCTCTGACCCGACTGATGACCTGCGGTAGCATCGCGATCGGGGGAAAGGCATATAAGGGACGGCTCGGCCAGCTCTGGGCGAGCGCATCCATGCTTTTCGTGAAGAAAAGAGGGCAGTGCGCGTTCTCCTTGGAGGCGAAGAGGTCGATCTCCGCTTTGCCAAAGGTTTTCCATAACCAGTGAATCGTCAGCGGGTTGAGAGCCCATTCTCCTGGGAGAATTTTGTCTCTGGAGAGCATGTCCGCCCCCTGGTTCAGGGCACCTGGCACATGCGCTGCTCTCAGCGAGCGCAAGTTGTGCTGGGACCATAAAATGAGTCTCCTGGCCATTGAATGCATGGAGCTCGACCTGAGTCCACCCTGGCGATTTATGTACGATACTACCGTCATGTTGTCCGTTCGGACCAAGACGTGTTCGTTTCTCAGCTGTGGGAGCAGGGCTCTGAGAGCCAAAGCGACCGCTTTCATTTCCAGACAGTTTATGTGTAGGCGCTTCTCCGGGTTTGACCAAAAGCCGGAGACAGGCCTGCCCTCGTAAAGGGCCCCCCAACCTATTTTGGAGGCATCTGTCGTTATCATCTTTCTCCTTGTGTTCACACCCAGACTCACGCCTGACTGGTACCAGTCGGCGGCTTTCCAGTGCGTCAGGGCTTTTATACAGCCGTGGTTCGCTCTGATTAAAAGGTGGCCCGAACGCCACGCGTGAGTAGGGACGCGGCTCTTGAGCCAGCGTTGGAGAGGGCGCATATGCAACAATCCTAGCTGGAGTACGGCCGATGCTGAGGCCATGAGACCTAGCATCCTCTGAAACCGCTTGACGGGGGCGAGCGCGCCCGCCCTGAATGATGTTGCAAGGCGCCGGATGGTGAGCGCGCGCTCTGATGAGAGACGCGCTGTCATTTGCATCGAGTCTAGAACTATTCCCAGGAAAGAAATCCTCTGGCTGGGAGATAGTATGCTTTTTGCAAAATTGATTCTTAGACCCAGGCATTCTAAATGGCTGATAATCCAAGATCTGTGTGTTATTAACTGACTCTCTGATTGTGCTAGAATCAGCCAATCGTCGAGATAATTCAGTATTCGCACTCCCCTTCGCCTTAGGGGGGAAAGTGCTGCATCCATACATTTCGTGAATGTACGGGGAGCCAGGGACAGGCCGAACGGAAGTACTGTGTACTGGTACGACTGTCCCTCGAAAGCGAATCTCAGAAACGGCCTGTGATGAGGCGCTATTGGAATGTGAAAGTAAGCATCTTTCAGATCCACTGAGAGAAACCAATCTCCTGGGCGTACTTGCGCGAGGATATGCTTGGTTGTTAACATTCTGAACGAGCGAATCATTAGTGCTTTGTTCAGGTGTCTGAGATCTAGGATGGGGCGGAGACCGCCATCCTTTTTCGGGACGAGAAAATAGCGGCTGTAAAAACCTGCCTCGCTCAGAGAGGGGGGAACAGTTTCCACAGCGCCCTTTTCTATTAGTTTGCGCACCTCGGTGCGTAGAACATGTGAGCACTCTTTTCTCACTTTCGTCTCGACCACAGTCGTAAAACGTGGTGGTCTGCGAGCGAACTGGAGCGAGTATCCGTGCTTTACTATATTCAATACCCATTTCGGCATATCTGGAATATTTTCCCATGCCGCTGCGTGTACAGATATGGGCTGAATACAGGCTAGGGGCGGGCCGCTGTGACGCAGGGACCCGGCCAGCGAATCGCCTGAGCTCATAGCTCTCAGAGGCGCGGGCGCGCGCTGAGCAGCTGAGTGAATGGGCGCGTGTGTGATTACAGCAGCGCGCGCTGTGTCTGTAAAACTCGCAGCCTGGGCTGGGGTTGTGTTTGACACTGTAAGGACAGTGTTTATAAGTGGGGGTGCATAAACAGTGGTAGGCACACGCGTCACTTTTATAATGTTTCCCGCTTTTACTGGGGATGAATTTATAACTGTGTGAACAGTGCTTGTGTGTAGTGGTGCGTACATGACCGTAGGCACGTGATCTACATTCATGGGGTGCGCAGCTTGAGCTGGGAATGAATTTGGCACTGTTTTGACAGTATCTGGGAATGCACACCTTGTGGACATGTGAACCCTTAGTGACACAGGCAGAAAAAGACTCTTTTTGTGTTTTCTGTGCGTCGCCGTAAAAACGGCGTTTGTTTGCAGGTGAGCGAGCTCTGTGACTGGCCCATTGACTGCTGTATGAACATATCCAGCCGCCTGTAAGGGGACTGGGTAATGCTTGAGCTTTTGCAGAGAGAGTGGTCCGGCTTTTGCGAGACACGCACTCTCTCTTTTCATTCTTGTGGCTAGGACGGCTTTCGAGGCTCGGGGTTCAGCACAATCTTGGGCCGAGGACCCCGTCGCTCAGAAGGCGGCTTGCGGTTGTGAGAGCGCGAGCGGCGTCGAGCGTCAGCCTGAGGCGCGGGCTGAGAGGCGGTGGGGGCTGTTCTAGCCCGCTGCGGCTGCGGCGGCCTCTGTCTGCTCTGCGATGAGCTGGAGCGCTTGGGCAGGAAATGCCGCATAGCTTGTGAAGCATTCTGGGCCTCAGTGAAGCGTTCGGCGAAACCCTTAACCGCCGGTCCAAACAGCCCGCTGGTGGAGATAGGCGCGTCGAGAAATGGCGCCTTATCCGCGTCCTTCATCTCAGTCAGAGTCAACCACAGATGGCGCTCGAGAACAGTCAAATTAGCCATGGCACGGCCGATAGACTGGGCGGTGGCCTTCGTGGCTCGCAGGGCTATGTCAGTCGCGCTGCGTAGGTCCTTAAAGGCTTCGGGTTCGGGGCCAGACTCGTCCATAGAGCGGAGAAGCTTGGCTTGGAACACTTGAAGTACCGCCATAGAGTGAAGCGCTGATGCAGCTTGGCCGGCGGCGGCGTAGGCGCGACCGGCGAGAGCTGAAGTAGTGCGGCAGGGCTTCGAGGGGTGGGAAGCTTTGGCTTTCCATCCGGTGGTGGAGGGCGGGCAGAGATGATTGGCCACGGCCTCCTCGAGGGGTGGTGTTCCCTCGTAGCCTCTTTCCTTTGCGCCGTCCACAGAGGAGAGCGAGGAAGAAAAAGAAGGCTTTAGGCGCGCAGAGTGGGGGGCTTTCCACGACTTGGTGAGTTCGTCGTGAACTTCCGGGAAGAAGGGAGAAGGCCTTTGCCGAGGGGCCTGCTGGCGCCCCTGCAGAAACCACTCATCCAGTCGGCTCCGGGTTGGTTCTTCGGGAGAAGACCAATCGAGCCCGAGGTCTTCCACGGCCTTAGAGAGAACGCGGATAATCTCGCTATCCATGGTGGAGCCCATCCTCGCGCTACCTAGCGTCGACGGGGCGGGGTCGAGAGTGGAGCCCGGCCAGTCGTCCGATGCAGCGTCGATTGACAAGCTGTCATCCATTCCCCCGTCGTCCTCGGACGCGCCGAAAGTCACAAGGCCCACCGCTCTGCTAGAGGGGTGTGGGTCCGGCTGGGTGAACTGAACCGGCGGTGGGGAAGGCAAGAGCGGCGGTGAAGCACGCGGAGACTGGCTCGGCGTGACGTCACTGAGCTCAGGTTCAGGAAGCCTCTGTGAGCGGCGCTTTTTCTTAGTGCGCGGCTCGAACAGAGGGATGGCGGCGATGGGCTCGCTCACGGCGAAAGCGGCGAGGCGAGCCCGCAGTGCGGAGAGACCCAGGTCGTCACATTCGGGGCATCCGCCCTTGGTCAAAGCAGCTTCTGCGTGGTCCCGGCCCAGGCAGCGAGCGCAGATGATGTGACGATCCCCGTCCGGGAGAAGGTCTCTGCACGACGCGCAGGAAGGCATTTGAAACAACGCCTTGGAAAATTTGCTCTTTTACAAGTGTCGCAGAGCGAACAGATGTAAATACTTGCGTGAGCAGTACGCCGGATGGCTCAGTAGGATCGCGTTAGAAGGCGGCTGAAGGTGCCGACGTCCTTGTAGCAAATCCCGCTGGTATGCTTTTCGACGGCGAAGCTTCAATAATCCGGAGGATCCAGCGAAGAAGGTGTTCACTGAAGGAGATTAAATCTAAAGAACTCTCATGACGGGGCGCCCAATATATAGCTCTTGGCCACGCCCATCTTGGCGGGCTCTGACGCGCGCGGGCGCGAAGCGCGCTCATTGGTCGCGCATTCAGAGTCGCCCCGTCATTGGTTCGAGCAAGTTGCCGCAGCACAGCCAATGACCGAGCTGCCTTCGTTCATTGCTGTCAGCTGTGCAGCTGCAATGCGTTTTACATAAAGACTTCAATATTCTCGAGAAAAGGAGTTTTCCCATAGCGTAAGCTACTTACGCAATAGGAGAGACCTCTCGAAAGGGAACCCAGATGAGCCTGTGTTATCTGTTTTCAGCGGTTGTTATCGGGGAATAAGACACTGCTATATAACAATATTGTTGAATTTTTCTTCAGATGATTTTGATATCCAATTCTGGTTGTGTTCTGTTTGACACTTTTAAACAATCTGCCTATCTTCAATTCAGTGTCTGTACCCTGATATAAATTTGACTCCAATTTAAAGACTTAATCCAGGATAAATCACTCCAGCGCAGACAAACCCCAGATTAATGATGCTTTCGAAAGGCGCAGTAATTCTCTCTTCTGAAAAGCAGCAATGTCAGTCGGTCAGTGACGATTCTTGCGCATGTTGATCTTATTTTGTTGCCTCTAAATCTTTGTTTTTTGTCGTTTATTTTATAATATTTTGTATAAATTATGAAGGATTTAAAAGCATTATTATTTTTATTTTGTTCTTTTTCCATGCCATTTGTTTTAAGTAGCATTTATATGGTCACCATACATTTCTTCACTTTCTAAATTAATCATGACCTCACCTATATATCTGATTTGATTTGATTTGCTTTGGGATTATTAAAGGGAGTTAAGTAACAACAGTCATTTGTACATTTTCTAAGAGGCTTTGGATTACATTGTGACGTGTGCTTCATCTAATATCTATAAACATATATATATATATATATATATATATATATATATATATATATATATAGTATATGTGTGGCTTGTCCCTACAGAAGACAAATGGCATGCATATAATATATACAAACACAGAAACAAACACTTGTTTGTTCCTCGTTGCAGAGAAGTGATTAGTCTGCACCGCTACTAAGCCTTAAACAGTGAAATGGGTAGATAGATACCCAGATGAAATGAAGCCTCTCCCCTGATTAGACTTTCTCTTCTCGCCTGATCCCTTGTTTCCTGCGCTGTGTTGCTGTACTCAAATGACCTAGTGGTCAACGAGCTAGTATTAACATCTGACTCTAGCACGGGGCTTGCTCTGCATGTGTTACTGTCCCCGGGGTCCTTCCTCCAGGAGTGCTGAACAGATTTCAGATCAATACCTACATCCTTTGCCAAAGAGAAAGGGATGATGTGAATGAACTAGAAACTGCGTGATGTGGGAAAGAAGGGCGAGAACGGAACGGATCAGGAACTGAGGGTGTGTTCTCAATGGCGTACTCTTACTATGTCACGCAGTGTGTACTATAGGCTTCTAAGTTTTTTTTTTTTTTATGCATGGAACACCTGAATACTATATTTGCCTGTAGTACGCTTACTGTATTCTATAATGCAATGCACTTTCAATTTCCAAAATGACGAATGATCCAAAAAAAAATGTCCATGTGTAATACAATTTGATTTCCACTGATTTAAACATACAGTTCAAAAATTAATTGTTGCATACTGTGTACTGTACAAATAATATTTGTTTATTTATTGATAATTTATATTTTATGTAATATTGAGTGTATTTTATTATGTTATTTATTATTATATTTTATATTTTGATGATGTATTAATAATATTTATTATTTATAGTGTATTTATTTATTTTCTATTTATTTATTTAAATGTTGTTTACATATACAGTGCAGTATACACAGTTTTCCATTCCCAACACAACGGATATAAGAAGGGAATGTGGGAAGTGCACTATGTAGACAGAATAAATACCTTAGAAACATATTCACAGAGAAAATGGCAGTTTGTTTTGATGACTTATAATGGGTCTCTTCTACCTTTTTAAACATAATCATTCCCCCTTTGTCCTTTTGAATTCGTTAACATTTTCGTTTTCGCCTGATGGGTGAGTAGGCATATTTTTGAGTGACAAAAGCTGTTGCTGTGCACATGTTTATTCTGCACATGTTGCTGTGTCCTGTCATTGCCTGTCCTCCAGTTACACGCACAGGTTTGATGGAAGATGGATAAGCTGTATTTAGGGTTATCAGCAGGTCTGGCTTGTTGGCTCAATTTGAAATTCAATAATGAAGCTGCATGTTATATTTCCTCCTCGCTGACAGGACAGTGATAACAACTGTACTCACTCTTCTTCCCTGTCTCCGTGTCTCTCCACGTCCTGTCCTTTCCACTTTCCTATCGCTCTGAATTTTTGCTGGCCTCAAATATTTCTTATCACTCTGTGGTTTGCAGTAATAACAGGCAGCCTGGCATAACTTGTTTTATCAGGAATGTAGGCCACTCCAAACAATTCGAGTTCTCTCACTTTCTCAATACTATAGAATAAGTAAAGTTTGCATATCTTCTCAGATAAACGTGTTGTAAACATGTTTCCTCTTGTGTTTGTCTACTATATTGCAAAGCATTTTAATAGATAGGCACTTGACTTGACTTCTTGCTTTGGTTAGTTACAAGTCTGGTTGTGCAAGAAAGCCCCTGCAAGAACATAATATGTGTGTACAGCAAATGCAATGTTTTAATGTAGAATTCAGAGTCACTTTGACTTTGAATCAGCATAAAATTCAAAATCTCTCTCTCTTTCTCAGGCTCTGGCCATGACGGAGGTGAATGGACCGGTTAGCGGTCCTCGTGTGGCAGAACCTCAGATTGCCATGTTTTGTGGTCGTCAGCTTCTACACATGAACACTGAGAGCGGACAGTGGGAACCAGATCCTCAGGGGCGACAGGGATGCTTCACCCAGCCCAGCAAGATCCTCTCATACTGCCAAGAGGTGCCATTCTATTCTGATTTTGTTTTATTTTGTTGTTTTGTTTTGTTTGTGTTCTGTTCTCTCCTGTTTATTTTGTTTTGAGCTTTGTTTTTTTGTGCTTCTCTATTCTATTTTAGTCTAGTCTTTTCCACTTCATTGTTGCATTCTCCTCCATTTGTTTTAGTTAGTTTGTGCTTTATTCTCTTATTATTTATATTTATTTATACTTTATTATTTATTGCGTTGTGATATTTATTTACTGCATTTTGTTTTGTGCTCTATTCTATTCCATTTTAGTCAAGTCTTTTCAATATATTTATTTTCAGTTTTGTTGTGTTGTTTTGCTCTAGTCCCTTCTATTTGTTTTGTTTTGAGTTTTATTGTTTGGAGCTTTGTTTGCAGTATTTGGTTCTGTGCTCTATTCTATTCACTTTTAATCTAGACTTTTTTATTTCATTGTTACATTCTGTTACATTTGTTTTGCTGTGCTCTATTATCTTCTTTTTTAGCTTTATTAACAGTATTTCGTTTTGAGCCCTATTCTATTTCAATCTATTCTTTTTATATTTGTAGTCTAAATTTTTGTTTTGTTTGTACTCTATTATCTATTATTTATTTTGTTTTGAGCTTTGTTTTTAGCTTTATTAACAGTATTTTGTTTAGTGCTCTATTCTATTTTAATCTAGTCTTTTTTATTAATTTTGTAAAATCTACACATTGTTGTGCTCTATTCTCTCCTATTTATTTAGTTTTGAGGTTTATTGTTTATTTGCAGTTTTCTGCTCTGTTCTATTCTATTTTAGTGAAGTCTTTTCTATTCCATCGTTACATTCTGTTTCAATTGTTTTTGTTTTGTTTTTCAATTTTATTTAGTTTGATTCCATTACATTTTTGTTTCGTTTGGATTCCTTTTTGTTTGACTTTATTTGTTTTGTGCTCGTGCTCTGTTCTATTCCATTGCTGTTTTCTATCCAGTGGATCACTGTTCTATATGACATATTGAATTACGTTCTCTTCTACTTTTATTCTGTTCTTTTGAAACTCATGTACTTCATGTCAGTAAAGCACATAACATCAAACTCAGCGCACCCACATTAGCATGCACTGTGATTGGTTTAATTACTATGTGGACAAGCATCCTCAGACAAATCTCCACTCAAGCATATTCTCAAGGTGAACGCCGAGGGCACCCCGCTCTAATATTAGCATTGTAAAACAAGACTAAAATGTGCAATGGCGTTTATGTGCATACACAGGGAACTCGATGCGCATCTCTCTCCAACTCCTCCCGTATTAAGTGTGCAGGATAATGGCCATATTTTTCACTATTAATCAGCAGTGGAGATTTATGATCTCCGTACGCCTCGGGCTCAAACATATTGTGCGGCTAATGTGACTGTATTCTCTGACTCCTAAGAGGATTGCAAGTTTTCTTTCCCCGTTGTCTCATCTAGAAGAATTAGGGATGAACAATGATGCCTGGTTGTTTTCCTCGGTTTTTCATCACTTTACAGCAGGCCTTCCGAACACACTTCCGTGTCTCTTAAGGATATCAACATCGCAAAATAGCATTCCCCTACATTCCTGTAGATTTACAATGTTGTATAATGCCAACTTCCATTGCATTCTTGAACGATAACGAGATTGAAAAATTCCACGCTTTCCTGCATTCTTCTGGTCATTCGATATATATCTCGATTGCCAAATACAGCAATGCGTCTCACCGAATAAGATTTGGCATATGTCATGGCTGAAATCAGCGCACAATTCTCTAAGCCTGTATTATTGCATGACAGCAATTCTGAAAATTGAGATGTCAGCCTGAAAAAAAGCTGTTTTGTCTCTCTGTGCGCTAAAAGTGCCAGCAATGTCTGTCCAACCTTGTCTGAATCAACACACTGTCCCTATAGCTCCACAGTGTAAAATCACCTCGTTGTGCTCTAATCTGGGATGAACCAGTCAACCAGTCATTCTGACTAATGGCTTTTAAAAGCATTATTGTGCCTGCATTCTAGCCTGGCATAAAGTGGCATAAACATAAGCTAGCTGGCACGAGTGGTATCAAAATGGAATGAAGAGGCCAAAGAATATGTCATTCTCCTGGCTGGATGAGGTTTAGACTAGAAGTCTGCCAGTGGACTGCGGCCTCATTGGCAGAGCGTGTTTAGAACATAATAATCCCTTCCCATATGTCTGTAAGATTACGCTCTCACTTGTTCCAGCCCAGTGCCAATGGATTCGATGCATGCATATACCCAGGACAATACTCTATTTTCAAAGAATATTTGCAAATACTACACTACATTAATTCAAACAATATGTCATAATTAAGCAGTAATGGACTCAAGGTTATCCTGTGACTATATTTACAGCTAAAGGACGTTGAAATGCAGCACATTGTGTGCGTAAACCCTTTAGTCTATATCTTAGGTACAAAATATTTAAGAAGACACATTTTCATTGTTTAAGCAAATTCATACTTTCACTAGAATACATAATCCTTTGTAAACAAATAAAATAGGTAATAATAACAGTGTTACTCAATGGATTTTCACATCCATTTTAATACACAGTATATTGTGTGTGTGATTCTGTTCTCTCTCTCTCTCTCTCTCTCTCTATATATATATATACTCTCTCTCTTTCTCTCTCTCTCTCTCTCTCTCTCTCTCTCTCTCTCTCTCTCTCTCTATATATATATATATATATATATATATATTCTCTCTATATATCTATCTATATATATATATATATATATATATATACCTACTCTCACTCTCTCTCTCTATATATATATATATATACTCTCTCTATATATATATATATATATATATATATATATACTCTCTCTCTTTCTCTCTCTCTCTCTCTATATATATATATATATATATATATATATATATATATATATATATATACCTACTCTCTCTCTCTCTCTCTCTCACTCTCTCTCTATATATATACTCTCTCTCTCTCTCTCTCTCTCTATATATATATATATATAGAGAGAGAGAGAGAAAGAACAGAATACGTATGAAACATGTTGAATATGTACTCACACAACTTGCAAGTAAAAGGCCTTTTTTTATCTGTGTAACTGACCTTGTCTTGTCAAATCTGATCTATATATAAACATATATAGTGAAACAAACCTAATGTGACAGTTTACACATGTATATTCGTGAATATACGTTCATATCTATCCATTTTCCCTCTTTTCCTATACTTTCTCCTATTTGATTCAGTTTATGATTTTAGTTTGAATCATAAATACATCCTAACAATATACAGATGATTCAGTATGACTCAGTGCCCCTGCAAACATGTTTTGAAGGTGAGGCTTAATTGCTTTGGAAATTTGTGAATAATACGCAGTGAGTTTTCTGACGCCTCTTGCTGGACAAACACAGAAATGTTTTTCCTCTACCTTTATTACTGTAAAGTGCTGCAGTTCTGACTCAGCGACTCCCTCTTGTGGTAAAATGTTTCAAATTAAACAGTAACCATCAGCTAAAAAAAAGCATCCATTATGTATTTATCTGGCTTGCTTTTAATTGCATGTGTGGTTTAGTTATGGTCATATAAAAAGAGTCCCATGTGCAACTGCACTGAAACAAGATTGTTGTGGATACAATTTTCACTCAGAAAGTGCTAGTGAATTTCACAATAAAAAGAAATTAAAATTTTTTTTTTAAGTAGACTGAAATAGTTTTTTTCTTTTAAAACATACAACTTCTAAAAATCATCTTTTAAGTGTACATTTTCAGAAACAAGATCAGAAATAATTGAACATTTCACTGTTCAGTGATGAATTGTGGCCAAATTGCTTCCATGGATCCTTATCCGGATTGGTTTTATTTATTTTTGTCCCGTTCCATCTCATCCCCTTGTTCTTTTTATTTTCTGCATGCTAAATGTATTATTCCCCTGTCCTTCTTCCAACTGTTGTGATCCTGACTCCTGTCCCCTGCTCTTCCCTCACGTTTGTTTGTGTCTGTCGTTCTCGCCGTATGTCAGATGTATCCAGGACTGCAGATCTCCCATGTGGAAGAGGCCTCATCTCCAGCCACCATCCAGGGCTGGTGTAAGCAGGGCTTGAGTAAATGTCAGACCCGTCCCTTCATCGTCGTGCCCTTCCGTTGTCTGGGTGAGTCACAAACACATCCTGAACAGTTTACAATCCCAGACATCCCATCAAGAATGCTGTAAAGACTAGATTTACACAGCATCATCATATGTAGTTTGATGTAAACCTCAATCAATAATGTATTCAAACACCTGTTAAAATTAATTAAAGGAACAGTTCACCCAAAATAAAAATTATTCTGTCATTTACTCAGTTTATTTGGTGAACAATTTAATTTAAAGTGCCACTATTATGTTTTTCAGATATTACCTTCCATGCCATATGTAATATAGCTTATGTTATTGTCAATGTAAATGTTATTGTCTCCTAAATAAAAGAACCGATTCTAAACTGCCTGAAGCGAATCGTCAGTAATTCAAGTCTTTTCTGCACGAGCCTACGTAGGTTTGCAACAAATTTGCACAATGCCAGCTTATGGTCTTCATTGGCTGCCCGTGAACAACATCGACTCTGACCTGCCCTCATACATTGTAATTGTTGCTGAGGCCTGGGAGAGTTTAGTTTGTGTTGTCGGCATATTAAGAAGATGCTATTTTCTGCTTTCCGAAAGCAAATTAACTTTGCATGCACTTCCAAAGGACGTAGACTTGTGCTTGAATTGATATGGGAAAACCAACGTTATCGTTACTGTAGGTATTCCCACAGAAGAAGCCTCCGGAGCTGAAATTCAGATATGGTTATGGGCTTTTCGTTTCCGTCACGCCCTGTAAGCAGTAGATAGACAACAAACTGACCAATCGGAGCAGAGTAGACTCTCAGAAAAAAAGAGAGGTTTAGAGAGACCGAATCCTTTATTTATCAAACAAGTTAAGACACTTTTAGAAAAGAGGTGATGCTGCAGTGTATATTATGAGAAAATTGAAGTGTTTTTTGACCTTGGATGCATGTAAACCTATTGTAGGAAACCGTCAAAACAAAATTAGGAGCCTTTAAAATAGCATAATAGGGCACTTTAACAATGAATTGGGAGAACGAACATGATGTTTCTGAGATTTCTTAACTACAATATTACAGCATAATTTTGTAGTTCAATGTACTCTGCAATGCCGTACAAATATGTTATATCACAACCAAAAAAAACAAAAAAAACAAGTTATAAATCATTTGGCTCGGTACTAATTTTGGAAGAATAAGTAATGCTTGTGCAGCTGTTTGCCTCTGGGGAGCTTTTGTCCTTGGTTTCTGCTCACATACTGCACATATTTTAAGTTCCCACTTCTTATATTTGCCTTATCAGCTCACGGTGGGCATTTTCAAAAATGCTAACACCATTTTTTTTTTTGTCTCCAGTATTGTCTAGCTATTTTCTCATTCTTTTGTCTTGGGATTCATTTATATATTCCAGTCATTATCATAAAAGGGGGAGTGTTTTGAAAGATGTATTTATTTAATTTAAAACAAAGTAAAAACAGTAATATTTATAACAGTAAATATATTTTAAAATGGAATTTATTTGTGTAAGCAATGTTAAAAACTGCTTAATATTTTTTTGTGGAAACTATATTTTTTGAAGTCTGATGTTTTTTTTTTCAGAATACTTTAATGAATAGAAAGTTCAAAAGAAAAGCATTTATTTGAAATAGAAACCTTGTAACATTATACATGTCTTTATCATACAATTTAATGTGTCCTTGCTGAATAAAATAATAAACTTCTTATTGAGCTCAAATTATTGAACGCATGCATTATTAATAATCTGTATTATTAATAAACTGTGATTTTATTATGTTTCTCTCTTTTTCTGTCTCTCAGTGGGTGAGTATGTCAGCGATTCACTCTTGGTCCCGGATCGCTGCCGTTTCCTACACCAGGAGCAGATGGATTCTTGCGAGAGCTACGTGTACTGGCACAACATCGCCAAAGAGGTAAATAATAAAAGCTCACAAAATTACAACGTGAAAAAGTACTGGAAGAACTGGAATTCAACTCTAATAGCTTCACAGCTTTAATGGTTAGTGTGATGCCTTTTGAAATTGCAGTCGCCCACTGTGATCTATGATCTTCTTTTTCTCATTTCCTCTCTGCATTATTACCAGTATTTCCTGGTGCTCCAAGTTTTTCCATTGGTGTTTTATAGGTCATTTCAGCCTGACATGTACAAGCAATTACAAAAAGATGTACCTAACATAGAAAGAATGCACTTTTTTTTCTCATTCATTCTTTGCCCTGATCATTAGGCCTGCACAGCTGACAGTCTGGAGCTGCATAGTTATGGGATGTTGTTGCCGTGCGGTGACCGTTTCCGTGGGGTGGAGTACGTCTGTTGCCCTGGCAGGGCAGGATCGAGTGGACGGGGCGAGATGGAGACCGCAGACACTGTACAAGGAGAAACAACACCACTCGTCTCCATGGCTGGAGAAAAAGTTGTCACCAGGTAAAGAAGACTTGTGGTCCATTAATCATTGCCCATATCAACACATTCATTTGGCTCTTCATTTTGATTTTATAGTGTCAAAATGCTTTATATAGGAACCGTCCTTAGTTTCACCACAACTGACTGTTAATCCATAATTTAATAATTAGCATCATATAAGACAATGTTTTGGGAGTGACAACAGCATTTAAATGCATATTTGAATCTCCTAAATCATCAGTTACTTATGATTGACTCTGATAACTAGAAGAATTTAACGATTCTGATTTCAATTCCTCTTCATGATTCTGGTTCCTTAAAAGCTTTCATTCATTTCTTTTAGGAATAAATATTAAGATTTATATATTGATTATAAGATATATTAATATTATAATATTAATTATTTATATATTAATATTAAGAATATAAATGCAATTCCATTAACAAATTATGAGATTGAGATAAATAACAATTTGTTAATTTAATTATTAATTGTTAATTTAAAACAATTCTTGCAAAACTTATCTTAACTCAACTAATTTAAGTTTCACAGTTGTAGTTGTGATTTGTTTGTTCTTGATTCACTGAAAATAACCGACTCAATAGAGTCATTGGTTCAGAAATCAGACAACTGGTTGCAGTGAATTTTGATTCACCAAGAAAAAAAAACTAATAAGAGTCATCCATTCAGGAATCGGACTATGCTGGATCGGCTGAATGTTTTTGATCATTAAAAAGAAGAGACTTGTATGAATCTTTCATCTGGGAAACAGACTACACTGGTTGTGCTGTATGTTTTATTCATTCAAAACTGTCCGCTCATAAGAATCATTCATGCGGGATTGGGAATCAGACCATGCTGGATCGACTGAATGTTTTTGATCATTATAAAGAACAGACTTGTATAATTCTTTCATCTTGGAAACAGACTGCACTGGTTATGTTGTATGTTTTATTCACTAAAAACAGTCAGCTCATAGGAATCATTAATTCGGGAATCAGACTAGACTAATTACGTTGTATGTTTGATCCAGTAAAAAGAATAGACTCGTATGATGCTTTCCTTCAGAAATCAGACTACACTGTTTAAGCTGTATGTTTTTAATTCACTAAAAAGAACCAACTCTTGTTCGGCAATCAAACTTCACTGATTGCACTGTATGTTTTTGATTCACTAAAACCAAAAGATTCATTCATTTTAAGAATCAGACTACACTGGTGGTTTCACCATATGTGTTTGTTTCACTAAAAGGAATCGAGTTGCAGTATATGTTTTTGATTCATTCAGAAGAACAGACTAATGAGTAATTTGTTTAAGAATTAGACTACACTGGGTTCCATTTCCCAAAATCATTGTAAGTCTAAGTTTATCGTAGAACCAATTGCCACCAATGGTCTCTATGATCAACTCAGGCTAACGATGCTTTTGGGAAACACAGCCCTGGTTGTGCTGTATGTTAGATTCACTAAAAAGAATCAGCTCAGAAGAGTCGTTTGGGAAAAAGACTACACTGGTTGCATTGTATGTTTGATTCACTAAAGAGAATCATCTCATAAGAGTCATTCCTTTGAGAATTTAGACTACACTGATTGCATCTTGACCTACTGACCAAATGTGTTAAAAAACGTACTAACTTTAATATCCTTCCCGCTCGATCAGTGTGAAATCGACGGCACCCACTCCCAGTCCCTCCCCTGAGACGGACATCGAGGAAGATGACATGGAGGAAGAAGAGGAAGAGGTAGTGGAGGAAGAAGCTGAGGAGGAAGAGGATGATGAGGAGGAGGAAGGGAATGAAGAAGAGGCAGCTGAGGTAGAGGAAGCTGAGGAGGAGGAAGCCGTCACAACAGTAAAGGACCAAGAAGATTATGAGTATCCCATCGACTCTCATTTCCAGGGCCAAGACTACATGGACAACTTCTACTACGACAAGAACCTCCAGACTGCCAAAGCCTCCACCCAACCTCAAACACGGATGGACAACCGTGAGTCTTACGACTGACATTTCATGTGTCAGGACTCATAAATTGGCTCGTTCACACACACAGACACTCAGCAGAGGTTAAACAGGATGCATAAGGTTAAATGACGTTGCATTTTTAATGCTTCCTCTTTAGTCCCTCTCATATACAGCGATGCTGAAGATTTAAAGTTAACACACTGCTCGTGCTGACACTACTTTAGTTTCACTGAGCTGTAGTGATTGATCCTTCTTTCCCTCTGTAATAGAATAATTAATTGAATAATCCCTGATTGGTACTTAATTAAGTCTCTTTCTCTCCTGTCGGTAGTGCCCACTCCTCGTCCTACAGATGGCGTGGACGTTTACTTCGAGATGCCGGGAGACGACAGTGAACATGCCAACTTCCTGCGTGCCAAGATGGACCTGGAGGAACGGCGAATGAAACGCATCAATGAGGTGAGGGAGACATGACTTTTTAGTGTCCTTATGTCCTTAAGAAGTTACATCCTTATGTGACCAACAAGAGTGTGTAAGAAGGAAAAGAATCATGTGACTTTATTTGTGTATCTAGATCATGAAGGAGTGGGCAGAGGCAGATAACCAGTCAAAGGACTTGCCTAAGTCAGACCGCCAGGCACTGAATGAGGTAAAATAAACAATAATTACTGTTTCAGTCAAGCTTTTACACTACCGTTCAAAAGTTTGGGGTCAGTAAGATGTTTATGTTTGAAAGAAATTAATACTTGAATTGATGAAAATACAGTCATTACTGTGACACTTCTCAAATCGTTCTCCCTCTCTCTCCCTTTGTCTCTCTCTCTCTCTCTCTCTCTCTCTCTCTCTCTCTGTCTCTCTCTCTCTCTCTCTCTCTCTCTCTCTCTCCCTTTCTCTCTCTCTCTCTCTCTCTCTCTCTCTCTCTCTCTCTCTCTCTCTCTCTCTCTCTCTCTCTCTCTCTCTCTCTCTCTCTCTCCAGCATTTCCAGTCTGTTCTACAGACCCTTGAGGAGCAGGTAGCCGGCGAGAGGCAGAGGCTGGTGGAGACGCACCTGGCCCGTGTGGTTGCCACCCTGAATAACAACCGTAGACTGGCTCTAGAGAGCTACCTGAGCGCTGTGCAGAGCGACCCTCCACAGGTGCGACACTAACTGACAACTGCTACCAGAATATTAGCACAATACAATATTTGCTAAATAAAAAAAATAGTTCAGTCGTATTAGCAAAAGGAAGAGTAATACAGAAAAATATTGTCACAGAAATAGTAAGAACAAAAAATAAAGATCAGTATATTTCATAGATATATTTGTGCAGGAAGACTCCATCAGAATCAGTAATAAAACATCCAGGGTAAAGCAAGACATTTGTGTGATTATATATCTTTCTTATGTTAGAGAAATGGAGGGCCTGATTCCCTCAGCCACAACATACCTTTACAACAGACATCGCTGAGTGTTATTCAACTGTTTTTTTTTGTTGTTGTTGTTGTTGTTTTTTCCTGTATTATGTCTTTTTGTATTATATTGGTTATGTTGTGTGTGTTAAACAAGTGCAGTGCTGTGAAAAAGAATTTCCCCCTGGGGACAATAAAGTTAAGAGTTAAAGTAAAAGATCAAATCAGAATCTTTTTTTTGTTTGTTTTTTTATTGCCAATCTCATTGCTGATAGCATGTGGATGTATTAAATACCGCGTTTCTAATTCTCCCCCACTCTCTTTTTGACATTATTTCTCTTTGTTTTTCTCCCTCACACTCAAAACACACAGCCAGACCGTGTGCTCCAGGCTCTGAAGCGTTATATGGCCGCAGAGCAGAAGGACCGACGACACACTCTTCGTCATTACCAGCACATCGAGTCTGCCGACCCCCAAAAGGCTGAGCAGATGAAATTCCAGGTTTGAGACACTATCTCTATCTGTTCTTCCAATGAGACCAATAAGATTTCAGTGTGGGCGGTGCTACCTAGCACAGCATGACAGGAATAAACCATTTTGGTGTTTGTAAACAGTAATGACATGTTTTGTGGGCAGAGCCTACCTAATGGCAGAATGTGACTGTTCTGCAGTAAAAGTCTTAGGAAGCTTGTTTCCACCACGGAATAAAGTATTGAATATAGTATATATCTCTCAATTTAGATTTTAAAAAAAAGCTTTTTTCTCAGAATTGTGAGAGAAAAATCTTATAGGTTTAAAAGTTATCTATGTAAAATGTTTTAGGTTGAAATATTTCATGCTTTAACTGTAGGGCTAATACATTATGCCCTCTATGAACTGCATATGTGAATATTATGATAGATGTATTGTTTACATCAAATTCATGCTTAATCGTCACTCTGTCTAGTCTGTCAGTTTAATAGCTTGCCAACATAAAAGTTTGCAATAGCTTCAAAGGGCATCTTAGATGACGGTGTTCTATAAACAACAATATTTTTTTTTCCTTATTCCGTGGATCTCTACTTATATGTCTTGTTGCTCATTGTAGACATGTCAGATTTATTGCTTGATCTTGTCAGATAACGCTGAAAAATGAATGAAAAAGCAATGTAATTTCTGTGTTTGAAGGTGTACACACACCTGCATGTGATCGAAGAGAGGATGAACCAAAGCCTGGCTCTGCTCTATAAAGTCCCCGGCCTGGCTGAGAAACTTCACGACGAAATCCGTAAGTGTTTTCGTGAATCCTTTGTTGCCTCAAAGTCTAATAATTCTCAAAAGGATTCACTCAATCTGTCTGTCTCTGCAGAGGAGTTAGTGAGAACAGAGAGAGGGGACATCAGCGAACTCATGACCACTTCCTTTTCTGAGACGCGCACCACAGAAGAGCTGCTTCCTGCTGAGAGCGAGGAAGAGCGAGATGATGAGGAGGAAGAGGACAGAGCTTTCCAGAACCGCCCCTACCCGCCACGCATCGGTACAACATGCACACATGCACAAAACATGCATTATGAGGACAGAAAGTCTTGAACATGTTAACAGTCTGAAAATACTAACTATACTTTATCCTTTCTCTTTATTTTTGGGCAATGTAGACCCCCAGCCTAACGAAAAGAAAGGTAAATACTAAAGCTCTGATCACACTTCCGTTTTTAGTTATATATTTATAGTGTTTATGAAGTTGAGTAACTGTAAGGTCACTCTTCTGTCTGTCCACAGTTTCATCAGTAGATGAGTATGACTACACCACCTCTGAGAGAGGACCAACTTATGAATATGAGGAGAAGGTTAGGACAAAATCTGCTCTAAGAGACACAGAATTACACATTTACATATATATTGTGTACTGTACTGCTCAGAAAGTGCTTTCTTACAGAAGTGACTTAGTTTGGATTGAAATAGTAGCTGCATTGATGTCAGTTAGGGCTGCACGATTTGGGTATCTATTCTTTTTTATTTCGGATTAATCAATAGCGCTCAGTTAACAAAAAATGTCTTCACTTCTGGTGGTCTCATCAAAAAACATTGGAAATTGAAAGTATAGTCAAAAACATTGCTTTTTGGGGTACAGTATCTCATGCAGTATGCTCTGTTGTATAAAGCACATTTTGGCAAATGTAGGTATTTTATTGAAACAGAAAATGTGCACACTATGCACAGTATACTGTATGTACTTTGTACTGGAGTAATAGAGTAGTATGTCAGTATGCTACTCTGAACAAGACAGTCTGGGATTTCTGCAGTTTTGCAACTTGACCACTGGATGTCACATTTGGAGTTTTAATGAGTTTGAATAAACAAAAACTTCATAGATGATATTTCTCTAATAAAAAATGCTCTGAAAGAAAATGTAGAATTGAAAATGTTTTTCTATCCCACACAATCAACTCTGTTCCTCAGATCAACACCTCTGTAGAGCTGAAGCAGGTGGTCTACAAGTCTCCAGGGATCCAGAGAGATGAGCTGGTGAGAGCTTAAAGGCTTTCATTTGTGAATTCATTTGTTTTATGATGTCTAATGTTTAGTTTTCTTCTTTTAGCTCTTGGAAAATTGCTGTACCACACTTGTCTCATTCTACTTTCATGTTCAGTAAGCGTAAATGCAAAGCCATTACTTTAAAGCTATTGGATAGCCAATTGTTCCCTTTCAAGGGAACTTCGAGCTGCGTCAAACGCTGCGGGAACGCCCCTGCGTTGTGCGTCATGAAGCACGTATGGAATCAGCCCAATGGAGAGATGAAACGTCATAGGCGGGTGACGTCATCGACCAGGAAACTATAAAGCACCCCAAAAACACAAGCGCATTAGCTTCTGTGCTTTCAGTCGCGCTACATGTGAATCTGTCCCTGTGTGATATTGTCTGTCTTACATACCCTGCACCACACAAACAATTTATCCCTATATATATATATTGAGAGATTATGGCGGACGAACAGCAGTTTAGAAAGTGTGTTCCTCCCTGCTCGCGTTATTTAACGAGCGGGGATACACATGATCTTTGTGTTGTTTGTTTGGGAGTTCAGCATGCCCAGTTTGCTCTCGAGGGAGCAGACTGTGAGCATTGCGAGCGTTTGCCGTTAAGGACGCTCCGCTCCCGCCGATCGCTCTTTGAGGAGAGCGGTTCGGTGCGCGCTCCCCGCGGTTCGGGTCCCGCTTCTGCCGAGGCAGAGCGGCGGCGCTTATCGTGGGGATCGCAGATGGATCTCACAGCGGGGTTTGAGACGGGCTCTGCCTTATCTCTCCCTTCACCTGTGAGATCCAGTGCCTCAGTCCCGGGTTCGGAAGCACGCGCTGCGGTTTCTTCCGCTCGGGCTGAGGCACCAATGCTGCAGCTATCCAGTTCTGAGGAACTTGATGTTGTTAGTGTTGAGGGAGATGTGGAGGATTCGCCACCCCACACTCCTGAGAGTGATGAGCTTATGGAGGTGTTAACAAGAGCTGTTGAAAAACTTAATATTGAATGGCCAGTGACTAGTCAGGAGTCTGTTTCTAAATCAAAGTTGGATGAGAGATTTTTGCCGTCACGTGTGCAGCCTCCACGCCGGTGCCTGCCGTTTTTCCATGATCTCCACACCGAGGTGTCGAAATCATGGAGAAAACCGGTGTCATATAGAGTGTTTAGTCCCCAGACTTCAACATACGCTAATATTATGGGAGCCAAGGCTCATGGTTATGGTGCTTTGCCTCGTGTGGAAGAGACGCTTGCGAGCCATCTCTCCCCCGAAGCAGCATCATCTTTTAAGGCACCGGCATTACCCACCAAGCCTTTAAGAAACACTTCGGCTTTGGTGGGTAAAGCATATTCGGCAGCAGGTCAGGCTGCGTCATGTCTGCATACTATGTCAATCTTGCAGGCATACCAGGCTGATCTGCTAAGGGACATGAGTGAGAGTGAGGAGGTCAGTACTGACGTAGTTCGCGAACTGCGTCAGGCTGCTGATTTATCCCTGCGTGCCACCAGAGAATCGGCCAAATTAATGGGTCGTTCTATGGCAGCTCTGGTGGCCGCAGAAAGACATTTGTGGTTAAATCAGACTAATATTAAAGAGAGAGAAAAAGCTTTTCTTTTAGATGCTCCTCTTTCTCCCATGGGGTTGTTTGGTGATGCTGTGAATTCAGTTATCGATAAATTCCAAGAAGAAAAGAAACAAACTGCAGCTTTTAAAAAGTTTCTTCCCCTTAAAGTTCATGTCCCTGGGGCTGCTGGGCGGGAGCAGCCCCGGCCGTCTTCGAGCTCATCACATAGAGCGCAGCAGAGGCAGAGTGTCGCGTCTCGTGCTCCCCCTGCTGGACAGTGGGCTCAGCCGCGACACTCTCAGCCGAAGCCTTCTCCCAGTAGAACTGATCTGAGGACAGTTATATTGGCTAAGAAGGCTTCGGCTAAGAAGAAGTCCTGACGCCAAGCCGTTCAGGATGCTGAGGGTGGTCCCCACCGAGGCGGAAAGGTGTTCACCTCTTTTTACGGTGCCCATTCCTCCTCGGTGCCCTCAGGGGCTCGTTCTGCCAACCCCGCCTTTATGCCGGGGCACAGACGATCCCAGCGAGCGCTTTCCCGAGGGACGCTCGCTCCCTCTGAGGAGGGTCTCAGAGCGGTCAGACCAGTTGTTCCCTGCCGGTGCGCCGTTACAGGGCGCTGCGTCTGCTGCTCAAGTTACACCAGAGGCCAGTCTCGAGAGGCTGGTACCCTTAGTAGAATTTCTGGCAGAGAGGAAAAGCCTTCCAAAAATATCTCATTGGGTCCTGCAGACAGTAGAAAAGGGTTATGCTATCCAGTTCAGGTGTCGTCCACCAAAATTCAGAGGGGTTCTGCACACAGTGGTGGGCCCCGAGCAGGCTCTGGTATTGGAACAAGAGGTGAAAACGCTCCTTCAAAAAGAGGCTATAGAACGGGTTCCTCCTCCCAGTTTGGAGTCAGGTTATTACAGCCGATATTTCATCGTTCCAAAGAAGGATGGGGGGTTGCGTCCAATTTTAGACCTGCGCATATTGAATCGCTCGGTAGGGAAGCTAAAATTCAAGATGCTCACTATCAAGCAGATCGTGTCTCAAATCAGGTCCGAGGACTGGTTTGTCACGATAGATCTGAAGGGCGCATACTTCCATGTGTCCATCCTTCCACAACACAGGAAGTTCCTGAGGTTCGCCTTCGGGGGCGAGGCGTACCAGTACAGGGTTCTTCCGTTTGGCCTAGCTTTATCTCCCCGCACTTTCACGAAATGCATGGATGCAGCACTAGTGCCTCTGAGGCTTCAGGGCATTCGTATTCTCAATTACATCGACGATTGGTTGATTTTAGCTCAGTGAGCAGATGGCGGTTCGGCATCAAGATGTCGTCCTCGCTCATATCAGAAAGTTGGGGTTGAGGCTGAACGCAAAGAAAAGTGTATTATCTCCTTTTCCAGAAGACCACTTTTCTGGGTGTCGTTTGGGATTCGGTATCGATGCGGGCGCGACTCTCTCCGACCCGCATCGCTTCGATTCTCTCAGCTGTGAAACAAGTGAAGCTAGGCCAGCTACTCACTGTCAAGCAGTTTCAGAGACTGTTGGGTCTGATGGCAGCAGCGTCCAACGTTATACCTTGCGGCCTGTTGTACATGAGACCGCTACAGTGGTGGCTCAGGACCAAGGGATTCTCCCCGAGGGGAAATCCGCTCCGCACGTTCAAAGTCACGCGGCGCTGCCTTCGTGCTCTGGTCATGTGGAGAGAAACTTGGTTCCTATCCAAAGGTCCTGTGCTGGGGGCTCTTTGTCGTCGCATAACGCTAACGACGGATGCTTCCCTCACAGGGTGGGGGGCGGTCATGAGTGGTCGCCCAGCCCAAGGTCTGTGGCAGGATCATCATCTTTCGTGGCACATAAATTGTCTAGAGATGTTGGCTGTGTTTCAGGCTCTGAAACACTTCCTAACAGACCTGAGAGGCCATCATGTGTTAGTTCAATCAGACAACACGTCGGTGGTCTCTTATATAAATCATCAGGGGGGCCTGCGGTCTCGCCGGCTTTACAAGTTGGCCCGTCAGATCCTCCTGTGGTCCCAAGGGAAGCTACTATCTCTGAGAGCAATGTATCTCCCTGGGTATTTGAATGTGGTAGCAGACTCCCTGTCGAGGCAGGGGCCGAGGCCAGGGGAATGGAGACTCCACCCCGAGGTGGTGGAGCTCCTTTGGTTGAGTTTCGGTCGCGCCGAGGTGGACCTATTCGCTTCCAAGGAGACCACTCATTGTCATCGGTGGTTCTCCATCACTCTTCCAGACCCCCTGGGGTTGGATGCTATGGTGCAGCCGTGGCCGAGGTCACGTCTGTACGCCTTTCCCCCGATTGCTCTGTTACCAGGAGTTCTGGAGAGGGTCCGCCGGGACGGGGTCAGTCTACTACTAGTAGCCCCGTTCTGGCCGGCCCGAGTATGGTTTGCGGACCTGATTTCTCTCCTGGACGGTTCTCCTTTGGAGCTCCCGGTCAGGAGGGATCTACTCTCCCAGGCGGGGGGCACGATACTTCACCCCCGCCCAGAATTGTGGAAACTGTGGGCTTGGCCTCTGAGGGGGCCCAGCTCATAGACTCCGGTCTCTCAACCGAGGTTGTTGAGACCATTCTTAACTCCAGAGCTCCATCCACGAGGAAGCTTTATGCCTTGAAGTGGAAACTTTTCACTTCTTGGTGTGGAGAACACCTGCAGGACCCAGTTAACTGCCCAGTGGGTGCAGTGCTGGAATTCCTGCAGGAGCACTTCTCCACAGGGTTATCCCCCTCCACACTAAAGGTGTATGTGGCGGCACTAGCTGCTTACCACGTCCCTTTCAGTGGAGTTTCTCTTGGGAGACACCCGCTTATAACTCGTTTCCTCCGTGGCACTTTGAGGCTGAGGCCAGCAGTTCGTACGAGGGTGCCGACTTGGGATCTGGCCACTGTATTAGAAGGTCTTTCCCTAGCTCCTTTTGAACCTATCGAAGAAGTTCCCGAGAAGTTTCTCACTTTTAAGACTATCTTTTTGCTTGCTATCTCTTCACTAAAAAGAATCGGAGATTTGCAGGCTCTGTCGGTTTCACCCTCGTGCCTGGAATTTGCACCTGGCATGGTTAAAGCTTTTCTGCATCCTAGACCAGGTTACGTTCCTAAGGTTCCTACTAATATTGTTAGACCTACGGTTCTGCAGGCTTTCTGTCCTCCTCCATTTATGTCATCGGACCAGGAAAAACTTAATTCACTCTGCCCTGTTAGGGCATTAGACGCTTATGTCCACAGAGCTGCCCTGTGGAGGAAATCAGAACAACTTTTTGTATGTTTCGGGCCACCCAGGAAAGGGTGTCCGGCGTCTAAACAGAGAATGAGCAAGTGGGTGGTTGAGGCTATCTCACTTGCTTATGAGTCGGCTGGCCAGCCTTCACCTTTGGTTGTCCGAGCTCACTCTACCAGGAGTATGGCTGCTTCTAAAGCTCTTTTGTCGGGGGTTTCCCTGAGTGATGTTTGTGATGCGGCTGGATGGTCTTCACCGCATACTTTTATTAAGTTCTATGACCTAGACTTAAGCTCTACCCCTGGGGCACAGGTGCTCTCGTCCTCTGTGCGCTAGTCTCACATGACGGTCATTTGGTCCTATGGCGACGTGGGTATTCGCGTTCCCGCAGCGTTTGACGCAGCTCGAAGTTCCCTTGAAAGGGAACGTCTCGGTTACGTATGTAACCCTAGTTCCCTGATAGGGAACGAGACGCTGCGTCGCTCCGCCATACTCCCGGCACTCCCGTTAGCGCTTCCTTCAAGCCTATCAGAAGCTAATGCGCTTGTGTTTTTGGGGTGCTTTATAGTTTCCTGGTCGATGACGTCACCCGCCTATGACGTTTCATCTCTCCATTGGGCTGATTCCATACGTGCTTCATGACGCACAACGCAGGGGCGTTCCCGCAGCGTTTGACGCAGCGTCTCGTTCCCTATCAGGGAACTAGGGTTACATACGTAACCGAGACGTTTTTCATAAACACTTTTTGTTATACTGGTTGAAACTCTCTTCACATCCTGATAGCAATCAATAATAGAAGTGGTATAAATATTTAAAAATATACATTCATTTTCTGTGGAAGTCTCAGGACCAAAAAAGATGTGTTCACCGAATGCAATGATGTCCTACCTGCCTGTCAACATATGGCCACTTCTCAAACAAAAGGCTGCGTCCTAGTAAAGCTGCGTATCTTGGCTGCCACGTCATCAAGCGCTGCTGAAGGTTGTTTTGCATCCTTCATTCAGCTCATTATGAAGGATGCATCAAGTTTTCAGGGACAGAAACATGTGTGACTTAGCCATGCGTACTTACTAGAGTTCTAGAGTTCTCATTCTAGAGTTCTAGGGTCGAATGTTACGCTTTCAAAACTAGCTTGCTATTTCTAGCCTCTCCAAAATTGCACGCCCTACCCTTATGAATAAAAATATATTTCCCTATATATGAATGATCAATATATTAAATGGTTTAGCAGTATATTTGAAAATATAAAGAATAATAATTTGTGTTAATATATTACAATATATTGAATAATACATAAGGAATTGCCGCTTTTTATATATTGAAAAACATGTGACAATATATTTACTAATACTTTATCATGTATGTAATTTTATATTCAGTAATACGCTTCATAATAGATAGATGAATATGTGATCAGATATGGGACTGCGTGTGTAATATATTACAGATATATTTACTCATGCAGCATAAACACACATATACATAGAAATATAATGTAATATATTTCTTATATTTTTTCATTATTTACATTATAAATGTTTCATATTTTCAAGTCAGCTAACAAAAGCACAAGCACATCTGCATGTATTAAAGTATTTAGCCAAGAGACTATCACTGTTATAAAATTCCTAATTCCTAAGTAGCATAGCTATTACTTTTAAAATATAGTAATCATAGTCTTGATGGTCTTCGGCCAATCATCAAGCGAACCACACAGCTCTACTCTTCAGCACACCGACATATCAGAAACCTTTTAAATTAAAAAAAGAATAGAACATTAAACACAAAAAGATCTCCCCCCTATATTAATATTGAGCAAAACACATTTTAATTATAATAATAATTTTAACATCTCAGTCAGAAGTCAGAACAGAACTTTAACAGTCAGAAGCAAAGCATGCTGGGAACTAGAAATTTGTTGTAACTTATTCCGTAAATGTGTGTGTGTGTGTGTGTGTGTGTGTATATGTGTGAACATACATTCACATTTATATGGCAACATGTATGTGCAATATATGTACACAATAAAGGATACAACATTGTCAATATTTCATGTAATGCTATTTTTGTCCTCATTTATAAATATTTTATATGTATTACTATATAGCCATACATAGTCAATGCATATATTGCAGTATATTGAAAATAGCACTAGTTTCCCAAATGTGGAAATGTATTATGTAATAAATTGCATTATATTTTGCAGTATATTCCCATATTTTTTTTTCCATAAGGGTTCTGACGGGTTTAAAAGAACAATAGAGCAGTAGATGATTAAGTAGGATGGATTTCCATCTTATACAAATAAAGTTATGTCCCCTCAGGTGCTAATATGTTCCCTTTATACAGTACTAATGAATGTGAAACTCATTTCCTTCTTTCTTTTTTTCTATCACAGCAGCCGGACGTTTTGGAGACGTTTAACCGCGGGGCAATGGTGGGGTTGCTGGTGGTTGCTGTGGCCATTGCCATGGTGATGGTCATCAGCTTGTTGCTAGTCCGCCGTAAGCCATATGGAACTATCAGCCATGGCATAGTAGAGGTGAGAGTTCAGCTGACAGGATGTCGAAATGGCTTGTTTTTAAAGCAGTACGTTCAAGAAATGGGGTAAAACCCTGACGTTACTACGGCTTCTGGCTGTGTTTGTGGTTTTTAATGTGACAGCCTCATGTAAATATATCTTGACCCATTCAAGTAATATAATTAGATTTGGCTATTGATTTCCAAGGAACATGAGGAAGTAACACCCAATCCCCAGAAGCAGCTTCCTTCTGCTATTTTGATATCTATTTGATATCTATGTCATTTTTGCATTCTGATATTTTGATTTGATAGGGAAAAAAGTATAACCGTAAAAGTGAAAACATGAAGCAGATTTTAATATTTAATCTGTTTTTAATGTAATTAATGTAATCTCATAATTAATGTAGTTTTGTATGTGAAATTTGTAAAAGATAAATACAAGCCTATATGAATCATATACGTTATAATGTCTGAGACTTGATTAGGGTTTCTTTTTCAATAATTGCACAACCATTTACCCAATAAATATTTCAATAGACATGAAATAATGATTTGAGTTTAAATTATTTTAAGAAGAGATAGTGGGCTGTTTCGGCTTCAGTTCAGAGCAAGAAAAATATATAATTGTGAATAAAGTTACAAAATAAAAACATAAGAAAAGCTGCATTTGTGTAATCTACAGCTGCAGTTATGAGATATAAAATTATGAGAAATATTTTAACTCATTTCTGAGATTGGAAGTCAATCAGTCACAATCAGTAGATATAAAAAGATAAGTGACTTATTTCATTTTTACTCAAAAATGTACGGCAAGTATCAGTTTAGATAGTAGGTCATTATACACAAATGGTAGATCATTATATTTATGTTAAATGATATAGGCTATTGATCATAGATCATTGTTATACACAACTATTTGACAGAATCGAGCATTTATGCAATGGATAATGATGCTGTTTGTGTATTTGTAAAAATGCATAGGCCTGCATATGCAGATTGCAACATATACAGTATGTTCCCTTTCGTTGTCACTCCGAGTTACGTCGGATGACGACGAATGGGGTTTCGCTTAGAACACCTATCGACTTCGAGTATTACAAAACGAGCCAATGGCAAAGAAATGCCATGGGTCTGCGGAATTTGCATGGCGTAACTCCGCCTCACCTCGTGGGTATAAAAGGAGGAAGCCGGCAACAAGCAGATATGTTTTCGCTTCGGAGCCAAGAGTATTTCTTCACTCCACAGTCATCTCTGACTTCGCTCTACGAGACAAGCTTCTCTCTCCGGTGTTGGTGTGACGGCGATCTGCAGCGAGCTCACAGTGCCTCCTGATCTGTGCAGTAATCTGCCAGTGTGTGTGTGTCTCCCTGTGCGCTTCAACATCGCAGAGTTTTTTCTCTCCTCTCATAAAAGAGCTCGCACGCGGCACGTCTTTTTAAAGACGGCTCGCCCGTGCATTTCTGGTTGCAGCGGACTGGTATCGGACTCTGATAGGCACAAGCGCTGTCTAGTGTGTTTGATCATGCTTGAACAGCGCTCGTGGGTGACTCATGTTCTCGCAAGGGAACGTGATCATCGCGTCATATATAGGTCGAGACTCTGTGAACTCGCAAGAGTGAGAGTCCCCTCATCCACCCCCCGATCTTCGGCTGGTGGCCAGGGTGACCTGAGGGTTACTGTCTGGAACAAGGCGCCGACTATGTGTCCGTGACCCCAGCCCCCCTCTTCAATGACGGTGCCCGCTAGTGAACTGCTGATTCCCGCGAGTCTACCCTCTGGTGGCCCGCGTGTTTCAGTTGAAGCTACAGAGGAAGATGCCATGTCTGTTGCAGCATCACTAGGTGGGCTTGAGTCTTCTGGAAGTGAGGGCTCGTCACACCTGCCACCTTCCGGTGTGCATACGGCTGTGCCTGAGTCTGATCCGGAGATGACGGCCATGCTTTCCTGGGACGATTGGTTTTGGGTAAGGCCGCCGACCCTCGTCCGCGGCAAACCCCAATACCTCTCTTCCCGGACGTGCATGATGAGATCTCGAAGTCCTAGAAGACCCCCTTGTCTTCTCAGGACCGCTCGCTGATCTCATCCGCCTTTCCTCCCCTCGATAGGGCCGCTGCCCTTGGGTACACTGGGGTTCCCCCGGCTGAACGCTTTGTTGAGATGCTATGTGTCCTCAGAGTGCTTCTTCTCGGCGCAATCCTAAGCACCCGCCCGTGGCCTGTAGTTTTTCGTCTACGCTTGTGGCGAGATCCTATAGTGCCACGGGACTGGCAGCCGCCTCACTGCATGCCATGGTCATTCTGCTGGTCCACCTGACCCAGATGCTCATGGACCTGCACGAGGGCGGGACTGACCCAGGGCTCTTCACTGAGCTGCGCGCCGTCACTGACCTTGCTCTCCGAGCGACGAAAGTGGCCGTACGCGCCCTGGGTCAGGTGATGCTCACCATTCTGTGGCTGAACCTGTCTGATGTGCTGGATGTCGCGCGGACCCGTCTGTCCGACATTCCCATATCCCAGGTCGGCCTCTCCGGCGGTGCGGTTGAGGGCTTGACCAACAGCTCTCACCCGCCCTGCCGTCCGCCCAGGTCCCTCGGTCTGCCCACCGCCGAAGGCGCCCTCCCACGGCTCCCACCCCGCCCGTTCACCCGGGCCGGCTCTGGGGGCCGCGGGCGGACGCCACAGCCCCTCTCCAGCCCCGCCCCCCGCTACACGCCGGGTTAAGCGGCGCTCCTGAGACGGGCTCCTCGGGGATGGAGCAGACTGAGGTTGACTCTGTCCCGACGGCCCCGCCGTCCGCTCAGGTCCCTCGGTCTGCCCACCGCCGTGGGCGCCCCCGCGGCTCCCACCCCGCCCGCTCAGCCGGGCCGGCTCTGGAGGCCGCGGTCGGACGCCAAAACAGTCCTCTCCAGCCCCGCCCCCGCTACACGCCGGGTGAAGCGGCGCTCTTGGGATGGGCTCCTCAGAGATGGGACTCAGTTCTTTCCAGGAGCTGGTAGCAGGACCACTCCTTTCCCCGGGTGAGGGCCGGGGAAGAATCCTTATTCTCCAAAGTACTGACTCTCCCGTCTCTGAGCACAGAGAGTTCGGACGTCACAGAGCGCCGCCCACATGCCGTGCTCTCCTCGTCCCCCTCTGTCCCGGAGGTGGTTGACACGGCGTGCCGTCCACGACCGCTTCGCCCCTGTCCCCCTCTGTCGCCAGACCCTTGACAGAGCAGGCCCCCGTGGAACGCTGGTCCTTCCCTGGCCTCCTCTGTCAGGGTGCGGTTTTGACCTCGCCCCCACACCGGGCCGCTATGCCGTCCACGTCTGGGACGGTCATTCCGCTTCGCTGCACCACCGGGGGGACGTCTGTGGTTCTCGACGCCGCTGGCACAGTTGGGAGCCTGCCTAGAGCTTCCCTATCTGTTCCGCTGGGTCGCGCAAACCATCGGCTCGGCTATGCGATTCAGTTCGCACGGTCTCCTCCCCACTTCAGGGGAGTCCGCTCCACTTTGGTCGATGGCTATGCCCTATCATGAGAGCGGAGGTTGCTACCCTACTGGCGAAGGGTGCGATTGAGACTGTCCCTCCAGCCAAAAGGAGGTCCGGGTGTACAGCCCCTACCTCATTGTCCCGGAGAAGTCAGGTGGGTTACGGCCAATCCTGGTCCGAACCGCTCCCTTCACAGGCTGCCGTTCAAGATGCTCCTGGCCAAACGCATTTCTGGATGTGTGTGGCCACAGGATTGGTTTGCAGCGATCGACCTGAAGGACGCCTACTTTTATGTCTCCGTTCTCCCTCGACTCAGACCATACCTACGGTTTGCTGTCAGGGCGCGCGCATATCAGTACGCTGTTTTCCCATTCGGGCTAGCCCTGTCTCTTCGCGCCTTCACAAGGTTGTTGAGGCTGCCTTTGTTCCTCCATGGGAACACGGGGTTCGCATCCTGAACTATCTCGGTGACTGGCTGTCTTAAGCTCACTCCTGAGCACAGGTTTGCGAATACAGGGACCCAGTGCTCCGGCACCTAGCTCGTCTGGGCCTTCGGGTCAACCGGGGAAGGAGTAAACTTTGCCCCGTGCAGAGGAGCTCTTTTCTCGGTATGGACTTGGTCGCCTTCTCCACTCAGCCATATTCCATGACCGAGGGCACGCTCGGCACGGATGCACTGGGGCACAGCTGGCCGCGGGGCCGCAAATATGCGTTTCCCCCAGTGAGCCTTCTTGCGCAGACCCTGCGCAAGGTCAGGGAGGACGAGGAGCAGGTCATTCTTGTCGCGCCATACTGGCCCGCCCGGACCTGGTTCTCCGAACTAGTACTCCTCGCGACAGCACCTCCTTGGCCGATTCCCCTGAGGAAGGACCTCCTTTCTCAGGGACAGGGCACCCTATGGCACCCTCGTCCCGATCTCTGGAACCTCCACGTGTGGCTCCTGGACGGGACGAGGCAGGTTTGAGTACCCTACCACCAGCGGTGGCGGCTACCATCACTTCCGCTAGAGCGTCGTCCACGAGACACGTCTATGCGTTGAAGTGGAACCTCTTCGTCAACTGGTGCTCTTCTCACCGAGGAGACCCCCGGAGATGTTCGATTAGTGTCGTGCTTTCCTTCCTTCAAGATAGGCTGGAGCGAGGGCTGTCTCCCTCCACCCTGAAAGTCTATGTTGCCGCTATTGCCGCACACCATGACCCAGTCGAAGGTAAGTCTGTTTGAAGGCACGACCTGATCATCAGGTTCCTGAGAGGAGCGAGGAGACTGAATCCTCCTCGCCCTCCTCTCGTTCCCTCTTGGGACCTCTCAGTGGTTCTAACTGCCCTGCGGAGTGCTCCCTTTGAGCCGTTGCAATCAGTGGAGCTTAAGTTCCTGTCTATGAAGACAGCGCTCCTGGTTGCATTGGCCTCCATCAAGAGGGTGGGGGACCTGCACGCATTCTCCATTGACGAAGCGTGCCTGGAATTTGGGCCGGCTTACTCTCACGTGATCCTGAGACCCCGGCCTGGATATGTGCCCAAGGTTCCTACCACTCCCTTCCGGGACCAGGTGGTGAACCTGCAAGCGCTGCCCCCGGAGGAGGCAGACCCAGCCTTGGCACTGCTCTGTCCAGTACGCGCCCTCCGCGCCTATGTAGACAGGACGCAGTGTTTCAGGACCTCAGACCAGCTCTTTGTCTGTTATGGTGGGAAGCTGAAGGGAAAGGCTCTCTCCAAGCAAAGGTTGTCTCACTGGATAGTGGACGCCATTGCTTTGGCATACCAGCAGCAAGGTCGACCGTGCCCCCTTGGTGTGACTGCCCACTCCACCCGGAGTGTGGCATCCTCTTGGGCTCTAGCGCATGGCGCCTCGATAACAGACATCTGCAGAGCTGCAGGCTGGGCGACACCTAACACATTCGCCAGATTCTACAATCTCCGAGTGGAGCCAGTGTCCTCTCATGTACTCGCTTCAACCAGCTAGTACTGGACCCGCTCAGGTGTCTTCGCTTGCTCGCCATTCCACTCCACGGACTGGATACGTGCGATATTCTCCTCAGGTGAGCTTCCCCGAAAGCCCTGAGTTCCTCCAGCACTCCTGACGTTGGCGCCAGTGTCTATTGCCTGTGCGTCGGCTAGGTGCCTCCCGTGTGCATGGTCCCTCCCCTGAGCGACCCCCACATGTGTATTTCCACTGTAAGCCTCTTGAGCATGTGTCTTTCCCTTGGCAAGCCACCTTGCCACCCCTGAGGTTGAAATATTCCACCTGCGGCTGGACACCCCAGTGTTCTCCATGTCTCCTTCGGGTCACATGTGTATTCTCTAAGTCCCCCCCTCTGGGTTGGCAATAATTGCATATTTCCTCTAAGCTATGGGATATGCTCCCCAGTGTACCTTGGTATTCCTGTGCTAAATAGGAGTCCTTCATCCGTGCCAGTCTCACGACAAGGATCTCAGATTTACGCAGGGCACTGGAAGACAGCCGAGAAGGTGGCGTGATTAGACTGGTAACCCCATTCGTCGTCATCTGACGTAACTCGGAGTGACAACGAAAGGGAACGTCTCGGTTACGTATGTAACCCTCGTTCCCTGAGTAGGGAACGGAGACATTACGTCTGCCTGCCACTTTCCGCTGTACCGCGGGGATCGCCTGAGCTCAGTCTTGGCTCCTCAGCGAAGAAACATATCTGCTTGTTGCCGGCTTCCTCCTTTTATACCCACGAGGTGAGGCGGAGTTACGCCGTGCAAATTCCGCAGACCCATGGCATTTCTTTGCCATTGGCTCGTTTTGTAATACTCAAAGTCGATAGGTGTTCTAAGCGAAACCCCATTCGTCGTCATCCGACGTAACGTCTCCGTTCCCTACTCAGGGAACGAGGGTTACATACGTAACCGAGACGTTTCTATACACATACTGTATATAATATAAGTCTCTAATATTGTTACATTTTTTAATGTTTTTCCATTTGGGAACCTGCTCAGATGTGTCTATCGTAATGATTTCATTTTTGGCCAACTTCTGTTCATTAATTCTTCCCACTGAAATTCACTTATGCTCAATTTTAAGCAATTCTTTCCCTATCTTGTCTTTGTCTCTTTCCCAGCAGGTCGACCCCATGCTGACCCCCGAGGAAAGACAGCTCAATAAGATGCAGAATCACGGCTATGAAAACCCCACTTATAAATTCTTCGAGCAAATGAACTGAGGAGGGTTCTGCAGTCTCAAGGCCATGCCCTCCCCTCTCACCTCCCGTTTTTCGATTGGGGTTTCCACTGCAACCCCCTCTCCCTCGTACTCTATGTATGTCTATATGACCGATGTTCAAAATGTACAACAAACCCGGCACGTAAATAGGGAGTTTGTAGTAAAACGTTTGCATACTACTCTCTCATCAGGGAGAGAGAACACCAATAAGAGAATCCGCAGACCACCGAGAGCTCCTTTATCCCCCGGTTTTTGCTTTCGTTCATGAGGGTGTGGCCGTGCCGAGCATGTTCGGCGTTTTAAAATCTTGGAATAGTGTCACATTCTTTCCAAATGAATTACGTGTTTCAAAGAAGCTAAACATGTTCGACATGAATGGTTTGTTTTGTCATTTCTATTTTCAAAGCAGAGTTTATTTCATGGTGAATCTGTGATATGAATGAAATAATATATTTTTGAGTTCACTACAGAAACCTGGGAGGGAAATCGAGACATTCTGGCCCTCTAAGACAACTCTGAGAAAAATAAACTACTAGACTCATTCTGTTTTAATAAGACTTAAAAAGGAACAAGGTTTGCATTCACATATAACTAAACCATCAAACATTCTGATAGATTATTAGTCTCAATCACACACCGTAAGAAACTGAATCAGTGTTTTAAATGTACCACGAACGTTCATCCAACAATACTACCCGAAAGCTTAGAATATTTTTCTGGTATTGCTTCTTTAAAAATCAATTCTAAGTAATCCGAAGTCCATACGCGTAAAGAAAAGCATGCAAAATTTGGTGTATGATGCTATAACGTACTTGTCTTGGTCCTGTTTCTTGCTTTTTGATAAAAATGAAAAAATCAGTGCAACAATGACGTGTACATAACTAAAGACGTGACTCGAATAGACGTTTCTATTATTAATTTGTATCGACGCAACGTGTGGACAAAATGATGACCTTGTGCTGCTCACACAGAGAACGAAACATTTCCTAACATGGCTGAATGAAAACGGACTGTTGTATAAACCAGCACAAGAAAATGACACGGTATCTCCTGACTGAATGTATCTTCGGTAGACATAGGCTCCATTCACCGTTCCTCCTAACACACCACGGCGGTTAGAGCGTAGGTTAGTTAGCTTAGCTAATCGCTCCGTTTTCATACAGTAGTTGATTTAACCATCAATGGTTTGTGTTGCGTGACTGAAACTAATATGTCGTCACCTGTGAAAGCTGGTAAACAACTTTCACTGATTGCAAAACTGGTTTAAGTTTCTACACGTGTCACTAAGGCCTGAAAATCAAGTTTTTTTTTTTAAAATATATATTAGAGGGTTATAGAGTTGTCTGTTTGCATTTATGTTCTAGTAGCCTACATGATAGAAATTTTAAATCAAACTTTTGGGTGTCTGTCGCTGTGACACAAATAACGTAAACACAACAATTTACTGTTAGCCTGTTGTAGAAAGGACATGTCTTAGTCTATATCTTTCTAATTGTAGAACTTGCAGGTTTTTGTGAAGAATACCGAATCATCATTTATATTACGTGACATATCAACAGAAGTGAAACCAAAATGTGGGCCCAGTATGTTTGTTTTGCGTTTCTGCAGTCCAAAACTAAACTTTTATATAAACCAAACCAAACTCCGTCCTGTGAAATCGTAGCTCATATTTATTTTAGAGTTATTTTCTGAGTCAAGATACACCAAACATAATGACATGATCGTTTGTATTTTATTGCATTGCCTTTTTTGTCTTCCTTTGTCCTGGAACAGTCACATTTGAACATACCTGAACTGAAACCAAACCACAAAAAAATGCCTGTTTAGCCTCAATGACCTCACAGTTCTGGAACATTTGATTGAACAGAAGCTTCAAGGCATACTACTCATTTTTAAGGCACCATTAGAAACATAATGGTTCTTAAATCTCTCCAGGTTAGACTGGCCTAATTCAACACATGGCATCAGATGCTCATGGCACTTAAAACGGATCGTGGATGTCCTGCTGAAGTCTTGATCGCTCTGAGGTGTATTTATGAATTGTGATCAGTTAGCATTGTGGTTTGATGCCCTAATTTAGGACTCTTAAATAAGATTTCGTACCAGCATCAGGCAGATTTAGGACAATGTATTCAGTAGGGATTGATTTTACGTTATACGCATCTTCTCTTGGCTGAGGTGACTCATCCCTCTCTTATCATGAACCAATAGAAATGTAAACGAAGTTACGGATGTTTTAACTGCTGCATTATTGCCTTTTTCAATGCTGTGTTTTGGATGTAATTATATGTATTTTTTTATTTAAGTCAATATTAATTGGAGTTTGGGTCATTTTCTATATAGATTTGGACTGTAAACACTGAACGGGTCTGATCAACATCATGCTTTTAAACTAAACTAATTAACAGAGCACAACTGTATCCAGATTGACTCATTTGTGTCCATTCATCACTTCAAAATATTTCCTTGTCTTGCTGAATTCATTACTGAAGGATCAATACAGTGAAGGTTAAGATGGAAACGCGTTTAGCTCTAATTTGTTGAACATCCTATACACCCCAGTTTTATCTTTCAAATTACTAGCATGTATAAAAGATACAGCTTAATAATGTAAAATAATTGGTTACTTTAAAAGTAAATATGTAATTTGGTGAACTGGTGCTTTAAGGAACTCTACAGATTTTGTCATTAAGCTACTGAAACCAATGCAATGAAATAAGCTGATCTGGAATCATTCTGAATTTCACCAAAGACATGTTCTGGATATGATTGGAAGGCCAAATAATGTGTTGTATTTTTAATTGACATGTATTGTAAGAGCAAGCAACCTGTGAACTGGTCTGGCTTGTTGTACTTGCATTAAAATGACAATAAAATGATAAATGACCCACACAATTTGACTGTGGCATTTAACTTTTGGAATAGTAGGAGTTATTGTGTACAGTCAGCATCATCCTGTCAGTACACTTTTCTGGTCATTATTAACAAGAGAAATGAAACTTCAATTATGTCAGTCATTTTATTGTAATCTATCTTATGTTCACCACAATACAAATACATCAGGTTTGTTTCTACATTCTCAGAAAAAAAGGTGCAAAGCTGTCACTGAGGTAATACCCTAAGGTACAAAAGTGAAAAGGTACATCTTTGCACCTTACCCAGATAGCAAGCAACCATCGAAAAAAAAAAAATGAATTCAATGTTAATGTGTCAATGTTTACCGCATTGAACCACATCACTTTTGCACCCGCAATTAATGTTTAACATTTTTTTAAATTTCATCATTAAATCAATGTTACAATGTGATGTTGGTTCAAAATCAGGCTTGCACTCTCAGAAAATTAAACACAACAACTAAAACAGCCTGAAATCAACTGCAAATTGGAGGATTAAAAAGGAGGAGGATAAAACCACTCCAAAAAGAGTATAACCACAGCGCCGCCGCTCCCACCACGCGCATCACGCGCTGTGCGTAGGGCACCAAGTGCTGAGGGGGGCACCAAAAATAGCCTAATGAAAAATCAATCATCATATCATAGTCATAATAATTATAGTGCCGATATTATTTCATTATAGAAATATTATTAGGCACTTTTTAGGGATGTATATAACAAGACAGGCGGAACAAGAGTAGGCCTATTTAATTGCTCTAGAAAGTAACGATGGTGCCGCCGCCGCCTCAGTGTTCCGTTGGATTGCGCGTTAAAAAGTTAAAGTTAAACCGGCAAAAATAAACTTTTTTTTTTTTTTTTTTTCCCGGGGGCGGGGGGCACCATAAAGGAATTATGCTTAGGGCACCAAAATGTCTAGCAGAATAACCATATTATAATGACCTTACCATTCCTACTGCAATTCTTTTAGAAAAGTCATGTTGCAAGCCATCCCTTTTGGCAGTTGTTTCAACAAGGGGTTGAAAGTGATATTGTTAGTGTATTCTTCGTATCCTGCTAACTTTATGTTCACACTCAAGGCATAAAGCCCTGCTATATGCATTATTAAATGTTCTTGTTTATGTCAGAATTAAAATACTCAAATACATTGTTACACTTAATGTATATGTTTTATTGTTTGAAAGTTTCTGAATTATTCTAAAAATTATATAAAATTACGGCCATGATTAATAATCCTGTTACATATGAAGATCTGACAATCTTAAGTATGAAGCACGACATTCAAATATACGTCTCTTCCATAGTTGTGAGATCCAGTCTGAGTCTTCTTTGCTTTTAAAATATAAATGCAACACATCAGGTAAAAAGTTAACAAATGAAATGTGTTCAGTCATCATTAGGCCTGTTAGGACTTTTGGTCTGATATTTAAAGCAGCCAAAACCTAGTACAAGAGGTACAGACAGAGGATGCAGGAGATTAAGTGATGGTATTTGAATAGAGTTTACTGAGTAATCTTAGTTGCATGATCTTAATCATGATCTTTTGCTTCTCTATTAGTAGTAGCCTAGGCTATACCTTTGTCTCAGCAGCATAACATCAGATTTGCCTTTTTTATCAGGCAAAGGAAAATTAATGCTTCACAACATTTCCTGTGACACTAAAAACATTGCGATGACAATACAGCACCAAACATAAGTAAATGAATATTGAATATATTGGTAACACTTCACAATAAGGCTCATTAGTAAAAATTAGTTAATGTATTAACTAACATGAACTAACCATGAGCAATACATTTGTTAATCTTTGTTATTAGTTAATAAAAATACAGTGGTTCATCGTTAGTTCATGTTAGTTTACAGTTCGTTGACAGATTATGTGAACTGTTAGCCCTGTTATCTGCAAAAGAGGCTGCAGAATGTAGATTGCGAAATAGTGGAATGTACAGAAATGGATGATTTGTATAACCTAATGAAGTTGTTGATGCTGGGGAGTGTGGAGAGCGAATCGTCAGCACGAAGGCTCCCGTGCAGCGCGGGATGCAGAGAAACCGGGAAAACGCTAGCAGCAGGCTGAGTGACACAAAGCTATAATTGCAGCGCGGACAAACAGTTAAAGGCGCTGTCTGCAAGAATTACAGCTAGTGGTCGAAATAGGTACTGCAGTCCAAATTCAAAATATCGGAGATCGTTGTTTCTCCCGCCCCTCCTGCTGAGACTCGACCTCACGCGGGTTGCCAGTTTGAGGAAAAGCAGCAGGAACGAGAGAAAGAGTTGATTTATCCGCGTTTTAAAATTATCTCATTCATAGAGATTTTTAGATGGATATCAAAGCTTTTTTTGGTTGTGTGGAATCTGCAATCTCTGACCCAGTTTGTTTGCTCATTTCCAAGGCTGCAATGTGATGTTTCCTGCTAACTGGCATCCCGGAGTGTCGAAATACTATTGGGTAAACTGGCAGTGAGTACGGTGGCCGAGAGAGCTCAACGCGCTGCAACTGAAGAAAACGCATGCAAATAGAAAAACACCCGCAAATTAAGAAAACATCTTCATCAATTTCACAACACATGTGTGCTCCAACTACTCACAACACAACCAAATACAGAAACGCGCTGCACATAGCACAGACCACAAAGGAAATGTTTCCAGGGGACCCCAATAAGTGACGAACCCGGCTGGGACGTTCTTATTGCTCGTTAGCATCCCTATTGCCTACTCCCTTAAAAGGGTTTAACGGGAGGGGGGAGGTAGGCCAACTATGATTATCAATCCAGACGGGGCGAGACGGCCACCATTCACCCATAAAAAGTCATATAACCATTACAATAACTCTGAAGCTGTGCAGTTAAACTAAAAAAAACTGCATAGTTCCCTGTAACACTTTATATTACGACCCGCAAACAACTGCGTAAGTACACCGAAATTACGGTGTACGTTTCTGTAATTATAGTGTACTTCCGTGTAGGTATAAGGGAACAATATGTTAAGTTTTGGGTAATAAAGGGGTAACAAGCAGATATACAACCTGCAAAGAACTTCGTAAGTAAACCGAAATTACGGTGTACATTTCTGTAATTATAGTGTACCTCCGTGTACGTATAAGGGAACAATATGTTAAGTTTTGGGTAATAAAGGGGTACAACCAGATATACAAGCAAATTATTTATAATGTAATTATTTTAAATCTAACAGGTACCTATTCTGTTAATATATTCCAGGCAAAAATTGGATGTCTGTTGTATATAAAAGTTTTTATCACATTTCTGGCAAAATATTCTTGTGCAATGTAGTTAGAGGGTAATTTTGACATCTGTGGGTTGTAAATTAAACGTATATATATATATATATATATATATATATATATATATATATATATATATATATATATATATATATATATATACAGGTCCTTCTCAAAAAATTAGCATATTGTGATAAAGTTCATTATTTTCCATAATGTAATGATAAAAATTTAACTTTCATATATTTTAGATTCATTGCACACCAACTGAAATATGTCAGGTCTTTTATTGTTTTAATACTGATGTTTTTGGCATACAGCTCATGAAAACCCAAAATTCCTATCTCAAAAAATTAGCATATTTCATCCGACCAATAAAAGAAGTGTTTTTAATACAAAAAAAAGTCAACCTTCAAATAATTATGTTCGGTTATGCACTCAATACTTGGTCGGGAATCCTTTTGCAGAAATGACTGCTTCAATGCGGCGTGGCATGGAGGCAATCAGCCTGTGGCACTGCTGAGGTGTTATGGAGGCCCAGGATGCTTCGATAGCGGCCTTAAGCTTATCCAGAGTGTTGGGTCTTGCGTCTCTCAACTTTCTCTTCACAATATCCCACAGATTCTCTATGGGGTTCAGGTCAGGAGAGTTGGCAGGCCAATTGAGCACAGTAATACCATGGTCAGTAAACCATTTACCAGTGGTTTTGGCACTGTGAGCAGGTGCCAGGTCGTGCTGAAAAATGAAATCTTCATCTCCATAAAGCTTTTCAGCAGATGGAAGCATGAAGTGCTCCAAAATCTCCTGATAGCTAACTGCATTGACCCTACCCTTGATAAAACACAGTGGACCAACACCAGCAGCTGACATGGCACACCAGACCATCACTGACTGTGGGTACTTGACACTGGACTTCAGGCATTTTGGCATTTCCTTCTCCCCAGTCTTCCTCCAGACTCTGGCACCTTGATTTCCGAATGACATGCAAAATTTGCTTTCATCCGAAAAAAGTACTTTGGACCACTGAGCAACAGTCCAGTGCTGCTTCTCTGTAGCCCAGGTCAGGCTCTTCTGCCGCTGTTTCTGGTTCAAAAGTGGCTTGACCTGGGGAATGCGGCACCTGTAGCCCATTTCCTGCACACGCCTGTGCACGGTGGCTCTGGATGTTTCTACTCCGGACTCAGTCCACTGCTTCCGCAGGTCCCCCAAGGTCTGGAATCGGTCCTTCTCCACAATCTTCCTCAGGGTCCGGTCACCTCTTCTCGTTGTGCAGCGTTTTTTGCAGCATTTTTCCTTCCCACAGACTTCCCACTGAGGTGCCTTGATACAGCACTCTGGGAACAGCCTATTTGTTCAGAAATTTCTTTCTGTGTCTTACCCTCTTGCTTGAGGGTGTCAATGATGGTCTTCTGGACAGCAGTCAGGTTGGCAGTCTTACCCATGATTGCGGTTTTGAGTAATGAAACAGGCTGGGAGTTTTTAAAAGCCTCAGGAATCTTTTGCTGGTGTTTAGAGTTAATTAGTTGATTCAGATGATTAGGTAAATAGCTCGTTTAGAGACCCTTTTCATGATATGCTAATTTTTTGAGATAGGAATTTTGGGTTTTCATGAGCTGTATGCCAAAATCATCAGTATTCAAACAATAAAAGACCTGAAATATTTCAGTTGGTGTGCAATAAATCTAAAATATATGAAAGTTTAATTTTTATCATTACATTATGGAAAATAATGAACTTTATCACAATATGCTAATTGTTTGAGAAGGACCTGTATATATATATATATATATATATATATATATATATATATATATATATATATATATATATATATATATATATATATATACAGTATATGGCTGTATGTATGCACAGTATGATAAAAATTGAATTTATTGGCTTTTCTTACTAAACTACAAAAAAAAAAATAGTTTCTGCTATGATTTTAGTTTAGAACGTACCATGTAGTACTTAGTACTGCTTGTTACCCCTTTATTACCCAAAACTTAACATATTGTTTCCTTATACCAACACATAAGTACACTATAATTACAGAAACGTACACATTAATTTCGGTGTACTTACGCAGTTGTTTGCGGGTCGTAAAATAAAGTGTTACCAAGTTCCCCAAGTTTTGTGTGCTGCACTGTCACAGAAAAGTCAGTTCTGTATTTGTTGACTGGTGGTTTGCAGTACTGCAGCTGATGGCATGTGATGCTTGTCCTGATTAATTTCAATTGATGTGTCTGGTCTTTTAATTATTCAGTTTCACTCTCTTCCTCTTTGAAATCACTGGCTTAAAGGGATAGTTCACCCAAAAATGAAAATTCTGTCAGTATTTACTCACCCTCATGTTATTCCAACCCTGTAAGTCCTTCGTTCATCTTCGGAACATGAATTAAGATATTTTTGATTAAATCTGAGAGCTGGATCACTCCTCCATACTAGTCCATAGGCTTCTTAAGGGATTGAAACTTGTTCCTCAAAAAGTTATTAAAGATATCGTTAAAATAGTCCAAGTGACTACAGTGGCTCAATATTAAGTTTATCAAGCGACGATAATACATTTTGTGCGCAAAAATAAACAAAAATAACGACTTCATTTCAACTATTCATTTCCTTCCCCTCTGGGCCTCTAGTCAGTTAACTTAGTGTGATTGTGTAGAGCTACGTCACACGTAGGCTCAATATTGGCCGATGCTGGTCATGTGTGTGATGCATGTGACGTACGCTATTACAATAGTGAACTGACTCGAGGCCCACAGAGAAGGAAATGAATAGTTGAAATAAAGTTGTTATTTTTGTATAAAACAAAAACAAAATAAAACAAAAACAAAAAATCTGGGAGGATATTGCTACAAAACGTCTCAGGTTACGACTGTAACCTATGTTCCCTGAGAACAGGGAACGAGACAATACGTCACCGACGCTATGGGGATTGCCTCAGACGTGACAGGTGTCTGAAATCAAGTATCAACTCATGTTGATCGGCGACAGCCCGTGCTTCATCAGCTCGAATGATGAGCACGCAACCTGGATGTATAAAAAGGGTGCTATTCAGGAGAGCATGCCTCCTGAAATGCCACCAGGCTGGCCTGGTGATCTATACTAAGATGCACCGACTGGCCATTGCCTGTCTGTCTGAGACAGAGCCTCCGGAAATTGCCTTGGATAAGGCATCCGAAAAACCGAAGGCCTGCGAAGCTGGCAGAAACCATTCAGTTCCGGATCACAGAGACGGGATTCCCCGGAGAGTGTGACTCAACCTCAAGAAATGAAGGAAGACGTCCACTCAATCCATGGGCCTACCCAGTGTTCGTTCTGAACACTGAGAAAGTAAGAGGGATCAAAACCAGGAAGGTCTTCTGAAGCCTAAGACCTGATGACCCCCTATATGGGGAGCTCCAGTACATGAGGGCTCATATCAGGAAGGCCGGTGAGGCCTGAAACCTGACGACCACAGCATGTGGAAGTACATACTCAGGAAGGCCCATGCGGCCTGTAACCCGGCGACCACAGTATGTGGGAGCTCATATTCAGGAAGGCCGGGTGAGGCCTGTAACCTGGTGACCACAGTATGTGGGAGCTCATATTCAGGAAGGCCGGGTGAGGCCTGTAACCTGGCAACCACAGTATGTGGGAGCTCATATTCAGGAAGGCCGGGTGAGGCCTGTAACCTGGCGACCACAGTATGTGGGAGCTCATATTCAGGAAGGCCGGGTGAGGCCTGTAACCTGCCGACCACAGTATGTGGGAGCTCATATTCAGGAAGGCCGGGTGAGGCCTGTAACCTGGTGACCACAGTATGTGGGAGCTCATATTCAGGAAGGCCGGGTGAGGCCTGTAATCTGGCGACCACAGTAGGTGGGAGCTCATACTCAGGAAGGCCGGTGAGGCCCGAAACCTGGCAATCACAACCTGTGGGAGCTTACTTTCAGGAAGGCCTGGTTAGGCCTGTAACCTGACAACCACACCATGTGGGGCTACTTCCAGAAAGGCCATAAATATGGATTTTAGAAAGTACATGAAACAAAAGTCCATGAACTTAGCCATTCTGAGTCAGGGAAGGCTTGGATCAAAAGTGGAAGTTAGCTAGAGAAAGTCATCTGTCGTAGCATACTTTGACGACAGGACGCATCTTGAGTGGGACCCAAGGTGAAAGACCGGGGTCTAGCCACATAGGAAGGGCCTGAAGCGTACAGCGCACGACCCTTACCATAAAAATGGATTTTAGGAAGTACACAAGACGTTTCATTGTGTGACTTACCATAAGTATGGGTTTAAGAAGGTACGGAGCGTACAAAGAAATGAAGTAAATGTGCATGTACTTCATCACTCTAAATTCAGGAGGCCGGTTTTGAGGCCTGAATTTACCCATGATCAGGACGGCCTAAGAGGCCTGTAACCTGGCGACCACAATATGTGGGAGCTCACACCCAGGAAGGCCTAAGAGGCCTAAAAACCTGATGACCACAGTGTGTGGGAACCCACATTCAGGAAGGCCGGATGATGCCTGTAACCTGACTTGTAGAAGCTCATGGGGGCTCATACTCAGGAAGGCAGGGTGAGGCCTGTAACCTGGCGACCACAGTATGTGGGAGCTCATATCCAGGAAGGCCGGGTGAGGCCTGTAACCTGGTGACCACAGTATGTGGGAGCTCACATTCAGGAAGGCTGGGTGAGGCCTGTAACCTGGCGACCACAGTAGGTGGGAGCTCATATCAGGAAGGCCAGAGAGGCCTATAACCTGGCGACCACAGTAGGTCGTACTCAGGAAGGCCGGTGAGGCCTGTAACCTGGCGACCACAGTATGTGGGAGCTCATATTCAGGAAGGCCGGGTGAGGCCTGTAACCTGGTGACCACAGCATGTGGGAGCCCATATTCAGGAAGGCCAGGTGAGGCCTGTAACCTGGCGACCACAGTAGGGGGGAGCTCATCCACAGTGCGTGGGAGCTCATAACAAGGAAGGCCGGATGAGGCCTGTAACATGGCGACCACAGTATGTGGGAGCCCATAACCAGGAAGGCCGGCTGGGGCCTGTCACCTGCCACAGAATGTGCCGGGCCACAGTATCTGTGAGCTCACATTCAGGGAGGCCGTGTGAGGCCTGTGACCTGACATGTAGAAGCCCATCACCAGGAATGCTGGTGAGGCCCGTAACCTGGCAACCACAGTACGTGGGAGGTCACACTCAGGAAGGCCGGGTGAGGCCTGTAACCTGGCGACCACAGTGTGTGGGAGCTCATAACCAGGAAGGCCGGATAAGGCCTGTAACCTGGCAACCACAGTGTGTGGGAGCTCATAACCAGGAAGGCCGGATGAGGCCTGTAAACTGGCGACCACAGTATGTGGGGGCTCACACTCATGGAGGCCGGGTGAGGCCTACAACCTGACAACCACAGTTTGTGGGAGCTCACATTCAGGGAGGCCGGGTGAGGCCAGCAACCTGACGACCACAGTATGTGGGAGCTCATATTCAGGGAGGCCGGGTGAGGCCTGCAACCTGACAACCACAGTATGTGGGAGCTCACATTCAGGAAGGCCGGTTAAGGCCTGTAACCTGACATGTGGAAGCTCACAACCCGGAAGGCCTGGCGAGGCCTGTAACCTGGCGACCACAATATGTGGGAGCTCAACTCACAACCTGCTTACCAAACATGTCCCCGGCTCTGTACAGGAGGCGAGTTCTGAAAAAGAAGAGAAAAATGTTATTTGCGCAAAAGTACATTTTCACTCAGCATAAAAACCTGCAGCATGCGGAATGAGGCACACCGGGAGTCAGAAACTCAGTAACCCCCACTTTTTTTTGTTTGTTTTTTTTGTTTGTTTCACAAGTAAAGGTAAGGCGCTCCTATCAACCAAGCTGAAGCGGGCCATCAGAGAATTCATGAACTCATCATGGGCCCCGCCCCAGGCATGATGTAGGAGGAGCCTGGGAGCGATGGTGGTTGTTAGGAGAAAAGATCCATGGAGGTGATGTTAACGTTTGGTCTGAGAACGTTTGCTCTGGATCACCCCCCTTAGATCGTGCCTCCCGCGGGAGTTACGCCTCCTGCGCACCCTGCTCCCTCTGCTAGGAGGAGGGGGCGCGCGGGAAGCGACACTGGCCTTCTGGGTCCGTCTGTGATCCTCAGACCACGACGAACCAGGCCCTCCCGCCTGCCTGGGCGCGGGCCGAGGACCTCCGCGGTATGCAGCTCTTAAAAGCCGCGGAGCGCACCCTCGCCTCCCTGAACTTATCGACCACCGTCTCGACGGAAGGTCCGAAAAGCTCGGAAGGCGAAACCGGTGAATCGAGGAGAAAGGTTTTTTCTTTCTCCCCGATGTCAGCCTGGTTGAGCCACAGATGCCTCTCCGTGGCCACCATAGCCGCCATCGAACGACCAATGGAGGCAGCAGACTGTTTGGTGGCCCAGAGAGACAAATCCGTGGTGCGGCGCAGCTCTGCGACCGCGTCAAGGGACAGACCGGCCCCCTGATCGAGGTCCCGCAGCAGGTCGGCCTGGTAGGCCTGAAGCCATTCAAGCGTGATGTAGTCTTAAGCGGCTTGGATGGCAGGGACGGAGCTCCTAGTGACCTAGACCGACCAGAGGCGAGATAGTTGGCCACCGTCTCATCCACTGGCGGCATCGACACATACCCGTGCTCCGCGGCCCCATCCACAGCAGCGAAATTATTCCGCTGATGCAGATGAAGACGCGCAGAGAATGGGTTCTTCCATGCCTTCTCGATCTCAGGGATCAGGGATCAGGAAGGAATGGAGGGCTCGTCCGGGCTGGTGGCTTATGGGAAGGGAGGAACCGATCGTCCAAAATACCACGAGCAGGTTCCTCCCGGACACGCCTCCACTGTAGCTGCAATCTGTTGGTGGCGCGCCCCATAACATCCACCAACTCAGCGTACACTGGGCAGGAGGGCTGAAATGATTCAGTCTACAGACTGATCAGAACCAGACTGACATCATCAGCAGCCAACTCCTGCCCGGCCCGAAGAGAACCAGTTACAGATCCATCAGAAAGAGAAAGAACCTCTTCAACATCGACCTGTAACTCACCCTCGTCAGCTGGCAGATCATCCGCGAGGTTAATGCGAGGTTAACGCTCCTCTCCAGACGATCTGCCAGCTCCATCTGAGAGCCCCACGAGCTCACGCGCCGCTGAGCCTCAGCCCGAGCGGGACCAACACCGCGGGGTTCAGATGCCGCACCCACTTCCCTCGAGAAGTGGGACAGACGAGAGCAGAGAGTTCTGATAGAAAAACCCTCGAGAGCTTCCCGCGCGTTCTTTTCCCCCAGGCAGAAAACGCACAGATCGTGTGAGTCCTCCGGTGTCAGATATCTGGGACACGGGTCGGCACACTTGCGAAAGGAATTCTTCCTCTTCCCTGCACGCTTCATTCTCCTAGTTGATTATCTTTCAAACAGACAAAACAGTCCCTGAAGACGAAAAGGACGTTGTCACAGTCTCAAGGCGCCCTTTTTATACATCCAGGTTGCGTGCTCATCATTCGAGCTGATGAAGCACGGGCTGTCGCCGGTCAACATGATTGCTGTGAGTTGATACTTGATTTCAGACACCTGTCACGCCTGAGGCGTTCCCCATAGCGTCGATGACGTATTGTTGAGTTCCCTTCGAAAGGGAACTGACTGCAACTAGGGGCATTAAAAGTTCAGGGAAGGAGGTCAGGAAGAAGTGACAGGACTTTGCCAGCCTTGCTAAAAAGGAAAAGGGCACTGCAGAGGACAACATTTAATAAAACAGGGATGATAACCAATGAGTTCCCCCTTCTCACAGCAGAGGAAGAAAAGGCCTTGTCAATACTTGGCACAAGTGCTTCAGATGGCATTTGTGGTGGTATTGACATCCATGGAGGAGTAGGGGTAACTCAACCTGAGCCTGAGTCAGGTCCTTCATGGTCAGAGGATCGGAGGAAGATGAAGAGGTGGTTGAGGAAGAGGAGAAGGAGGAGGACAAAGACAGCATGATGGGACCACATGATGGCCAATCAAAAAATGCCCAGTATATGGCTGTGTTTCGTGCACGTCACTAAGTCATCCCTATTTTTCCCAGTCTTTGAGTATTAAATCTTTTATTTAATTTTTTGTTCATTCATTTAATTTAGATTAAAATTATTAGATTAAATTATTTCTATTTTTTCTGCCCTTTTTAATTATTTCATTTATACATTCATTTAAACAAAAAACGAGTAATAAAGTGTACAATAAAGTACAATCAAAACCTTATATTATAATCACATTGCACTTGCATAAAGTTAAATGTGTAATGTGCCGGTTGTCCTGCAGGTGACCTCATAACTCTGTCTTCTTACGATGCACTTGGGGATTTACGATTACTCCAGAGCACTTGTAGACCTACGATAATTTTCAAGTGCTACTTAAGTTATGATGCTTTTGGGAAACACAACCCTGAGCAGTTCACAGGTTGCTTGCTCTTACAATACATGTCAATTAAAAATACAACACATTATTTGGCCTTCCAATCATATCCAAAACATGTCTTTTGGTGAAATTCAGAATGATTCCAGATCAGCTTATTTCATTGCATTGGTTTGTACCAAATTTGTAACAAATGTCTGGTAATGAAATAATGTAAATAAAATGAAATGAATACAATGAATTGTAATGAAGTGTAATAATTTATCTGAACTTAAAACATAAATTACCATAATCCATATAAAGTACAACAAACAAAATGAAATATAAAATAGTACTTTTACAATTTATTGCATTTTATAGACAAGTGACCATTGTCAATAGAACAAATTGCCTTTGAGGGGGAAAATTACATGTTGATGGTTTTGATTATTTTTGTTTAAAAGCAAACTGTCCATTTTGATGTGCAGAATGAGCAGGATCTGGAACATTACATTAAATAAAGATATGTAAAGTTTGCTTTCTCCACTGGTGACAGAAACTCAATGATTTTTCATCAAGCTGCAGTGTTTTCAATTAATTTCCTTCCTTGAGAAACTTCCTCAAAACCATATTCTCCAGCTAAACGTTCACAGAAATGCAACAATGGGAGGACATCATTGCTGTCTTGCATTGATATCACATAACATTTGTGAATATCTGAGATGTAACTGATGATTAAAACTGAAACTAAACCCACTTTTAGCTATTGTACTAATATGTACTCATATTATAAATTGAATGATCTGAGAGACTGCACAATAATTAAGCTACTATGTTTTGTGCCATGTGGAATCCAACAATAGTTTTGTGAAGACTTGCAAACTGTTCTTCATTGTCATTGATGTCCCATGTCAACAGTTGAAATTGCACATGTAGACAGACACGCACACACTGATCGCTGACTCGATCAAATATCGATTCTAAAAATTAACATTTATTACAATCTTTTACAGAATGATCCAGTTTTTTTTTAAAATAGCCTGGCACTTCTGGCAACTCAAGAACTTTAAAAAGGAATTTTACATTAGCAACAAATCAAGAGCAGAATCAGAACATGTGTTTAAAACAAGATGAGCAGATTATCTTGTTTTTTTTTTTCTTCTTCATGTGTTTGAAACAAGATGAGCCAGATTATCTTGCTGGGTTTTTTACGGTTAACAGAGATATGGTGATTTCATTAATGTTTTAAAAGCAGTTCCCTTTCAAGGGAACTCGAGCTGCGTTTGAGACGCGGTGGGAACGCTCTGCGTGATTACGTCATGAAGCACTAGTAAAATCAGTCCAATGGAAGCCCACTACGACATAGGTGACGTCATAGACCAGGAAACAAAAAAAGCAGCCCTGAAATCAGACCGCGACAGCTTCTGTACCTTCAGCAAGCGCTCTCTATATCTGTCCTTGTCTATTTATTGTTGTCTGTCAAGCCCAATATATCTATCATTATTCTGGCGAGCAAGCAAGATTATAGACGGTGTGTTGTTCCCTGCCCTCGTTATATTACGGGTGGGGACACACATCAGCTTTGTGTTGCTTGTTTGGGAGTGGTGCATTCCCAGTCAGTCCTCAAGGGGGCTGATTGTGAGCATTGTATGAGTCTATCTATGAAGATGCTCCGCTCTCGCCGATTGTTCTTTGAGGAGAATGGTTTGGTTCACACTCCCCGCGCGGGTCCCGCTGTTGCCTACACACGGCGGCGACTCGCATTTTGGGGTTCGCAAACGGATCTGACAGCGTGGGTTAGGACGGGCCCCGCCCTATCTCAGCTTTCACCTGCAGATCCAGTGTGCTGCGATTTCCAGTTCCGAGGAATTGGTATCGTTAGTGTTTTGTTAAGAAAAAGTGAACAAAACAAATAAAAATATTAAGAAAAAGGCAGATGTTTGATTTTTCAATAAATAGGCAGCTCATAACTCTTTTAAAAGGAGGTTTTTCTAATGCTGTTGCTAGTTAAATATTTACTGGACAGCTGAACATTATGAGAGTGACAATAAAAACAGTTTATTAGATGAAATATATCTTAAAAAAAAAACAGGAAAACTCTGTATCTCAGCCTCCTCGTCGGGGACTACTGGTTTTTCCCTATCTCCACACTGAGGTGTCGAGATCGTGGAATAAACCGGTTTCTATTTTATGTGTTTAATACCCAAACGTCTAACTAGAGTAAGGTTATGGGTATTAAGTTTCATGGTATGACAGTGCCTTGGATTATAGAGACGCTTGCGAGCTTTCTCTCTCCCGAGTCGGCTTGTTCATTTTTTAACCCCGACGTTACCCACCAGCCATCTTTAATAATAAATAAATTTTATGAGGCAGTACTGGTGGGTAAAGTATTTAAGGACATAGATGAATGTGAGGATGTCAGCATTGACTCTACTCGAGAATATATTCGAGAATATATATATATATATATATATATATATATATATATATATATATATATATATATGTTTATATGTATACGTTTTTCTGATATAAAAATAAAGAAAAAGAAAGATAAAAATGTCTGTTCTTCTGGACGCTCCGCTTTCAAGAAAACTAAACCTTTCAGCGGCATTCCAGAAGTTTCTTCCTCACCAATCTATGTTCCTGAAGATGGTACTCCTCTTGTAATTCTTGGAGACTTCAACATCCACCTAGAAAAACCTCAGGCTGCCGATTTCCACACCCTGCTTGCATCATTTGACCTCAAACAAGTATCTACTGTGGCTACTCACATTGGTAACCAATTGGACCTTATCTACACACGCTACTGCTCTACGGATAATACACTGGTCACTCGACTGCACACCTCAGATCACTTCCTCCTCACTCTCAACCTCAACCTGCCTCAGAACACAACACACACTCCTCCACAGGTCACCTTTCGACGGAACCTACGCTCACTTTCACCCTCTCACCTATCCTCTTTGGTCTCATCCACACTTCCTCCACCTGATCAGCTCTCAACACTAGATACTAACAGTGCAACTGATACTCTTTTCTCCACTTTAACATCCTGCTTGGACAACTTCTGTCCCCTTTCCTCCAGGCCAGCCCGCACCACACCCTCTGCCCCCTGGTTATCTGATATTCTCCGTGAACATCGTACTAAACTCAGGGGTGCAGAGAGGAAGTGGCGCAAATCGAAAGATCCGACAGACCTGGGTCTTTATCAATCCCTCCTCTCTTCCTTCTCTGCTAATATCTCTACTGCTAAAATGGCTTACTATCACAACAAAATTTTCAATTCTTCTGACTCTCGCATGCTTTTCAAAACCTTCTCCTCTCTTCTTAACCCACCTCCTCCTCCTCCTTCATCAACCCTAACAGCTGACGATTTTGCCACATTCTTCATAGAAAAAACAACCACCATCAGCGGGCAATTTACCAATCCACAAACTGACACACACATTTTACCAACAAACGCACACATTCTACCCTCCTTCTCTCTACTTTCAGAGGCGGAAGTCTCAGATTCAGATTCAGATTCAGATTCATTCTTTATTATCCTCAGAGGAGGAAATTTGTTTTCACAGTCTGTACACAAAGTGCCATCAACATGAATTCTACACACAAACTACACATAGTGCACATATATATAGACAATATACACACATAACATAGGAGTAACATCATTACCTTGTCTGTGAGTTTAGTGCTCTTATAGCACATGGTACAAAACTATTCCCAAAGCGTGCTTTTTTGAAGAGCATCTGTCTATATCTACGGCCAGATGGCAGAAGGCTAAAGCTTGGGTTGAGAGGGTGGCTGGGATTTTGTACTATGGTGGTCGCCCTACGAGCAGTGGCAGTGTTAATGAGGGCTAACAGGTTGGGAGTGGGAAGACCTATTATTTTAGAGGAGGTGCTAGTGATTTTAACAACCTTATTCTTATTGGTAAGAGAGAGCATGGTGAAGTAGCAGGTAGCACAGTACAGGAGGATGGGTTCAATGATACTACGGTACAGGAGAAGCAGTAGATGTGGTTTGACTGAAAGAGTCCTGAGTTTACGAATAACATAAAGTCTTTGTTGACAGCGTTTGTGAATGTCCGTGATGTGATGATCAAAACTTAGTTTATTGTCCATAGTGATGCCAAGGTACCTGAAGTTGTCGACAATTTCTACTAGCTGGCTGTTTATGGAGATGGGGCAGTGGGTGGTAGAATGTTTACGACGTGTGTCCAGGATGATTTCCTTTGTTTTGGTGACGTTGAGGAGCAGGTGACTGTCTTTACACCATTGGGTGAAGTGGGCAATGGACTGGTGATATGCTGTAACTGACTCTGTGTCAGAGAGAAGGGCGAGTATAGCTGTGTCATCAGAGTATTTAAAGTATTTTGTAATGGGAGAAGGACTAAGGCAGTCATTGGTGTAAAGAGTGTAAAGAAAGGGGCTGAGGACGCAGCCTTGGGGGGCTCCGGTGTTGACAGTAATGGTGGTGGAAGTGGTGCTTCCCACCTTCACTACCTGTGGTCTGTCGCTCAGAAAATTATGAATCCAGCGAATGAGGAGAGGTTGTACATGGAGGTGTTGGAGTTTAGTTATCATGATGTGACGTTGAATTGTGTTAAAGGCAGAGCTGAAGTCTACAAAGAGAATCCTGGCATGATGGCCGGGGGAGTCCAGGTGTTGAAGTAGAGTGTGAAGGAGGCATGCTAAAGCGTCCTCTGTTCCTCTTTTAGCCTTGTAGGCAAACTGGTAGGCATCCAGCTGTGAGAAAACAGCCGGCAGGATGGTTTTCAGTACCAGTTTCTCAAGACATTTAGCGATTATGGAGGTGAGTGCTACTGGTCTGTAATGATTTAGTTCAGAGGGGCGGGGTTTCTTTGGGACAGGGATGATGGTGGCTGTTTTCCAGAGGGTGGGGACAGTTGCAGTTAGTAGTGATTCTTTGAACAGTGAGTGCAGAACAGGAGAGAGTTCTAGGGCACAGTTCTTGAGCAGCCTACCGGAGATCCCATCGGGCCCAGGGGACTTGCCAGTTTTGCACCTCCTGAGCTGCTGATGTACGTCTTCCACTGTGGGGAAAACAAAGTGTGGCTGCTCGGGGGAGGGTAAACCCCTGAGCAATCTTTCACACTCAGTGGTGAAGTTTATGTTATCAAACCTGGCATAGAAATTATTTAGGTCTCTGGCGAATGAGTTGGAGTCAGTTGGTGCAGGAGTGCTAGCTTTTGACGTGGTGCCAGTTAGTGTTTTAACTTTCTGGAATGCCTGTCTGATGTTCATGCTGCTGAAATCCTGTTCTAGTTTGTCCTTGTATACTAGTTTAGCCTTTTTTATTTCTTTTTTCACAGAGCGGTTAATATCTCTGAGTGAGAGCCAGTCTTTGCGTTGAAAAGCCTGTTGTTTCTCTTTGAGTTTGAGTTTTATCTGGTGGGTCATCCATGGTCTGGAGTTGGGATATTTTTTAACAGTTTTGACTGGGATGGTGGTTGTCATGCAGAACTTGATGTAATCAGTTATCGCCTCTGTTTTTATATCCAGGTCACCATCAAAAACACTCCAGTCAGTGCATGCAAGGGACCCCTGCAGTTGTGCAGTTGCGTCTTCCGACCACTGTGTGATGCTGTAGGTGGCTGGTTTAACCGTCTTCAGCTTTTGTTTGTATTGCGGGAGCAGGAAGACAATATTGTGATCTGCGGCTCCTAACGGAGGTTGCACACGAGCAGTATAAGCGTTGTTTATGTTTCCATAACACAAATCCAGCACCTTTTCCCTCCTTGTGGGGATATCCACATATTGTTCAAATGATGGGAGGACAGAATCCAGCCTACAGCAATTAAAATCCCCCATAATAAGCACTGGAGCGTCAGGGTATTTGCCCAGCATAGCATTGACATTCTGGGCTGCCAGCTCAGCTGCCGTGTTGGTGTTCACGCCAGGCGGGATATACACACAGCCGATGACCACCGTGGGAAATTCCCGAGGGAGGTAGTAGGGCCGAAGCGAAATAGTCAGCATTTCAATGTCAGGTGTGCAGACCCTATCGTGGATCTTGATATTATTGCACCACCGGTTGTTAATGTAAATACAGACTCCTCCACCCCTCTCCTTACCGGAATCACTTGTCCGGTCCGCTCTGATGATGGTGAAATTGTCCAGGCTAACATCTTCATCTGGAACAAAGTCGTTCAGCCACGTCTCGGATAGCGCGATGATGCAAGCCTCCCGAAAGGATCTCTCCACTCGGCATCTGGCATGCAGGATGTCCATCTTATTCCGGAGAGATTGCACATTAGCCATCACAACTGAGGGAAGGGGGGGATTGAAAGGACGCCTCCGTAACCTGGTGCGTACCCCTCCTCGCCTTCCTCGTTTCCTCGGCTTGTGCAGGATGTCAGCTGGAATTACATCCGATGGTTTTAGGCCAAGAGTGATGGAGCCACGGAGAGTGAGAAGATCTTGGCGGGAGTAGGTGAGTTTGTTGCCGCTAAACCCATCTGGGTGTAACGCTGCACTTCTGAGATCGCAAGTGATCAATAGAAGGATCACCATGATCCACAGCACTTTTTGAGAGTAGGTCATGTTAGCCATGATGGTGAATAGACTCACAGAAGACGTAGACAAAAATAAACTAGACTTGACAAACAACTGGACTTAACAAACGCGCACCGGTGACTCGACGTGGAGTGTACAGACTGTGTTGTCGCAGCAGAGCATGCGCCAGACCCCCTAAACTCTAAACTCCTCCTTTCCAATCGCCCTACTACCTGTCCGCTTGATCCAATCCCCACTAATCTACTTCAAGCCATTTCTTCCTCAGTTGTACCCACACTCACGCACATCATAAACACCTCTCTTCACACTGGTACTTTTCCCACAGCTTTTAAGCAGGCTCGAGTAACCCCACTGCTTAAGAAACCCAATCTAAATCCAGCACATCTAACAAGTTACAGACCGGTATCTCTTCTTCCATTTGTCGCGAAAACACTTGAACGAGTTGTTTTCAACCAGATCTCCTCCTTTCTTACACAGAACAACCTCTTGGACAACAATCAGTCTGGTTTCAAGAGCGGACACTCAACTGAGACTGCCCTGCTCTCAGTAATTGAAGCTCTGAGACTGGCAAGAGCAGCTTCCAAATCCTCAGTCCTCATCCTGCTGGATCTGTCTGCTGCTTTTGACACAGTTAACCACCAGATCCTCCTGTCAATCCTAAAGATGAAGGGCATCTCGGGAACTGCACTCCAATGGTTCGAGTCTTACCTCTCAGGTAGGTCCTTCAGGGTGTCATGGAGAGGTGTGGCATCTAAGACCCAACATCTAGCTACTGGGGTGCCTCAGGGCTCAGTGCTTGGACCACTCCTCTTCTCCATCTACGTGACATCACTAGGATCTGTGATTCAGAAACATGGCTTTTCCTATCATTGCTACGCTGATGACACACAACTCTACCTCTCATTCCAGCCTGACAATCCAACGGTAGCTGCTCGTATCTCAGCCTGCCTAACAGACATTTCTGGCTGGATGAAGGACCACCACCTTCAACTAAACCTTCCGAAGACTGAGCTACTTGTGGTCCCGGCCAACCCAACACTTCATCACAACTTCTCCATTCAGCTAGGCTCGTCATCCATAACTCCATCAAGGTCAGCTAGGAACCTTGGGGTTGTAATTGATGATCAGTTGAAATGCACAGACCACATTGCTAGAACTGCCCGGTCCTGCAGATTTGCCTTGCACAACATTAGGAGGATCAGGCCCTTCCTTACAGAGAATGCTACACAACTCCTTGTCCAAGCACTTGTTCTATCCAGACTGGACTATTGTAATGCTCTCCTGGCTGGTCTTCCAGCTTGCTCTGTCAAACCTCTACAATTGATCCAGAATGCTGCAGCCAGAGTAGTCTTTAATGAGCCAAAGAGAGCACACGTCACTCCTCTCCTCACTGAATTGGACTGGTTGCCAGTTACTGCTCGCATTAAATTCAAGGCACTGACGTTTGCCTACAGAACAACCACTGGCACTGCTCCCTCTTACCTAAACTCATTACTTCAGACTTACGTGCCATCCAGAAACTTGCGCTCTGCTAGCGAATGTCGTCTTGTGGTACCATCTCAAAGAGGCACAAAATCTCTTTCTCGGACCTTTACCATGACTGTTCCCTGTTGGTGGAATGATCTGCCTAACTCAACCAGAGCTTCTGAGTCAGTAGCCACTTTCAAGAAAATGCTGAAGACTTATCTTTTTCGGCAGCACTTGATTCAGTAGTACTAACACTTTCTCTTCTCTTCTATAAAAAAAAAAAAAAAAAAAAAAAAAGCACTAAAGTTAAACTGAGAGGGGTTATAGCACTTGCGTATTGTTGTCCTACTGTTAGTTTAACTGCTTCTATTCTCATTTGTAAGTCGCTTTGGATAAAAGCGTCTGCTAAATGAATAAATGTAAATGTAATGTAAATGTTCCTGAAACTGGCATAGAGTGCAAAAAAAGAAGACCTGATGCCGAGGCTATCAGGCTTCTAAGGGTGGTCCCCTCCGGGGTAGGGACGGTTTTGAGAAATCGTTTCTCCTCGGCGCCCTCTGGGGTGCGACTCTCTGAGGAGGGTCGCAGCGCTGCCAGTTCGGTTGTTCCCTGCCGGTTCGCCGTTCAGGGCACCGAGGTGTCAGCGTCCCCATACGATCCTCCGAGGAGGGTCGTAGAGGAGTCGGTTCGGTCTCCCTGCCGGTTCGCCGTTTCAGGGTGCCGAGGTGCCTGCTTTTTCCTCCGATCCTCCGAGGAGGGTCGTAGGAACTAAGCTAGTTAGAGGTAGGCAAGATCTAAATAAAAAGAGGACTGTCGCCATCTCAAATAAAGCTTAGACAAGAAGTCCTGCCGAAAGAAAAAGGAGGGACGGTTTTGAGAAATCGTTTCTCCTCGGCGCCCACTGGGGTGCGACTCTCTGAGGAGGGTCGCAGCGCTGCCAGTTCGGTCGTTCCCTGCCGGTTTGCCGCTTCAGGGCGCCGAGGTGTCAGCATCCCCGTGCAATCCTCCGAGGAGGGTTGTAGAACGGTCAGTTCGGTTGTTCCCTGCCGGTTCGCCGCTTCAGGGCACCGAAATGATTGTTCAATCAAATCCAGAGGCCAGTCTCGAGAGACTGGTTCCCTTATCTGAATTTCTGGCAGCGTGGAAACTTCTGCCAAATATTTTCTCTATGGGTCCTGCACATAATAGAAAAGGGTTACAGAATTCAGCTCGGTTCTCGTCCGCCCAGATTTCAGGGGGTCCTCCCTACGGTAGTGGACTCACAGCAGGCTCTGATTATGGAGCAGGAAGGAGCATTCTTTAGCTCCTTTTTGACACTTCTTCAAAAAGGAGCTAAAGAATGGGTTTCTCCTCCCAGCAGAGAGTCAGGGTTTTACAGCCGTTACTTCATTGTTCCAAAGAAGGATGGAGGGTTGCGTTCTATTCTAGATCTGCGCCATTTAAACAGCAGAGTTCAGAAACTCAAATTCAGAATGCTTACACTCAAACAGATTGTATCACAGATTCAGTCTGAGCACTGGTTTTTGTCTCAATAGACTTGAAGGAGGCGTACTTCCAAGTATCTATCCATCCTCATCACAGGAAGTTCCTGAGGTTCGCTTTAAAAACGGAGGCGAAGCATACCAGTATCGGGTTCTTCCATTTGGCCTAGGTTTATCACCCCGCACCTTTACAAAATGCGTGGATGCAGCTCTGGCTCCTTTGAGACTCCAGGGCATTCGCGTATTATATTATATCGACGATTGGTTGATCCTAGCTCAATTTGAGCATATGGCAGTTCGGCATCGAGATGTCGTTCTGTCTCATTTAAAGATGTTGGGGTTGCCACTCAACACCAGAAGAGTGTGATCCTCCCAGCTCAGAGGACCATTTTTCTAGGTGTAATATGGGTTTATCTAGGCCAGTCACTCACTGTGAAACAGTTTCAGACTGTGGGTTACATGTCAGCCGCGTTCAACGTAATTACTTTTGGCCTTCTGTACATGAGACTCCTGCAGTGGTGGCTCAGCTTGTGGCTCAGTGGTGGCTCTGCTTCGGTCATGTGGAAGAACCTTGGTTCCTCGCCCAGGCCCAGTGTTGGGGGTTTCTTGTCAACGCATAATGCTATCGACGGATGCTTCCCTCACAAGTCGGGAGTGATCATGAGTGGTCGCTCGGCGGAGGGTCCGGACAACACACTGACGATCTCGTATATCAGAGCAGATATCCTGTTGAGGCAGGGGCTGAGGCCCGGGGAATGGAGACTTCACCCCGAGGTGATGGAGCTCCTATGGGAGATCTTTGGTCAAGCCCCCGATATCAATGCTCCCGGGAGTTCTACCTGGGGTGCGACTCTCTGAGGAGGGTCGAAGCACTGCCAGTTCGGTTGTTCCCTGCCGGTTCGCCGCTTCAGGGCTCCGAGGTGTCAGCGTCCCCGTGCAATCCTCTGAGGAGGGTTGTAGAACGGTCAGTTCGGTTGTTCCCTGCCGGTTCACCGCTTCAGGGAGCCGAAATGAAAGTTTAATCAAATCCAGAGGCCAGGTTCGAGAGACTGGTTCCCTTATCGGAATTTCTGGCAGTGTGGAAACTTCTGCCAATTATTTCTCTATGGGTCCTGCACATAATAGAAAAGGGTTAACCGGAGTTGTGGAAACGGTGGGCTTGGCCTCTGAGGGGGCCCAGCTCATAGAATCCGGTCTCTCGACTGAGGTCGTTGAGACCGTCCTTCAATCCAGAGCCCCTTCCACGAGAAAACTATGTACATTGAAATGGAAACTGTTCTCTACATGGCGTGGAGAACGTTTTTTAAATCTTGTTAACTGCCCGGTTGGTACAGTTCTCGATTTCCTCAAGACTGTTTCTCTGCTGGATTATCTCCCTCCACCTTAAAGGTGTTCGTAGCGGCTATATCTGCTTATCACCCCTCTCGGGGCTTCTTCTCTTGGGAGAGATCCTCTTATTATATGTTTTCTCCGTGGTACATTGAGGCTCAGGCCTGCACTGCAATCTAGAGCACAGGCTTGGGATTTGGCCATTGTACTTGAGGGTCTGGCCTTGGCTCCCTTCGAGCCCATCGAGGAGGTTTCAGAAAAATTCCTCACTCTAAAGACTATATTTCTCCTTGCTATTTCGTCTATCAAGAGAATGGGTGATTTACATGCTCTGTCGGTTGCTCCTTCATGTCTGGAATTTGCACCTGGTATGGTGAAAGCATTCCTCTACCCTAGACCGGGTTATATTCCTAAGGTCCCACTAAATGTTGGGGGCCCAATAGTGCGGCAGGCCTTTTATCCTCCTCCCTTTAATATCCCAGATCAGGAACAGCTTAACCTTTTATGTCCAGTCCGGGCTTTAGATGCCTACGTTCACAGAGCTGCTCTGTGGCGTAAATCTGAGCAAGTATTTGTTTGTTTTGGGTCACTCAAGAGAGGATGCCCTGCATCTAAACGGGTGATGAGTAAATGAATAGTCGAGGCTATTTCATTGGCTTATGAAGCGGCCGGACAGCCTTCACCTATGGCTGTGCGGGCCCATTCTACTCGGGAGTATGGCGGCCTCTATGGCCTTAATTTCGGGAGTTTCCCTTCTTGACGTGTGTAATGATGCAGGATGGTCCTCTCCGCTTACATGTGTCAGGTTTTATGACCTTAACCTCTCCACTCCTGGGGCGAGGTTGTTTGCTTCTTAGTGTGCGCAGGACTTCACACAGAACGGGCATTTGTCACTATGGCGTAGTGGGTATGGGGTTCCCACCGCGTCTCAAACGCAGCTCGAGTTCCCTTGAAAGGGAACGTCTCAGGTTACGTATGTAACGTCTCGGTTACGTATGTAACCCTCGTTCCCTGAGTAGGGAACGGAGACGTTACGTCGGATGACGACGAATGGGGTTTCGCTTAGAAAGCCTATCAACTTCGAGTATTACAAAACGAGCCAATGGCAAAGAAATGCCATGGGTCTGCGGAATTTGCATGACGTAACTCCGCCCCACCTCGTGGGTATAAAAGGAGGACGCCAGCAACAGGCAGATATGTTTCTTCGCTGAGGAGCCAAGACTGAGCTCAGGCGATCCCCGCGGTACAGCGGAAAGTGGCAGGCAGACGTAACGTCTCCGTTCCCTACTCAGGGAACGAGGGTTACATACGTAACCGAGACGTTCCCTTTCGTTGTCACACCCAGTTACGTCGGATGACGACGAATGGGGTTACCAGTCTAATCACGCCACCTTCTCAGCTGTCTTCCAGTGCCCTGCGTAAATCTGAGATCCCTGTCGTGAGACTGGCACGGACGAAGGACTCCTATTTAGCACAGGAATACCAAGGTACACTGGGGAGCATATCCCAAGTTCAGGGGAAATATGCAATTACTGCCAACCCAGAGGGGGGGACTTAGAGAATACACATATGACCCGAAGGAGACATATGGAGAACACTGGGGTGTCCAGCCGCAGAATATTTCAACCCCAGGGGTGGCAAGGTGGCTTGCCAAGGGAAAGACACACGCTCAGAGAGGCTTACAGTGGAAATACACATGTGGGGGTCGCTCAGAGGAGGGACCATGCACACGGGAGGCACCTAGCCGACGCACAGGCAATAGACACTGGCGCCAACGTCAGGAGTGCTGGAGGAACTCAGGGCTTTTCGGGGAAGCTCACCTGAGGAGAATATCGCACGTATCCAGTCCGTGGAGTGGAATGGCGAGCAAGCGAAGACACCTGAGCGGGTCCAGTACTAGCTGGTTGAAGAGAGTACATGAGAGGACACTGGCTCCACTCGGAGATTGCAGAATCTGCCGAATGTGTTAGGTGTCGCCCAGCCTGCAGCTCTGCAGATGTCTGTTAGCGAGGTGCCATGCGCTAGAGCCCAAGAGGATGCCACACTCCGGGTGGAGTGGGCAGTCACACCAAGGGGGCACGGTCGACCTTGCTGCTGGTATGCCAAGGCAATGGCGTCCACTATCCAGTGAGACAGCCTTTGCTTGGAGAGAGCCTTTCCCTTCAGCTTCCCACCATAACAGACAAAGAGCTGGTCTGAGGTCCTGAAACACTGCGTCCTGTCTACATAGGCGCGGAGGGCGCGTACTGGACAGAGCAGTGCCAAGGCTGGGTCTGCCTCCTCCGGGGGCAGCGCTTGCAGGTTCACCACCTGGTCCCGGAAGGGAGTGGTAGGAACCTTGGGCACATATCCTTAAGCCGGCCCAAATTCCAGGCACGCTTCGTCAACGGAGAATGCATGCAAGTCCCCCACCCTCTTGATGGAGGCCAATGCAACCAGGAGCGCTGTCTTCATAGACAGGAACTTAAGCTCCACTGATTGCAAAGGCTCAAAGGGAGCACTCCGCAGGGCAGTTAGAACCACTGAGAGGTCCCAAGAGGGAACGAGAGGAGGGCGAGGAGGATTCAGTCTCCTCGCTCCTCTCAGGAACCTGATGATCAGGTCGTACCTTCCAACAGACTTACCTTCGACTGGGTCATGGTGTGCGGCAATAGCGGCAACATAGACTTTCAGGGTGGAGGGAGACAGCCTTCGCTCCAGCCTATCTTGAAGGAAGGAAAGCACGACACTGATCGAACATCTCCGGGGGTCTTCTCGGTGAGAAGAGCACCAGTTGACGAAGAGGTTCCACTTCAACGCGTAGACGTGTCTCGTGGACGACGCTCTAGCGGAAGTGATGGTAGCCGCCACCGTAGGTGGAAGGGTACTCAAACCTGCTTCGTCCCGTCCAGGAGCCACACGTGGAGGTTCCAAAGATCGGGACGAGGGTGCCATAGGGTGCCCCGTCCCTGAGAAAGGAGGTCCTTCCTCAGGGGAATCGGCCAGGGAGGTGCTGTCGCGAGGAGTACTAGTTCGGAGAACCAGGTCCGGGCGGGCCAGTATGGCGCGACCAGAATGACCTGCTCCTCGTCCTCCCTGACCTTGCGCAGGGTCTGCGCAAGAAGGCTCACTGGGGGAAACGCATATTTGCGGCCCCGCGGCCAGCTGTGCGCCAGTGCATCCGTGCCGAGCGTGCCCTCGGTCAGGGAATAGTACAGGGCGCAATGGGTCGAGTCGTGAGAGGCAAACAGATCTATCTGTGCGTCCCCGAACTGGTCCCAAATCAGCTGAACCGACTGGGGATGGAGTCGCCAATCTCCCGGGAGGGGCTGAAGCCGTGAGAGCTCGTCGGCTGCACAGTTCAGGGCTCCGGGGATGTAAATGGCATGAAGCGACCTCAGATGCTTCTGACTCCATATGAGGAGGTGGCGGGCGAGTTGCGACATACGGCGGGAGCGTAGACCACCTTAATGGTTGATGTACGCTACAGTGGCGGTATTGTCTGAACGGACTAGTACGTGTTGGTTCTTGAGCACGGCCCGGAAGCGGCGCAGAGCAAGACGTACGGCCAGCAACTCGAGGCAATTGATGTGCCAGAGGCGGCGGGGTCCTGTCCAGGAGCCCGCGGCAGCACGTCCATTGCACATGGCACCCCAGCCCGTGGAGGAGGCATCTGTCGTTACAACAACATGCCGCGAAGCTCGTTCCAGGGGCACTCCGGCCCGTAGAAAACTGAGGTCCGACCACGGGGTGAAGGTCTGACGGCAGGACGGAGTAACAGTGACTCGGAAGGTGCCGTGTTGCCATGTTCACCTCGGGACTCGGTCGCGAAGCCAAAGCTGAAGCGGTCTCATATGAAGCAATCCGAGCGGTGTTGCCACGGCTGCAGATGCCATATGCCCCAGGAGCCTCTGAAAGAGTTTCAGTGGAACCGCACTCTTGCCCTTGAACTGTCTCAGGCAAGTCAGCAGTGACTGCGCGCGCTCGCTCGTAAGCTGCGCGGACATGGCGACCGAGTCGATGTCCATACCGAGAAAAGAGATCCTCTGCACGGGGCAAAGTTTGCTCTTTTCCCAGTTGACCCGAAGGCCCAGACGAGCTAGGTGCCGGAGCACTAGGTCCCTGTGTTCGCATACCTAGTCTCGAGAGTGAGCTAGGATCAGCCAGTCGTCGATGTAGTTCAGGATACGAACCCCGTGTTCCCGAAGGGGAACAAGGGCTGCCTCGACGACCTTCGTGAAGACGCGAGGAGACAGGGCTAGCCCGAAAGGGAGAACCGCGTACTGGTATGCCTGCCCCTCGAAGGCAAACCGAAGGAACGGTCTGTGTCGAGGGAGAATGGAGACATGAAAGTAGGCGTCCTTCAGGTCGATTGCTGCAAACCAATCCTGGGGCCGCACACATCCGAGAATGTGTTTGGCAGTGAGCATCTTGAACGGCAGCCTGTGAAGGGAACGGTTCAGCACACGCAGGTCCAGGATTGGTCGTAACCCACCGGTTTTCTTGGGGACAATGAAGTACGGGCTGTAGAAGCCGGTCCTCATCTCGGCCGGAGGGACGGTCTCGATCGCACCCTTCGCCAGCAGGGTGGCGATCTCTGCTCTCATGATAGGGGCGTTGCCACCGACCAAAGTGGAGCGGACTCCCCTGAAGCGGGGAGGAGACCGCGCGAACTGAATCGCGTAGCCGAGCCTGATCGTCCGTGCGACCCAGCGGGACAGGAGGGGGAGCTCTAGCCAGGCTCCCAAAAACTGTACCAGCGGGGTCATACGGACCACAGACTTCCCACCGATGGTGCAGCAGGGCGGAATGACTGGCCCGGACGTGGACGGCATAGCGGCCCGGTGTGGGGGCACAGTCATTAACCGCGCCCTGACAGAGGAGACCAGGGAAGGAAGAACGTTCCACGGGGGTCTGCTCTGCCAGGGGGCTGGCGACAGAGGCGGAAGGGAGCGGCACGGTCCGGGGACGGCGCGCACTGCCAGCCGGCTCTGGGACAGAGGGGGACGAGGGGTGCACGGCTCGGAGGCGGCGCACCGTGTCGTCCGAGAACTCTGTGTGCTCAGGGATGGGAATGTTACTTCTTTCTTTAACCACATTAGGGTGCTGCCCACCCGTGGGTGAGCAGCGGGGAGTGGAGAACAAAAGATTCTCCCCCGGCCCTCCACCGGGGGAAGGAGTGGTCCTGCTACCATCTCCTGAGAAGTAATTTTCAGCATCCCTGAGCAGCCCGTCTCAGGAGCGCCGCTTGGCCCGGCGTTTAGCGGGGGGCGGGGCTGGAGAGGGCTGGGGCGCCTTCTTACGGCTTCCTCCGCGACCGGGCCTGGGTGGAGGCTGCTGCTTGGGCCGGGCGGGAGCCGCAGGAGGGCGCCCTCGGCGGCGAACAGACTGAGGGATCTGCCCGGTCGGCTGGGTGGAGGCAGCAGCAGGCCGTCGGGGCAGAATGTGCCTAATGGCCTCAGTCTGTTTCTGGGCGGTGGAGAACTGTTGGGCGAAATCCTCCACCGCACCGCCGAATAGGCCGGCCTGGGACATGGGGGAGTCGAGCAGGCGAGAGCGCTCAGCGTCCCGCATGTCAGCCAGGTTCAGCCACAAGTGTCTCTCCTGGACCACAGCTGTGGACATCACCAGACCCAGGGAGCGTGCGGTCACCTTCGTCGCCCGGAGGGCGAGGTCGGTGGTGGCGCGCAGCTCATCGAAGAGCCCTGGGTCCGTCCTACCCTCGTGCATGTCCCTTAGCATCTGCGCCTGATAGACCTGCAGAGTGGCCATGGCATGCAAAGAGGCAGCCGCCTGTCCCGCCGCTCTGTAGGACTTCGCCACTAGGGTAGACGAGAACCTACAGGCCTTGGATGGGTGCTTAGGCTCGCCGCGAGAAGAGGCACTCTGAGGACACAACTGCATCGCAACAGAGCGCTCAACCGGGGGGAGCCCAGTGTACCCACGGGCAGCTGCCCCATCGAGGGGAGGAAAGGCGGATGAAATCAACGAGCGGTCGCGGGAAGACATGGGAGTCTTCCAGGACTTCGAGATTTCATCATGCACGTCCGGGAAGAAAGGTATTGGGGCAGGCTGAGGACGGGAAGCCGCAGCTGCACCCAAAAACCAATCGTCCAGCCGCGAGCGCTCAGGACAGGGTGGAGGGTTCCACTCCAAACCAATGCTCGCGGCCGCCCGGGAAAGCATGGCCGTCATCTCTGGATCAGACTGAGCCACAGCCGTATTCACACCCGAGGGTGGCAGCTGTGACGAGTCGTCACTTCCAGACGAATCAGACCCGCCTAGTGATGCTGCGATCGACATCGCATCTTCCTCTGGAGCGCCAAAGGACACCCGCGGGACCTCAAAGGACGGTCCCGCGATGATCCCCTGAACGCTCGCGGGTTGCAACACTGGAGAAGGTGCTGCGGGGCACGGACACATAGTCGGCGCTTTGTTCCACACAGTCACCTTCAGATCACCCTGGCCACCAGCCGAAGTAGAGCCTCTCGAGGAGGCGCTAGATCGGGGTGTGGATGAGGGGACTCTCACTCTTGCGAGATCCTTGAGTCTCGATCTAAGTGTTGCGATGGTCATGTTCCCACAGAAAGAACATGACTCATCCACGAGCGCTGCTTTAGCGTGATCAAAGCCCAAACACACCAAGCAGCGCTCGTGCCCATCAGAGTCAGACACCAGTCGACCGCAACCAGAAGTGCACGGGCGAGGCATCTTTAAAAAGACGTGCCGCGTGCAAGCTCTTTTTGTGAGAGAAACTCAGTGCTGAAGCGCCCGCGGAGAACACACTCGCTGGCAAACCACGCTCAGATAAGCAGGAAGTGTGCACTCGCCGGGAGATCGCCGTCACACCAACACTGGAGAGTTGCTCGTCTCGTAAGAAGCTGACAATCAGAGATAGCTTAAGGAGTGAAGAATTACACTTGGCTCCGAAGCGAAAACATATCTGCCTGTTGCTGGCGTCCTCCTTTTATACCCACGAGGTGGGGCGGAGTTACGTCATGCAAATTCCGCAGACACATGGCATTTCTTTGTCATTGGCTCGTTTTGTAATACTCGAAGTTGATAGGCTTTCTAAGCGAAACCCCATTCGTCGTCATCCGACGTAACTCGGAGTGACAACGAAAGGGAACCCTGGTTCCCTGATAGGGAACGAGACGCTGCGTTTGCCTGCCATACTTCCTGCATGCCCTGATCGACTTGCTTCAGGTTTTTCAGAAGCTTTCGCGGTCTGATTTCAGGGCTGCTTTATAGTTTCCTGGTCTATGACGTCACCTATGTCGTAGTGGGCTTCCATTGGACTGATTTTACTCGTGCTTCATGACGTAATAACGCAGAGCGTTCCCACCGCGTCTCAAACGCAGCGTCTCGTTCCCTATCAGGGAACCAGGGTTACATACGTAACCTGAGACGTTTTCCTTTTTCTAAGAAGACATTTTGTCTTTTGCTTTCTCAGAAGTGTGATTGAATGAAGCAAAGGCGTTTTTACATGTTTCTCAGTGGTTATGTAAAATGTCTTTCATATTCTATTGTGATGTTCATGAGGAAGTTTGATTATCTTTCCCAGCACTGTGCACCTAAATGGCTAGAATTTAATTCAGCTTGAATCAAAATGTTTCACAAATCTGAATTCTAATAAAGAATTTAAATTGCATTTAATAATTAGTCCTCACTTTCATTACATCATCAGTCCACATACAGTCCACATACCACATACACATACTGAGTTTTACTGACTTAGTAAAGCAATGTGGCTTTATCTTCCAGTCATAAATACTGTATAACTAAGTATAACCAATACAAGTATAACCAGCGGACAGACAGACAATAGATGTGGTATATATTAAAGTGGTCAGTACAAAATGCCGAGGCTATAAATGCAACTAGCCAACAATAATTCTGTTTCTAAATAAATAAACAAACATGCCAATAAACAAGGAAATGAAAAGTAATAAATAAAAATAAAAACCAACCCAAAAAATTGCCATTACTGTGTTAAAGGTATATGTCACAACTTTCTTTTTATTTTGTATAAGTAGAGAGTTTACTGTAATATAATGCTTTCCAAAAAGTAAATGTCAGTGATGTTGCAGAAAAACACAGAATTGCACAACACTCTGTCCGGTAACTGTGATGTCAACTTATTCGACCGGTTGATTAACATTAAGAATTTGTAGTTTTACTTTCTAGTTTTCTACAGCTCAAATAGTGTGACTTAATCACTCAATTTCACTCTCTTCCTCTTTGACATCACTGGCTAAAATGACTTGACAGGTTGATTAAGGAATTTATGACAAAAACTTAATGATTAAGCCACTAATTTACCATGAGCAATTAGAAATATATTTTTTAGTCTTCACTTCATTTACATAAACAGTTTACATATAATAAATAAAACTCACAACAGACAACAACAAAGACTTGTTCCCATCAGAAAGATTTCGTAATCTACAATGACAGAGGAAGTATGATGCTTTTCAAAGATATAGAAAAAAGTCACACCTTCAGAAGATGCAGATTGTCTCCAGTGATAACAGATCTCATCATTCCTCAGCTGTGAGGTGATTTGAGCTGCTGGGATGGACCTTGATCACGTCCCACATTTAATAGATGCTATAAAAGCGAGAGAGAGAGCATCTACAGGTACAACACCTTTACAGATAAACTATTTGCCAAAGGTAATGAAATGCACATGATGTTCTCTTACCACCAAACATACAGGCATAAAAATTGATAAAGACAGCCACAAAAAAAAAAATCATTCTTATCACATGATCATGTTGAAAATCTTCTTCCTCTCGAGGGAACTCACGATGCGGCGATGCCGCTTTGAGAACGAGAATACCCAAATCGCCAAACTTTCAATTGCCTGAGTTTCAGCCTGTTGTCAGTACTACACTAAGCACTAAGCACCTGAGACCCTGAGGCAGCATCCAGGTCCAGGCTATAAAACCTGACGAATGTGAGCGGTGAGGACCAGCCCGCCGCATCGCAAAAACCCCAGATAATAAGGCTTTAGAAGCCACCATACTCCTAGTGGAATGAGCTCTGACCACCAAAGGGGATGGCTGGTCAGAGGACTCATAAGCAAGAGAAATAGCCTCAACAATCCAATTGCTCACCGTCTGCTTAGAGGCAGGAAGACCTTTCTTGGGTGATCCAAAGCAGACAAATAATTGGTCGGATTTTCTCCATGGACAAGTGCTCGCACTGGACACAAGAGTTTCAGCTTTTCCTGGTCCAAAGAAGTAAACGGAGGAGGACAGAAAGCCTGCAGCACAATAGGCCTCGGAAAATAATGGTTGGCACCTTAGGAACATATCCTTGTTTAGGGTATAAGAATGCCTTGATCATCCCAGGTGCAAACTCAAGGCAGGTGGGAGAAACCGAAAGGGCCTGAAGGTCTCTGACTCTTTTGAGGGACGAAATAGCTAACCGAAAAATAGTCCTAAAAGTAAGGAACTTCTCTGAGACCGAATCAAAGGGCTCAAAGGGTGCCCCAGATAAGCCTTCTACTACAATTGCCAGGTCCCAAGCCAGCACCCTAGGGCGAGTTGCAGGCCTCAGCCTCAAGGTGCCATGAAGGAAACGATTGATCAAGGAGTCTCGACCCAAAGATGTACTACCCACCGGGGGCGTGGAGAACCGCAATGGCCGCCACGTAGACGTCAAGAGTGGAAGGACATAAACCTGATAAAAGCGATCTTGCAGAAACTCGAGTACTGTATTAACCGAACAGTTAGCGGGATCCAACTGATGCTGGTGACACCAAGAAGTGAAAACTCTCCATATCAGTGAATACAGTTTCCTCATAGCGGAAGCTCTGGAGCTTAGAATGGTCTCAACAACCTCGGTTGAGAGACCACTCTCTATGAGTTGGGCCCCCTCAGAGGCCAAAACCACATTTTCCAAATTTCCGGCTGGGGGTGAAATATTGTGCCCCCTGCCTGAGACAGAAGGTCTCTCGGGATCTGCAAGGGAGGGCCGTCGAGGAGATGAATTAGGTCCGCAAACTAAATTCGGCTTGGCCAGCGTGGTGCTACTAGCAGTAGGCTTATTCTCTCATGGCGGATTCTCTCCAGAACTCCAGGGAGCAGAACAACAGGGGGAAATGCGTACAGACGTAGCCTCGGCCACGTATGCACCATAGCACCCAGCCCCAGGGACCACAGGATGATCTAGTGTGCCAGTTTGCAGAGTGGACGCGAATGCAGATACCCCTGACGATTTAAGAAGGATCAATAGGAGCATCAAGGAGGAAATCTCTATCCTTCTCCTTGATCTCCGCCAGATTGAGCCTGATGTGCCTCTTCAGTGGCTACAAGGGATGCCATAGACCGCCCAATTGCTCTGACGGTATCCTTAGTAGCCCTGAGAGATAAATCTGTGGTCCGACGAAGTTCTCCAACCTCATCGGGCCCCACTCCCTCACTCCTGTCCAAATCCCCCAGCAGGTCAGCTTGATATGCCTGAAGCACTGCCATAGAATGAAGCCAGGCTCTTGCTTGACCTGCTGCCGTATATGCTTTGCCCACTAGGTTAGATGTTGTTTTTAATGGCTTAGTGGGCAAAGCCGAGGCCTTCAGAGACTATGCCAAACTGTGAGACAGATCTGTTCTGCCCGGGGCATCGACTCAACGCCATACTCTCTCAACCCCCTTATTCCAGAATACACGTGAACTTGGGGGCTGAAAAGACGGAACGAGTATGGCTTATTCCACGATCTAGACAGCTCACTGTGCAGATCGGGGATAAATGGAAGGCCCCGTGGTGGAGGTGAAATATTAGAAGTGAGGAAGTAAATCCCAAAAGTAAATTAGACAAGCGCCTCTTTTCTCGGCTGGCAATTCAATATGTAATTTATCCACAGCACGAGTAATCACCTCCACCAACTCCTCATACGCTGGAGATGAAGAGGTGGTTGAGGAGGAGGAGAAGGAGGAGGACAAAGACGGCATGGTGGGACCACATGATGGCCAACCAAGAATATATGTCTGGGTTTCGTGCAAGTCAGCAAGTCATCCCTATTTTTCCCAGTCTTTGAGTATTAAATCTTTTATTTAATTTTTTGTTCATTCATTTAATTTAGATTAAAATTATTAGATTAAATTATTTCTATTTTTTTCTGCCCTTTTTAATTATTTCATTTATACATTCATTTAAACAAAAAAACAGTAATAAAGTGTACAATAAAGTACAATCAAAACGTCCTGGTTGCGTATGCAACCCACCGTTCCCTGAAGGAGGGAACGGAGGACGTAGTCGACGCCGACTGAAATGGGATCTCGCTAGAGAGCCTGTCTTCTTCGAGTACTATTGAACGAGCCAATGTAATTGGCGTGCGTGATTCGCATCACACACTCCGCCCCCGCGGCGTGGGTATAAATACGGAAGTGGATGCACGCACTAGTTGCTTTTCGCTGAGGAGCCGAGAGTAACCCGGGGTCAGCGGTGGTCCAGCGGTAGTGGCAAGGGGACTACGTCCTCCGTTCCCTCCTTCAGGGAACGGTGGGTTGCATACGCAACCAGGACGTTCCCTTTCAGTCGATAACGTCGGACGTAGTCGACGCCGACTGAAATGGGATCAACCATTGAACACGCCACTAACGCTGCCACCTTCCAGTGCCTAAACCAAAGCCTCCTGATGCCCCCGCAAACTTAAGGCGGGGAAGGACAGGGCTTAGGCCAGGGAAGTCACTGCTGTTCCTACAGGACCACTGGGAAAGCGTTCCCCGTACGTTGGAAGGAAGGGACGCTGCGGAAGCCACATCCAACCCAGAGGGAGGTAATGTGGAGAATACACATATGAACTGGGCGGAAACCGGGCAGTCTAACATATGGAATGTCACTGGGGTGGCTCCAGCCTAAGACGGGGGGAGACACACCGGACAGTGACGGCAGAGAGACTCTGCCGAGGGAAGACACAGGCTCACCGCAGGGAGCCGTATCGTGGAAGAATACACATATGGGGTCACCGAAGGGACCGCAACATATGGACCCAGCCTAACACAGGTTCCACACTGCTTACGAGTGGTAGGCCTAACACCAGACGTTCCGCACGTCCGACGTCGGAGGGGTGTGGAGGAACTCAACAGGGTTCAATTTTAAGGGAACTCAACTGGAGTAGAAAGGCGCACGTATCCAGTCCATAGGAGGGGAATGGCGCAGCAAGCCGACACTTGAACCGGGCTCACGGTGAAACTGGCTTCATGAGAAGGGAGCCCACGGGAAGCAGCGGTTCAACTAGGTGTCGTCCAGCCCCCAACTCTAGAATCTGTTTAGCAAAGTATATCGTCAACGCCCAGGCGGAGCACTTTACACTCATCATAGAGGAGCTCAACACCTAAGTGGACATGTTGCATCTCGGATCTTTGCCGAAATGAAGGCAAGCACTAAGTGCAACTTTGCATGGAAACAGCCTTCCCTCTCTGCTGAATTCCAACAGATATTTGAAGAGCTGGTCTGAGGTCTATGACTTGCATTCTGTACACGTCCAAGCGAACGGACAGAGAAGCCAGGGCTGGATCTGCCTCCTCCAGGGCAGCGCTTGCAGGCTCACCACCTGCTCCTATAACGGGAGAGGTAGGAACCTTGGGCACAATCCGAGCCGGGGTCTCAGCTTGTGAGAGTTAGCCGGCCCAGACTCCAGGCACAATACGTTGACCGAAAGCGAGCAAGTCCCTACCCTCTAGTAGAGACCACGCGAGCAGGAGAACTGATATAACAGAATTTTTAACTCACTACCTGCAGTGGCTCAGGGGTGGTCTCTGCAGTGCAGTCGCACCAGGGACAAGGCCCAAGAGGATAAAGAGGGACACAAGGATTTACAAGACCTTGCTCCTCAGGAACCTGACGATCAGAACGTGCTTCTGCATACTTCTGCAACACGATGAGCGTCGTTTAAACACCGAGGCAACATCATTTTGAGGGTGACTTAGGAAAACAGCCTACTGCAACCCATTTTGCGGAAAGAGAGCACTGAAGTGATCGAAAGCTTTCAGGATCTCCTCTGGAGAGAAGACGCACTCAACGACTAGGTTCCACTTCTAAAGGCGTAAGCACGCTACCCCATTCTAGGGGGTGCTCGCAGAAGTGATGGTAACTGTCACACATTCTTGTGATAGCCACCTGAACCTCCGCGTTCAGATGTAAGACCGCCCGGAATCCCCGGGGGAAGAACGCGTGTGCCATCGTTCCCCGCCCCCGAAGAGTTTTCCGGGGAAGTCAGGAAGGCTGTTGATGGGAGCCAGGTCTAGTTGGGCCAATAAGGGGCAACTATGAAGACCTGTTCCTCTCCTGACTTGGCACGTAGGTGCAAGTGACGGGCGCAAAAGACAGGAGCATTGCTCAACACAACATGTGAAGATCACTGGGCTTCAGGAGCATTTTCTGCTCAGCACTTGGGTGTGACAAGTTCACTGAGCTTCAGGAGCATTCCTGCTCAACACCTGAGTGTGATAAACTCACCGAGCTTCATGAGCATTTCTGCTCAACACTTGAGTACGAAGAACCTCACTGAGCGACAGGAGCATTTCTGCTCAGCACTTGAGTGTGACAAGTTCACTGAACTTCAGGAGCATTCCTGCTCAACACCTGAGTGTGATAAACTCACTGAGCTTCAGGAGCATTTCTGCTCAACACTTGAGTGCAAAGAATTTCACTGAACGACAGGAGCATTTCTGCTCAGCACTTGAGTGTGACAAGTTCACTGAGCTTCTCACTGAGTGTCAGGAGCAACTCTGCTCAACATGAAGTGTGATGATCTCACTGACTTGAGCAGGCGCAAGGCGACCCTGAGTCGCAGTCACTTCTTAGAAGGCTCACTGGGGTTAAACGTATTCTGCGGGCCCCCGGGGCAGCTGAGACCCAGTGTTTGTCCAAGGGTAGTCCGCTCGGTTTACCCAAACACTGGCGGAAAAATAAAACCGGGGGGGCAATTGAGCGGCCCCGGAATGGTCAAGACCCAGCGGACCCAGGGGATGGAGTCTCCACTTGCCCTGGCTATAACTGTCGTGAGGCTCGATGGCGGCACGATTGAGTAAGCGGGAGGAGTGGAACAAGGCGCCCTCAGAAGCGTCTGACTCCAAGGAGGAGGTGACGGGAGAGTTTGTGACACCCGCAATGTCTAACAACTCGAGGCACGAATGCCCGTGTAGTCGGGGGTCGCCCAGGCCCCCGTTAAAACACGCCCTTTGTACATGGCCCCTCTGCTGAGGAGGGTTTGGCAGCAGACCGGGATGAACTATAGTCACACAGGGTGAGCTGCTCTGCCACGGTCACCTCAGGACTCGATCGTAAAGCTAGCGCTGAAGCGGTCACATACGGAGGAAGCCAAAGGCTCGGCTATCGTATACCCCAGGAGCCTCTGAATCTTTTCAGTGGGACCCTTTCTCACTTCAACACCAGCTGGACACATTCTCACTGGAGAGACGTGTTGGACCGAGTACCTCTCCAAAACTGAAAAAGAGATACTCAGCCCGTGGGCGAGATTACTCTCTTCCAGTTGACCTGAAGACCCAACGGGCTCTGGAGCACTCGAGGGGAAGGACACTACGTGTCTTTCAGGTCAAAGCTGCAGACCAATCTTGGGCCCAGATGGTCACGACCCACCACCTAGTAGCACGAAGAACGAGTTTACAACTGTCCTTCGTACCAGCTGGAGGAGCGGCTATATCAAATCCTTCGCCAGCAGGATAAGATAAGCACGCACAAGTCAGGAGCACTGCTCAACACCCGGTGTGATGAATATCACTGAATTTTCAGGAGCACGTCTGCTCAACACCTAATGTGATGACTATCACTGACTTGAGCGGGGTAGCCGAGCCTGAGGTGGGGCAGCAAAGTAGAGAGAGTGGTGTTAGTGTGCTGTGCAACACTTACCTGTCTCCACAAGCGGCAGGGGGCGCGTGAGAAGGCGGATGACCGGGTCCTCGAACGCACCAAGCTGCCTGCTGGCGACCAAGGGGGAGCTGAGGGGTGTAAGGCTATACAGGGTCACACCCGCCAGACTGGCCCTCTTGGGACCCAGGAACAGATGAAATTGCTCTCTCTTTGAAGTGTGGGTACCGCTTGCTCCGCTTTTTTTTTTTTTGTTTTTTTTTTAGGGAGCCAGCGGCGGAACAGACACACACACAAACAAAGGCTCCACCCGGCCCTCACCCGGGGGGAGGGAGTGATCGTGCCACTCCAAGAGCATCTCATCCATTCCTGGGCGGCCCGCTCCGGAATGCTTTCGCTGTCGCTTGCCACCTGGCTTGGCAGCGCCTGGAGCGGGCTGGGCGTCTCTACTGCGGCCGGCTCCCTGCTGAGGCCTGGGTGGAGGCTGCTGCGGAGGGCCAGCAGGAGCGGCGGCCGGAGAACGCCCACGGCGACGAGCAGGCGGAGGAGCTGCCACCGGCGGCGGGTGGAGGCAGCAGCTGGCCACCGGGGCAGGATGTGCCGGATGACCTCCGTCTGCGCTTGAGCGGCAGAGAACTGTTTGATGCAGTTCTCCACCGCGTCGCCGACCAGCCCAACCTGGGAAATTGGGGAGACCAGGAACCGAACCTTGTCCGCATCCGCCATACCAACCAGGCTGAGCCAACGAAGGCGCTACTGGACCACCAAGGTGGACATCGCCAGACCGATCACGCACGCTACGACACCCGTACCCCGGAGGGTGAGGTCGGATGCAGTGCGGTGCTCACCTATGAGCGCACGGTCTGGATTACCCTCGTGCATGCCATGGGTGCCCTAGCCTGCAGCAACGCCATGGCACGCAAGAGGAAGGGGCTTGCCCACAGGCTTTGTAAGCTCTGCCCGTCGGAACGGACGAAACTCACAGGCCTTAGGGGGGAGACGAGGATCCCCCCAAAAGGCAGCGGCCGCCGGACACAGGTGCACCTGTGTCGACAGACCGCTCCAATGGAGGGACACCTCGCAACCCTTCACCGTTCCTCCATCAAGGGTAATGAGGGGGAAAAGCTATTCAGGCAGTTTCTGGCAGAGAAAGATGCTGTTCACCACCTGATAAGCTCTCCATGCATTTCGGGAAAGAAAGGCACTGGGGCGGCGAGCTGAGAACCAGCGCGGCCCGCCCCAAGATACCAAACTCCAGATTCCAACCGAGACTGAACGGGACACGGTGGAGGTTCCACTCGTTTCAGCAGGTTTCAGCATAGCTGATAATTCTGGATCCGTCTCGGGCAACATTGAACTCCCAGAGGGAGACAATGCAGCCGAGTCATCATCTCTAGAAGTCAGCTCACCCTCCGATGCTGCAATCGGCGTCCTGTCCTCCAGGGGAGCCCCGAGTGAAACCGCTGGCCCACCCATTACAGATGGACCAGCAGACAACACAGGAGGCTCCAGTGGTTGCAGGGGAAGGGAGGAGTGAGGAGCCCACAGGGAATAGTTACCGGGCGGGACATCCAACACTATCCTCCGGTCACCCATCCCACACAGCACCCGAGGGTGGGGCATGGTAATGGGGACTCGCTCTCCGCGAACGAAGGCGAGTCTCGCCCTCAACACTGCGACAGTCATGTTCCCACAGTGAAAACATGAGCTGTCCACAAAAGCTGTCTCAGCGTGCTGTAAGCCAAACACGTGACACAACCGTTGTGACCATCAGAGAGAGACAGGGAACGACCGCACCCAGAAACGCACGGGCGGAATGACATCTTGAAAAAGACGCAAACGCACCCGTGTTGCTCTTTCAGAAAATAGGACCGTCACCAGTGCCGGAGCACACAGGGGAATGACCGCGGCAACACTGAACAGAGAACTGAAACAGTGAAGCACTCACTTTTCCGCCCTCTAACCAGCCATCAACACACACAAACATTTAGAAATTTGTTGCTGTTAAAACAGCAGTTGAGAGCTCAAAGCTCGTGATCACCGCTGCACTCGCGCTGTAGAACACCAGCACTGGGAGAGTCTTCCTGAAGAACACCGACACACTCGCTCGTTGTAGACAACAGCACTCTCAGAGACATCAAACGATCGGCTCCGAAGCGAAAGGCAACTAGTGCGTGCATCCACTTCCGTATTTATACCCGCGCCGCGGGGGCGGAGTGTGTGATGCGAATCACGCACGCCAATTACATTGGCTCGTTCAATAGTACTCGAAGAAGACAGGCTCTCTAGCGAGATCCCATTTCAGTCGGCGTCGACTACGTCCGACGTTATCGACTGAAAGGGAACCTTATATTATAATCACATTGCACTTGCATAAAGTTAAATGTGTAATGTGCCGGTTGTCCTGCAGGTGACCTCATAACTCTGTCTCCTTACGATGCACTTGGGGATTTACGATTACTCCAGAGCACTCGTAGACCTACGATGATTTTCAAGTGCTTCTTAAGTTACGATGCTTTTGGTTTGTAACAAATTTGTAACAAATGTCTGGTAATGAAATAATGAAAATAAAATTTAATGAATACAATAAATTGTAATGAAGTGTAATAATTTATCTGAATTTAAAACATAAATTACCATAATCCATATAAAGTACAACAAACAAAATGAAATATAAAATATTTTCCTTAAAAAATATAAGTATTTTTACAATTTATTGCATTTTATAGACAAGTGACCATTGTCAATAGAACAAATTGCCTTTGAGGGGGAAAATTACATGTTGATTGTTTTGATTATTTTTGTTTAAAAGCAAACTGTCCATTTTGATGTGCAGAATGAGCATGATCTGGAACATTACATTAAATAAAGATATGTAAAGTTTGCTTTCTCCACTGGTGACAGAAACTCAATGATTTTTCATCAAGCTGCAGTGTTTTCAATTAATTCCCTTCCTTGAGAAACTTCCTCATAACCACAAAACCATATTCTCCTTCTCAAACCTAAACGTTCACAGAAATGCAACAATGGGATGACATCATTGCTGTCTTGCATTGATGTCACATAACATTTGTGAATATCTGAGATGTAACTGATGATTAAAACTGAAACTAAACCCACTTTTAGCTATTGTACTAATATGTACTCATATTATAAATTGAATGATCTGAGAGACTGCACAATAATTAAGCTACTATGTTTTGTGCCATGTGGAATCCAACAATAGTTTTGTGAAGACTTGCAAACTGTTCTTCACTGTCATTGATGTCCCATGTCAACAGTTGAAATTGCACATGTAGACAGACACAAACACACTGATCGCTGACTCGATCAAATATCGATACTAAAAATTAACATTTATTACAATCTTTTACATAATGATCCAGTTTTTTTTTTTTTTAAATAGCCTGGCACTTCTGGCAACTCAAGAACTTTAAAAAAGGAAGTTTACATTAGCAACAAATCAAGAGCAGAATCAGAACATGTTTAAAAAACAAGATGAGCAGATTATCTTGTTTTTTTTTTCTTCTACATGTGTTTGAAACAAGATGAGCCAGATTATCTTCCTGGGTTTTTACGGTTCACAGAGATATGGTGATTTTATTAATGTTTTAAAAGCAGTTTTCCTTTTTCTAAGAAGACATTTTGTCTTTTGCTTTTTTCAGAAGTGTGTTTGAATGAAGCAAATGCGTTTTTACATGTTTCTCAGTGGTTATGTAAAATGTCTTTCATATTCTATTGTGATGTTCATGAGGAAGTTTGATTATCTTTCCCAGCACTGTGTACGAACTGATTTTAATACTTTATAATGTACACATAATAATGTTGACAACATTACAATCCAAATAAAGCCTAAGTGGCTAGAATTTAATTCAGCTTGAATCAAAATATTTCACAAATCTGAATTCTAATAAAGAATTTAAATTGCATTTAATAATTAGTCCTCACTTTCATTACATCATCAGTCCACATACTGTGAGTTTTACTGACTTAGTAAAGCAATGTGGCTTTATCTTCCAGTCATAAATAATGTATAACTAAGTATAACCAATACAAGTATAACCAGCGGACAGACAGACAATAGATGTGGTATATATTAAAGTGGTCAGTACAAAATGCCGAGGCTATAAATGCAACTAGCCAACAATAATTCTGTTTGTAAATAAATAAACAAACATGCCAATAAACAAGGAAATGAAAAGTAATAAATAAAAATAAAAACCAACCCAAAAAATTGCCATTACTGTGTTAAAGGTATATGTCACAACTTTCTTTTTATTTTGTATAAGTAGAGAGTTTACTGTAATATAATGCTTTCCAAAAAGTAAATGTCAGTGATGTTGCAGAAAAACACAGAATTGCACAACACTCTGTCCGGTAACTGTGATGTCAACTTATTTGACCGGTTGATTAACATTAAGAATTTGTAGTTTTACTTTCTAGTTTTCTACAGCTCAAATAGTGTGACTTAATCACTCAATTTCACTCTCTTCCTCTTTGACATCACTGGCTAAAATGACTTGACAGGTTGATTAAGGAATTTATGACAAAAACTTAATGATTAAGCCACTAATTTACCATGAGCAATTAGAAATAAATTTTTTAGTCTTCACTTCATTTACATAAACAGTTTACATATAATAAATAAAACTCACAACAGACAACAACAAAGACTTGTTCCCATCAGAAAGATTTCGTAATCTACAATGACAGAGGAAGTATGATGCTTTTCAAAGATATAGAAAAAAGTCACACCTTCAGAAGATGCAGATTGTCTCCAGTGATAACAGATCTCATCATTCCTCAGCTGTGAGGTGATTTGAGCTGCTGGGATGGACCTTGATCACGTCCCACATTTAATAGATGCTATAAAAGCGAGAGAGAGAGCATCTACAGGTACAACACCTTTACAGATAAACTATTTGCCAAAGGTAATGAAATGCACATGATGTTCTCTTACCACCAAACATACAGGCATAAAAATTGATAAAGACAGCCACAAAAAAAAAATCATTCTTATCACATGATCATGTTGAAAATCTTCTTCCTCTCGAGGGAACTCACGATGCGGCGATGCCGCTTTGAGAACGAGAATACCCAAATCGCCAAACTTTCAATTGCCTGAGTGTCAGCCTGTTGTCAGTACTACACTAAGCACTAAGCACCTGAGACCCTGAGGCAGCATCCAGGTCCAGGCTATAAAACCTGACGAATGTGAGCGGTGAGGACCAGCCCGCCGCATCGCAAAAACCCCAGATAATAAGGCTTTAGAAGCCACCATACTCCTAGTGGAATGAGCTCTGACCACCAAAGGGGATGGCTGGTCAGAGGACTCATAAGCAAGAGAAATAGCCTCAACAATCCACTTGCTCACCGTCTGCTTAGAGGCAGGAAGACCTTTCTTGGGTGATCCAAAGCAGACAAATAATTGGTCGGATTTTCTCCATGGACAAGTGCTCGCACTGGACACAAGAGTTTCAGCTTTTCCTGGTCCAAAGAAGTAAACGGAGGAGGACAGAAAGCCTGCAGCACAATAGGCCTCGGAAAATAATGGTTGGCACCTTAGGAACATATCCTTGTTTAGGGTATAAGAATGCCTTGATCATCCCAGGTGCAAACTCAAGGCAGGTGGGAGAAACCGAAAGGGCCTGAAGGTCTCTGACTCTTTTGAGGGACGAAATAGCTAACCGAAAAATAGTCCTAAAAGTAAGGAACTTCTCTGAGACCGAATCAAAGGGCTCAAAGGGTGCCCCAGATAAGCCTTCTACTACAATTGCCAGGTCCCAAGCCAGCACCCTAGGGCGAGTTGCAGGCCTCAGCCTCAAGGTGCCATGAAGGAAACGATTGATCAAGGAGTCTCGACCCAAAGATGTACTACACACCGGGGGCGTGGAGAACCGCAATGGCCGCCACGTAGACGTCAAGAGTGGACGGACATAAACCTGATAAAAGCGATCTTGCAGAAACTCGAGTACTGTATTAACCGAACAGTTAGCGGGATCCAACTGATGCTGGTGACACCAAGAAGTGAAAACTCTCCATATCAGTGAATACAGTTTCCTCGTAGCGGAAGCTCTGGAGCTTAGAATGGTCTCAACAACCTCGGTTGAGAGACCACTCTCTATGAGTTGGGCCCCCTCAGAGGCCAAAACCACAGTTTCCAAATTTCCGGCTGGGGGTGAAATATTGTGCCCCCTGCCTGAGACAGAAGGTCTCTCGGGATCTGCAAGGGAGGGCCGTCGAGGAGATGAATTAGGTCCGCAAACTAAATTCGGCTTGGCCAGCGTGGTGCTACTAGCAGTAGGCTTATTCTCTCATGGCGGATTCTCTCCAGAACTCCAGGGAGCAGAACAACAGGGGGAAATGCGTACAGACGTAGCCTCGGCCATGTATGCACCATAGCACCCAGCCCCAGGGACCACAGGATGATCTAGTGTGCCAGTTTGCAGAGTGGACGCGAATGCAAATACCCCTGACGATTTAAGAAGGATCAATAGGAGCATCAAGGAGGAAATCTCTATCCTTCTCCTTGATCTCCGCCACATTGAGCCTGATGTGCCTCTCAGTGGCTACAAGGGATGCCATAGACCGCCCAATTGCTCTGACGGTATCCTTAGTAGCCCTGAGAGATAAATCTGTGGTCCGACGAAGTTCTCCAACCTCATCGGGCCCAACTCCCTCACTCCTGTCCAAATCCCCCAGCAGGTCAGCTTGATATGCCTGAAGCACTGCCATAGAATGAAGCCAGGCTCCTGCTTGACCTGCTGCCGTATATGCTTTGCCCACTAGGTTGGATGTTGTTTTTAATGGCTTAGTGGGCAAAGCCGAGGCCTTCAGAGACTATGCCAAACCGTGAGACAGATCTGTTCTGCCCGGGGCATCGACTCAACGCCATACTCTCTCAACCCCCTTATTCCAGAATATACGTGAACTTGGGGGCTGAAAAGACGGAACGAGTATGGCTTATTCCACGATCTAGACAGCTCACTGTGCAGATCGGGGATAAATGGAAGGCCCCGTGGTGCAGGTGAAATATTAGAAGTGAGGAAGTAAATCCCAAAAGTAAATTAGACAAGCGCCTCTTTTCTCAGCTGGCAATTCAATATGTAATTTATCCACAGCACGAGTAATCACCTCCACCAACTCCTCATAGGCTGGAGATGAAGAGGTGGTTGAGGAGGAGGAGAAGGAGGAGGACAAAGACGGCATGATGGGACCACATGATGGCCAACCAAGAAATGCCCAATATATGGCTGGGTTTCGTGCACGTCAGCAAGTCATCCCTATTTTTCCCAGTCTTTGAGTATTAAATCTTTTATTTAATTTTTTGTTCATTCATTTAATTTAGATTAAAATTATTAGATTAAATTATTTCTATTTTTTTCTGCCCTTTTTAATTATTTCATTTATACATTCATTTAAACAAAAAACGAGTAATAAAGTGTACAATAAAGTACAATCAAAACCTTATATTATAATCACATTGCACTTGCATAAAGTTAAATGTGTAATGTGCCGGTTGTCCTGCAGGTGACCTCATAACTCTGTCTTCTTACGATGCACTTGGGGATTTACGATTACTCCAGAGCACTCGTAGACCTACGATGATTTTCAAGTGCTTCTTAAGTTACGATGCTTTTGGTTTGTAACAAATTTGTAACAAATGTCTGGTAATGAAATAATGAAAATAAAATTTAATGAATACAATAAATTGTAATGAAGTGTAATAATTTATCTGAATTTAAAACATAAATTACCATAATCCATATAAAGTACAACAAACAAAATGAAATATAAAATATTTTCCTTAAAAAATATAAGTACTTTTACAATTTATTGCATTTTATAGACAAGTGACCATTGTCAATAGAACAAATTGCCTTTGAGGGGGAAAATTACATGTTGATTGTTTTGATTATTTTTGTTTAAAAGCAAACTGTCCATTTTGATGTGCAGAATGAGCAGGATCTGGAACATTACATTAAATAAAGATATGTAAAGTTTGCTTTCTCCACTGGTGACAGAAAGTCAATGATTTTTCATCAAGCTGCAGTGTTTTCAATTAATTCCCTTCCTTGAGAAACTTCCTCATAACCACAAAACCATATTCTCCTTCTCAAAGCTAAACGTTCACAGAAATGCAACAATGGGAGGACATCATTGCTGTCTTGCATTGATATCACATAACATTTGTGAATATCTGAGATGTAACTGAAGATTAAAACTGAAACTAAACCCACTTTTAGCTATTGTACTAATATGTACTCATATTATAAATTGAATGATCTGAGAGACTGCACAATAATTAAGCTAATATGTTTTGTGCCATGTGGAATCCAACAATAGTTTTGTGAAGACTTGCAAACTGTTCTTCACTGTCATTGATGTCCCATGTCAACAGTTGAAATTGCACATGTAGACAGACACAAACACACTGATCGCTGACTCGATCAAATATCGATACTAAAAATTAACATTTATTACAATCTTTTACATAATGATCTAGTTTTTTTTTTTTTTTAAATAGCCTGGCACTTCTGGCAACTCAAGAACTTTAAAAAAGGAAGTTTACATTAGCAACAAATCAAGAGCAGAATCAGAACATGTTTAAAAAACAAGATGAGCAGATTATCTTGTTTTTTTTTCTTCTAAATGTGTTTGAAACAAGATGAGCCAGATTATCTTGCTGGGTTTTTACGGTTAACAGAGATATGGTGATTTTATTAATGTTTTAAAAGCAGTTTTCCTTTTTCTAAGAAGACATTTTGTCTTTTGCTTTCTCAGAAGTGTGTTTGAATGAAGCAAATGCGTTTTTACATGTTTCTCAGTGGTTATGTAAAATGTCTTTCATATTCTATTGTGATGTTCATGAGGAAGTTGATTATCTTTCCCAGCACTGTGTACGAACTGATTTTAATACTTTATAATGTACACATAATAATGTTGACAACATTACAATCCAAATAAAGCCTAAGTGGCTAGAATTTAATTCAGCTTGAATCAAAATGTTTCACAAATCTGAATTCTAATAAAGAATTTAAATTGCATTTAATAATTAGTCCTCAATTTCATTACATCATCAGTCCACATACTGTGAGTTTTACTGACTTAGTAAAGCAATGTGGCTTTATCTCCCAGTCATAAATACTGTATAACTAAGTATAACCAATACAAGTATAACCAGCGGACAGACAGACAATAGATGTGGTATATATTAAAGTGGTCAGTACAAAATGGCGAGGCTATAAATGCAACTAGCCAACAATAATTCTGTTTGTAAATAAATAAACAAACATGCCAATAAACAAGGAAATGAAAAGTAATAAATAAAAATAAAAACCAACCCAAAAAATTGCCATTACTGTGTTAAAGGTTTATGTCACAACTTTCTTTTTATTTTGTATAAGTAGAGAGTTTACTGTAATATAATGCTTTCCAAAAAGTAAATATCAGTGATGTTGCAGAAAAACACAGAATTGCACAACACTCTGTCCGGTAACTGTGATGTCAACTTATTCGACCAGTTGATTAACATTAAGAATTTGTAGTTTTACTTTCTAGTTTTCTACAGCTCAAATAGTGTGACTTAATCACTCAATTTCACTCTCTTCCTCTTTGACATCACTGGCTAAAATGACGTGACAGGTTGATTAAGGAATTTGCAACAGGTCAAAAACTTAATGATTAAGCCACTAATTTACCATGAGCAATTAGAAATAAATTTTTTAGTCTTCACTTAATTTACAGAAACAGTTTACATTTAATAAATAAAATCTCACAACAGACAACAACAAAGACTTGTTCCCATCAGAAAGATTTCGTAATCTACAATGACAGAGGAAGTATGATGCTTTTCAAAGATATAGAAAAAAGTCACAGCTTCAGAAGATGCAGATTGTCTCCAGTGATAACAGATCTCATCATTCCTCAGCTGTGAGGTGATTTGAGCTGCTGGGATGGACCTTGATCACGTCCCACATTTAATAGATGCTATAAAAGCGAGAGAGAGAGCATCTACAGGTACAACACCTGTAGAGATAAACCATTTGCCAAAGGTAATGAAATGCACATGATGTTCTCTTACCACCAAATATACAGGCATAAAAATTGATAAAGACAGCCACAAAAAAAAAATCATTCTTATCACATGATCATGTTGAAAATCTTCTTTGGTATTCACTTTTGTAAACATGCCAAGATGACACAGATCGATCTGTTCAATCCTCCATCCATGGTGCTGAAACCTGTGTGATGTCTTGAATCAGAAGCCAAAGAGACCCAGATACAAACTGGAGAGAAATTTGTTGAAAAGGTTTTATTAGAATATGACAAACGTCTCAGGTTACGATTGTAACCATAGTTCCATGAGAAAGGGAACGAGACGATGCGTCGATGGCGCTTTGGAAACGCCCCCAGCGTGAATGAGTCTGAAGCATCTATGTCAACTGGTCCAATTGAAAGAATAAACGTCATGGGCGGGTGACATCATGATCAGGAAGAGATAAAAGCGCATCCGGTGCAACCGGCATTATCTTCGAAAATTGCCAAAGCAAGTCGATCACAGGGATGCAGGAAGTATGGCAGGGCGACGCATCCTCTCGCTCCCTTTCTCAGGGAACTATGGTTACAGTCGTAACCTGAGACATTCCCTCTCGAGAGAACTCACGATGCGGCGATGCCGCTTTGAGAACGAGAATACCCAAATCGCCAAACTTTCAATTGCCTGAGTGTCAGCCTGTTGTCAGCACTACACTAAGCACTAAGCACCTGAGACCCTGAGGCAGCATCCAGGTCCAGGCTATAAAACCTGACGAATGTGAGCGGTGAGGACCAGCCCGCCGCATCGCAAACATCTTGGAGAGAAACCCCAGATAATAAGGCTTTAGAAGCCACCATACTCCTAGTGGAATGAGCTCTGACCACCAAAGGGGATGGCGGGTCAGAGGACTCATAAGCAAGAGAAATAGCCTCAACTATCCACTTGCTCACCGTCTGCTTAGAGGCAGGAAGACCTTTCTTGGGTGATCCAAAGCAGACAAATAATTGGTCGGATTTTCTCCATGGACAAGTGCTCGCACTGGACACAAGAGTTTCAGCTTTTCCTGGTCCAAAGAAGTAAACGGAGGAGGACAGAAAGCCTGCAGCACAATAGGCCTCGGAAAATAATGGTTGGCACCTTAGGAACATATCCTTGTTTAGGGTATAAGAATGCCTTGATCATCCCAGGTGCAAACTCAAGGCAGGTGGGAGAAACCGAAAGGGCCTGAAGGTCTCTGACTCTTTTGAGGGACGAAATAGCTAACCGAAAAATAGTCCTAAAAGTAAGGAACTTCTCTGAGACCGAATCAAAGGGCTCAAAGGGTGATAAGCCTTCTAGTACAATTGCCTTCTAGTACAATTGCCAGCTCCCAAGCCAGCACCCTGGGGCGAGTTGCAGGCCTCAGCCTCAAGGTGCCACGAAGGAAACGATTGATCAAGGAGTCTCGACCCAAAGATGTACTACCCACCGGGGTCGTTGAGAACCGCAATGGCCGCCACGTAGACGTCAAGAGTGGAAGGACATAAACCTGATAAAAGCGATCTTGCAGAAACTCAAGTACTGTATTAACCAAACAGTTAGCGGGATCCAACTGATGCTGGTGACACCAAGAAGTGAAAACTCTCCATATCAGTGAATACAGTTTCCTCGTAGCGGAAGCTCTGGAGCTTAGAATGGTCTCAACAACCTCGGTTGAGAGACCACTCTCTTTGAGTTGGGCCCCCTCAGAGGCCAAAACCACAGTTTCCAAATCTCCGGCTGGGGGTGAAATATTGTGCCCCCTGCCTGAGACAGAAGGTCTCTCGGGATCTCCAAGGGAGGACCGTCGAGGAGATGAATTAGGTCCGCAAATTAAATTCGGCTTGGCCAGCGTGGTGCTACTAGCAGTAGGCTTATTCTATCCTGGCGGATTCTCTCCAGAACTCCAGGGAGCAGAACAACAGGGGGAAATGCGTACAGACGTAGCCTCGGCCACATATGCACCATAGCACCCAGCCCCAGGGACCACAGGATGATCTGGTGTGCCAGTTTGCAGAGTGGACGCGAACGCAGATACCCCTGACAATTTAAGAAAGAGACCACCGATGTGTTGTCAAGCACATGATGGCCCCTCAGGCCTGGGAGGAAATGTCTCAACGCATTGAAGACGGCCATCATCTCAAGGCAATTTATGTGCCAAAGAGATGATGACTCCTCCACAGACCCTGAGCTGAGCTGCCTTCCATTACCTCTCCCCAGCTGGTGAGGCAACACTCTCACTCTCTTTCTGCTGAGCTCGGTATGAGGAGCTAGACGGCTGGGGCTGCTCACGCCCAGCAGCCCCAGGGGGCTGGACACAGCGAGGGAGAAATTATTTAAATGCCTCTGACTGCTTCTTGGCTCCTGGAATCTCTCGACGACCGAATTAACTGCGTTGCCGAAGAGACCAGAAGGATCAATAGGAGCATCAAGGAGGAAATCTCTATCCTTCTCCTTGATCTCCGCCAGATTGAGCCTGATGTGTCTCTCAGTGGATCCAAGGGATGCCATAGACCGCCCAATTGCTCTGACGGTATCCTTAGTAGCCCTGAGAGATAAATCTGTGGTCCGACGAAGTTCTCCAACCTCATCGGGCCCCACTCCCTCACTCCTGTCCAAATCCCCCAGCAGGTCAGCTTGATATGCCTGAAGCACTGCCATAGAATGAAGCCAGGCTCCTGCTTGACCTGCTGCCGTATATGCTTTGCCCACTAGGTTGGATGTTGTTTTTAATGGCTTAGTGGGCAAAGCCGAGGCCTTCAGAGACTATGCCAAACCGTGAGACAGATCTGTTCTGCCCGGGGCATCGACTCAACGCCATACTCTCTCAACCCCCTTATTCCAGAATATACGTGAACTTGGGGGCTGAAAAGATGGAACGAGTATGGCTTATTCCACGATCTAGACAGCTCACTGTGCCGATCGGGGATAAATGGAAGGTCCCATGGTGGAGGTGAAATATTAGAAGTGAGGAAGTAAATCCCAAAAGTAAAATAGACGAGCGCCTCTTTTCTCGGATGGCCATTCAATATGTAATTTATCCACAGCACGAGTAACCACCTCCACCAACTCCTCATACGCTGGAGAAAGAGGTGACGAGTCCCCTTACATTTTGATTGTGTCACTACCAATGCTCAGCACATCTACCTCCATGGGTGTTAGATCACTGAAGCATTGGGCTCTCTGCCCGGGTGGAAGAAGCCGCAGCGCGGGCTTCCGACACCGGAGAGAGAGCACTGGATCGCCCAGGAAAGGAACGAGATAAGGCCCTCGGACCCGTCTCCAACCCCTCTGAGAGATCATTTTGTGATCCCCAGGAATGCATTCTACGTGCTGCCTCGGCAACAGCGGGTCCTGCACCCCGAGGAACACGAGCCTGGCCACTTTCCTCGAAAAGTGACAGGCGGGAGCGGAGCATACAAAGCGGAAGCTTCTAACAATGCTGACAATCAGCCCCCTCGAAGGCTGACACTGCATGCTCCACTTCCAAACACATCACACAAAGCTTGTGTGTGTCCCCACCTGTTAAATAATGTGGGCAGGGAGAAGCACAGAGTTTGTAGATTTGTTTCGCCATAATAACGTGTACAGACAACAGTAAATAACACAGACAAATTTGACAAAGATCGCTTGCTGAGGCGACAGAAGCTAATGCCGGTTGCATGGGCTGTGAGTGCTTAATTTCCCCAGTAACTTACAACAAAGATGAAAGACTTATTTTTGTTTAATAGAACAAAAGGAAAGTGACGGTCTCACCCTTACTTTGGGGAATACTAAGTTAAGTAGACTCACAGCCTTAAATGTTATGCAACAGCACAGGCCCTTCATCAGTAATGATGTTAGGTCAGACTGTAAATGTAAAATGCCTTCATGCAGTGTCCACACGGATGAATGAAACAAAAGAAACTTCTGTCACCTCCTCCCATTGGTTAAGCGTGCACCAGTCAAGAACCCATCCTCATGTATGATGTCTGCAATGACTGGGGATTTGTTAGGGGATGAAGGAGAAATGACTCGTGATTGTGTTACGCTTACATACACACCTGCGAGGGAAGTAAAAGAAACTCCCATAGAGAATTCAGGATTTGAGTTGTTTGTTAACGGTTCACCTCAAGTAATCGAAAGTAATTCAGAAACAAGCCATTAGAGCCTATGTGGCATGAACCACATTAAGTGATGTTGATTACAGCAGCTGCAGTATTGTGTCAGAAAAAAAAGAGCTCAATATGGATTCAAAAGATTCAGTCTGGAACTGGAAAGTCAGATGTTGAGATCTTTGTTGAGATCTTTGTTGAGCTTCAGTTCTGGAACTCAGTTAGCTTTGTTGAGATCTTTGAGCTTTGAAGTTTCAAATCAGTCAATTCAATTCAAAGTTCATTCTTTTTCGAGTTTCAGTTTCTCCATGGCACCATCTGTTGTAAACCTTGTTCTTCTTAAGTGTAGAAAACTTAGAAGTGCAGACCAGGAGACTTTAAGAGGTATCTTTCGAGCAGAAGTTCTTTATTGCGTTGCTGTATTCATCTCAATCAAGTCTAACTAAGGCAGTATAGATTTAGTTCATATACCCTTTCAGGGGGAGGAGTTACATAAAGGTGGAGGCACTCTGAAACAAAAGCATGTAAATGAGGCATACCGGTTAAGGAATGTGCCCTAGACTGAGAGTGTTACCAATCCTAATCCAATCAGCATAACAGTGTAATGTAAATATCCTAATCCAATCAGCCAGACTCTTCACCGATACCTTCACATTATCTTAATGGCCAGGCAGTGCATAAAGACAAAAGGTGATAATCTCAGTGCTCTGACCAATGTAACTTACAACAGAGAGCTGGACAGACAGGAACAGGCAGGTTTGTGACATCATTTACCTTAGATACAAAATTCACACTAATAAACTTTCTCAGTTTCTATACTATTGTATTGGAAGCTCAATTAAACATTTAAATAAAATTTGTAATCCTACACTTTCCAAAAAGTAAAGGTCAGTGATGTTGCAGAAAAACACACAGTTGCACAACACTCTGTCCGGTAACTGTGATGTCAACTTATTAGACCGGTTGATTGACATTCAGAATTTGCAGTTCTCTTACGAGAGTATCTCTCGTACTGCGTAATATCTTACGCTAAGGGGAAAACCTCTTTTCCACGAGATATTGAAGCCAAAAATTATCCTTAATTTTGAATTATTGTAAAACGCTGTGCGGCAGCATGCAGACATAGGCAAGACGGCCCGCTTGCCTATTGGCTGCCCTGCGGCAACAGCAGCAGCCTATCGAGAGAGGCCCTGCGTGACGTGATACCCAATGGGGGCGCTTCGCGCCCATTTCGTCACGTCCCGCCAGAATAGGTGTGGCCTTGGCCTATAAATACGCTTGACAGGCTGATACAAACTGATTTTCATCTCTTCAGCGAAGCTCACGCATCGCTGGATCCAGAGTGAGAAGCCGCGTTTGACACAAGCCTTCTGCGGGACGAGCCCTTGAACCTGAAGCCGCTGGCCTTCACCTCGCCGCCTTCAGTCGCTGTACCTGCTACGCTTTCCGCCGTCAATATCCTTTTACTCTGCTGAGAGTGTGTGTTTGCCGTAGCGACTCACACTGTCTCTCTCTCTCTCTCTCTCTCTCTCTCTCTCTCTCTCTCTCTCTCTCTCTCTCTCTCTCTCTCTCTCTCTTATCTAAAAGAGCAGCGTCATTTTTAAGATGCTTCATTCCTGTGGCTCGTGCCGAGCCGCACTCAGCGACGGGGACCGCCATATCATCTGCGTTTCCCGCCTGGGTAAGGATCATGCAGCTCTCGCGCTCGCGGAGCGAGCTATTTTCATGGTGACTCTGAGGACTTGCCTGGCATTTTTTCTCCGAGTCTGCACTCCCGCCCGCTGTAGTGCCGCGCCGTAAAGTGCTGTACTCAGCGGGTCCCCAAGCCTTCTCCAGCCCGTGAAAGCTCGCCGGTTCGCCCGCCAGCTTCACCGGCTTCAATCGAACTCGCTCACTGACGGACAACGGCTGCCGCGCGCCTCCGCCTTTATGACGACAAGATAGCTGCATCTGTAGATAAGGCCAGTTGCTCTATCCTGGCGAACGACAGTGAGGATTGAGCGAGCTCTGTGGACCTCCCCACTTCTGCTCGCGAGTCGTCAGGGAAACGGGCCAGCATCAAAACCGCGGCTAGCTTTCTTTACGTTATAAGAAAGCTACCCCGCCCCCGCCCCCCGTGGGCGTGCGTCACCGGCGAAATGAGGAAAGAGTGTGTTTTTAGTCCCGCCGAGGCCGGACCAATCTCCATTTCTCAAACATTTCTCAGCTCCTCTTAGTTTGAGCGGCTGAAAATGTCAATATTGCAGCTATGAACCTGTTGTATAACACGCACACCTGCAAACAAACGCCGACACACACAAAACTGTGATGACGCTCTCTTATCTGCTCAACGCCCCCTGTGGGCGTGCGTCACCGGTGAAATGAGGAAAGAGTGTGTTTTAGTTCCGCCGATGCCGGACCAATCTCCATTTCTCAAACATTTCACAGCTCCTCTTAGTTTGAGTGGCTGAAAATGTCAATATTGCACCAATGAAACTGTTGTATAACACGCATGCCTGCAAACAAACGCCAACACACACAAAACTGTGATGACGCTCTTTTATCTGCTCTAGCTAATTTAAGCCTCTGTTGTTTCCCCCTGTGGCTCAGTGGTGAACCCCAAAGCATTCGCACGGGAGACCCCTGTTCGATTCCACTTGCAGCAGATAAAATTTCGTCTCGCCATGGCCAGACTTACACGAAACTTTTCGCTCGTTCAGTTCCAAGAAAATGCGACTGTTCCAGTGTATTTTGCAGTAAACAAGCTGGTACCATGGCCCGCATGCCTGCACACAAATGCCGTTTCCATGGCGACCCAGAAAAATCTGTGTTATTATGAGTGTAATAAAAATGCCCACAGCCCAGTGGTTATTTCTACACACACACACAGCCCGCCACAGTGCAGGGCTCGCACAAATGAGATCGGTTCATGTCAATTGTGCATTAAATGTAGTGAATGTGCCCACAGCCCAGTGCCCACAAACACTACACACTGCATGTGCCACGTTTTCTGTAAAACGAAACCAACACACATACAGTCAGCTAAGGCCCACGGTGTTTTAAGTCTCGCCGCGGCCAGACTCCACCGAAAACTTCTCGCTCGTTCAGTTCCAAACAATGTGACTGTTCCAGTGTATTTCGCAGTAAACAAGCCGGTACCACAGCCCGCTTGCCTGCACACAAACGCCATTTTTACGGCGACCCAGATAAATCCCAAAAATTGTGTATTTTCTGGTATTCCGGCCACGGCCGATGGTGTTATGAGTGTTGTAAGAATGCCCACGTCTCAGTGCCCATTCCCACACACAGACACAGCCCGCCACAGTTCAGGGCTAGCACAAATAAAATCGATCCTCATGTCAATTGTAAAAAAATTAAAAAAAAAATAAAGTAGTGAATGTGCCCACGACACAGTGCCACACTACACGATACTTGTCCCTCGGTTTCTGTAAAAACGAAACCGACACACATTCAGTCAGCGCAAGCCGACGCTGTCTCGCGCCCACATTCCCTCAAAGACACGCTCAACCCCATGGGGTTTGTCCTGCTCGCTCTCTCTCCACAATCTGTCATAGAGAATTCGAGCGCGACCAGGCTGCCCGCCGTGATCGGCACGCCTCCCGCCTCGCACACTGTAAACACAGTGTTTATGTCTCAGCACACCAAAGCTCTGCGGCCGCCGCTATGCCGCGGCCAGAGCCTGGATTTCATTCTACCTCTAGCTATTCACGCAGAGGCGTGGCCAAAGCTTCCCGGTGTATCAGAATGGGTGTTGTACACTATAAAAAGAGGCTATTCGCTACAGTTCGCTCGACATCCCCACCGTTACACGGCGCGAGTCGAAACCACGGTAAACAATGAAGTATCTCATCTACTTCGAGCCGAAATAGCGAAACTGCTGAGCAAAGGGGCCATAGAACCTTTATCTCAGGCTCAGAGCAAATGGGGGCTATACAGCAGAAATTTTCTGGTACCGAAAAAAGACGGGGGTCTCAGACCCATTCTAGATCTGCAACAGCTGAACAGAGTGCTTATGAAGCGCCAGTTCAGAATGCTGACAACCAGGAAAATCCTTGCGCAAGTTCGCCAGGGAGACTGGTTTATGTCAATAGATCTAAAAGACGCCTTTTTCCAAAAAAAAATAGCGTCACGTCACAGGCGATTCTTGAAATTCGCCTTCGAGGCCCAGGCATATCAATACACAGTCCTACCGTTCGGCCTATCCCTAGCACCCCGTACATTTATGAAGTGCATGGACGCGGCCCTCGCACCCCTTGAGACTTCAGGGCATGCGAGTTTTGAACTACTTGGACGATTGACTGATTCTAGCTCGATCACATTCAGAGCTCATAGAACACAGAACCACATTACTAGAGCATCTCGAGAATCTGGGTCTCACAGTCAATTGGGCGAAGAGTCCGCTGTTTCCCAGCCATAAAATCTCTTTTCTGGGAACAGTGCGGGACTCGCTGTCAATGACAGCATGTCTGTCGCCGGAGCGCGAACTGGACATTCAGTTGGCTCTATAGTCCCGCTCAAAAGGTTTCAGAAAATTATGGGCCTCATGGCCTCGGCATCTTTGGTACTTCAGCTGGGCCTGCTTCGCATACGCCCACTGCAGTTATGGCTGAAAGCACGAGTTCCACCCCGGGCATGGACCTTGGAAAATAGCCGACTGCTGTCAGTCAGGCGTGAGTCTGGGGACTCCCTCGAGTGTGACGGTGGTGTCCACGGACGCCTCCACCTCGGGATGGGGAGCGCTGCTCGAGGGCAGACCGTTCTTTGGCCAGTGGTCAGAACGGGAAAAGCTCCTACACATAAACTGTCTGGAAATGCTGGCAGTCGACAACGCGCTACGGCGCGTTTGTCCCCAGATAAAAGGCCGCCACGTCTTAGTCCGGTCGGACAACATTTCAGTGGCGGCATACATAAATCACCAGGGTGGCGTCAGGTCCCGAAACCTTTACAGGCAGACGGAACGCCTCCTTATCTGGGCTCAGCACAACCTGCTTTCACTGAAAGCAGCGCATGTGCCTGGTCGCCTGAATCTGGGACCAGACTGTCTGTCCAGAAACAATGTCCCAGCAGGGGAATGGTCGCTGCACCCGCAGACGATCCAACTGCTGTGGGAGACATTCGGCATAGCGCAGGTGGACTTGTTCGCGACCCAAGAAAACGCTCACTGTCCGAACTTTTTCTCCAAGAGCAGGGATGCGCTGGCCCACGTATGGCCCCGCTGCCCCCTCTATGCTTTTCCCCCCGTCTCGCTCCTGCCTCAAGTACTGGAACGAATCAGGGAAAACGGATGCCCAGTGCTGCTCGTGGCTCTGCTCTCCAGAATTGGTTCCCAGTCCTGATGCGGCTGACCAGCACTGCCCCGTGACCGATACAGGTGAGGAGAGACCTCTTCTCTCAGGCAAAGGGCTCGATTTGGCATCCTCGCCTGGATTTATGATCCCTACATGCATGGGCCATCAACGGGTACCCGCTAACCTCCCAGAGGGAGTGTTAAACACAATCACGCAGGCTAGAGCCCCGTCTACTAGATGGTTCTATTCCTCAAAGTGGTCGGTGTTCTCTGCCTGGTGTCAAGCTCAGGGCTTTTCACCCGCAGACTGTGGGGTTACGGAAGTGCTCTCCTTCCTTCAGGAGCTGCTGGATAAGGGCAGAACCCCATCCACGCTCAAAGTATACGTGGCGGCCATAGCGGCGTTTGCAAACCGACGTCTGGCCAGTCACTGGGGAAAAACGACCTGGTTGTGCGATTCCTCAGGAGAGCTCGGAGGCTGAATCCTCCCAGACCCCCCTCAGTCCCTGTGTGGGACCTTTCTACGTTTTTTGAAGCCATGAAAGGTGCCCCATTCGAGCCAATCCATTTGTCAGACATGAAACAACTGTCTCTCAAAACCGTATTCCTTATGGCTCTCGCTTCAGTGAAGCGCGTAGGGGACTTGCAAGCGTTTTCAGTAAACGCGTCATGCATGTAGCTTGGGCCTAATGACTCAAAAGTCATACTCAAACCAAGGCATGGGTATGTGCCCAAATCCCTCAACACACCATTCAGGGCCCAGGTTATTTCCCCCCAGGGCCCTCCCGGTTCATGATGAGGAGGAGGAGGATGCGAGTCTCCTCTGCCCTGTCAGGGCACTGAGTGCTTATGTGTCCCGCTCGTCTGTCTTCAGACATACTGAGCAGCTCTTCGTTTTGTTTGGCGGACTGCTGAGTTTTGCTTTGTGCATCGCTCACTGATCGATAGAACAGCTCTATGGGTGTTGAATAACCCGTACTTATACCCAGTTCAGGCTGAACACGTTCACCCTGTCTGCGTGAAACACTGTTAACATATCTAGCTCCTGTGGGATGCTATTTCATGGGGTGCTAGTAGCCTCTCTTCTCCGACTCTCTGTGAGTCTACGGTGATTATGCACTATATGAGCCCCGGGCTACTGCCCTTGGGACTCTGGTGTCGGATCCCAGTACGCACGGCGTGTCACATTGTGTTCCCCATAGCGTAAGATATTACACAGTACGAGAGATACTCTCGTAAGAGAATGTACTCGGGTTACTAACGTAACCTCAGTTCTCTCTAGAGAGGGAACGAGTACTGCATATCTTGCCGTGCATACAACAGCGCTGGTTCGCTTCAGTGATGAAAACCAGTTTGTATCAGCCTGTCGAGCGTATTTATAGGCCAACGCCACGCCTATTCTGGCGGGACGTGACGAAATTGGCGCGAAGCGCCCCCATTGGGTATCACGTCACGCAGGGCCTCTCTCGATAGGCTGCTGCTGTTGCCGCAGGGCAGCCAATAGGCGCGCGAGCCGTCTTGCCTATGTCTGCATGCTGCTGCACAGCGTTTTACATTAATTCAAAATTAAGGATAATTTTTGGCTTCACTATCTCGTGGAAAATAGGTTTTCCCCATGCGTAAGATATTACGCAGTACTCGTCGTTCCCTCTCCAGAGAGAACCGAGGTTACGTTAGTAACCGAGTACGTTTTACTTTCCCTCAGCTCTAATAGTGTGACTTAACCACTCAATTTCACTCTCTTCCTCTTTGACATCACTGGCTTAAATGACTTGACAGGTTGATTAAGGATTTTGCAACAGGTCAAAAACTTAATGATAAAGCCACTAATTTACCATGAGAAATTAGAAATACATTTTTTAGTCTTCACTTCATTTACAGAAACACTTTACATATAATAAATAAAACCTCACAACAGACAACAACAAAAATTTGTTCCCATCAGAAACATTCCATAACCTACAATGACAGAGGAAGTATGATGCTTTTCAAAAATATAGAAAAAAGTCACACCTTCCGAAGACGCAGATTGTCACCAGCGATAACAGATCTCATCATTCCTCAGCTGTGAGGTCTTTTGAGCTGCTGGGATGAACCTCGATCACATCCCACATTTGATAGATGATTTAAAAGCAAGAGAGAGCACCTACAGGTACAACAGTGAGACATCACAGACTCATTTACATCATGATCTTCACCATCACATGCCTTGCCCTGGTGGCCTCTGCTCTGGGTCTTCTTTAGAAGTTTGCAAGACAATTATTGGGTGTAGGCTACATATATATTTACAAAATGCAAAACCTTCACAAAGAGCTTCATGTGTCATGAACTTCTGTTCTTTATCTACAGGTTGTGGAGTGCCAGCGATTAAGCCACAGACGATTGGCAGCAAGATTGTGAACGGACAGAATGCCATCTCTGGTTCTTGGCCCTGGCAGGTCTCTCTCCAGGTAACTGTGTATTGGCCGACTTTTATCCTGCATTTGCCTGATTTGGTCAAAGAGTATATGTCATGTTTTCAATGCTTTTAACTCTGAAACAGCAACCCAACGGATTCCACTTCTGCGGTGGATCCCTGATCAACCAAAACAATATCTCACTGCTGCTCACTGCGGTGTCGTGTTCGTGTAAGAGTCTTCAATCTGACTGTAGTCAATCTTAGCGTGTGTGTGGGTGAAGGAAGAAGAAGACAGCTCGGCGAACTTGGGACTCGTACTTTATTCAGAAAAAAAGAACAAACAAAAGGTGCACTCGTGCGCCTTCACCGTAGTGTTCCACTACAGCACATAAATAAAACACTCTGCCCGCTGTACCAGCTCTCGCTGCATGTCTCCAGCTCTCAAGGTTCAGTCAAACGACCACTCTTCCCGATGTGTAACTCAGTCCATTTATAAAAACTCTTTCTGATGTGTAACTCAGTCCATTGTCAGCCAGCAGGTCGTGAGTGTTTGGTACGAGTCCCCAGTCCTTCTCTCTCCCCGCTCTCTCATTTCTGGCAGCTTATATGCGGTCTCCACACCAATCACTGCAATCAGACACAGGTGTTCATCAACTGCACTTGACCTACTTACTCACCGCACAGCTCACTGACTCGTCTCTCGCTACAGACTTCGCGAGACCACGCCCCCCCCCCCCCACCCCCCCTCCTGGAGAGGAAGTCAGCCACAGCCATCTGTGCACCCGGCCTGTGGACCACCTGGAATTTAAAAGGCTGTAAAGCAAGATACCAATGGGTGATCCGCGCTTTGGTATCCTTCATGCTGTGGAGCCACTGCAGGGGAGCGTGGTCCGAACAGAGGGTGAACTCCCGCCCCAGGAGGTAGTAGCGGAGGGTGAGAACAGCCCACCTGATGGCCAAACACTCTTTCTCAATGGTGCTGTACATCGTCCCTCTCTTAGAGAGCGTTCGACTGATGTACAGGACCCGCCGCTCTTCACCCTCCACCTCCTGGGACAGGACTGCACCCAGCCCCCTGTCCGATGCGTCCGTCTGTAGGATGAAAGGGAGAGAGAAGTCAGGAGCATATAAAAGCAGCCCACCACACAGAGCAGCCTTTATCTGGGTGAACGCCTGCTGACACTGCTCCGTCCACTGGACCGTATCTGGTGCCTCCTTTTTAGTTAGATCAGTCAGCGGGCTAGCGAGGTCCGAATAATTAGGCACAAACCTTCTGTAATAACCCGCTAGCCCCAGGAACTGTCTAACCTCCTTTTTGGTCTTAGGCCTCGGACAGGTCGCAACCGCTGCCGTCTTATCAATTTGGGGACGCACCTGTCCGTGACCCAAGTGGAAGCCCAGATACCTTACTTCAACACGCCCAATCGCACACTTCTTCGGGTTGGCCGTGAGCCCAGCCCTTCTCAGCATCTTCAGGACAGCACGCAAATGCTGCATATGACGCTGCCAGTAGTTACTATAGATGATAATATCATCCAAGTAGGCAGCGGCATGTGCAGCATGCGGCCGGAGAATTTTGTCCATCAGACGCTGAAAAGTCGCAGGAGCCCCGAACAAGCCGAAAGGAAGGGTGACAAATTGGTGTAATCCGAACGGCGTTGTGAAAGCTGACTTTTCTTTGGACATAGGAGACAAGGGGATCTGCCAATAGCCCTTTGTTAAGTCCAGTGTCGAATAAAACAAGCAGTACCCAGCCGATCAAGCAATTCGTCAACCCTCGGCATTGGATAAGCATCAAACTTAGACACCGCGTTCACCTTTCTATAGTCCACACAGAAACGGACCGAGCCGTCGGTTTTAGGAACTAAAACCATCGGGCTCGCCCAGTCACTGTTGGACTCTTCTATTACCCCCATATTCAGCATAGCCTCTAATTCATGCTGAACTACCTTTTTTGTGCTCAGGTAAACGATACGGGCGGCAGCGCACCACCACAGCCGGTTCCGTCTCAATGTGGTGCTGAATGAGGTCCATTCGACTAGGTAGGGGAGAAAACACATCAGCAAATTCAGCTTGTAAATTTTTAACATCAGTGAGCTGGGAGGGCGAGAGGTGATCTCCACCAAGAGCCAGCGCGAGAGATTGTGGTTTTGTGTTCGCTTCTGGCCCGAGATCCTCCTCCCCACTCACTACCGTCGCCAGCATCACTGACTCTGCCTCAACCAACTTTTTGAGGAGGTTGAGGTGATAAATTTGATGTGCTCCGCCCCTATCTGTTCGAACTACTTCATAATTGAGATCGCTAACCCGCCGTGTGACATCAAAAGATCCTTGCCACTTTGCGAGTAATTTAGAGCTGGAAGTAAGGAGTAATACAAGCACTTTATCTCCCGGTGCAAATTGACGAAGTCTAGCCCCCTGTTGTACAGCTGACTCTGTCTGTCCTGGGCCTGTAACAAATTCTCCATTGATAGCCGCCCCAAAGTGTGGAGTTTTGTTCTCAGGTCCAAGACATACTGAATTTCGTTCTTACTAGCGGACGGTCCGTCCTCCCAAGTTTCTCTAAGAACGTCTAACACCCCGCGGGGCTGACGCCCATAGAGAAGCTCGAAGGGGGAAAACCCCGTGGAGGCTTGGGGGACCTCGCGTACAGCGAACAAGAGGGGTTCTAGCCACTTATCCCAATTTTTGCCGTCCTCGTGAACGAACTTCCGAATCATGGACTTCAAAGTGCGGTTAAATCGTTCCACTAACCCGTCTGTCTGTGGGTGGTAGACGCTATTGCGAATCGATTTAACGCCCAATAATTCATAGAGTTCGCGAATAGTTCGTGACATAAACGCCGTGCCCTGATCGGTGAGAATCTCTTTAGGGATTCCCACCCTGGAGATTAACGAGAAGAGCGCGCTTGCAACACTTTTGGCAGAAATGTTACGGAGCGGGACTGCTTCAGGGTACCGCATTGCGTAATCCACCAGGACTAACGCAAAGCGGTGCCCACGTGCTGACCGTTCTAATGGCCCGATGAGGTCCATACCAATTCGTTTGAAGGGGACCTGCATTAATGGAAGGGGGCACAACGGTGCTTTTGGGTTGGCCGGTGGGTTCACCAACTGACATTGGCGCACAAGACGCGCACCACCTGCGCACGTTCTCGTGAATGCCCGGCCAAAAGAATCGGGCCATGAGCCGGTTTAGTGTCGCCGTTTGACCTAAATGCCCGGCCATTGGATTACAGTGAGCCGCCTAAAAAGGCAGTTCCCGGCGGCTCTTAGGAACTAACAACTGTGTTGTATCTTCTTTTGACTGGGTGTCTTGGGTCACCCGATACAACCTATCTTTCAAAATAGCAAAATAGGGATAAGAGAGCGGTTGGTCTGGGTGGAGTAGCTGGCCGTCGATAGAACGGACCTGGTCAAACGCACGTTTTAACGTCTCGTTCTGGGACTGCTCCAAGGGAAAATCATCGCGCTCGGTGAGGATAGTTCTCTCCAGAGCACTCCGTTCCCCTGCAGCAGAAGCCAGAAGTCCCGGCTCAGCATCTCCCACCTGAACAACCGCTGTCTTTCCCTTGTTTTTCTTTTTCCAAGAGGCATCCGGACATAAAGACCCCAATAATTTCCCAAAAGCAGGCCAATTCGTCCCCAGAATTAGCGGATGCCTTAGGTGCGGGTTAACTGCTACCTCTACGCTATGCTTTTGTCCCCTAAATTGAATTACCACAGGCATTAAAGGATATCTCACCACCACCCCGTGCACACACCGCACCTTAACCATGCGGCTGTTATCCAATGCCCCGGGTTGAATCAGGCTTTGATGAATGGAGGTTTGGTTGCAGCCTGAATCCACCAAAGCCTGATAAGCACCCCCCTTGATACTCACTGGTATCTGATACAGGTTAGCTTGTTTGGGGGCAGCCTGTGGCGCGTCGGGGACCCGGATCAGTGTCCCCACCTCCATCACCGGACACCGGTCGATAAAGTGTCCTGGGTCCCCGCAGCGCCAACAGGCCGGCCCAGGCCTCCCCGCCGCCCTAGTGGCGGGAAGCGGGTCAAGGGATTGGTGTGGATAGTGCAGGGCTGCAGGAACCGGGGCGGAGTGGTCGACCGCTGCGGGCCCCCTGGGTGGGCCCCTGGCTGCCAGGACAGGTTCCGCCGGAGGCCCCGTTCTCCACCTCGGCGCTGGCCGGGGCATCAGCCTCCCGCGAGACCTGGGAAGGGGGACAGGTTTGGGGAGAGAAGGGGACGAGAGAGAGAGAGAGGGAGAGAGAGAGACAAATGGGAGGGGCTCGCCGACCCCTGGGCACGC